>NC_134564.1:35262126-35975460 GCF_025594145.1 Primulina tabacum
TTTAGGGTTGACCAGTCGGACACGGCAAGGACATGTCACGCTGCACACGTTTTGGCAAAAAAAAAATTGATTTTTTTTCATTTTTTCTTTTTGGATCAATGCTCTGAAGATTTACATTGTATATATTTACATAAATATGTATATATATTTCTACAATATATTTATATAAATATTTATATCTCTAGAATTTTTAATACTAAATTTATATATATAATATTTATATATTTTTTAATAATTGTCATCTCCTAGCCGTATCGTATTTTATATTTTCAAAATTTGTTGTATCGGCTTATCTGTATTGTATTCGATACGATACCCGTACTCGTATCCATACAACATAGACGTAAATCTTATATTTCATCTTTGGCCCTAACCTTTGACATCCATTTTTCACTCAATGCACATGCAATTACTCCAAACTATACACAATTCAAGGGCAAATTTGAAAATTTACAATGGAAACTTGTCTTTCTATTCACACTTTTGTAGATAGAATAAAGAATAATGTTTATGTGTATTGTTCCCTTTCTTTCATATTTTTTGGTTCATATTCTTTCATGTGGGAGCTCCTTTTATCCTGCTCAGTTAAGTATTTTTGTTTGCAGGCATATATTGTCCCAAGGGCATTGATGTTCCTAATCCTATACAATCGATATGCACAAGATGGGGAACTGATCCTCTTTCTTATGGTTCATATTCTCACGTCAGAGTGCAGTCATCTGGAAATGACTATGATATCCTTGCAGAAAGTTTGGGGAACCGCTTGTTTTTTGGTGGTGAGGCGACAACTAGGCAATATCCGGCCACTATGCATGGTGCTTACCTCAGTGGCCTCAGAGAAGCATCTCGCATTCTGCGAACTTCAAGGGCTTGGCCAAGTAATCCAAGGAAATTCATACCAAAAAATGTTGGCCAGAACACTGATATTTTATTGGATCTGTTCGAGAAACCTGATCTAGTATTCGAAGAGTTTTATTTTGTGTTTGATCCTTTGACGGAGGACCCAAAATCTTTAGGAATAATGCGCGTGACACTAGAGGAGTGCTGCACTAATTTTAGCAACGACAGTAATCAAGATAACAGCACTCAACATTCGTTAAACCAACCGTTGCAGCTGTATACTGTAATATCCCGTGCACAAGCATTAGAATTGCAGCAGGTGACAAGAGGAAGTGAAAAAAGATTGTCATATTTGTTCCACAACCTTGGCCTGAAGCTGATGGGAGCCAATGCATTAGGACTTCTAGTCAACTCTTTGGTTTCTAACATTGCTAGTTCACGAAGAAGTAGGAGTCGGCTTGCTAGGCGACAAAATACTGCACAGATTTGCTAATAGAGAAAGGTTTGCCAAGGTCAGTAGAACCAGAGTAAATATTTTGTAGAGTTCACCAAAAATATACTGGGAAAACTAACGTGCTACGATATTCGATTGAGAAGTTTTCAGATGCAAAGATTCATCACTCTAATGCTACCAAGTTGGTCGTGTTCTATAGTTTCCCCCCAACATATTTACTCTGTTGATGTGTTAGCTGTGGAGAAGGATTCCAACAAATATGGTTTCGCTGTGTCAGTGATCCGTGTAGGTAGGAGAATATTTAGGGTCTAATGATACTCATTTATTTGATGTTTGGAATATTGGTCCCAGATTACTAGCAATGTATGTGGAACATCTGAATACATTTATGTTATATTTGGATTCATGAATTTGAAGCTAAGTATTTCAAAATCATAACAAGATATCTATATTTTTGGTAAATCCATTTGACAATTTATTTTAAATCAAATATTTTTTAATCATTGTAGTGTATTTTAAACTCATGTCAATATGAAATTTTCCTTGGTTTCCTGATTTAGAATTTGGATTGCAATTGGATCGGAGGATTTGACTGCATTTGCTACATCTCAAATTCATTATATTTATTTGGCTCAAAATTAAACTTAAGAATTTGAAATCACTTGTATTGTTCAAGTGAATTTTTTTGTTTCAATTCAAAAGTTATGGATTCCAAATTAAAATCTTTTTATAATTCAACATCTTTTCATTCCAACACAACTTTAAATCATATGAAAAGTCATTATGTGATCGATTAGCTAGATCCAAAGATACTATTGTTTTAATGACAATAGAATCCACAACCGTTAATTTTTTGACATACTAGATAAACATTTATATTAACATAATACCCTGCATATTATGCTAGCCAACATATTTTTTGTTATACTTTTAAGTGGATCGAGACTGTAGTTTAAACCAAGGAGAAAAACAAATTAGTGAATTGCATTTTATATTATATTATATTATATTATATACAGATAAAAATTGTATGTGTAGTGAACTTATTAATTAATTTTTTTTCAAAAAATATATTAGTCTGTTTGTACACAAGCATTTTAAATATTTTTTTTAAGAATGTCTCCACATTAAAAAAAATCTAATAATTCAAAGTAGGTGACGATTTAAAAAATATATATATATAATTTATATTATTTTGCTTCCAACAAGCAACAGCGATGTACAAAATGAGGCTTGGTGTGGGAAAGTGATGGCAAATCATAAGAAAGTTTTGTGCATATGAGGAGGATATGGACGTTCATCTCACTGAATCTACTCCACTATACATATCTATCTGTCCACAAAAGCATTGGCAGCACATCCATATGACTTTCTGTTGTCCAGTCAATTAGTTTCCGATTGATCAATTCAACTTACATGTATATAAAGCACGAATGTAAAGTAGATTAATTCATTCAGTTTCACACATTCTCCCTCACTCAGTTTATAAATTTCTTCTTAAGCTTACATTCAATATGTGCGATCATATATATTCTTTCAAGAAGATTTTCATATAGAATTTAACATCCACTAAGCATTTTTTTTTGAAGAAATTACTGCTGCTTTATTGTTAAATTTTTTCCAACCATCCGTATGTATGACTGCATAAAGAGTGATAATCGAGTTTAGCGCCTTTAACTTCATTGCAAAACATTCTATTTTGTTGAGTTGGCTTAGACCGTGTATGGTTTTGCATGCTGATTGCCACCTTCTTATCCAATGCCTACTTTTGTATAAATATGTCAATTGGGCTTTCTTCCAGATTTCAATAGTAATATTTGTGGATTAATTTTACACTCCTGAATAAGTTTATTATGTAAGCGAGGCATATTTTCTGGTTGCGTCCCTATAAGCATTGCTACTGCGGTAAGATGAGCTGAAGGAAGAGTTAAAATGATAAAATTCGTTCTGATTTATGTTGCAATCAGATGAACTAGTGCAACACTATTCTGCAGGTTTTCAGAGCATTCTGATTCAAAAGAAAATGTCAAACGAAACAATGAGAAGGTAAGGTTTTAAAAGTTTATATACTGCGAAGCATGTTGGAAATGTTGGAAATTTGAATCAAATTAGATTATGTCTCATGAATGTGAGAGTATTTTTGGCTCTCCACATTATTGAGTTAGTTGTGGCTCATTATTTTGGAAGTGTCTTTTGACTTTTCAAATTCTTGAGTTAATTCAAGACTTTTGACTCTTCATATTCTTGAGTTAATGAGAAAATTAATTAAGTTAATAATCTTGCATGACTCTTGGTGTGTGTTTTGAGGTTTATAAATATCGTGTTCATTTCCTCATTTCAAATACATGTAAGATGATTTTTACAAACACTCAAGATCTCTTTCAAGCATTCTCTTGCATTTCATATTGTTAGCTTTCCATTTGGCCTCGTTAAATTTTGATGATATAGTGAAGGTATATTTTTAGTTCGTCGTAGTAGTACCTCGTGCTAAGTCACTGTTGGTTGTTCTGTTGTATCTTGAGTAACAAACGACCAAGACGATCCTCGAAACACATACATGAGCGAACGAATATGTTTTAAGGAAACTGTACTTCGTACAGGTCTCAGTTTGGTTTATTTTAAACTTTGCTCTACTGTGTTTTCTTCACCATTTAGCTCACTGGTTTTTTACGAAAATTTATTGTATTTTATCGTTCGATTTATACTACAGGAAATGCGTTTCTAAATTTTCACTTCTGGGATCACTAGGAACTGGTTTGAAGCGAACAAAGTTAAGGAGTTCGTGTTTGTTACACAATTGTTCCGCCAAATGATAGGTGACATCGTTTGTTGAATCACACAACAATAAACCTCAACAATGGATTGCAACTTGAGAAAGTGACTTTTTATTGTTTGAATGCTTTATAAAACTTGGGTGTATATGAATCAAGTGTTGAAATCTATTCTTATTAAGAATGGATGACTAATATCGATCTAACACTGAGATGTGGATTAAACGGATCTGGACTCTCAGTTTAAACAAATTTTTTTATTTGCATTTTATGTTATATATTGATAAAAATAATGTCATGTAGTGAACTTATTTATTAAGTTTTTTTTTTCCGAAAATGTATATTATATTAATATTAAAATATCCCAATTAAATAATTGTGTTTGTAACAAGCATTAACAAAAGAAAAATAATACAAAATTACGGAGGATTTAACTAGGGGTGAGAAAAAATACCGAAATATCGAAATACCGAAAAACCGTACCGAAAAATACCGAACTTACCGAAAAAATCGGTATACCGAACATTTCGACCGTACCGAAATTTTCGGTATCGGTATCGGTATGAAATATTTTTTTTTCGGTATTTCGGTATATACCGAAAATAATTTATTATTATTATTATTTTTTTAAATTTAAGTTCGGTATGCCGAAAAAATGTCGGTATACCGAAAATGTCGGTATATCGACATTTTTTCGGTATACCGGCAAAATTTTCGGTGTCGGTACGGTATCGGTATGAAATTTTTCCATACCGAAAATTCGATATACCGAATTTTCGATATCGGTATGGAATTTCGGTACGGTATACCGTACCGTACCCACCCCTAGATTTAACTAAAAAAATTTCAGCCAATTGGAAGGAAAATGTACTGGTCAATTCAAAGGCACCGAATTATTATCGAGATCCGAGGCCGCGCATTACGCACGTGGCATGCCAGATAATGATATTTTATTATTATTACTTAAGAATGTCTCCAAATAAAAACAAAATCTAATAATTCAAAGTTGGTGATGAATTTTTAAAAATTATATTTGACAATCGGGCGTCCGGGTTAACGGGTCATCTTGAAAACTCATGCCAAAACGAGTTGAAAAGATAAGAGAAATCGAGGTAAGGACCAACCCACATGAAATGAGTCTTCTTTTAGGTTGTTTTTGGGTTCACAACAGCCACCAAGCTGACCACAAAAAAAACTTGAGCTTTCAGCTTGGTCCAAACATTATAAGAAGACTTAGTGAGTAAGAGATCTTGTATGTGTGCTCACATCAAGATCATTGTTCAAGCACTTCGGAACAAACGTCAATCTTGGGCCTACAAGTATGGATCATCGTACTTCAAAATCATTAACATGTCATTCGACGCACGTAAAAGTGACGTGAAAAGACCTAAACCAATATGAATTGTCAATTGTATCAATGTCAAGGGACGGGGCTGGCATGAGCAGCCATCCTTCCAAGAGGAGTGACAATACATTGAAAACAAAGTCATCATATACATATGTTACTTGATCATAAAAGGGAGAATTTACTTAATATTTTTCACGAGTACTCAACATATATTTTCTATTACAATTTCCTTTGCGTAGATATTTGACTGCGTCTGAGTGGTCACGCCGAAACATCTGACACCCCATTAAAGTGTGCATATTCTTCGACTCGGATATCATATGTCCGATGTCCATTATGTCAAGAACTTACTCGGTATGATAAATCATCCACCCAACTCATCCAGTTTACCGACCGTCAATAATTTATATTATTTTGCATCAAACAGGGAACCGCGATGTAAATGAGGCTTGTTGGTGTTGGACGGTAATATCTATTAATACCATCACTGCCCATTTAATTATTATTTTTTTGTAAATGAGGCTTGTTGGTGTTGGACGGTAATGGCTATTAATATTATCACTGCCCATTTAATTATTTTTTTCAAAATGTATTGATATTCATTCGTACATTGGAGTCAAATCTTAAGAAAGTTCTCGACTTTTTCTTGTTCTTGATTCGTTTCGTTTCACGTCTCCGATCACAAATCTGTAAGTGTTCCCTTTCCTTTCTTCAATGATCTGAAATTTTTTTGTTTGAACTGCTCGTGTTTCTGTATTGTTTACTGTTAAAAAGCTGAGTCTGGGCTGGGCTGCTCTGCTGGAGAAGTGTGTATTGTTTTCATGCGATGAAGGGATTTGCGGAATGAAGTAGTTTCGGTTTCAGTTTGTTTGAGAGCTTTTGCAGATGATGTTAACTGTTATGCTTCGTTTAGTTTCAGCAAATTTATAGCTAGATCCAGTGAAATTTGGAGTTGTTCATTCAGTGTAATGACAGGAAAAGTCACATGACCGATTTAAAATTTCACCATCTAGCACCCAATCTATGTGCTACAGATCCCAACATATCTTGATAATTTAGTTTTTCCAATCGCTGTTTACTGGATTGAATTGGTTTGACTTTACAACTTAGGATAGATCTTGACCCCTTCCGAAATTTATGATTATTTGTTCAACAACCACCTTGGTCTCCTTTTGTATGTAATGATGTTAAGTTACGCCAACCCACAACACCACCAACCAAAGCTCAAATCCTCATGGTTTAATTTGATGTCTTTTTCTGTTTTGTTAAATAAATCCATCTAATAAAAGTTCAAAACATTAAATTTATATTATGGTAAGCATGTAAGACTAACTGCCTCTGGACCTAACACATGTATAATATTTAATCCCACAAAATATTTTACTCTGTGATTTGATATATTATTTTTTGATTTTTTCTTTAAATTATCAACCCATATTGTTCATAATAATTTAAGTGCAGCCTTGGTTACCCCAAGAACTGACCGCAATCGGTGCATTGTCTTTGCAGCATTAATGCTATAATCAGGAAGAGTGAGGAAGTAGATTAGCATAAAGATAAGAAAGGCACGGAGGGTATGATCTGCATTCAAAGAATAAGCCTAGTTGACATAGTTTGTGTTTAAGGTTGCGGAAGTATCCTTATGTTGATCATTGATTATAGGGAACTGTGAAGACGTTTTGTATCTAGTACTCAGCATTGTACTTGTAAATTACAAGGCAACTGAAAACGATGAAATGCATTTAACAGATCTTTTAAGCTTTTGCATAAGTTGATTAGTAGGATTTACGTGCTTCCTGCCTTTTGCACGATCATGATCTTATTTGAGTGGTTAGCTTGCATTTCCTTGTTTCTCAAAGATGGAATATTTTTTTCTTTCTTTTCATTTTTTTGGAATAATGTGAAATCAATTTGAGATGTGGGGTCCGGAAGACCTGAGAGTAAATGATAGATAAGAATATAAGTTCAGGAGTAGTCAAATTTTCCTGTGAACTGTTAGGTTTATGAGATCATTAACTTCATTACTGTTCTTTTCATTTGTCCTTGTGCATTTTGTGGGACATTCCTTCATGTAATCTGGTTTATGATCAAACATATGTGTGCATTTTTTTCCCGCAAACACAAGATATCTCAGAGATGGACCGCGGACAATTTACACTGATGGGAACAACTGTATGTGTCATGCTTTCCCTTCACTTCTCAATACAACTAGTCTCCCAACATTACATGTCCTGGAAGAAGCCAAAGGAACAATCGGCCATCATAATTATTGTCCTCATGGCTCCATTGTATGCTATTGACTCGTACGTTGGTTTGCTAGACATACGTGGGAGCACGACCTTCTTCACTTTCTTGGATTCTATTAAAGAATGCTACGAAGCTTTGGTGTGTAATATAAGCTTTGGTGTGTAGTATTCTCTAGAATTTATGGCACATCGGGTATGGAATTGGTTGTTTTGATACGACGTTTTTTACTTTGTCAATTGTAGGTGATGGCGAAATTTTTGGGTTTGATGTATACTTATCTGAACATATCCATCAGCAAAAACATAGTACCCGATGAAATTAAAGGAAGAGAAATTCATCACTCGTTTCCAATGACCCTTTTCCAGGTATAGCTCCTCTATCACACATTATGTTTCTAAATCGTCCTCCTCGCCACCCCACCCATTGAATCTGCCCTTGCTCACTTAGGAGTAGTCATGATGTTTACAAACTCAAGGCGATCTTGAATGTTGCAGCCTCACACTGTTCGTCTGGACCACAAAAATTTGAAACTTCTCAAGGACTGGACATGGCAATTCGTGCTGATTCGCCCTGTTTGCTCAGTCTTAATGATATCATTTCAACTTCTTGGAGTTTATCCAAGTTGGCTCAGCTGGACATTCACCATGATCTTGAACATTTCAGTTTCGTTGGCACTGTATTCACTTGTAGTGTTTTACCATGTTTTTGCTAAAGAGTTGGCTCCACATAAGCCACTTGCAAAGTTTTTGTGCGTCAAAGGCATTGTATTCTTCTGCTTCTGGCAGGTAAAATTCTCATATGAATTAGCTAAACCCCCAGCTTAATAATCAAATCATTATTAGTGATCAACTAGATTATGGTACTATTAACCATTTTCAGGGAATCCTCCTTGATATTCTTGTGGCGTTGGGGATAGTTAAATCGAACCACTTCTGGCTCGATGTGGAGCATCTCCAAGAAGCCCTTCAGAATATCTTAGTTATAGTGGAGATGGTTTTCTTCTCTTTGCTAATGCAATATGCCTATTCTGCTGAACCTTACCGCACTGGATCGGTTCCAAGAACAAGTGATAAGAAGGAAGAGTGATCTGCAATGATCCAGAAACTGCATGGTGTATAACCCTAGACGATAATATGCTTCTGTACTGTATGTTAAATAATCCATGCCATCTTACTGGACTCCCAATATTACACTAGCTATTTTTGTATCAATGAGTTTGTGCCTTTTCTTGGTAAGAGTGAACGTACAAACATTTCAGCTTAATGTTTCTATACTGTTTGTTAAATAATCCATGTCATCTTATTGGACTCGCTGTATTACGTTAGCTATTTTTTGTATCAACGAGTTATGCCTTTTCTTGGTAAGAGTTGACGGACAAACATTTCAGCTTAATGCTTCTACACTGTTTGTTAAATAATCGATCTAAATCTATTACTTGAAAAAATTATTTACACACGCAATGTATGTCAGTATATATAATGTATCCGTTTAACGTACATACTCGCTATTTACTTTAAATTCCATAAATATCATTTGTTAGAAAATATATTGATTATATCCCCGGGATAGCCCGGGTTGTGCCCGAGTCATGGACGATTCTTGTGCCCGGGGCATGGACGACCCAGAATACTGGATGGATGGCCAGAATCAGGACAAGTCGGCAGGAAGGGTTCATCCGTACCCTGGCTCGGGGCTCCGTACCTCGACCATTCATGAAGGCCAGGACTCCGCACCCTGGTTATCTATTAAGTCCAGGGATCCGTACCCTGGCTCGGGGCTCCGCACTTCGATCATTCATCAAGCCCGGG
The DNA here is from genome assembly GCF_025594145.1 of Primulina tabacum. Lineage (NCBI taxonomy): Eukaryota > Viridiplantae > Streptophyta > Magnoliopsida > Lamiales > Gesneriaceae > Primulina > Primulina tabacum. The sequence continues at coordinate 35,271,595 of NC_134564.1, forward strand.
AGACGTAAGTTTCCGGCACCTCATCCCATCTCTAGGATACATGAAGTCCCCGATGCTTTTACAGACAAACTAAATATTTTTCATGATCGGGCACACAAGACTAATTGGGACAGCGAGTATGACTCTAGTTCGACTATTTAAGGAGGGAGTAATGATACCCTCGGGATAGCCCAGGTTGTGCCCGAGTCATGGACGATTCTTGTGCCCGGGGCATGGACGACCCAGGATACTGGATGGATGGCCAGAATCAGGACAAGTCGGCAGGAAGGGTTCATCAGGAGTCGGGCGGGTGAATGCCCGGGACGTCTCCTCCCCGGGCCACCGGACGCCCGGGCTCTCGTTCAAACTCCCGGGAACTTTCTACCCGGGCCACCTCGATATGAGCACCGCACTCGAGTATACTAGCAGAATAGGATGTGGGCGACTGTCCCATTTCTGACACCAGGCCGATGGGTTGACAAAATCAGATGGGCTGGATGTGACCAGTATGAGATTTGACATGTCAAAATATAGGGTGTGCTCAGCCGTCCTACTATAATTAGTAGGTAGCACGGAGAACGAGGTCATCATTACTTCTCCTACTATAAATAGCAGGTTCTCTCTTTACATTTACATTCATTCATTCACACCAATATCACAACCATCACTTGGTTACATTGGTTCTTGGCTTGAATCATTCACTGATTTAAGCATCGGAGTGGCCACGCCGGACACCCCTCCGACGCCCATTCACGTGGTTACCTTCTTGAGTGCAGGAAATCCTCTCCGCCCGAGAAAAAAGCTTCTGGTTCAGATATCTACATTGCTCTTATTTCCTTCATCATTTTGATAGCAGATCCGGTGGAGCACCCGACCCTACTCGTCCATTTCACCAGGATCGCATCATATATCATTTGAGTTTTTGAAACAACTCCTCATGAAAAGTGGACTTTCATTTGTTGCTTGCTACTGCCCTTATACTTCTATTATATTTAAAATAAAAAGAAAATACGTTTTAATATTCATCTATTATATTTAAAATAAAAAGAAAATACGTTTTAATATCTATTCAATGGAAACTTCAACACGGCTTCGGAGCTTATTAACTTATTTAAATACAGCTTCTTCTGTATCAAACTCGCTCAGTCAATGGAAGATAATATTTTGAAAGACTCAAAGTTCACTCGAGAGGGAGGAACTGTTGCATTGTTGGTTTATATATATATATATACATATATTTATATATAGTAAGAAAGTGTACATACGTTACACGTGATTGACCGACAATCAAAACATAATTACGAAATTTAGATATTGTTTAAAATCGTTACAAAACATCGATTTCTATCGACATAAATACAATTGAATGATAACTACTAAAATTGATTTTATATATACACACACACAAGTATTTCTCAATTTTTTTTGGAACGAGTAATTCTCAAATTTTGATAACATAGTTCGATTACCATCTAAAGAATAACTTGACATGATATCCTGGCGATTCATATATCATATGAATAATGTGATTATAAATAAAAGGTTAAACAAGCAAACTAAATTTGCCAAAAAGGTTTTCCTTTCAATTGCACAAATAATAATTTCATGATATATTTCTAAATTAGTACGTGGATCGCATAAATTAAATGTGAACAAATAGGCTGTTATTTCGGAGTTCGGACAGGAATGAAATTAATCATGTACTAAAAAAACCGAAGAAATTTTCAAGTTACATTTTAGACTCCAATAACACATACCACCGAGACATAGGAGCAGGATTGTTACAACTGAACGAACGGCAAGCAACATTTTTATACCACAAGCCTGAAACTCTCCACAACTATATCATGTATACATATACATTTGATCATCATGAATCAAACGTGCACTAGCTTTACCATGTCTTGCAATATTACATTGTTTGAATTTTTGAGATCCATGTCACTGTTAAATATCCTGGAGCAAAGCCAACTTGGGTATCAGACAAACCTCTAAAACACTTTAAACCAAAGAATATGTGTACTAGTTTCGACTAGAGCCATTGAACTGCTGCCACTAAGGAAGCTCAAACCAAATCTCTTTCTTGAATTACAATTCCAGAAAACCATGATGAATTGCAGAAGCAAGAACGAAAATAAGAAAGAAAAGAATTTGATGTCAAACTCCTCATGCTGGTATCTAAACTGTGATCCTACTTGGGGAACAGTAGGATGGAGAGATTTGACATCCATGTTTACAATCACCAGCTTCACCAGAAGTTCGATCAGTAGGTGTTTCAAAATATTGGTGACTTTCTCCCAAAACGGCATGGAAAATCGTGATCTCCAGAATAGAAACATCATAAAAAAGTTCATGTTAATGTTATAAAGTGACAAGGATCAACACTCGTATGCAATCAGAACACAAGTCTAAATCTCAAAAAAAAAATTGGGAGAACTTAGCAAATCTATAGATGAAGGCATTATAAAAGCAACCATTTAAAATAAATAATTGAACTCAAGATAAAGAGCTAAAACTGCTAAAGAAATGTAATTCAGCTAACCTGGTACTGCACGACACAACAAAAGATAACCCTAAATATGAAGTCCTGCAAAAAGCAATTCCAACTCTTCGTCCTGTGACGCGGTTCTCTGCCAACAAAGAAAGAACAAGGAATTGTGTATTTCAGAAAAAAGCAGGAATCCAAAATTTCACCTACAACACAGCCAATGAAAGCTTATTTATTGTAGATGATTTATATATGTTTGTTTCCAACAAGAGATTTAAACAGCCCATCCCACTATCAGCGCCACCACACACGCTGTCAGATCATCCAGTTATTTTCATTATTCAATCAACCAACCGTAGTTGGGGTTCTGGTTCTCGCTAATTAACAGTTCACATAATCTTTTTCATTATTTATTATATCAAATAACTGTTAACCATGTCTATCCCTGACTCCTTTAGGAAACACTATTTTTATTTTCCCAAAAGCTGCTTGCTTTTCTTTGCATAAAAACATCCAATCAAATCCAATATGCCAAATTAATAAACAATCTATAGCAAGTAAAAAAGATATAATCACACGACACAGTCACGATGGTACAAAAATCGATCATCCTGGCGCGCACACCTGAAGAGATATAAGATTCAGTATCTTGTTCAAAACCCTCAAACGATGGGCGGCGTAACTGCTGTTAGCCGGCAGAGTGCTCATCCTCTTCATCTCTTCGCGAACTGAGGCCCTCTTCTCATCGTTCCATATCTGCTTCTTAGTGATCTCCAACCCGAACCCAACCCTCCCAGCAGGTTCCATCACGCACAATGCGACCTGTACAAACCCATCATGAATTAGTTGTCTAAATTTATAAATAAACATCAATATGGTCAAAATAATTGATTAATTAAAGAATTAAAAGCCCTAATTTGACGTTACCAAGAAGAGTTTCGTTTCGTATATTTTCTCCAAGCTTGTGCGAGAAAAAAACGGATGAAGGGAAATATTTGCCGCTTCCAGGGTTCTAAACTTCCTGGTGTTTTGAAAGCACCCAATCAAAGCCTAGTAATTTATTGCACGTCAAGCCCAACACGGCCGACAAACACATCGGCCCATGAGATCGTTAATAGTTGAGCCTCCGGGCAATATTTTATAATTTCTAAAAATACTTTTAATTAGTTTGATACTCGCACTCAATTTATGGATTTATTTTGGAGGTCTGAGTCGGGTGTTAGAAAAGGCAAATAAACTACTGTCAATGGCCAGATAATACTATGAGTAATGATTAATGAGAAAGCTCGCGATAGAAAAAATTTCAGATGAGTACAGTTACAAGAGAAAACCTCGTATAGAGTCCAGATCGAAATATAACATATTCATTAGAATAAAATAATTCTTGAATCATATTCCAAGTGAATAAAAAAAGCTCAATGAAATATGAATTCATACCATTATTGTGATCCATCTCATTTTTGTAGGATTTTTGTCATAAAATTCTTTAGATTCTTTATCACATAAAGATGCATGTTGCCAAATATTTAAGAGTGAGGCCCCAAGGGTCAAGATCCATGAAATCTTGAGTTTATATTTCACTTTGTGTGGATAAAAAAACGCGAATTTTTAAATTTACTTAAATCAACTGTGGCAAAATTGGTTGAAAAACAAAGTCAATAATTAAAAGCTCGCTTTTAAAAAAGTATTGTTTGGTTGAGCTTTTATTTCATAAACGAATTCGTAAAATTAAAACAATTATTATTATTATTATACGTGTGCTTTATTTAAATAAATGCACCTTGTTTTTTTTTAAAAAAAATAAAAAATAAAATAAATGCACCTTGTTCAATACCAATCGTTTTCTTGGCTCTAATCGAGTGGTTGCTGACTTAGAGAAATTAATTCCAATTAAATAATAAAATGATTAACCTCGATCATTATCACTAAATAATCTTAAATACTTTCGTCAACTAGTGTTATATATACCCTTCAGTCAACATCCACTAATGACCAAACTCAGACTTATCATGCAAACTGCTGTTGTCGGATTCAATATAATTAGTAGATCTAGGTATACAATTAAAATGTTAAACTTTAAAAATCAATTTTTTTTTCCTAATATACTATTATAACATCCTCATTTTCATATAAACAATTATTTCACATATTTCGTATTAAATACAATTATCGCATATAAAAAATCACTTATATATATTTATTAATATTGATAGTATGAAAATAGACTCTAACACAAGCATATTTATTATAAAATTATATGATATGTAAATTATTTAAAATAAACTCTGTAGTAATTATGCGAGTTGATGAATTATATAAGTTTTTTTTTATATCAATGTAATTAATTCGATTATTTCTACCAATATTTTATCAGTACGACAATACGATTTGCGTAATTAACAAGTTTTGCAAGTAAAAAATTAGCGAGTAAACATAAAAACATTGTAAATTATTGGTAGTAAATTAAGATTAAGACGACGTTATTAAGCAAGCGGCCATTTCCATCCCTCTGGCGCCGTCCATATGTCCCCCGAGATGGATGATGTTTCGTCAACGACTCCACTTCACACGCAATGCACTGAAAAAAAAGAAAAGAAAAAGGAAAGCAACAGCAAAATTGTGAGAACGAAGGGCAATTTATAAACGGAAAGCTAAGTTGTGTTTGGTATCCTCCATTTCTCCTCTCTCTCCACGCAAATTCTTGGCACCGAAAAAAATTGAACCGGACAACCCTTGGTGGGAGGAAGAGGGGAGAGCAAAAGATCGAATCGAATTCGTCAAATTCCCGTTCTCCTTGTTTTTTTATTTCTATTTTTGGGTTACGGGTTGGAATCAATCATCGCCATGAATGAGAAAGCGAGTGTCTCCAAGGAGCTCAATGGCAAGCACCGAAAGGTCCTAATTTTGTTGTCGGTTTTATGGTTTTCACTTTTGTTTATTCGACTCTCAATGTGATTTTCCCTAGCGTGATTGTTGAAAGATTACGTTTCTGTATGCCTGGTCTATTTACTGTGATCGCATGTCACATGTTTTAGGGAAGTTGTTACCATAAAATCTGGCCCTTTTTTGAGATTGTTGAATGATTTGATCTTGTGTTTTCTAGCTGTGATTGGTGATATAGTGTGACAAAGGTGCCGGTTTCGTATTATTGAGATTGCATAACGTTTAACTGATGATATGAGAGTTTATTTTAAGTTATTAAGGTTTAATGAAAATTTAGAAGATATTTATTAGTTGAAGGTGTACGTAGTTATTTAATCTATATGCTAGAAATATCTGCTAATTCCTGTGCTTTGGTCTACCCTTTATCATGAGCTTACTTAGAAGACTGTTGGGCTGAAATACAGAGGTAGGCTTGACTAGTTTCTTTAAACTGTAAATTAGATTACATTCATTTGTATATGACTTGCCGCCATTTATTTTACTCTCCGTACTCACGTTATTTTGTTGTTGATGGTTTTATTTAAAGAGGATTACCTTTCTCACAAATCGCTTGGAGTTCTAGCTCAGTGGCGCTGTCCCTAGGTTCTTGTTATGCTTTTCAATTACATCAATCTCTGTGTTATCAGGTTTTGGAAGGACTTCTTAAATTGCCAGAGAATAGGGAATGTGCTGATTGCAAAAGCAAGTGTGTATCTCTAACGCTATAAATGTGTTTGCATTTATCTTTAGAAGTATTTAAAATGCTATGCTGATTAAAAATTATGCGTAGTGGTGGAATCTATAGTTATAATTTTTCTTATTTTCATGAATTAAGTTCAAGTGCAACATTTTTGTTTGTCTTGATTGTGCATTTTATTCTGAAATCCAGAGGTCCTCGATGGGCAAGTGTGAACTTAGGTGTTTTTATATGTATGCAATGCTCTGGGATCCACAGAAGTCTTGGAGTTCACATCTCCAAGGTATCATTTACTTAATTTCTATGGCGTCTTTAGAGTACCTGATTAATAGCGGAAGTTGTTCCTCTGTTCAGATGTAGAAATAGATTTGTCAGTTCTAGAGTTCAGCTTTTATATTGATGTTATCGGAAATTGGACACAACATCTTGTTATTTTAAATGTTTATTGTGTCTAGCAGTTGGCTATTTATGTTTGAAGTTTTCAATAGTTTGTTAAACCTGGTGATAATGTTTTTGAATATCTTTGTCCTTCTTGTTGTACTTCCTTTTATAACTTTTGACTAGCAATCGACTGGTAGCCAACTATTATGTCTGATGCTTCTTATTGATGTTTCTCATTGTTAGTATATTTTCATCACTTTGTAGGTGAGATCTGCTGCACTTGACACATGGCTTCCTGAACAGGTTTCATTTATTCAATGTAATAATTTCAGAAGTCTGACTCATTTAGGATGTTTTCTATTTGATATTTTAAAAAAATCATGTTATTTAAATATTTCTTCTCATTAACATAGTCATGGGAAACGAGAAGGCAAACAGTTACTGGGAAGCAGAGTTGCCACCAAACTATGATAGAGTTGGGATTGAAAATTTTATTCGAGCGAAGTATGAGCCACTTATTTTCAAGGATATCTTTCACACACTTTTTTCACATGTCTGATTCTATGAACTGGTTTTTAGATAATATTTTCCTTTTTCAAATTTAGGTATGAAGAAAAGAGATGGATATCCAAAAATGGGAAACCAAAGTCACCGCCTAGGAAAATAGAAGAAAAAACTTCTGTACAGTGGCAAAGACCAAGTGATAGAAGTGGCTATGGGAATGTTAGCCAATCTGGGAACTTAGCTGATAAGAGGAAACATGTTCCAGCGCCTGTTACAAAAGAAAATATTACCGCTTCTAGAACTACTAAAGGACCAGAACAAGTATGTCGAGTTTCATTATTATTTGACCTTTTACCTGGGTCTTCTAAAAAATTTGGCCACTTATATTTTTTCATATACATGATGCCGTCAATAAAGATTTATTTCATATAGCCATATTCTTATCCTTCCAATGAAGATGCAATTTGTTGTCAAATCTGGGAAAGAATTTTCAATTTTCCTATGCATTGTAAGCATAGAGTAATTTATTATACTGTGAACAGTGCATAAGATGATTTATGAAAAACTAGAGCTACTCTTTTTAGAATGTATTATATTCTAAGGGTGAAAATGCTAACTTTAGACCTCATCTTTCTTTCTAAATTTTTTAATGCAGATTGCTCCGTCTCATGTGACTGAACAAGTTATTCCGAGAACAGAACCAGCTGAACCTACAAAGCATTTTACAGAAACTGTTTCTCCCCCTAAAGTTGATTATGCTACCGACCTTTTCAATATGCTTTCACTAGATGGTTCTGTCAAAAATTCTGCCGGGGTATCCGGGGATGATAATACATGGGCTGGATTTCAATGTATGTGTGAATTGCTCTCGTTCTCTAATTTTATCTTCTGTCTGCTTATTGTTTTTTTTTTCAAGAAAATGTTTAAGGTACCAAGAGTTCAATCTCAAAACTTGAGTTCTACAAATTTGGTGCCTAGACCTGTTTCTTCTCTAAGTAACATCTCGCAACTTGCAACAGCTCCTGCATCGCCATCGACAACAGAAAAGACTGGCCAAACAAAACTTGATGATAACAAGACCCAATCCCCTTCAGGAATTGAAGATCTTTTTACAGGTTCGCCGTCATTCATTCCTTGTTTAGTGCCAGGGAAACCTCAAAAAGATGCCAAAACGGACATAATGTCTCTTTTTGATAAGGTATGGTTTGTGGTAGAGAAGTGATATTAGCCGTTCCCCTACCCCAACCACCCCGAGTGCTCTGTGCTGACCTTTACTAATTCCCAAAACACTAACAGTTATTATTGCTTGATACAAGATTTAAAACTCCATTCATTATTATGTCTGCAAGGACAGGATGGTTCAAATTAGCAGATTTTTAGACTTTCCTGCTCTAGTGTTCAAAAGAAAATCGATCAAGTTGATTTTTTCCTTTTTGCAGTCGAATGTAGTTTCACCATTTTCTGCCCAGCAGCAGCAACTTGCTATGCTAGCTCAGCAACAATCTCTTCTAATGGCTGCTGTAGCCAATGCTTCTGGTGGAATGCCAAAAGCTACTACTGGTTTGCAACCTGCATTGAATGGAACCAACTTTCCCAACCAAAGTTGGCCAAACATTGGCTATCATTTGCCTGGAATGATGATGCAGGTAGGTTAGAGTTGTGTATGGTAATCTTGTCATCAAACAATGAAAATTTACATTCACATTCTGCTTTTTCTGCTCCTGAAGCAGATGGGAAACGTAGGAGCTACTCATTCGGTTGGCAACTCTTCTACTCCCCCAATACCCAGGTATACACTTATCAATGTAGTGCGCGATTTTGCAGTTAATTTAATCCTAGTGTTTGTGGGTAATTAAGTGTGGAAGAACTTGAATTGGCTCCAGTGCATGAGCATTTAATGTTCCTTTTGCTTTGACTGCAGAAGATATGTTCATTTTTTCCTTGTACGAAGCTAAAAATATTCTCATTTAGGTTTAGCAATTAGTATAATATAATTATAAAATTAAAATCTTCATTTTTTGCAGTTACATGCTCATCTATTCCTTTTCATGTTTTTGTTGGAGCAACATTGTGGTATGACATTTTTCAATTAGTTTCTTTCTCATCGGATGCTCTCTAATGGGCTGAGGTAACCATGAGCAAAGATCTTGACCAAAAGTGGTCTTGAAAGTGCTGCTCATGTTCCCCGACTCTTTTGCTATGTATGATAATCAAAGATATTTACTGGTACATAGAAAACACTTCTCGTCTGCAAACTAGTACCCGAGGAGTGGTTCAAAAACTATTTGCTCTTGTATTAGAAATAGGAACAGAGTATTGTTACATCCATTTTTAATTGCAATAGGGTCCATATACTACTAGAGCCTCTGTCATCAGTTACAGGAGGGGACCAGGAAGATCTAATTCGTTGATGATGGCTGATTTTATATTATGTCAGAGGCAGAAACAGATAAAATTAAAAAATGTGCTGCTTATTTTATTTGATATTACATACCAACACAGCCTCAGGTATATGCAGGACCACATACAAATCTTGACCTCTTGATGGAGGTTTACGCAGCATTTTTGTTGTTAATAGTTGGACACGTGTAAATACATCAGCATTTTTCTTATTTCACTGATTTTCCCTCACTCTGTTCCATATGACTCAAATAAACTATAGCTGCTCCGCTGTTTGAGGTTGTTGGTCCTTTTGTCAATTTCCTGCTATCCCAGAAAAAGGAAAACATGTTTTTTTTACCCTTTCTAGCAATTTTCAAAGTTTTTTCTATGTTGCATTACTCATAGAATGTCATTAACATTTACTAACATAATTTGTTACAGCACATATACTGTGGGACTCAATGCTTCTAGCAATGGCAGTACAACCGTTAGAGCAAGCAGCCAGACCACGCCTCCATTTTCATCTTCAACTTCCCAAACAGGGAAAGAGTACGATTTTTCCTCTTTAACCCAAGGGTTGTTCTCAAAACATTAAATGGTTAGTTCTGCCGTATCACATTCACATACCACAAATCATTTGGGGTTTTTTTTTTTATCTCCTGCACCTGTGCTTTGCTTTGTAAACTGTTTGTAGAGGATTGTATTTTCTTGTTGGGATGTGGGTGAGAGTTTAGTTTACCTTGAGATATTCTTTGTAAGAGCAAAACTCTACTCTTCATTTCATTTGGACTAATTTTTATTGTAAAGAGATGAAAGTTATTCATATTTCGTCAGCGATTTGCACAATGATTTTCTTGAAACACATTTCATTAGCTCAAGGCATATTAGTAATTACAAAAGTCCCTATATAAAAAATATACAGATTCAAGATTAGGCCATCTATGAAGTCCCAGGGATGCAAGATAGTGTGCTACTTTGTTGGCATTTCGGGAGCAATGCAGGATGAGTATCCCGGGACGCATTATATATTCTTAATACGAGTTTATTGTGTTATCGCATAAGTCAAGTCCACATACCGCTCGACTTGTCATTTACGTGTGTTTTTTGTTGTGTACAGCACATATATTTGTCGCAAATTTTCAATACCTAAATAAGTCGGAAAAATAACACGATACCTACTATAATAAATAATAAGAGTGGATAAAGGGTCACATGTACAGATGTCTGTAAAAATAAATATTTAATGAAAAATTTCTAATACCAATATGGAAAATAACAAAAATCGAAATACAGGCCCACAGCTTGTCAATTTATAATTGGTTCGACGGCGACCTCAATTTGATTTCGAGTTACGTGACCGTTCTGCTGATCGATCTTTTCTTTAGTCAACCTCGAGACCCAGTTGGAACATGTCACAGGCATACGAGAAAAAATGAAGTAATTGAGAATGAACCCATGTTATAACGGGTTAAAATGAAATATATATATATATATATATATATATAAGATACCCTTTATTATCAACCAACCATGCTTCATTCACCATATTATCACGTGTTGCATGTTTAGGATAAAGGATGAACGCTCTCGCAATCAAAACAGTAAATCCATAAACACGGAGTTATGTAAGACAGTAATTTTGTTTATTAGCTACTCCAAATTAAATATATTTAATAATGATGAAGTACTGTATTCATTGATTGAACCGAGATACATTTATTTTTAAATTTAAGAATGCAATTAGTACTAACGCACACATGTTTTAGATTTACAAGCACGAGCAGTGTCTGAGTGTTTGTAGGGACGACCAACGGCCACATATATATCCGTTGAAAAAGGTAATCAATTTGTTCATTACTTAATTTAATTAATCTTGATATTAATATCTTGCTTTTGTTGTAGTCCCACGTTCCAAAAACTTATTTCATATTTTAGCACCAAAAAAAACACAAAAAACACCGTACGACGACGTACTTCTTTAAGCCTTGGATCTAATTTATCTCACGCGCATGCTCCACACAAAGTAAATTAATTTTGTGTTGAGATTAATATGAGGGATCTTAACTAAATCTGATATTGTTTGTGTAAAGAAATAATATTAACCTGGAAAATATTTCTCAAAAAAAAAAAAATTAACCTAGAAAACATACACAAATACTTATATATATAATATAATATATATTGATGCGTGTGTGCATGATAAAATATTTTGGTATGGTTTGAATTGGGTGATAGGTCGGCCATGGCAAGCGGTGATCGGGTAGAAATGCCACCTATGATCTGACTTGCCAGCTAACATAATATTCAATTCACTCCCCCCATGAATTTACCGTTCTATCCACGCAATGTATATCAAACGGGCATTTATATATAAATACCATGTTCCATCCTTCACTCTGCTGATGCCTCCGCTCCACATTTCTTCATTTATTATTTCTCTTCTTTAACCCTCGGAAAGCTTATCTTTAACTCGACGGAAAAATATGGCTATGGCGATGCTGTCACAAATATCTAGCAACTCCATATTATCATTTAAACTTGTCTTAATATCCACCATCTTTCTGTCAGCTGGGATTATGCTCAAATTTTCAGCTCCGGCAATAACGGATTTCGCCGTCTATGAAGTGCCGTCAATCTACAACGGCTTCGTATCCTGGCTCAGGCCTCCGTATCTGTACCTCGTTATCAACTGTATCATCATCTCTATCGTCGCATCCTCCAAGCTACAGTCCAGGAAGGATGACGACGAGTTTCTATCAACTTCTTCGCAGCCGTTAGATGGCATGGTTCACGCTCAACCACAGCCAGTGGCCGTTAAAGGTGCTGTACAGGCAGACGAGTACGAGTACAACGACGTCGTGTTGGACGACGGCAGCAGCTATGATGTGAAGGTGGTGGAGAACGGAATAGGATTCGACGCGTATGAAAACTTAGAGGCAGTCGCTCCATCAGTTGTAAATGCTAGCTCTGACGGTGGTATTGTGTTTGAAGACGAACCTACAAGCAACAAAGAGAACGAGTACGTGACCACGAAATCCACACGTAAGGACACGAAGGAATATTCTGCAGAGAACGTGAAATCGCCGGCCTCGGCTAGGTTCGGTAACCGGAGAAATCTCAAAGTTAGTCCAGAAGGTACTACTTCTTTTCCTTGGCTTTTCTTTAGAAGTTCACGTTAATCGCTTGAAATATTCGCTGAATTAGTATTTTGGACATTTACCGGCGGATTTGGCCGATAACGGTCAGCTGCGAGGATGGTGGCAGCTGGCAGAATGTTACCGTTGAGCTGGCCCTTAATCTGGTGTGTGGGACCACGCACGGATTGAGTCGGTCTTTAGGTTAACTTTTTTAAATTTTTATTTAGGTGACATTGGAAATGGAATTTAGCCGCTGTTAAATACCGAGATTGGCCCTCGCTTTTACCGAGATTGTCCTTGAAACCAGAATTTGAGTCTAGGGCTTGGTGATCCAAATCCAACTTAAAAAGGTTATCCCTGAAAAGCTGTGATATTCTAAGGCGACAAAATAGAAGCCTTCGGTCTCTGAAACGCCGCAATATTTCCCCCATACCGTTCTTTAAATAATTAGCGGGCAAACTTTCCACTATCAGCGTATTGTTATATACAATTTTGTCGAGAATTAAAGATACAATTTACATTTACATGTAATGTAAATTGTGTGGTGCCAGACAGTTTTGGATTCTGTGTATCCAAGTGATAATTATTTTAATACCTATTAAAATAAACGAAATTTAGTGGATTCTGCAATTCCATAATAATAAAAGTTGATGGTGTGATATCAAAGCACAAGCACCTGACTACAAAACCTTGATTTTCTGTATCAAAGTTTCAAATATTGCAGGCCTGGTTTCTCGAGTCTATGATGTCATAAAATTAAGAGAACTGGAATATATATTTTGAATTAAAATATTTCCGTAATTCCATTTTCATGTTGAACAACAGGTGGAGCCAAAGCAGTGTTAAGAGTGTCGAAACCAAAGAAGCAGGACACACTGGAGAGCACCTGGAAAACAATAACAGAGGGCCGAGCGATGCCATTGACAAGGCACTTGAGAAAGAACGAAACCTGGGAGAAGACAAACACACCAAAGGTTATCATGACCAAAACCGAAACTTTCAACGACCGAACAAATGCCAGGAGCCCACTGATGACCCCATCATCTGGGTCAGGGAAGCTCAGGAAAGAACCATCATTGAGCCAGGATGAGTTGAACCGGCGTGTGGAGGCCTTCATCAAGAAGTTTAATGAGGACATGAGGCTGCAGCGGCAGGAGTCCTTGAACCAGTATGAGCACATGGTTAACCATGGCTCCTGCTAAACAGATGGTGAATGCAACTGCCGCCACTGCACTGTAATTTTGGATATCGTCTCACATAAATGGAAAGATTTGGTTTTAAATAGATAGACGGGTGGATCGAGGGGACTTGTTGGAAAGCCCAAGAAGAAGATAGTTGACATTTTTCTGTACTAGTTGCGTTTTATTTATTTCGTTATGCATCTCTTCTGAGTTTTGATGGCTGGATCCCGGAATGTGATGAGGTAAATGTGATGAGATCTGCAATTTTCCCACTTGGGTACGATCGATTATTGTAATTGGGTCTTCTCTTTTGTTACCATGAGTTGTATCGTAGGGATACTAGTTATCTTAAATATTACGCAAATCAGAAGTTTCAATCGAAGTATGCCTGTTTTCCAGACAAGGAGGTGCACCACTTTGAGGAGAGCAGCACCACTGCAAATGAGATGCAAAATCGTGTGTCAAGACGACTAGTATTCTTTGATATGTTTATGAAAAATAGTACTAGCTCATTGGATTGATCCATGCTGAAAACTTGCGGAGTGTGAGCAGGCTCTGCATGCAATGGCAGGAAGGATTTATTTTGTACTGTAAAAATTGATACCCGCAAAGCTCCAGCAAAGGAAGCTACAAGAAGAAGAGCAACATATCCAGTTGTGTGCTAACAGTAGGCTGCCACCTATCACTGGATTCTGTCACGGAAACATCAAATAACCCAGTTCTCACTTGCTTAAATAAAATTTAAAACTTACGAAAATAACTGCGTAGCTATAGCAAACAGGTTTAGCTACAGCAAAATATATCAGAAAGTACTCTGGTCGGTGCAACGTATCTCAGCAAGCAAGAATAGGAGTACTGCATGGTGATGCAGCTAATGCAAATGTGAGCCAGCCAAATATGCTTGAACGCCTGGTAAGTGATGACCACAAAATATTAACAATAAGAGTAATTCTTTGTTGATTACAAGTGTAAGCAATGCTTGTTCTTTTCTCGGTTGAAAATTTTTCAAGCAACCGAATAAAGTTGTTATTACTTGAAGGGAAACTGGCTGCGGCTGCACGAGGATCAAAATTGTCAAAAAAAGAAGATGGAAGCACTTCTATAATCTTCATCAACAGCAAACAAGAAAGATGTTGGAGCAAAGAACACAAATATAGCAATTTATTAACAATTATTAATATAACAAAACGATGATTCAAAAAATTAAGCTATTTTTAGATTCAAAAAATTAGGCCATTTTTATCAAATACAATCGAACTTGGATACAACTCGGTATGTCAGGGAGGCAGCACCACTGCTAATGTTTAGATTTAGACCCATGGCAACAGCTAAAATGGAAGCAGCCACAGGTAGACCTTGCCCAATCTGATCATATGCCTTTCCAGCAAATGAGGCTGCTACACCAAGTAAAGCAAGTGTAGTTGCCAATCCCATAGCGAATGCAATTGAGTTACCAATCACCTGTCAGATACAAAGTTAAATTAAAGAAGAAATGTGGTTCATAAAACGACATTATCTGCTGTCCACTTGAGGGGCTCTAATCCTTGGAGGTAAGTTAGGCAATTCGGTGCAGTCTCATCTCAGTATGAAGATATAAAATTTTGACACTGGAAATGATTTCTTTCGGTTAAAGTTCCAGCTCTAAAATGACAACAGATACTAATAATTTAAACATAACACCTCTGTTCTGCTTTTCCCAGATGCCCCTAAATACACAAGAAAATCCAGAAAGGACAAGATATCAAGAGGAACTACACAGTAACACAACAAGAGAATCCCAGAGCCAGAGTCCTTACCGATATAACCATGGGTACGAGGTAAAACACTGAGCGTACATGGTGACAGGCTACTTGCAAGTCAAAAATTGCATCGTAGAACCAAAATATAAAATGATGATAAGTGGTGCTGGTACAAGTATGAGATAGGTCTAATTGTTTGCAAGATGTCATAAGATACCACCAGTAACATTTTTTTACAATTAGTACTCTGTTAAGGCATGACAGTCCAAGTAACTTGTCATACACTAATGTGGAAACCATGAAATGACTCAGTCCACTCTTGTTACAGTCACCGCTATCGATTCCATAGTTACAGCATTTGCCATTGGCATCGCCACCAAAGCCACAGCTGAACATATAAAAAACTAACAGTACTTCATAAAGGAGTATCATGTTTAATATAAGCCAGCTTCACAACAAAAATGTACACATCCTTAAAACTACCTGTAAATTGTCCCACATCGATCGGATAAAATATCTGACAGTTGTATATATGGACTTGAACAATCCTCCTTTGGCCTAGCTTTTGGAGTTGAGTTAAGTCTAAATCTCGATCTTAACATGTTATCAGAGCTCAGGTTCCACCGCTATGTGTTGGATTGCCTCTAGTTGGTAATTGAGTCATTTGTAAAATTCACGCTCTAAATATTCTTTTTTGGGCATGAAAGATGTGTTAATTTCCTTATATCGATTACAATCCTCCCCCGAGCTAGCTTATGCGGTAAAATTAGGTTCAAATCTCAATCTTAAGAATACCCTGCATCATCACGCAAGAAAGCATTCAAAATGTAGAAACAATTTTGTGAAAAGCACACACCAATATGTGAATATAATATCAAATACCTCCAAAGGCATTCATGAAGGGATTTATAACATCAAATTTGCTATTGCGGGAAACCGATAATTCACATTTTAACAGTAACAGGCTCGCGTTTGAGGTTTCCGGAGAGCTCCTTATCATGATTACCTTATCAAAACAAATGAATATTAAATATCAAGAACCCATTGAAATATGGCAGGCTTGTGCTGGAAGTGTAATTTACCATGAGTTTTTAGAGGGTAGACATTTAAAACTCAAAATTGAAATAGGAGGACATCTAAATTTGCTGCTGCGACGGTTGATTAGATACAATTTCATTTGCAAATCTTACGTTGTGAGCCAACAAGACGAGTTCGCGTTAGAGCAGAAGAGGAGTTGTCCGGAAGATAATTTAATGTTTTTTTTCTTGAGTAAAATGCATTGCGCCCCTCGAAATATCTCCTATTTTCACTTTTAACTCTCATGGTATATCAGTGCAAACTGGGGTGGGCATAAAACCGAAAAAAGTCGAAAAAATCGACCGAACCGAATAATTCGGTTTAAATGGTTCGATTTTATCGATTTTTCGGTCGGTTACGGTTTTAAAATGTATGAAATTCGGTTTTTCGGTTTTCGGTTTTCGGTTTTATTCACCAAAAAAACCGAAGAACCGAACCGACCGTATTATTGTTAAATATAGGGTTTTTATGTATAATGAGTCATATTATTGTTAAATATAAGATTGTTTATGTATAATGGGCCTATTAAGTATTTAATATCATTCACCCTCAGAAAACCGATCGTTTCTTTTTTTTTTCTCGCACACACTGTCAAAGTGAGTGGTAATCGCCTAATCGGAGTTGAGTAGTTGAAGATACTTTTTCTTTCTTGATTTCTTCACTTTCCATCGCGCATAGCTTAGAATATAGACTAATGGTTCGTGATTTTTTGAATCTTTCTTGTTTGAGTATTTTCTTGTTGGTTTTGACATCTGGGGTGAGAGATTCTTTATGTACAAACTAAACTACTGATGATTCTTTCTTTTTGTTTTTGTCCACGGGTGATGTGTATTTTTTTATTTCTTTTTAATTATTGGATTACCAGTGCCGTTCGTGTAGTACATGGATTTATTGAGGTGGTTTTATTCGATTTTTCTTCAAACTTTTTGACTATCTATGATTCTCGTGATTTTGTGTGTGTGAAATACGAGCTGGGAGTTGAGTTTTCTTGAAAATTTTCAAGTTAATTCATGCCATTATCAAGCATTAATGATGAATATATTGTTTCCTAGATTTCAGCTCACTATCTTGAGCCATCCGTTCAATTCGTTGAATCTGGTTTTTTTTCTTTGTTAAGATAAGATGTATGTGTTGCTGGCATGTGGACAGTGGAATTCGTCTTTTTGTACACTTATCTTTTCTGCTTCTAAGCATTGATCAAATGATTTGGATTTTGCTTCAATTTTTTTATCCTGCTTTTTTTTTTTGTTTTGCCTAACAGTTCCATTTTGCCTTTTATTGTCATCATATTTATCATTATTGTTTCTTGACAAGTTATTTGTTTCATTTTTTTTTTTATAGATGGCAGAAAAGGATGGTATGAATATCGATGAAAGCCAGAGTTCAAATGCTAACGTACCTAATTCTCATATAATCAACCTCATTGTTCAAGATGGCTTGAAAAAAGTTGGAGATTCTGTGAGACGAGTTAGACAAGCTATAAGATATATTAGACAATCTCCTGCAAGGATTAAAAGATTCAAAGATTGTTGTGAAATTGAAAAGATAACAAGTAAGAAGTCCTTGTGTTTGGATGTTGTTACTAGGTGGAATTCTACTTACTTGATGTTGAAAACTGCTTTGGAATTTGAAAATGCTTTTGTGAGTTATGGTATTCATGATCCTGGATTGTTGGATCATCTTCTTACCCATGTTTGTGAAGATGGAAAGGATGTAGGTGCATTGACAAGTGGTGATTGGGAAAATGTGAGAAAAATGGAGAAGTTTCTTGAAACTTTTTATAATCTTACCTTGAGAGTTTCAGGTTCGTTATATGTTACTTCAAATATCCACTTTCATGAAATTGACGAGCTTTCTTGTGCTTTAAAGTTGTTAGTAGAGAGTGATGACAGTGTTTTGGCTATTGTGGCGCCCCAAACCTCGCCACGTAATCATACAACATGTGACGTCATATTCATAAAAAAAAAATTTTCGACGACGTAATAATATAATGCATATACGACAAAATAATGCCATCACCACACTATCTACGTCAGTGTAGCAGAAACAGTATAATAAATACATACACAACAACTCAAATAAGACAATAAGCTATACTGTTTCTATCTACTATCAACTACAGAACTGTTTGACTAGACACACGTAGTACCACTATCCTGTCTCATGGCATAGTCCTGTAACCTGTCCAACAGAAACAGCCCCCAAAGGGTGAGCATATACAACAATCATCATCGTAATAAATAACAGTTATATTAACAACAACATAAAATATAACTGAAATGATAACAGAAATACCCCTTTTGCCGTTTCTGGACAATCAACCATCAACAACCTCAACAACATCACACTGCAACAATAACATCGACGATACGTCGCACCCCAACTCCGGCGACAACAATATCGTCGAACGAACAACAACATCGACGATACGTCGCACCCCAACACCGGCGACAGCAATATCGTCGAACGAATAACATCAACGATACGTCGCACCCCAACTCCGGCGACAGCAATATCGTTGAACGAACAACATCAACGTGACGTCTCCCAACAACGACAGCCAACAACATCGAGTATATATACAATCTGACTATTTCTTTGATCCTGAGGCTTGTGATATATCTAAATAATTCAACAATAATTATCAGATCATTGTCACCGTATCAACACAGTTATAACAGCCTCAATATATAACATCAAATAGCCCAACAACAATTAATTCAACAAAATATAAAACTCGATTATAAATTTGTATTGTTCAACAATTTAATATTGTGGTGTATTTAAATCACAATACTATCATCAAATACACCTTAATTAATTTAACTTCAAATAATAGGCTATTTTATAACATCCGTCAAATTACGAAAACTTTATATCAACGTGTAGCCTATACTTCGTAGATTCCGAATATATAATCAGAATTAATAACAACTGACAAACAACTCTCCAATCTAAATTAGGAATAATTCAAAACAACAACACAATAATCTTCTCTACTTCGTTAAAATCATACACTACTCAACAATCTTCAATTTCAGTATGATTTAACAATTTATTGGATTTATTCCAGAAATCGACGAATGTCAAACATCACCAAAAATATAAAATTTATACCTCAAATCGAAGACCTCGTGTCAACGATCCCAGAACTGAAGTCGGTTCGTCGATTGGATAAACCGATAAGTCACAAAATCAAAAAGAAAATCTGAAAACTTTATTATTTCTTTTCTCTCCCCTCTCTTTCTCGATCTGTAAACGGATGTACTGAAATTCATTTCATTTGATGAAATGAAATCCACCGCCTCACCATTTTTTATTTTTTATTTTTTTATTATATTATATTATATTATATTATATTATATTAATATAATATAATATATAATATTTAACATTTTAACACCGGTATATCACTTTGAACCAGTCAAACGACCAAATTTCCCAAAACTCAAAATATGAAACTTCTATATCTTTGAGTTTTCTACGTTATATCCAAATTTCAAATCATTTGGACTTCATATGATCAAAATATGTCATATTTCCCTCTTTAAAAATCGTTAAGTATTTAGCAATCTCACATTACTAAATCAACAAATTGTGATATTTACTTCAGGCATTATATTTCTACCCCCCTTAAATGAATTTCGACCCCGAAATTAATCAAAAACAGTAATAACATGCATAAATAAAAGATACGTCTTACCATCAGAATAAGTAGGGGTAGAGCTCCCTCATATGCCGCTCTGTCTCCCAAGTGGCCTCTTCGACACCTCTATGTTCCCACTGAACCTTCACCATCGGTATAAGCTTACTACGAAGCCTCCGTTCAGATCGATCCAAAATACAAACTGGTCTCTCAACATAAGACACGTCAGGATCTAACTAAACCTCAGAAATATCCAACACATGTGAAGGATCCGGATCATACTTCCGCAACATCGATACATGAAACACATCATGAATACCAGATAAAGATGGAGGTAGAGCCAATCGGTAAGCCAAAGTGCCTATCCGCTGCAATAGCTCATACGGACCAACATACCTCGGTGCCAACTTTCCTTTTATACCAAATCGCACAGTGCCACGAAAAGGAGAAACTTTCAAAAATACTCGATCTCCCTGCTGAAACTCTAAGGGTCTTCGTCTTTTATTGGCATAGGCGGCCTGTCTATCTTGAGCTGCTTTCAATCGTTGCTGTATCAACTTTACTTTCTGTTTCATCTCATGAATCATATCAGGACCGGTAACTGCAGCTTGATCAACATCATCCCAGTATAACGGAGATCTACAACGTCTCCCGTACAATGTCTCAAATGGAGCCATCTGAATACTACTCTGATAATTATTGTTATACGCAAACTCTACCAATGGAATAGATGACTGCCAAACAGATTTAAAATCCATAACATACGCACGCAACATATCCTCCAGCGTCTGAATAGTACGCTCAGTCTGACCATCTGTCTAGGGATGATAAGCCGTACTCAATCTCAACTCTGTCCCCATCGCAGTCTGCAATCCTTCTCAAAAATGAGAAGTAAATCGAGGATCTCTATCAGAAATAATAGACACTGGAATCCCATGCAACCGTACAATCTCTCGTATATACAACTGTGCCATCGTCAAGTACGTACTACTCATGCTATAGGGTATAAAATGTGCAACTTTCGTCAATCGATCAACAATCACCCAAATAGCATCAATAGTTCCAGTGCTTCTTGGCAAATAAGTCACAAAATCCATCGATATGTGCTCCCATTTCCAAGTCGGCACTTTTAAACTCCTCAATTCACCTCCCGGCCTTCTCCTCTCAGCTTTGATCTGTTGACAATTAAGACATCAACGTACAAAATCAATCACATCACGTTTCATTCCCTTCCACAAAAACTGAGAGCGTAGATCCTTATACATCTTCTTGCCACCAGGGTGGATAGAATATCGACTACAATGTGCACGCCGCAACAGGCCCTGGCGCAACTCAGATATATCAGGAACTACCCATCTATCATTCATCCTCAAACTGCCATCATCAGCCACTCTAAAACGAGTATCTTGTTTCTGAGAAAGTAACTCCCTCCATCGCTGAACTCTCTCGTCTGTCATCTGTGCATCACGAATACAACCATATATATCAGGTTCAGCTAATAAGGTAGATACCTGGATAGGAGTCGTCGAGATATCAAAATCATATCCCAAGGAACAACAAGACATCATCATAGCTGATAAACGACTCACATCCTCTGCAGTACAACTCACTTTACGGCTCAATGCATCAGCTGTAAGATTCGCTCGACCAGGATGATATTCAATCTCACAATCATAATCCTTCAGCAAATCTAACCATCGTCTCTGTCTCATATTCAACTCTGTCTGGGTAAACAAAAATCTCAAGCTCTTATGATCAGTATAAATCGTAAACGAGGTACCATATAAATAGTGTCGCCATATCTTCAAGGCAAAGATAATGGCTGCCAACTCCAAGTCATGCACAGGGTACCTTGTTTCGTGCGGTTTCAGCTGTCTCGAGGCATATGCCACAACATGTCGATCCTGCATCAAAACACATCCCAAACCATGTAATGATGCATCAGTATAAACAACAAACCTTCATTTTCTGTAGGAATTGATAACACCGATGCAGTCGTCAGTCGGTGCTTCAACTCCTGAAAACTCCTCTCACATGCTTCAGACCACTGAAATCGCACACATTTCTGAGTCAACTGTGTCAAAGGCCTAGCAATCTTTGAAAATCCCTCGATAAATCGACGATAATAACCTGCTAAACCCAAGAAACTACGAATCTCAGGTACAGATGTAGGTGCAGACCACTGTAACACGGCTTCAACCTTCGTTGGATCAACAGAAATCCTATCTCTCGATATAACATGACCCAAGAAGACCACTCGATCCAACCAAAACTCACACTTACTGAGTTTGGCATACAACTGTCTATCTCGCAACACCTGTAACACCGAACGCAAATGCCCTGCATGCTCAGCCTCACTCCTGGAATATATCAATATATCATCAATAAACACAATAACAAATCGATCGAGATAAGGTTGAAATACCATATTCATTAAACTCATGAACACAACTGGAGCATTCGTCAACCCGAACGGCATAACCAAAAACTCATAATGCCCATATCTGGTCCTGAATGCTATCTTCTGGATATCCTCCTCTCTAACTCGTATTTGATGATATCCTGACCTCAAATCAATCTTCGAATATACCGAGGTTCCCTGCAACTGATCAAACAAATCATCAATACGAGGGAGGGGATATTTATTCTTAATCGTTACCTTATTCAGCTGTCGATAGTCAATACAAAGCCGCATCGTTCCATCTTTCTTTCTCACAAATAAAACTGGTGCACCCCAAGGCGATACACTAGGGCGAATGTATCCCTTGTCCAACAAGTCCTGCAACTGGGCTTTCAACTCTCTCAACTCTGCTGGTGTCATTCTGTAAGGAGTACGAGAAATAGGGGAAGTACCTGGCATCAAATCAATCCCAAACTCCACCTCACGAATTGGTGGGAAGCCTGGAATCTCATCAGGAAATACATCGGCAAACTCAGCAACTACTGGTATCTCCTCTATTCCCACCTTCTTCTTCTTCTCTGCCACATCTACAGCATAAATAAGATAACCCTCATGTCCATGCTCCAATAACCGAGACATCCGGATAGCAGATACCAACGGAACACGGGGACGAGAACCCTTCCCATAAAATGTCCAACGCTCTTTCTCATCTGTATAAAAGTATACTACCCGCTGATAACAATCAACCGTCGCACCATATCTCTTCAGCACATTAATTCCCACAATACAATCAAAATCAGTCATCTCTATAATAATCACATCAGATCTCAGCTCATAGCCCTCATAAGAAATAATACCATCTGATATCATAGATACAACTGATATATCAACTCCAGAAGGTGTCGAAACAGAAAGAGGCATAGACAATGGAGACGAGCGCATATGATGCTCAACCACAAACCTCTTCGATATAAAAGTATGCGAGGCACCTGTATCAATAAGAATATAAGCAGGATAAGAACACAAATAACACTTACCCGCTATCATCTCCTCTCGTGCCTCCTCTGCCTGCTCCCGGGTCAAAGCATACACCTGTGCCTGAGGCGGACCAGCTCCCTGCATACGTGGCTGTCCTCCAGAAGGTCGTGGTGTAAACTGCTGAGGCTGTCGTCCTCCTCTCTCTGAGGATCTACCTCTAGCACTCCTAGGCTCTCGCTGTCCCTCACGACTAGGACACTGTCTCGCCAGATGACCAACACCGCCACACTCAAAACAGGTGATATCGGTCTGTGTACACTCTCTGATCAGATGAGGTCCCCCACAACGATAACATCTCACTGCTCTGGACTCTCCTCTCTGCCCCTGAACAGACTGAGAATTGCCCCCACGACTCTCAACACGTCGTGAATCAAATCGACGTTTCCCAGATGATGCTGAAGAAGAAGATGAACCCTTCTGATATTTAAAAGACTGTCCCTGAGTTCGAAATGACTCCTTAGTCGGCTCTGATAATCGTCCCTGAGCCCCATACTCCTGCATAACTAACTCAGCCATCTCAGCCCTCGTCACTGCATCCTCAAATGATACCGGGTTGTTTGATTGCACACGATCAAATAACTCTAACTTCAACCCTTTCAAGAAATGCCTCATCTTAGCATGAACATTCGTAGCAATATGTGGCACATATTTCAACAATGCAGAATATCGAGTCTCATACTCAGCAACAGACATACTACCCTGTCTCAAATCCTCAAATTCTTTCTCTTTCTTTTGTCTGGCTGCTATAGAAAAATATTTATCAAGAAAACGATATCGGAACACATCCCAATCAACAGTACGGCCCTGTGCTCTCAATCCGGCCTCAGTCGTCTGCCACCATAATAATACATTCCTCGAAAGCTGAAATGTAGCCAATCGTAACCAAGCAGACCTAGCACACGGAGCGGTCACAAATATCTATTCTATCCTCTCAATCCACTCCTCAGCTCGCTCACCAGTCTCAGAACTATCAAATCTCGGCGGAAGATAACTGCTGAACTGTGCCAAAGTCAAGTCACCAGGCAATAAAGGCTGATCTGCAGGTGCATGTCCCATAGGAGGAGGTGGCAATGGATTCATCTGTCCAAACCCACTGTCAACCTCGTCTGTTTCCTCGTGTGGATGTACCTGTTCTCTAGCTGCCATCACTGGAAATCAAATTGTTAATCATATCATTTAACAATTACAATCCATTAATTATCATCACACCTTTCGCTCGAAAGCACACACAACTAAAGAACAATCAATCATATCGAGAAATCATCAATAACAAGTCAAATGCACAGACACACGCAGATAATATCGTCATCCAACTCCCTCATCACAAACCCAACTCTTAACCATCCCAGACATCTAACATATGCTCTGATACCACCAATGTGGCGCCCCAAACCTCGCCACGTAATCATACAACATGTGACGTCATATTCATAAAAAAAAAATTTTCGACGACGTAATAATATAATGCATATACGACAAAATAATGCCATCACCACACTATCTACGTCAGTGTAGCAGAAACAATATAATAAATACATACACAACAACTCAAATAAGACAATAAGCTATACTGTTTCTATCTACTATCAACTACAGAACTGTTTGACTAGACACACGTAGTACCACTATCCTGTCTCATGGCATAGTCCTGTAACCTGTCCAACAGAAACAGCCCCCAAAGGGTGAGCATATACAACAATCATCATCGTAATAAATAACAGTTATATTAACAACAACATAAAATATAACTGAAATGATAACAGAAATACCCCTTTTGCCGTTTCTGGACAATCAACCATCAACAACCTCAACAACATCACACTGCAACAATAACATCGACGATACGTCGCACCCCAACTCCGGCGACAACAATATCGTCGAACGAACAACAACATCGACGATACGTCGCACCCCAACACCGGCGACAGCAATATCGTCGAACGAATAACATCAACGATACGTCGCACCCCAACTCCGGCGACAGCAATATCGTTGAACGAACAACATCAACGTGACGTCTCCCAACAACGACAGCCAACAACATCGAGTATATATACAATCTGACTATTTCTTTGATCCTGAGGCTTGTGATATATCTAAATAATTCAACAATAATTATCAGATCATTGTCACCGTATCAACACAGTTATAACAGCCTCAATATATAACATCAAATAGCCCAACAACAATTAATTCAACAAAATATAAAACTCGATTATAAATTTGTATTGTTCAACAATTTAATATTGTGGTGTATTTAAATCACAATACTATCATCAAATACACCTTAATTAATTTAACTTCAAATAATAGGCTATTTTATAACATCCGTCAAATTACGAAAACTTTATATCAACGTGTAGCCTATACTTCGTAGATTCCGAATATATAATCAGAATTAATAACAACTGACAAACAACTCTCCAATCTAAATTAGGAATAATTCAAAACAACAACACAATAATCTTCTCTACTTCGTTAAAATCATACACTACTCAACAATCTTCAATTTCAGTATGATTTAACAATTTATTGGATTTATTCCAGAAATCGACGAATGTCAAACATCACCAAAAATATAAAATTTATACCTCAAATCGAAGACCTCGTGTCAACGATCCCAGAACTGAAGTCGGTTCGTCGATTGGATAAACCGATAAGTCACAAAATCAAAAAGAAAATCTGAAAACTTTATTATTTCTTTTCTCTCCCCTCTCTTTCTCGATCTGTAAACGGATGTACTGAAATTCATTTCATTTGATGAAATGAAATCCACCGCCTCACCATTTTTTATTTTTTATTTTTTTATTATATTATATTATATTATATTATATTATATTAATATAATATAATATATAATATTTAACATTTTAACACCGGTATATCACTTTGAACCAGTCAAACGACCAAATTTCCCAAAACTCAAAATATGAAACTTCTATATCTTTGAGTTTTCTACGTTATATCCAAATTTCAAATCATTTGGACTTCATATGATCAAAATATGTCATATTTCCCTCTTTAAAAATCGTTAAGTATTTAGCAATCTCACATTACTAAATCAACAAATTGTGATATTTACTTCAGGCATTACAGCTATGATGGCAAAAAAGAAATCTAAATTTGACAAATATTGAGGTGCTCCAGAAAAAATGAATAAGATGATTTTTATTGCATGTGTGCTTGATCCTCGTTTCAAATTTGATTATGTGGCTTTTGTGCTTTTGAAGATGTATGGGCAAGAGAAAGGGGAGCAATTAAGAGTTGAAATAAAGTTGTATATGACTTCTTTGTTTGAAGAATATAGGAAGGTCACTTCAAAAATGTCTCAAGGATCATCTACTAGTAAAGTTGAGCCATCAGGTATAAAAACAGGAAATATTCATAAAAGAACACTAATACAACAAGAATACTTGAGATATAAGGCTGAAAGTGGAAATATGGATGCTAAGACTGAGTTAGATAAGTATCTCGATGAAGATGTTGAGGTTGAAAATGAACATTTTGATATTTTGCTTTGGTGGAAAGTTAACTCTTCCAAATTTCCTACTCTGGCTGAGATGACTCGTGACGTGTTAGCGATTCCTATTTCTACTGTGGCATCGGAAAGTGCTTTTAGCACCGGTGGACGTGTTCTAGATTCATTTAGAAGTTCATTAACACCTCGATTAGTGCAAGCTCTCATTTGCCTTCAAGATTGGTTTCGAAAAGAATCTTCTCCCATTAAAGTAGAAGAAGACTTGGATCATCTTGAAGAAATTGAATCTGGTAAGAAATTTGTGTATTTTTTCTGTTTTATTTTAGAATTATTTTGTTATTTAATGTTGGTAATAATTTTCTTATTTTTTTTAGATTTTATCAATATTGGAAGGGATTCTTGCATTGGAAGAGATTCTTACATAACCAATATATAATCATTTCAATGAAATATTGTAAGTTAACTAGTTAAGTTTAAGCATTTTCACTTATTGTTACTAGTTGTAATGAATTTATTATTTTTCCATAAAATATGATTTTTTTTATACGATGCAATTACTTTCATTAAGTTAAGTTATTACTTCAAAATTGTGATTCATAATCACTTTATAATTGTAATGAATTTAATGTCTTTGTTTTTTTTTTTTTCTAAACAAGATTTTAGAGTTTGAGAATTGGAAGTTCAAATATTTTGAAGGAGATGGCCCTGCAAAGTGAACGAACCTCTACTTTTGTGGATATAGGCCTAGTCGTTTTTTAACTGTATCTTCCCTCTTTGTTTCAATAGATTATGGTTTTTTAGCATGTCAATTGTCAATGCTTTCGGACATTAGTTTTCTGTCGACTTGGCACCAATTATCATGGTCGGATTACGTATCTTAATTAGTTATATATATATATATATATATATATATATATAGACACACACACACACAAAAAATTAAATGTTTGACAAATATTATGATTTAGCTTTTAGAGGCATAAAGTGTCGTAGAATTTTATTGCTTTACAAAATTTTAGCTAACCGTATATAACCGACCGTATAAACCGAACCGTATTACAAAAAAAACCGAACCGAACCGTAATAAAATGGTTTGGTTTTGGACTAGAGATATTCAAAACCGAAAACCGAAAAATCGAACCGTTATAGAGTAAAATCGGACCAAACCGACCGTTGCCCACCCCTACTGCAAAGCCATTTACTTCGTCATCACAATTATGGATTGTCAATTATAGTTTGATTCGGTTTTAAATAAAAATATCAATCAAAGCATATTAAAATTGAAATCAAACTGAACCATGAATTTTTTAGTAATCAAACCAAAATTTTAGTTTGATTTGGTATGATTTTGGTGATTAATTTTATATTTTGAGTTTCATAGTGAATCGGTAATTGAGATGTTGTAATCAAGAAAAAGTCATTAATTGATACTTAAAAAAGTTGAGTGAATATTTTTATTTGATTGTGCAATAGAAAGATTATAATAAAAATACTTTAAATTAAAATACTTATAGAGGTTCCAAATTTTGCAACTTATATAAAACCTAAACTTTTAGGGACATAATTATGTTTATTTGGGTTAAAACTTGTAATAAATAAATTATTAATGTAATTGGATTGTTTCAAAACAACTAATAATGAAATATACCAATTAAAAATCAAATAAAAACTTTATATATAAAAAAATTACACTATTGGGTAATTTTTCTTTTTTTTAAAAAAAAATCTAAATCTTGATTTTGAAACCAATCCAAACTTAAAATTGATTCAAACCATGCAATTTTAGTTAGTTTAAGATGTCGGTACGATTTGATTCGGTTCATAAACACCCGAGCTTCGAAGCAATTCCAGCAAGATTCACTTAGCATAAATGTGATGTTATGCATTATTAAGACTAGTAATTACTAACAAGAAAGACGTCTGATTGAATTTAAGATATAATAAAAAAAACTTATGTGTTATTTAATTTAAATTACGATAACATTGACAATTATTATAATTTATGAAATTTTGTCCATAACGTCAAGACAATATAATATAATAAAATATAAAACATATAAAAAAGATTTTCCCGAAAACACATTACTACTGCATATGTTTTGGGCTATTGGCATATGCTCCTCCTGCGAAAATTTTAATTGTAACAAAATCCATGTCAAAAATTATTAAACTATATATACTCGAATTTTTAAAACATTAGCTCGGGTGATCCAAAATCAATTAAAAATATATTTAATTATCAAATAATGTATATACACTTAGGTATTGTTTGGTACATCGTATTATTTATCAATCTACCAATCATTTATCTTACATCAATCAAATCAATAAATTGAAACTACAATATTACATTTGATAAATAATATTATAAATATTTTATTGATATTTTCAAAAAAAAAGAATGATAATATCACATTATTTTTAATTTAATCAAATTAATCAATCAAATCAAACAATATATTAACTATATTTTTATATATTTTATTATTAAAAAATATTATTTATCTACGTATTATTTATTGCTGCTGAAAGTCCACAAAATAGAAGACTTCAACTTCTTCAATGTGTTTATTGGATATAAGTAAGTAGAAGAAGTCTATAAAATATGAAAGATTCGGTAGCCGACGTTGTCAGAAGAGTTGAGGATCACTTAAATGTAAAGAACGAGAAGACGAAGCAAGCAGCGGAAGAAAATCGTGAGACCGCGGAACACTGACGGAGGACACTACGGAAGCAGCCAAGGTTGTATGACTTATGAGTCACTGTACTCTTATATAATATTGTTGGCTGTATTTCTTTGTATTATTGGTTTCCGTGGTTTTGGAATAATGAATAAGAAGGATCTGTAATTTTTTTAATGAAAAAAATGAAATAAAGATCTGATTTTATCCTGAAAATGAATTAGCCCAATTCATTATTATGATACAATCCGTTGTAATGTAATGTAGGAGAAATACGAAGAATAAAAAGAATCAAAGACGCAAGAGACATAAGGCATTGCTTGACAATTAAGATTTTCATGATGTCCACTGCCATTTGACCCCATAGATATATTTTTTAATCTTTGTTAACTTTTCAATATTTATTTTGTCACGTGGTGCAAGGAATTAACGCGATTATTAGCTTAAATGTTAATAACCATTCTCGTCATCATCAATAGTTACCCTTGTTTTTGTTTACAGTTTCACAATTTAAACCTTTTTTTAGTGAATTCGTGAATTTTTTTAATTGTTAGAAGATTCCATATCTTCAACCTTCCACACAAATATAGATTAAAAACACATCCATACACTCACCTCTTTGGCGAAATTAGGCCTGCTAATTTGATATATATCAGCGTCAAAAGTTTTTCAAACAAAGGAGTTTTAGCAGATCTCAGGATTAAATCTTTGTTAAGGATTAAAAAGTTGTGACAAATACTGGAAAGGAGATAGCATAGGACGCTCCAATCTTTGGTTTAGGATTGAACTAAATTAGTTTTGGTAGTTGCTTCGGAGCATGTTTTCTCGGAGACCTTTAAAAGAGGATACTTTTCGGAGACCTGTTGTATTTCTAAATCTGTCCGAGGACAGTACTGGGATTCGACAAGGGATTTCCCAGATGGTTCATGATGAGATTCTCCAGCTCTTATCCCACGCTCAAGAGAAACACAACGATTTCTTGCCTGCAATTACAATTTCATATCAACCATTAAAAGCTTACAGCATTTCACTAAAAACCTACAATTACTGGTCAACTGAGCTGGCTAAATTTGCAATAGATCCTCGTAGCACAAAAAACAAGACTCTTTAACGAAACAGAGCACTCTATCAAGATTATTCTTACCAATAAAAAATTAAACCTAGTGCACTCCATACAGATTATTCCTCCAGAATCCGTCAGAAAATGATTATTGAATGATACTATACACCCACAATGAATTAACTGCAATGGAAGATTAAGAAGATGTAACAGATGAACGATGTTACATGCCTCCCTGACAGTATAGTTCTAAAAAACATTAGCCCGCAAAAACATTTTTGTACTGAGTAAAGTAGCTGACCTTGTCACATGACTCACATTTCCTCCAACCATCATCTTTTGAATGAAAGGTTACACAGAATCTTCCTTCCTCATATGCAGAACTACATAAATAAAATGACTTGATTAAATCAGATCTTGGAAGTGCATCACAAGTTAGGACAAAGTTCACGTACATAAGAGCCGCAGAAGCTGACAAAGAAATATTGCAAGAAATATGAGCATAAAAAATATCCATCAATACATCATCTGCGTAGTTAAGGAATATAACACACTTGCTCCACACTTCCTGATCCCTATATAACACCCAAATAATAAAAAGGACCATTTCCACCAAAGTTGATACTTTGGCTCCAACTGACTATTGGACAAACTTGCCTCATCTCATACTCATACTCACATCTTTCCCTTGAATGAAACCATCCTAGACAGCCTGACCTACCATCGCCGGACTGAAATTTCTGTCTTTGAGTATTTATGCGTGTGTGTGTAAGTCACGACATATCACCTCTAGGCTAAAAACTCAAGGTCATTAATGAATTATGTATCGACATAGGTGATACTTAGTTGCTTCTTTGAAGCAGCAACTATGGAACAACAATAAATACATGAAATCACCTATCCTGACTTTCTAATCATACTATGCTTTCAATCATCCACAAAATTCATACATAACTTCACAGATCAGTTTGCAGCAATGATACTTCTGTTTACAGCGAGTTGTCTTCTTAAAAGCATCTTGGAAAACTCATTTTCAGGTTTTAGAATCTAACTAATAAGCATAGGGGTCTAATATTCAGATATACAATCAAAGCCAATGCTAGCATGTTTCAAAGATGAACTGAGCTATGAAATCCAAGAAAGGTCAAATGCTGGAATCAATGCCATGTTCAGCTACATTCTCTCTCTGTAACAATATTGTACCTTCATCAATTATTTACAAACACTATGTCCAGATCAAGTATGAATCGTCAAATTTCACAAAATACACGGCAATTGTCTTTTTGCTTGAGAAGCAAGTTTACACAATCTGCTCCAACAGAGAACAAAGTTGAAGAGAACAACGTAACCAAAGTAAAATCACCTCCAACTTTCACACAGATAAATGCAGCCCAAGAAAAGAAAAAATGAAAAATGAAATCAAGCACATCAAATTGATCAAAATAGCTTGCACACAACCAGAACAAAAGAGAAAAAAAAGAAAAAAGAAAAAAGCCGACAGCAACATCAAGCAGCGAGAGCTAGTAACCGTTTGCAAAAAACCACAATCAAATCAAAACTAAGAAAAAATGCGAACAAACATCTCTAGGTTCTGGGATTGTTCCCTCCACTCACAAGCATCGCAGGCAGAGGCGAGCGCTGGCGCCGCTGCGGAGGCGCCACCCGTTCCTGAAATGGTCGGGATTGGAGCTGGACTGCTGGCATTGGAGACACGACATGCTTGGCGAAGAAGCAACTGAAAGACAGAACCCTAAAAACACTGAAAGTGAGTTTGAGTGCGTGTCAAGGATGGTGACAGTGAAGAAACAGACAACGGGGAGCCCAATGTATTAAATGAAACAATCATTTCAGATTTTTTAATATACAATCACATAATTTTTTTACAAAATTTATTTTCAGGTTTTGATTTAAATTTCAAAACAAGTTTACAAATGTATCAAGTTTTTAAAAACAAGAGCATCTCCAATGGAGGCGCTGAATTGGAAATACATGAACATTGCTAGCAAGTGATGATATAAATCAATGAATTATTAATTTAATATACTTTAGATAATTAAAGAATAATTAAATAATTTCATTTAATTGATTTTTATTTTTTTGGGAGTATGCTAAATAAAGTTAATATGATGATATATTAATAAATTTGTAAGCAGATTTCAGTGGAATATATTATTTTTTGAATATATAACTTAAATAAATATTTAATTAATTTATGTTTTTTTCCCTAAAGTATGTACCGCTTTTACTAATTTAATTTATCTTGGTTATTTAAATTAGTTGAATTAATTGTATATGCAAATTAACAAACTTCATAAATTAATTAAGTTCTTCATTGCGTAGGTGCTTAATGAGTGAGCACGACCAATGATTTCGATGTAAAAGGATGTTTGTTTACCCTTTCACGCTGAGTTTAAATGAGAAACGTTAACATTAATGATGAGTTTATACACAGAAGTTATAGTTTAAAAATGTATTTAAAAAAAGTTCACTTTTAAGTGCTTTTTTTATTTAAAAAATAAAACGATTTTTATGTTTGGATAAACTCAAAAACCAGAAAATAGAAATTCAAAAAACAATTTTTTAAGTGTTTTTTAAAACAATTTTTTGGTAAACAAACATTCTATTTCTAAATAAAAATACTTTTTTAAAAAAATGCTTTTAGCCCATTGATTTTTTCCAACCGAACACACTTTAAGTTTCGAGGTTTGGCTAGTAGTTTAAACAAAAATGATTTTTGCATTGTCTCCGAACCAATTATGGCTGTTTTGTCAAAAGTGGAATGCTTGTTGACAACAACTATGCAAGGTTTGATATTTCCAAACTCGATATAACGACTTCTAAGGCTATAATAGTTGATAATTTTTCTTATTTGTTTGTAGCATTATAGATTATGACATATTAATTATAATATGATTCATATTTTAATAACTTGAAAAGCATATCAACTCTCCATATTGACAAAGAAACACAAATATAAAACTTGTATTGAAGCAAAATAACAAAATCATCTTCCAAAACAATTGAAAGAAATCATGAATGAATTCTTTATTTCATTCAGATTTTCTAAAACTGGTAAAAAAATACGTGTGTTGATTTTTTAACTTATCCGATTGCATATCAAATATTGAAAGTAGGATATAAAACTAGTCAGAAACCAAATTGTAATCACAAATCCACGACCATTCAATTAGTCGTACAGCCTTTTGGCAAAATCAGTTCTCAACGTTTTACTTTCACTCTTCAAAATCTTCACCTCAGACTTCTCCATTTGAGATATGGCTTTCGCCACAGCCTGCATTTTCCGCGCATTCTTTGATCTCTTCATTGGTCTTCCCTTTTTCACCTTCCTGCATTACAATTCAAGACAATCGTTCCACATTTCAAATAAAATGTAAGAAAATAGCTTGCTCGTATAAATCTTATTGGCACCAAATCACAATCTTCAAATTTTCTATCAGAATCAACCAGTTGGTCCAGCCACGAAGCTAGGAGACAATGTGTACTAAGCAAAAAAGATGAATTAGGCAGCATTGAATGTGAGGAATGAGAAAAATCTCCGATTCAAGATGGAATCATCACATTTTATCAAGGTAAAAAATAAAGTGTCTTGTTTGGATGACAACGAGAATAGGTGATCGTGTTTCTCTACCAATGATCAGGCTTTCCATCCATTCGATTACAGTAGATTCGAGTTTTTAATAATTCTTCGATTTAAATGACTTAATTTCTTGCTCCAAAAAGGTTCATGTACAGATGACCAGCGTGGCTTTTAAACAAACCACCTTGGCTGAAATGCCTTAGAATTCAGTTAATAACAACCGCAGCTTCAAAAAGATTTTATTTGCCTTGAATCTGCAATCTTTCAGGAGCCCGTTCGAAAGAGAAATCCCATCAAGTCCGTTCCAGGAATGGTCAATTTGGTTGAAAAACAAACAAATGCCCTCAGCCAAATTTAGCCAGAATTACACGGATTGAAATCGTCAAGAGGGTGGCACAAAATCATTAACATAGATTAGAATCAAACAGAACTGACATGATCAGTAGCTCTTTTTTGGACTAGCAAATATCAAGATATGCAGTATTACCGGCTCACTCGTCTTCTATTCAGAGATAGCTCAAGAATAACACCTCAGAACCATAATATAAAAGACAACAATCGAACTTGCGGAAGGATGAATTGAACTGACCTGAAGGTTTCACTAACAGAAGGTTTGGGAGCCACAGCTTCTGATGTGTCCATCGCTGAAAATAATAAGTTTCAGAGAAAGTTTCAATGTTCGCATCTAAAAAAAAAAAAATTAGTTTTTTGTTCTCTGAAAAGGGGGATAAACCGAACCTTCGGAAAAATTCGTGAACGAATCATCCATAGACATTGGCTCCGAACCATTCTTCTTCTTCTTGTTTCTGTTCTTCCCCATTAATCGAATCTCATCAAATTTCTCCAAGTATCAAAGGTTTTTCAACAATGCCCTAGAAATTAGTATCCGATGGTTTTGTGAATAAACCTTATCGTGGATTCGGATAGAGGACCATTTGGGCCGAAAATAAAGATTACTGGGCTTTACTGGGTAACGGGCTGTTATCAGGGACACAAATAGTATATACTTTGTATTTGTAAACTATATATAATAATATTTAGATAATATTTCTCATCTGTAAGAAAATATGACGAATAACAAAATTTTAATCTTAAAGAGATAAATATATGAAAAAAAACGTAAATTTGTTCATAAACTAAGAGTAGGTTTTTTGTGAGACGGTCTCACGAATCTTTATTTGTGAGACGGGTCAACCCTATCGATATTCACAATAAAAGTAATATTCTTAGCATAAAAAATAATAATTTTTCATGGATAACCTAAATAAAAGATCTATCTCACAAAATACGATCCGTGTGACCGTCTCACATGAATTTTTGTCATAAACTAATGGTGAAGAGATTCGACTTACACTCCCTCAAATGAAATATTGGATTTACTCCTACTGAGCAAAACCAGATTCAAAAAGCAAAAAAATTAAAATTATTTAGTAAAACTTGTACGGATTAACACCACCTTGATTATTATTTACACCTGCACCTGCCTCATTTATTTTCCCATTGAGTTTCTGTTTGGGCTAAAATTAAATTATGCAGATCCAGCTAACTTATGCAAGCTCAATTTAATTATATTGTCCAATGAAGTTATACAAGCTCATCAAATGTGACAAACATACTTCCATCGATTCAAATTAATTCAGATAAGTCAAAAGGATCGTGGAAAGATGAGAAGACCGTGGCAGGAAAGAGGAGAAGAAACTGCACCGCACAATGAAGAAAAGGAGGAAATCGGCCAACACAGAGAACACACACAATCTCTCGCACAAATTCCAGCAAACTCGCTTCAGAATTCTCATAGCATTAATCAGTGGTTTTTCATAGTTTTAAGTCTATATTTCATTAGTTAAAGCTATTTTCTTTCAGATTTCAACAACATTATTTGTTTTATGTTAATATTTTATAAATTTTTACAGTTTATTCAAAATACAGATCATGTTAAGAGTTTATTTCTCAATTTTCAGTCGTTTGTCCTTAGTTTTATTTGTATATAACTCTATATTTGTTTATGAGATCTTAACAAACGGTCAAATGTAGTATCTACAATCGTTGTGTTTTTAGAAGTTAGATTTTTATCATTTTCATATAAATTGATGTATTTTTGCACTTGACACACTCGTAAATCAATATATTGTGCAAACAGTTCTATTTCGGATTAGAGAGCGTATATTAATTACACGATAGTGTTTGTTTGAAGTTATTAGATATAAAAGTAATCATTCCCACTACTCATATTCACATGCAAATTGCAAACAATTGAACACTATATACTTCCATGAATCTATATTATTCAGAATAATTTCATTAGAATGATATTGTGTTTTGGTATATGGATTTTTCCTTTACATTTTCAAATCTATCGCGTGTGTGTCGGGTAAAAGGTATACCACAAAAATATTTCAAGTTTTGCTTTTTTATATAAGAGGTTTTAAACGATCACTTTTAAACATTCGTTTCAAACTTAATAGATGAATCCAAGTACCACTTCAAAGAATTGTCGAGTGTTGTAGAAAAATAGAGGATACAATTATTGCAAACCAAAGGAATAAATGAAAAATATAGTTTACGAAAGATGTTTGTTTTGTCGATAAAATAAAAAAGTTTGGAGTATATTTTATTTTTGGGTATCTTCATGTATTAATATTCATTGTCAAGTATGAGAATTTTGGATTCGAATCAACGTTAAAACAAAAATCACCGACTTTTGTAAAATTAAAAAAAAAATTATTGGTGTATTAAACATCTAATCTAAAACCACACTAATATAAAGAGTAATAGTATATCGTTTTGGATTTACACATATAAGAGGTTTTGCTTCAATATAAAAATATCAAATTTTTAAAAAATATACAATTTTTTATCCAGTAAAATTTTTTATTAAAAAAAATTTACTAAAAAAGAAACTTATGCAAATCCTATTATTTCCCTTCCCTTGATATTCGATAATAAACAAAAGTAATTATTTAATTTAATTAAATAATCCCACAAATATAATATACTACAGATGGGTTTCTTCCCCCCCTGAAAATTATTTGAAAATATCTTCTAAAGCCCTCCGAATATAACAGATATCTATTAAAGGCATTTGTTATTTCAGATGAATCACCTGATCCTTAATGTCGCCATCAATGCATCGATTTGTTTCATTGAAACGGTAACCTAGTACACGAATCTGTTGGTTTGGTTCCTCTGACAATATTTATCTCATTGCGGCGGGCAACAGTTACCATTCTGCCGTCAATTTGACGTTATTCTCGGATAAGTGTTCACCTGAGCCCCTGGTTTTCCTAATTTCGTCCATTTTACCTGAAAATTGCGTTATTGTGGGTAATTTAATCATCCGGATTGAAAGTTTACAGGATTCTGATTGATTCAGGGTATGAAGCTCGTGCTTTGAACAATTCAGACTTTGCTCGGAATTCTATAAGGAAGCGATTATTGAGCAATTCGGATTGAAATTGAAGGGTTTTGTGCGAAGATTGATTTGATAACCAAAAATAAAATAAAAATGATGTCCTTGTCGCCTAATTCATTAGCTCGCAGCTCCTTGGAAGAAATGCTGGAATCGCTACGGCAAAAAGATGGAAACGAGAAGCCAAAAGATATGCCTCCAGAACTCCCCACACGGCCCAAGCCAACATCGCGGGCTCGTCTTCCCTCGGCGAAGCGGCCGCTGCCTGGAAGCATCGAAATTGTGGAATCCAACATCTCATTGAAGAAAGGAGGTGCCAAAGGAGTTAGGGGAAATAGTTTTGGCGCTAAAAAGGTTAAAGAAACGGAACCGGAAGAATCTCCCTATGTCATGGTTTCATCAGACGAAAAGGAATTGGAGGTGAGGTTGGAGGAGAGAGATGATGCCAAGCTCGCGAATTCTCCCCCAGGATCTCTCCCGAGGTTTAAGGAATGCGATTGGGATGGCAATTTGGGGTATTTCATAAAAAAGGTAGAGAGAGTTATCTAATTTTGTTTTTTTAAAGCTGATACTTATCGATCCTCCTCCTACAGAATAAGAGATCTAATGTTTGGAAATTTTGTCTTATCATTTCGTTCCAACAGTGATTTTTATGGCCTCTTGCACATTTTTTGTTGTGATGTTAAAGGTTTTTAGCCGATGGGATAGAATCCAACTTATATTCTTACTGCAATTATCGGTTCCAAACACTTCAATCTCTTTGTTGGATGAGTCAACAGTCCAATGATCTATCTAAATCAACCTCAAACAAATCCCCATCCTGAATTAGAGCACTAGAATCTATTGCTGGTGTCATATTTTTTGGGGCACACAGGGCTTAATTTCTTAAGTTTACCATATATTTATTACATCAAGCCTCAACGTAGTTGGCCAATCTGATCACAGGGTAATAACTCTGATTTGTTTTCCAGAAACTGCATGTTTGGTGTCGACCACGTAATGGCCATTGGGAATCAGGAAAAATACAATCAACTTCAGGGGAGAAAGCTTCTGTTCTATTGTCAGATGGAAGTGTTAGTTCTCATGTCCTGCTAAGTGTTACGATTTTAATGTTTATGATGGCACTGAAGTGCTTGAACTTGAAGTATTAGCGTTCTCACAGTGATATGGCTCTAGGTTATGACAGTTTCCACACGAGAGCTTTTACCTGCCAATCCAGACATTCTTGAGGGTGTTGATGATCTCATACAACTTAGTTTTCTGAACGAGCCTTCAGTTCTTCACAACCTACAGTACAGATATGACCGAGACATAATATATGTAAGCACTAATAGTGTATTTTTGGCAGTATGAACTCTCAAAATCTTGTCTTTTCTCTTGAACAATTTTTTTACTTCTGTCATACCTAGAGTAAGGCAGGCCCTGTTTTAGTAGCAGTCAATCCTTTTAAAGATGTTCCACTCTATAGGAATGACTTCATTACGGCTTATAGACAAAGGCTTTTGGACAGTCCTCATGTTTATGCTATTGCGTGCACAGCATACAATGAGATGATGACAGGTGTTGTACAATTCCTTGAATGTATTTGGAACAACATTCTCGACATTTCTTCAAATGTAGACGATTAATTCTAATGTTAAGCTCTCTGTTGTGGGTTTTGCAGATAAAATAAATCAATCCATCATCATTAGGTTTGTTTGAGTGGTTCTATCATCTTAGTTGTGCAGTTTCTTAAATAAACTCCCATTCAAATATTTATTTGTGCCCGATTTCGTCCTGTTTCACTGGGTAGAATTTTTTTTTTTTTTCTTCACATAGTTGAATTATATCAGGAAAGATATATGTTCTTGTTATAATTTGTAGCGGGGAGAGTGGTGCTGGGAAAACAGAAACTGCTAAGATAGCAATGCAATACTTGGCTGCTGTTGGTGGAGGCACTGGTGGGATAGAGTCGGAAATTCTGCAGACGAGCTGCATACTGGAGGCTTTTGGTAATGCAAAAACATCCAGGAATGACAACTCCAGCCGCTTTGTGAGTTGTGGTGACCAGTAAACCTTTACTTCATGATACATTTTTCGTCTTTCCTGTTCAATCTAGATGATGAAAGTGTGGCTCATTGATAAAAAAATTTTGTACAGGGGAAGTTAATTGAAATACACTTCAGTGCTTTAGGAAAAATATGTGGTGCTAAAATACAGACATGTAAGCATGTTTATACTGGTTAAGTTGGGCTCTAGAATATTTTGTTGGCTTCTGCTTGATTCTTAGTTAACTGACTTCGTTCCTACATTTTTGTGCTTATCAATTTGTCGATGGAGTAGTCCTCCTTGAAAAGGTCAGTCTCCTATTTTAGGTAATGCTGACTCCTATATGCTCTAGTCTATGTGTTCTCTCTGGAGTCTGGACTAACTTTTTGAAACAATAAATGTCATCGGGGCAGTCAAGAGTTGTTCAGCTGGCAAACGGAGAGAGGTCATACCACATCTTCTACCAGCTTTGTGCCGGGGCTCCTCCTGATCTCCGAGGTTAATTTCTCAGCTTTGAGAGACTTGTGGATAACCTAGTTGGAAGCATATGTAACTTAGTACATTGTGGAACCTGTCAATTGGTTAGCATCATCTCTTGCTTAGCTTGCATGGATTGTTTTGTTTTCAGGTAGGTTGAAGTTAAAAAATGCCTGTGACTATAGCTATCTAAGTCAGAGTGATTGCCTAGAGATCCAAGACATCAATGAAGTTCAGAAGTTTCATTTGCTTATGGTAATGTACAGCACACGCCCTTACGTTATATGTCAAAATGACTACTTGCTATGGTTCAACTCTCACCTTCACAATTAACCAGCTCCATCCTATGGTCCATTTGAAGAGGTTTGAATCGTGAGATGGAAAGGTTGGAGCTACTTGGCTAGAAAACCTTAAAACAAATGACATAGTCTTTCATGAATTAAGTTACCAAACATTTGTGATTTAGGTGTATTTCCTAGGTTATTGGTTAGTACTTATTATAAAGTGTTGCTAATTTGTTCATGCTTTATTTAACTAGGTGGCCTTAGATACTGTCGGAATTTGCAAAGCAGATCAGGAGCATGCCTTTGAGATGCTTGCTGCAGTGCTATGGCTGGGAAACATATCATTTCTTGTGATTGACAATGAAAACCATATAGAGGTTATTGCTGATGAAGGTGATTTTATTTTTTGTGTTAGTCTCCTACATTTTACCACCTCATGATTATAAAACTAATAGAAATCCATCGTCCATCTCCCCAAATGCTCTCTTATTTATTTGTGGGCGAAAAGAAATTTCTGTTGGTCATTTCTTTTTCTTTGACATTAGGATAAGTTGTAGGACGAGTTAGCTCAAATGTTCAAGTTTCTATTCACATATCAACTTTGAGATCATCTATAGTTTCTGAATTTTCTTTCATATAATCTCATTTCAAGAAATATAAATTATATCACGTACTTTAACGTTCATGGTTATGTGTATCTACTTTGATCCTTTGACATAACCATGCCAATACTTTTCCCTCGTATCTACAGCTGTTACACAGGACCTATTGCAAGCTATGTCAACTCGTTATATACAAGCTGGAAAGGATAAGGTCTCCAAAAGGCTGACATTGCAACAGGTTCATAAAAAGATTCTAAATTTTGTGTTTCCAAACACTCATTAATCATGTACACAAACACATGCCAAGTTTCTCGAATATTTCTTGCTAATCATTCAGCATATGCGTCCAACTTACTGAAAGAACAAATTTGCTGGGTGATTTACTTGGATGGATTCAAGTTATTCAGTTCATACACAGCTGACCATTCCTTCTCATTACTTAGGCAATTGATTCTAGAGATGCATTGGCAAAATTCATCTATGCTGGCTTGTTTGATTGGCTTGTAGAGGTTATCAATTTATCACTGGTTAGTGGCAAACAGCATACCGGGAGATCAATTGGTATTCTAGACATCTACGGATTTGAATCATTCAAGGTAAAAATCAGTTTTCTCCTTTTAAAGTTCGTACTATGGTGTAATTATCTCTCATTTTAGTTATCTTTCTTCTATTTTTTTCTCTTTCGAACCAGAAAAATAGCTTCGAGCAGTTTTGCATAAATTATGCTAATGAGAGGCTCCAACAACACTTTAACCGGCATCTCTTCAAACTCGAGCAAGAGGTAAGTAAAGTCCAAATTAGATCGTAACAAGTTTGATAAAGTACGTGACTTGGTTATTGTATTTCTTTCTCGATATATGCTTCACAACATTTGAGCGCCGACATTGCAATGTTCTATGTGGCTTTTTTAATAAGATCCTAAAGTAATTCTATCGAATACTAATCCCAAAGAAATGTAAATCATGATGTGGTACAAACTAATGTGGTTTCAGGAATACGAGTTAGATGGAATTGATTGGACAAAAGTAGATTTTGAAGACAACCAAAAATGTTTGGATCTCTTTGAGAAGGTAGTTGTTTTCTCCAATTTATCATGTATTCAAGAGTCTTTATGGTGGACGGGGGTTTATTTTGGTGGTGCAAGTCTGGAATATCTTACTTATTTATTATTGAGTATTGACTGGCCAATTTAATTTTTTGTGTGGTCTCGAGGATCACATTTTTTATG
The DNA here is from genome assembly GCF_025594145.1 of Primulina tabacum. Classification (NCBI taxonomy): domain Eukaryota; kingdom Viridiplantae; phylum Streptophyta; class Magnoliopsida; order Lamiales; family Gesneriaceae; genus Primulina; species Primulina tabacum. The sequence goes on from NC_134564.1 coordinate 35,314,012, forward strand.
TCAAGCCATGTTATTGGCTATTGCTCGAGTGTTTTGATGATCCGCTGGTGTGAATCTAAATGCCTATCTGCGTTCTGCGGAAATGTTGATTTTATTTTCGTGTCTGAAACCTTAGATGTATTTTACACTGGTGTGCTTCCACAGAAACCTATTGGACTGATATCTTTATTGGATGAAGAATCAAATTTCCCCAAGGCTACAGATGTAACCTTTGCTACTAAGCTTAAGCAGCACTTAAATGATTTTCATTGCTTTAAAGGAGAAAGAGGTGGATCATTTAGTGTTCGCCATTATGCTGGAGAGGTTAGTTTTTCTTATGGCTGTAGTCTTGTGAATAGCTATGAACTCCTTTCATAATCTATATACCTATAAAAGTATGGATAAAGAGCAATGTTTTTCGATTGTGCATTGACAAAAATACCCTTCGTGCAAACTTGAACAAAATAAAACTTATTATTATTGTAATGTAATGATAAAACTAATAGGACATAAATGCCTCGTCATTAAATAACATTTTTTTCATACATAATTATTAGAAAAATATTAAAAGAATATATTTTTAAATTTAAAAAAATCTATATACCCATAAAAGTGTGGATAAAGGACAATGTTTTTCGATTGTGCGTTGACAAAAATATCATTCGTGCAAACTTGAACAAAATAAAACTTATTATTATTGTAATGTAAAGATAAAAATAATAGGACATAAATGCCTCATCATTAAATAATATTTTCTTGATACATAATTCTTAGAAAAAATATTAAAAGAATAGCGTTTTAAATTTAAAAAAATCTATATACCCATAAAAGTGTGGACAAAGGGCAATGTTTTTCGATTGTGCATTGACAAAAATACCCTTCGTGCAAACTTGAACAAAATAAAACTTATTATTATTGTAATGTAATGATAAAACTAATAGGACATAAATGCCTCGTCATTAAATAACATTTTTTTCATACATAATTCTAAGAAAAATATTAAAAGAATATATTTTTAAATTTAAAAAAATCTATATACCCATAAAAGTGTGGATAAAGAACAATGTTTTTCGATTATGCGTTGACAAAAATATCATTCTTGCAAACTTGAACAAAATAAAACTTATTATTATTGTAATGTAAAGATAAAAATAATCGGACATAAATGCCTCATCATTAAATAACATTTTCTTGATACATAATTCTTAGAAAAAATATTAAAAGAATAACTTTTTAAATTTAAAAAAATCTATATACCCATAAAAGTGTGGATAAAGGACAATGTTTTTCGATTATGCGTTGACAAAAATATCATTCGTGCAAACTTGAACAAAATAAAACTTATTATTATTGTAATGTAAAGATAAAAATAATAGGATATAAATGTGTCATCATTAAATAACATTTTCTTGATACATAATTCTTAGAAAAAATATTAAAAGAATAGCCTTTTAAATTTAAAAAAAATCATTAAAAATATTAAAAGAATATATATTTAACTATTATACTTATAAAAGTATAAAAAAAAATAACAGAGTTTTTCATTGTAAATTTTCTATTATCCCCTTAAATTGTGTGTTGTTAGATTAATTGCATGAAAATTTTCTACACAATTTTTGAGAAATCTATGGATTAAAAATTAATATATGTTTGATGATAAAAATATATTTTTTTATCTATATACCTACAAATTTGTAGATAATTAGCCATGTTTTTCAATTGTCAAAAGATAAAAATGACTTTCTCATCAATACAAATCCAAATATTCAATAAAGATATATTTGTAAATTTCTAATTGTTGTAAATGTAAAAATGAAATATCAAAATTTTTTATTTATTCCACCTAATATATAATTAGTTAGTAGCCTAATTATTCCACATAATATATAATTAATAGTCTAACAAATGATAATGAATTATCACTACAATATACATTGATTGTAATAATTTATATCACTTGAAGAATAAAATGTAACTCCTATATTAATTTTCTCAAATAATCCATCTTTATACTAATTTTAAATATTTTATCCTTTTAATTTTCTTTCTACATGTTATTTTATGATTTTAATGCAATTTTGTAATTATATTTTAGTGTAGTTTCTAACTATGTAATAAATTATAGTATCACAAGAAGATATAAGAAAAAATAATTATATATGTAATAGTACAATAACATGATAATAATATAATAATATGAAATTTAATACTAATATATTTTATGATTTTTTAACTAAGAATTGGAAGTAAAAAATTTAATAAATTATTTAGTAGAATTTACATCAATAATTATGAATGTTAATATATTAATAATATCATAAAATATGAATCTGCTATAAAATTTAAGAGAGTTGGTTATTATAAGAAATTTAAATATTTTAGTAGCATTTTAAAAAAAAAAATTATATATCAGACAAAGTTTTTTAGTGGAATCCTTCCTACAGAGGAAGAAGGGGTGACGTATTAGTGTTTTTCTCCGAACATCCATAAAATTCCTGTGTCTTTACTTTTCACAAGTTTTTACATTTCAAACTATATCTTGTTGTTTAGATTGCCAACCGGTTGAAAATATTATTAGAAATATTGAACCGTCTTCCACACTTTTCACGTGGTTCATATTTTTAACTGTTTGAGAAAATCTTTCAACCGCCTAAAAACGTTTGAAAACAAATTTTAAAAGCAAATATTTTTTAAAGAGTTTATTCAACCACATCTAAATTCTTTCGTGATCCCAACAATATACAATCACTAAACAAATACAAATATAATATAATATATATATAATTCATAATCGATGGCTTAATGAAAAAATAAATTATATACTTTTTTAAAAATTATTCATTAACTAATGTATATGAAAATTAATTTATCTATGATATATAATTCTAAAGCAAAAGGTAAAAAAGTTATGTAGAAGGTTAACTAATATTTAAATGGAATATTATATGTTATATTTTATTATCAATATTATTATTTCATTAGTTTTGATAATATTTTGATGAGTTAGTCACAAATATTTTAAATTGATAATTATTTGTTCTTAGTGTGCTTCACTTATATAAATTATTATTTATGCATTTATAAAATCCATAATTTAGTTGATTTTTAGGTTCTTATACCGGTATACGTGGTGCTTAGATATATATTTTTTCAAATTTTGTTTCAGTTCAATTCATTCTATATATTATGCTCATTATAATTTATTATATAACATAAAATCAACGACTTGAATTTTAATTTGAGAAACAATTTTGAAATTAAGATATATAAGTTTTTAATTAATTTATTCGTCTAATATGACAAAAGACTAAACCACTATAAATAAAAACATGATTCAAATTATTTTTTTAAAAAATCAAACTTTAATTTTTATTAAATAATTAATATTTACGTGCATCGCACGTGCTTCTTGCTAGTAATGATAAATATATCTTCAGTATTGGAAATTTAGACAGGAACAGTTATATTTGTTTTCGTTGGTTTAGCTTTGTGAATTGTACTATAATGTGAAACAGGGTATAGATGTATTCTGTGCATGTCTTCTTTGATCATGACTTTCAGGAGAGTTGTCTATTTTCTTTTCCTTATAGAGCCCCATGTTCATTTAGTTAAGCAAAGTTTAAACTTTTTTTTATACGAAGTTCGATTTATTAAATTTTGTCTTATCAATGAACCATGAGCAATAATAACAAATTAATTTAACGCGTGATCAGATGAGGTACTTCTATCCCTCTTGAAACTATGATGTTTCATGACCTAGTCCATGGGTTGGAATCTGAACTTGAAGAAACTGAAGTGTCGACATTTGGTTTACAATCAAACTTGACACATTACACACCCCATATATCACCTTATAATTTCATTCAACATCTTTAATGATTGTAAATGCGTTTTTTAGGTACTTTATAGCACAGCTGAGTTCTTGGAGAAGAACAGGGATACATTGCATTCTGAAATCATTCAATTACTGTTGTCATGCACGGCCCAACTACCTCAGTTGTTTGCCTCTACACTGCTCGGACAATCCCAAATTCCAGCAAGTTCAATGGTAATACAGTCAGGGCTAGTTGCTTGTCAAAAGCAAAGTGTTGCCGCAAAATTCAAGGCGAGACTTGTTCTACCCCAACTTCCAACACAAGCACATGCACAGCTGAAGGATGAAAATTGGAAAAAAAGAACAGGAGAAAACTGTTACCTACAGAAAAACATTAGTTTTTGAATATTTTGATTTTTTATATCCTTGAATGTTCTAATTTTTTATCCTAAACTAAATTTAAGGATGATAGAGCTTTTTTTTACCATGTTTTCTTTGTATATAACTTATCATAAATAAAAATCCCATATTCGTGATACATAGCAAAATTTCTTATAATTTATTCCGTGGTTGCAGAGTCAGCTGTTTAAATTAATGCAGCAGCTCGAAAGCACAACACCACACTTCATTCGTTGTATAAAACCAAATAACAAGAAACTCCCTGGGCTGTTCGAAAAAGATCTCGTGTTAGAGCAGCTTAGATGCTGTGGCATTTTAGAAGTAGTTAGGATTTCGAGATCTGGGTATCCCACCCGGATGACGCATCAAGAATTTTCAAGGAGGTGAATTTTGTTTCATACTTGAGATTTCATCTGAGGTTTTCAAAATATACTTGCATGACATTCACTATGATTACTTTAGAACTCTTTCAGAATATGCTGTCATGACTTTCAGGTATGGATTTTTACTTGTGGATGATAATGCATGTCAAGATCCATTGAGTACTTCCATTGCCGTTCTTCAGCAGTTCAATATTCTCCCAGAGACGCACCAAGTCGGTTATACAAAATTATATTTCCGAGCTGGACAAGTGAGTTTTTGTTGTTTTAAAGACTCATCATTTCCTGATGAAAATTTCTATCTTTACACTGCTATTCAATTTCCCGGAATATCTGCTCCTGATAGAACAATGTTTGAATATCTTTCTACTTTATCTGGTATTTTGTTGTGGCGGACTGCAGATTGGTGCCCTGGAAGATGTTAGAAAACAAGTTCTCCAAGGTACTGTGGAGGTACAAAAGTGCTTCCGAGGTCATCGTGCCCGTCGATACTTCCACGAACTTAAGAGTGCTGTGGTATCATTGCAATCATGTAAGAATAACACCTATTCTGCCAGTAATTTGCTGGTTAATATGCACTTTTCAAAGGCAAAAACTTTTGTGAGACCGTCTCACATGTCAATTTTGTGAGACGGATCATCAACCTGACCGGACTCATGAAAAATTATTATTTTTATGTCAAAAGTATTACCTTTTACTATAAATATGGATCAGGTCGACCCGTCTCAAGAATATAAATCTGTGAGACCATCTCACAAGAGACCAACTATTTTTCAAAATATGTTATTGTCGGCCCTTTATGTTTCACGATTCACTATTTCGAATTATTTCAACCTATACATTTTCAGATGTTCGCGGTGATATTGCAAGAAAGGAGTATGGTGTTTTACTTGGGTTGAAAAGGCAGATTCCTGACCTAAAGTTAAATGGGCAGTTGATGGCAGTAGTACAAATACAATCAGGTAAAGCTTTTCTGCTTTAAAATGCAGCCATTCAATCACATTAAAACGCTCTAATCTAAATACACCGTCTCCTGCAGTGGTTCGTGGACGGTTGGTTCGAAAGCGTTTTAATCGCCTTAAGAATATGAAACAGTCAAATGCTGTTAAGTGGAAACCAGGAAAGAGGACTTCCGAAGTCAAGGTATAGTGTTGAAAAGGCCAGGGTGTAATACCAGCTCAAGACCTTGGATTTTTAGAGTATTTTTCTCTTACGTGTGCATTGTGTTACCTAGTTAATGGTTTAATTTTCTCCGTGTAACATATGTTTGACATATAGGTATTATTTTCCTGTCTTTTCTAAATCTGCTATCTACACAGAGAAAGTCAGGTCCTCCTCTAATTTTACTTAAAGATTCATCTGCATGATTTATCATATTTGCCTCTATCATTCCAGTGTAATTTGAAATAAGAATCGGGTAGTTAGAAAATTATTGATGGATTTTGTATTTGATGATCGTATTCTTCTTCTCCATTTCCAAAAATAAAATAAGAAAAGAAAACAACGACATACTGGTCATCGGGAAATGGAAAAGATGCTTTTGAGTGTTTAAATCTCATTAAATCTCTGATATACGTGTATGCATCGATTTGTGGATTAAAAGTAAGCAAATTTTTATTCGCCTATCAGGATCTGCCACCAGAAATGTTGCCTTTGGTTGTTGAAGAACTTCAAAAAAGATTGTTGATGGCTGAAGCGACACTTGGACAGAGGGAAAGAGAAAATGCAGCCCTGAGAGAGCAAGTACAACACTTTGAGTCACACTGGTCGGAGTATGAAATGAAGATGAAATCTGTGGAGGAGATGTGGCAAAAGCAAATGACATCTTTACAAGTGAGTATATATTATTTGCACAGATCCTTTTAGCAGCAACACTGTAGGGCAGGAAGAAACCAGCAAAATCTATCTCACAATTGCTCTGGTGTTACATTTTTTAACGCACAGAATACATAGGACTTGATTATTAGGTTATTCTTTGTGTTTATGGAGGTTCTCGGAAGGAAAATAAACTTGATTGAGAGGTCGCTTTATGAAGCAATTAGACATAATTATATTGGTACAGGAGTTGTCTGAGTAGGACGAGGCAGCAGGAAACACGAGCATATTTTTCTGCCTCCCATGGCATGTTCTAGTGACCAAGTATCGTGAACAACTTGCAGTCTGAAATGGTGAGCTATACTGTTGAGACCGCTTTGTTGTAGGCTAGCTTCAGGGGTCTTTTACGTGAGTGTGTAGTCAGTTAATAGATGGACCAAAGAAGTCACTGGAAATGAATTCACCTGTCTTCCATATTGAACTTTTTTTGCGGTTTGTCGCAGATTAGTTTGGCTGCAGCCAAAAAGAGTCTTGCCTCTGGCAATCCTACAGATGAACCTGCGAGGCTCAATGAATCCTCACCACATTTAGATTCTGCGGATACATTTATGGGACCTCAAAATCCAGATGCAAGCACACCTATCAGATTTGCTGATGATGGTTTCTATGACAAGGACACAACTGGCGGTTATGCTGTCTGCCCCCTCGTGAAGGAGTTCGAGCAAAGGAAACAAAATTTTGATGATGAAGCCATGGAAATCATCAAGGTCAAGTCGGGGCATTCAACATCAGTAAATTCTGTAGAGGTACTACGGAGACTAAAACACCGGTTTGATACATGGAGAAAAGACTACAAAGTTCGGTTAAGGGAAGCAAAGGCGAAATTATACAGATTAGGATTGGTTGAATCTGAGAAACACAGAAAGAAATGGTGGGGAAAGAAAAGCATAAGATTTTAGTATGACTCAACATTGCAATGACAGTAAGATGCTTCTTTTCGAGAAGATTGATGTTCATCTCAACTTGGTGTTGGTCTGCAGTACTTAGGTTCGTAGCAGTCCTGTGATACTTGTGTAGGCGAAGGTCACTTGAAATACAGAGTTCTGTAACCGTGACAGTTCTTAAGTTATCTTTAACTGTATTAGGAAAGCAATGTCGTGTGTTGTATTATTTTCCATCCGATCTTCAAAAACACAGTTGAATGTTGTAATTAGTGGGGGACAAATGGAAGTGAAATGATAATACCGCCTCTCCTGGTTTGAAGTCACTTATAGTTTTGTTTATAATTTTCCTTGTTATTACCACCCCTAGCACGGTGAGCCACGTTTTTGTGAAGATGGTCCACAAGCTCTGCGGGGGGTCCTTTCCCTTCGACAATAGTATGACATGGATTGGCGAGATTTCCTACTCTTCGTTAAAGAGATTAGCAATGTACCATATGTGGTGTACATATTAACTTTATCAAAATAAGAAAAAAAGGTTAATAACCTATACTTATAAAGTATTTTGATGACATTCCAAAGAGACTAGAGACAAAATAGAGGGGCCTCTTTCGAAGTTACAGTATGTCGGTTCATTATCGAATCAAATAATGGAAAGGTATTAGATTGGTTGGTTAAAAACAGGAAAATTTAGTTGGTTCATCATGTGCTGTGAACTGCAGGCAATAGGTAGTTCTACTGCATTCTCTCTCCTAAATTATATTTTTTTGAAATACCCCACGGTGGCTTCTGTGCCAGTTGTAAACATTCCCAATTATTAAAATAAAATAGCGTGCCGGGGCCAACATTAAGCAGAGTAATCATTGTTTAATTCATTTTTTTTTAATGTTTTTATAAATGGATCAGGTTATGGATATAATTTTATTTCCCCTGGAAATCCGTATCAAAAAAAAAAAAAAAATTTTTGCAACAAATCAAATTGATTCATAAATAATTATTTAATTTTCATTAATATTAATAAAATAATTAAATTTAAAACTCATCCGTTTTATTCTAATATAATATAATATTTTCTGAACGTTTATAATTATTTAAATTGACACTTTTATGTTAAAGGATATTTCATGAACAAAACTCATGCATTCAGTAATTTTGCAGTTTTTGAAATCAGAATAATAGTAGAACTGAGTTTTTAAGATTTCCATGGTATGTGTGTGCCGCAGCCATTTTGTGATATTGCAAAGTGCATGTGTGCAACTTGAGAATTGAACACCTGGCTAAATCTCTATTATATACAAAAACTTGTGTAAGACGGTCTCACGTGTCGTATTTTGTGAGACGAATCTCTTGTTTGGATCTATTGAGAATATATAAAGAAATAAAATGATTAGGTGTCTATTTTAGTCAATACACATGTCAATATGTACGTCTATAAATACTTCACTCATGTACTGGTATATTTTGGAGTTTTTAGTTCATTAATAACTGCCTTCGTTTCTAATATGGTATCAGAGCAGAGAGCTTCGCGTCTCTGATTTCTGCTTCTTCTTTTTCTGATCTACAGAAAATGGTGAAAGGCAACTTATTGAATTGTTGACCACCAAACTCCAGACTGAGGCTGGATCCATTTCAGATTCACAGCAGCAACAAGGACCTATTGTATCTTGTTTCAATGGTATCAATTCTTTATCTCATTCTTTTACCTCTGTCTCCCGTAAAGATTGGGTGCTAGATACTGGAGCAACTCATCACATTTGTTGTAATATGTCTTCTTTTCACTCTTGCAAGAAAATTGTCTCCAAGGTTATCTTGCCAAACAGTTTCACTATATCGGTCACACATATTGGGACAGTTTGGTTGTCAAACAATATTCAGCTTACTGATGTACTATATGTTCCAAATTTTCAGTTCAATTTGCTCTCTATCAGCTCTCTCACGAATCAAATTCCGTATTTAGTGTCTTTCCTAAATGATGCTTGTCATATTCAGGATATTCGTCACATGAAGACGATTGGGATGGGTAGACGAATTGGCAATCTCTACGTTTTTGAAAAATCAGGTGTATCCTTGCCATTTTCTTGTAGTGTGTCCTCCAATAATACTGATGTGTGGCATTTTCGATTGGGACACCCCCATTTTGATAGTATTACCGTTGTAAACAATGAGTTGAAATTGGGTACATCACGTAAAGTTTTGCCTCATTGTTCTATTTGTCATCTTTCAAAGCAAAAACGTTTACCTTTTGTTTCGAACAATTTATTGCGTGAACATTCCTTTGATCTAGTGCATATTGATATATGGGGTCCTTTTGCTTCAATATCAGTCGAAGGATACAAATATTTCTTGACCATTGTCGATGATCATACCCGGTTTACTTGGGTGTATCTGTTAAGAAACAAGTCTGATGTGTCCAGTATATTTGCATCCTTTTACAAGCTGATTTTCACTCAGTTTAATTCTCGCATTAAAGCTGTTCGAAGCGATAATGCACCTGAGCTTAATCTTGCTGAGTTTTTTAAGGCAAAAGGCATTATACACCATCATTCTTGTGTCCAACGTCCTCAACAAAATTCCGTTGTTGAAAGAAAACATCAACACATATTGAATGTTGCTCGGGCTCTATTGTTCCAATCGAATATACCACTAGGTTATTGGAGTGATTTCATTCTTACTGCGGTTTATGTCATTAATCGCACCCCATCCTCACTTCTTTCACACAAAACACCTTTTGAGTTGTTATATTGTAAGTATCCTTCGTATGATCATTTGAAGGTTTTTGGATGTTTGTGCTATGGCTCCACACTCCTATCATCTCGTCATAAGTTCTCTCCTCGTGCTATCAAGTCCATATTTTTAGGATATCCACCGGGGTATAAGGGATATAAGCTTTTAGACCTTGACACAAATGAGACATACATTTCGCGAGATGTCATCTTCCATGAAGATATCTTCCCTTTCAAGGATGTTAAAGTCCTTCCTCCTCCTGATTTTTTTTCTGATCGAGTACTGCCATCTCATATCCCTCTCCAAGATACTTCTTGTTCCACACGTCCTCAACGCCGTGTCATTCAACCGTCACACCTTCGTGATTATCATTGCTTCCTTACAGCTTCTTACTTGCCATCTTCCACAGTCTATCCTCTTAGTTCAGTCCTTGATTCGAAGAGACTCTCCTCTTCATTCATTACATTTGTCAATAATATTTCTTCAGTCATTGAACCCGATACATTCTCTCAAGCTGTTGTGATTCCTGAATGGAGACAGGCTATGGTTGAAGAACTCCATGCTTTGGAAAATAATAATACTTGGTCTGTGGTTTCTTTGCCACACGGGAAATCTGTAATTGGCTGTCGTTGGGTCTATAAGGCCAAGTTCTCTGCTGATGGAGTGTTGCAACGTTATAAAGCTCGTCTTGTTGCAAAAGGGTATACGCAACAAGAGGGGATTGATTATTTTGAGACTTTCTCACTCGTGGCCAAGCTCGTTTCTATCAAGTCTTTGTTAGCTATTGCTGCTGTTCGTGGCTGGTTCTTACTCCAGCTTGATGTTAATAACGCTTTCCTCCATGGTGACTTGAAAGAGGAAGTTTATATGTCTCTGCCTCCTGGGTATTGCAGAGAGGGGGAGACATTACCCACGAATGCTGTTTGCAGATTGCACAAGTCACTTTATGGACTTAAGCAAGCTTCACGGCAATGGTTTGAAAAATTCTCTTCTACCTTGATAAGTATTGGCTTCACACAATCCTCAGCTGATCATTCTCTCTTCACCAGAACTCGAGCAGGCATTTTTATGGCATTATTGGTCTATGTTGATGATATAGTAATAGCCACCAACTGTGAACAAGAAGCCTCGGATTTAAAAGTGTTTTTGGACAATAAATTTCGGTTAAAAGATCTGGGCGACCTAAAATATTTCTTGGGAATAGAGGTTGCAAGATCAAAGCAAGGGATATCCATCTGTCAAAGGCATTATGCGCTCAAATTACTCACAGATTCTGGACTTCTTGGATGTAAATCTCGGTCCATACCTATGGATGCTAATCAAAAATTGTCTCAAGACGAAGGGGAGTTGATCTCTGACCCAGCTTTGTATAGACGATTAATTGGAAAAATGTTGTATCTTACCATTACTCGGCCAGACTTAGCTTATGCCGTGCACAAGCTAAGTCAATATGTCTCCAAACCGCGAGTTCCCCACCTAGAGGCTGCGATGAATGTACTTAAATACATCAAAGGGACAGTTGGGCAACATGCTCGGACACACGAAGGTCAGTCACTGGTTTTTGTGTCTTTCTCGGTGAGTCTTTGATTTCATGGCGGTCTAAGAAGCAACAGACCGTGTCTTAGTCATCTGCAGAAGCGGAGTATCGTTCCATGGCTTCGTCAACTTGTGAGGTGCTATGGATCATGTCTTTGATCAAAGACCTTGGTGTTGTGTGTGATAAACCAGCTGTGTTGTTTTGTGATAGTCAAGCAGCTGTGCATATCGCCTCCAATCCGGTCTTCCACGAGCGTACTAAACATATTGACAATGATTGTCATATTGTGCGAGAAAAGGTTCAAGCTGGATTGGTTAGACTCATGCATGTCTCTTCGCAATTACAGTTAGCCGATCTTCTCACAAAACCATTGCTACCATCTCATTTTCACAGCCTTTTGTCCAAGATGGGTGTGCATAACATACACGCTCCATCTTGAGGGAGAGTATTGAGAATATATAAAGAAATAAAATGATTAGGTGTCTATTTTAGTCAATACACATGTCAATATGTACGTCTATAAATACTTCGCCCATGTACTGGTATATTTTGGAGTTTTTAGTTCATTAATAACTGACTTCGTTTCTAATAGGGTCATCCATAAAAAAAATTACTTTTTATGCTAAGAATATTATTTTTTATTGTGAATATCGGTAGGATTGAACCGTCTCACGGATAAAAATTTGTTACATCATTTCATAAAATACCTAAATTCAAAAGCTGATAAAGGAAACCGAGGTTTAACGAAAAACAAGTATTTGGAAGGAGCAGCTTACGTAATGTCCAAGAACAAAATATGGAAGTATCTCTTGAACTCTCACTCATACATAGTACGTTCTACCAATTACCCAATCTCCGAAATATTTAAAGTAAAAGTATTCTTACATCTCTTTGTTTCCACTGGTGTGATTTATCAAATATTACAAGAATATTTCCCATTCAATCTGAAGATAATGACAAAAAAAAAACCGATAAATATTTTGAATATTTCATTATAATAATTTGGAACAAATGTTAAGATTTGATACTGACCAGTCCCATCCAATGATGAAATAGTTTATTAAATATATAAAAAAAATGAATGCTAGCCAACAAAAACGAGGAAACTACATCGAACCTGTGTTGTTCCAACTTATTATGTCCTTTCGCTTCTCATTTAATTTCTCACCCTCGATTAGGTACACCTTTTTGGATATTTGTCCTCACCCCTTTCATTTCCCATCTTTACCCCTCGAAACTGTTCCAACATTTCACATAAAAATGTAAAGTTCGATACAATTTTATGTATATTATAAATTATAATTACGTCGTCTCGAGGTGAATTTAAAGAGGTACGGCATTTTCTTGATAAGTAAATTGAATAATATTTAGACATAGCTAGACATTTCAAAACGGGAGTATCGAGAAATTAATAATCCAACTCCCGAATTTAGGTGTGTTTTCCTACCCAAATAATCTAGTCCTTTTTTATATATCAAGTAATATTACTAGGTATTTATTCATAAATCAGTAGACAAACAATGTTGAACTAAGCTCTAAGCTTTGGTGATGTAAGTACGTGAAGAACTTAATATTCAATTTTCTTTTAATTCAAGTCCTAAGTTTAAGCCATAAGGAATATTAAATATTAATGTTCTATTGGATTGATGTGAAAAATGTTTCTATCTACAAATAAAGCCGTGATTTATAATTTTGGTTCGAATTTCTTTTCATTTTCAAAATATTACTTTATAATATAATATGACATATTAACTAACTCATAATTTGACATATAATGGTTCAATACGTACATAACTATTTAGAGAACAATGTGGTGAAATGTTTCTTTGAACATATCTTTAATTTAATAATTCCAAGAAAATCATAAATTTGTTTTAAAAATATTATGTGTATAAAATTTAAGATACGCGTATACAGCCACAAGGGCATAGTGGTCAGTATTTTACCAAAGTTGTTCATATCTTCAATCATATTACACACCATATCTCAAAGCATGCATTGTCCCCCCCCAGTTTATCATTCATCGTGTTCCAAAAACACAAAATTAGATAAAGAATAATTCATCGCCATGGCGAGTCCTCTGCGGGAACGGCTCCCCCACACTTACGCTGGTGGCGACACTGATTCTTATTCCGAAGAAGAGGATGACGATGAAGAGGTGGAGGAGGAGGTAATGGACCAAGAGGAGGAGCAAGACATCAATCCAGACGGTTGCAAAAGCTTTATCGGTGGTCGTGGACGGCGACACCGTGGGGGGTGGCTCTGGGGGAACGTTTTGGACTCTAGGGCAAGATGGGTTCGAGAGTGGAACAAAATATTCCTCCTGGTTTCAGCCGCTGGCTTGTTCGTGGATCCGCTTTTCTTCTACGCCCTTTCAGTAAGCGAGAACTGCATGTGCCTCTTCGTTGACGGATGGTTCGCTGTCACGGTCACCGTTATCCGTACCACAACCGACGCCTTGCACTTGTGGAACATGTGGCTGCAGCTCAAGATGAACCCCCGCACCACCGGGGTCAGCCCCGAGAGCCGGTTGCGTGATGTTGACTCCACCACCACTCGATCCATCGAGTCTAAATATTTGAAGGTTAAAACGGGTTTCTTCCTGGATCTATTCGTCGTCATTCCATTGCCCCAGGTAAGAATTTTTTTTTCCTTTTTCGTCGCTGGAATAATTGTGTGACTCAGCTTTCTGGTAATGCAGAGGGAGTGTTGCCAAATCGTAAGTATTAATATTTGGATGTATTGAGTAGTTCATGTGAGGTTGTAAAGAATCCAGCATGTAATCTGAATTGTTTGTATGCAGCAGCTAGCACTATCACATATACGACGCATACAGAAATAACATACATCCTATCGTACCCATTGGGCAGTTCATTAGACTTCAAGTGACCTACCTAGCCTGCTCGTAAATTTTAAATGTCCACAAAAATGTAATGTTATATTTATCTAAATATAATAGAACTAATTAACACAGAATTCTAATGCTTAGTTTATCGGACAAGACTGTTACATATGACTTGTCCAGTTCAGTCTATCAGACTACTGTGGTTTACAAATTAGTGTGTTAGTGATGAGGTTTACCCAATTGCATCGAACATTAGTGACGGTGGGTTCCGACACTATATATATATATATAAACTGTATATCTGTATAAAAAATGGAAAATTAAAACTAATTTACTATTTTCTCAAATCACAACGAGGCTGACCTATTTAATTAATGAATTTGCAGATTTTAATGATGGTGGTGATCCCCAAGATGTTGGATAAAGGGTCAACAACGGTGGTGATGACTGTATTATTAGTAACATTTATCTTCCAATATGTGCCTAAAATCTACCATTCGGTTTGCTTGTTGCGACGCATGCAGAATCTGTCGGGCTACATTTTCGGAACTGTTTGGTGGGGCATTGCTCTCAACATGATTGCGTATTTTGTGGCATCTCATGTACGTAAGCTTACTATTACAACCCAATCATTTTACGCAATAATCGAAAAGTTCATCGCGAATTAAACGTCCATAAGAAATGCCAATGACTAGGCTGTGGGAGCATGCTGGTACTTGCTAGGCATACAAAGGGCCGCAAAGTGCTTGAAGGAGCAATGCATGGTTACGATGGACTGTAACCTCAGAATGATGGCATGCCAGCGACCCATTTATTATGGAACAACAAGTTTAATAACAGATCGAGCACGGTTTATATGGGGCGAAAACAATAATGCAAGATCCACATGCCTCGGAAATTACGACAATTTGGCCTATGGAGCTTATAAATGGACGGTTCAGCTCATTACAAATGAGAATCGTTTGGAGAAGATAATGTTTCCAATCTTCTGGGGCCTCATGACCCTCAGGTAATATATATACTGTTACTGAATAAATTATTGTGACAATTATTATGTAACTTTCACTTTGTGATCAATGGAACAGTACATTTGGGAATTTGGAGAGCACTACGGATTGGGTAGAACTTGTTTTTATCATCATTGTGCTGACCACTGGACTAATTCTGGTCACAATGTTGATCGGTAACATCAAGGTAATCAAAACTAAAGAGTCCTCTTTTAGTTTCTTCACTAAATAAATTATTGAAAATTTGATACAGACGGCCACATTAAATGATATTATCAGGTGTTCCTGAATGCGACTACGTCAAAGAAACAATCAATGCAGCTGAAGATGAGAAACATAGAGTGGTGGATGAGAAAGAGACGATTGCCACTGTCGTTTAGGCAAAGGGTGAGGAACTACGAAAGGCAACGTTGGGCAGCAATGCGAGGAGTAGATGAATGTGAGATGACTCGAAATCTGCCTGAAGGACTACGGAGAGATATCAAGTATCATCTGTGTTTAGATTTAGTTCGACAGGTAATTTATTTTAATGAATAATTAGCTTCGATTTCAAAGCTATTCTGATTGTAACAATGTTCCAATGAATCAATGGAGCTGTTTCAGGTGCCTTTGTTCCAGCACATGGATAACTTGGTCCTGGAGAATATCTGCGATCGGGTGAAGTCCCTCATATTCACAAAAGGAGAAACTGTGAGTATAAAATATTAACTAGTTGTAAAATATTGAGTGTCTATATATATAAAAATAAAATTACTTTGTTCAGAAAATGATAGATCAAATTAAAACAAATAATAAAAATTGAAAATAATGATTTATCATATTAAATACAAAATTGAACTAACATAACAATACAAATACAATTATATGAATGTATTTGAATTGATTGAGCTAACATAAGAGGATAAATAGAATGATATGAATGGATTTTAATTAATAAAACAATATAAAAGTGTGAAAAACATTTTGGTATGTGATTTTGATATTTTCTTACTCGTTACATTAATTAATCGATAAATATGCTCTTACAATTAAAAAGTTACCTATTGAATATCTAAAATAGTACTTAAATATAATTCTTGAAATAACTAAGAACATGTAACAACAATTGTTCATTTTAGGGTATATTTTAAATTATAACAACGTGAATATCATAAATTCAAAATATTTCAAAAACATTCATTTTGTCCGTCAATAAGTTATATAAAAAAATAATAAAACATTATATTAGCTAAAAAAAGCCTACAAACATAAATTATATTTTGAAGAAAAAAATAATAATATATTTAGACATAAGAATTGAAATAAACTTAAAAAAAAAATACTTCATTCACTCTTTTTATGCCCGGAATATATTTGCTTAAAGTAGTAAGCTAAAGAAACTTCATTTCCTACCATTTTACTGAATATAGATTCATTTTCTTAAATTAATAATTGTTATTTTATGCAATTTAATTGAGTTGAATGGTAAATGGTAATAGACGTTACAAATTTTAACTTAATTAACTTGAATGATGCATATATGTTACAAATAACTAGCTTTTTTCTAACAATTATATTTTCATCTTATTTTTATATTGTGATATTTATTGAAATACAACTATTCTATCTCAAAAAGGGGGAAAAATATCACCACTATAAATTAATATCCAACGGCATGTATTATCTTATCCCTTCATTTTTTTTAAGAATTACATTTGCTAAGTTTTGAAGCCATTAATAAAAAATTTGAATTCATTCTCATTATATATAGATATTTTAAGATTTTTTTATTATCATTGAAAAAGTAAAATAATATGCATTACTGATGAATTCTATATACATTAAAGACTTTATCAATAAACTCTTCGATTTCTTTGCGGTTTGTATACATTTATATCATTTTAAAAATTATTATTATTTACATTTACATCTATATTATAAATAAAATCGGAAACTTTTTTTTTGTTTTCTGCTAAAATGGAAAAATAAACCTGGAAATTAAGGTTATTTATTAATTATTAAATTTCTTATTCATCATTGCTCATTATATATCAATCAGTTTAACGTGGTCAATAATTGAAAATTCATAATTTTATTTAAAGGGACAATGATGTTTTACCATGTATCTCCCTAGTACGTAAATATATTTACAAAAACATCATTGTTGTGGGGACTCGGACGCTAATCAATTCTTAATCGTTATCGGGATCAATTTACTAATCAAGTAATTAGGGTCATAAATTTTTTTTCTTTTTAATGCGGAAAGTAGTTAGATCAAACTAATATACAACTCAATATAAAATAAAGTACAAGTCCTGTACCGTCTACAAATCAGTAAAGACTAAGGTTCAACATCTAATTATCAAGTGCCAAAACCCTATATACATCAAAGTCCGAAGTCTCCACTCTATCACGATCTCTCCTCATCTCCTGGACCCTAATCATGTCCCATCTGTTGTCATGTACACATAAAAACAAGACAACAGCCGGATAATTCCGGTGAGAATATAATCCCAGTATAAATCAACGAAACATGCAATCATATGATAAACATAAAAGCATGGATAGATAACAGCAATATATATCAAAAGCTGAAACATAATCAATATCAAACTGTCGACAATGCTGGTGACTCCACGACTCAGACTAGACTCAATCCTAGTCTAGGGATCCCGGTTTCCAGATGTGGGTATTCTTATATCGACCAACAGTAATAGAAAAGACTCCAGTTCTATCCACGTCGATATAACCAAACATCCAGTGTCCTGACCTAACCGTCATGGACTGTGGTCCTATCGCCAATATCCTATCTTGTGACATCGTGCAATGTGCCCGTGGCGATCCCGCCACTATCAGGCACATCTGTCCCAAGATTTCTATACTATCTTGTGACATCGTGCAATGTGCCCGTGGCGATCCCGCCACTATCAGGCACTTCTGTCACAAGATTACTCGTATAATACCTGCTATCTATAATCAAAGAGAACAAGTACATCAATCAAATCAATGCAAATATCAATGCAATAAAGTAAAGTATGTGATTTAGGGAAACTCAAGTCTAAACCGACTCAAATCGATCTCCCAATACCACATTGACTTATACCTTTCGTTTGTAGTCTCGGTCTGAAGCAATATCAATTCTGAACTCAAGATTGTCTCTGTAAATCTGAAATGACATATTGAGAATCATAATATCAATATTCCATTCTCAATTCAACACTGAATCTGATTAATCTGGATTTAATTCAAATCAACGGCATAACGGCACAATCTCAGTATCCCCGTCGATACCATATCAACTGACATCAATTACAAATCATAACTCATATCCGATATAATATGTAATTTATTCATAATCCAAATCTGTCCGATTTCAAATCAATATACTCAGAAAATCATAACAATTCCATAATCAGTCCGTTTCTTAATCTGACTTCGATTCTATGATGTCTAACATGTCAAGAACATCATATATGAATTCCATTCAATTCTGACAATAGCATAATTTCAAAACATATCAAAACGTAGCAAAACTTACGTCCAGTTGTAGCCTGCATCGATAGGAACACAGTATCGAAGTCGGATTCAAAATCGGCGCATATGCGCGAGACAGTATGTCTCGGCACGTGTCTTCCAAGCCGCTCGCGCATATGCGCGCCTCAATTCCGCGCATATGCGCGAGGCTCTCTGGACTCGACCTGTGCAGCTCGCGCATATGCGCGCCCTCATGTCGCGCATATGCGCGAGGTCTTCTGCCCATTTGGCGCATGGGCGCGCATCACGTCGCGCACGTGCGCGAGAGGCACTGTCCTCGCACATAAATTATCACACGTTACCTCAAATCGTGTCTCGGTTAATCCTCTCATAATCACATCAAATTATAAATTAATAATTACGGATTACTAGGATAAAATTCTCGGGTATTACATTTCTTCCCCATAAGATATGATTTCGTCCTCGAAATCACAGATCGTCAAATCATATCATTAAGAAGGCATGTAATTAAAACCGAATAAACATTTACATCAGTGAAACAATGCTGGGAATTCTTGTCTCATATCTGATTCAGTTTCCCAAGTAGCTTCTTCAATGCCACGACGAGTCCATTGAACTTTCACAAGAGGAATAATATTCGTTCTGAGTTGTTTTTCTTTACGATCGATAATTCGGATTGGTTTTTCAACGTAACTCAGAGATTCATCAAGTTCGGCCTCGTCTGGCTGCATAACATGAGAATCATCAGGGAGATGCTTCCGCAGCATAGATACATGAAAAACATCATGTATCCCTGATAATGAAGGCGGCAAGGCGAGTCGATAGGCACGATCTCCTATCTTTTCGAGAATCTCATAAGGACCAACATATCGTGGAGACAATTTCCCTTTCTTTCCAAATCTAACCACACCTCTAAAAGGAGAAATCTTCAGGAATACTCAGTCTCCTACCTCAAATACCAACGGTCGTCGTCGAAGGTTGGCATATTTGGCTTGTCGGTCCTGAGCTGCCTTCATTTTCTTCTGAATCAATTTCACTTTTTCAGTCATATCTCTGATCATATCAGTTCCAGTCTCAGGAACTTCAGAGATATTATCCCAATAGAGAGGGGATCGACACTTCTTCCCGTACAACGCTTCAAAAGGTGCCATCTCAATACTCGTTTGGTAGCTATTGTTGTACGAAAACTCGCAAAGAGGCAATGCATCTTGCCAATTAGTGCTAAAATCAAGCACTACAGCTCTCATCATATCTTCCAATGTCTGAATCGTCCGCTCTGACTGTCCGTCAGTATGTGGATGATATGCGGTACTTAGATGTAACTTCGTACCGAGAGCTTGCTGCAGGCTCTGCCAGAAGTGCGAAGTAAACCGAGGATCACAGTCTGAAACAATCGACTTTGGCACTCCGTGCAATCTAACCACTTCCTTGACATAGATATCGGCCATCTGATCATATCTGTACGTCATTTTGTATGGAATAAAACATGCAGATTTGGTCAATCGATCAATCACGACCCAAATTGCATCACAACCTCGGGAGGACCTCGGTAACTGTGTCACAAAATCCATGGAAATGTGATCCCATTTCAATTCAGGAATCGACAAACTCTGTAACAATCCTCCTGGTTTCTTCCTCTCAGCTTTCACCTGTTGGCAGTTCAGACACTTGGCTACAAATTCAGTAACATCTGATTTCATTTGCTTCCACCAATATTGTGTCTTCAAATCATTATACATTTTCCTGCCACCAGGATGAATGCTAAAACGACTGTTGTGCGCTTCTGTTAGTATTCGTTGTCTCAAATCCGAAACATTCGGCACAACAAGACGATTATTCACATACAAAATACCATTTTGAACCCGATATTCCGATCGATGTCCAGCTCTGACCATAGCAATCAACTTCTGTATATTCTGATCAACTTTTTGAGCTGCTTTAATTCTCAAAATCAGCTCTGGTTCAGCTTGAATAGTATATAATCTCATAGGTCTCCGATCTGTCTCAAATACTAATCCAGACAAACAGCAGTCTTCAATCAAATTCGAAACATACACCCATAGTCGATAAGGATAGAGAACATACCTTTCGACTCAGTGCATCAGCTGCTGCATTGGATTTTCCTGGGTAGTATTTGATTTCACAATCGAAATCTTTAAGCAAATCAAGCCATCTTCGCTGCCTCATATTCAATTCGGACTGTGAAAACAGATATTTCAAGCTTTTGTGATCAGAATAGATCTCAAACTTCTCACCGTACAGATAATGTCGCCATATCTTCAATGCAAAGACGATGGCTGCCAATTCAAGATCATGAATTGGGTAACGAGTTTCATGTGGTTTCAGCTGTCTCGAGGCATACGCAATCACATGCCCCCGCTGCATCAAAACACAACCCAATCCGCGGTGAGATGCATCACAATAAACAACAAAATCACCAGTACCTGACGGGATAGTCAATATTGGAGCACTGGTCAATCTCTTCTTCAATTCGAAAAAACTGGTCTCACATTCCTCAGACCAAACAAATGGAGCATTCTTCTGAGTCAACTGTGTAATTGGTTTGGCAATACTCGAAAAATCTTTAATGAATCGGCGATAATATCCTGCCAAACCCATAAAGCTGTGTATTTCTGGTACAGATGTCGGTCTCGGCCAAGAAATCACTGCCTCAACCATACTAGAATCAACGGATATCCCGTCTCCGGATATAATATGCCCCAGAAATACCACCTGTTTCAACCAGAACTCGCATTTCGACAGTTTAGCATACAATCTCTCCGCCCTCAAAATTCGCAACACAGTTCTTAAATGCTCAGCATGCTCCATCACATTCTTTGAATAGATCAAGATATCATCGATGAAAATGATCACAAAATCATCGAGATATTTCTGAAAGATACGGTTCATTAATCCCATGAATACCGCTGGTGCATTCGTCAAACCAAATGGCATGACAATAAATTCATAGTGTCCATACCTGATTCTAAATGCAGTTTTCGAGATATCAGAATCCCTGACTCTCAGTTGATGGTATCCAGATCTCAGATCGATCTTGGAATATACCGAAGAACCCTGCAACTGATCAAATAAATCATCAATACGAGGCAATGGATATTTATTCTTTATCGTTGCCTTATTCAGTTGCCGGTAGTCAATACAAAGTCTCATCGACATCATTCTTCCTCACGAACAGTACTGGAGCACCCCAAGGAGATACACTCGGTCTGATATACCCATTGGCCAGTAAATCCTCCAACTGTTCTTTTAACTCTTTCAACTCGATCGGTGCCATCCGGTACGGAGCCCTCGAAATCGGAACTGTTCCTGGCATTAACTCAATGCTGAAGTCTATTTCTCGAATCGGAGGCAATCCAGGAATCTCATCCGAAAAGACATCAGCAAACTCACACACCACTGGCAAGTCCGCCAATGATGGGCTCGACTTCAGTAAATCAACTGAATATACCAAGAATCCATCCGCTCCTTTCTGCAATAATCGAGTCATATTTATCGCAGATATCAAATGAATTCTAGCTCGAGAACCTTTACCGTAAAATTTCCACTCCTCGGCCATCTCAGGTCTGAATCTCACTATCTTGTGGAAACAATCAACTGTAGCTTGGTACTTGGTCAAAATATCAATACCGATAATACAATCAAAATCAGATAAACTAAGCACAATACAGTCTAACTCAATCGTATGCCCATCGTACTGCAGTATACAAGATTTCACAGACTTCACCGATATTAAACCTGTCCCTAACGGGGAAGAGACAGACACTACCGCAGACAATGACTCAATGGGTAATGCATGACTCAATGCAAACCTCTCAGAAATAAAAGTATGCGATGCACCAGTATCAATCAATACGTATGCAGGATTACCAGAAATAAAACAGTTACCTGCCACAACATCATCAGGTGCATCCTGTGCCTGCTCCTCGGTCAAAGCAAAAACTCGGGCCTGCTGTCTAGGAGGCTGGCTCACTGTCTGGCTTCCTCCTGGCCTCTGCTGTGACTGAGTAGACGGTGTTGGCTGAAAGGAATGCACAGCAGATGGTCGTCTCCCTGTCTGAGCCACTGATCTAGATGACTCTGCTGCCTGGGATCCCTGGGCACCTCTCTGGGGACAAACTCGGGCAAAGTGTCCCTGTTGTTTGCAGATACGGCAACTGCCAAACACTTTTTGGCACTGCTCAGTGGAATGCTTCCCTCCACAAGTATTGCAAATAGGTCCGGTATAGCTCTGGCTCTGTCGAGGACTCCCAGAGCTAGAAGAACTGCTTCCTGACTTCTTGAATTTCTTCCCTCTAGTTTTCAAGAAATCCTTCTTTCCGCCACTGCTGCTTCCACCTTCGAATCGAGGAGGTGGTTGTTGTGGCCCCGGTGGTGGAATCATAAACGAAGCTCCTCTCTGTCTCATCAGACCGGCTTCGGCTCCCTTGGCTCTGTTCAAGGCGTCGGTAAAATTGTTCGGTCTCCCAGTGTTTACCAACGTAAATATTTCCGGATTTAGGCCATTTATGAACTGATCAGCGACAGCCTCATCATGTTCAGCCACATGTGGAGCAAATCGCAACAGTGAAGAGAATTTGGCCACATATTCCTCAATGTTAAGCTGGCCCTGCCTCAAATTAGCAAATTCGGCTCCCTTGTCCTTTCTGTAAGACACTGGAAAGAACCTCTGATAGAATTCAGTTCTAAACACATTCCAGGTAATAGTCGTACCTCGGTGTTCCAATGCCCGTTTTGTTGTGATCCACCAGTTTTTAGCAACGTCGTGTAACTGGTGTCCTATCAATTTCACCCTTCGCTTGTCAATATACTCTAAAGATTCGAACATCATCTCAATATCGTCCAACCAACTCTCACACTCCACGGAATTCTCCGTACCCTTCAAAGTCGGTGGATGGAAAGACTGAAACCTTTTTAACAATGTCTCCATTGGAGTAGCTGTAACGTCCATTGGAGGATTGGACGTGCTACCCTGTTCTGGTACTCTTCTCGGAGGCATATCTGATAATTAAATGGATTAGTAACCCAATTACAACAGATCAGTTTCAATCCTCATCGGATCATCTTACAGCTGATCCATTCAAGATAATACACAATACCATATCAAAATCAGATATTTCAGGTAAACATGTATTAAAACAATAAATCATGCTAGCAATCAAAAGCAGGAAAGAAACACATTCTACCCAGCTCACTAACTCCTATCTCAATCTGAAGGATCTATCGCTCTGATACCACCTGTTGTGGGGACCCGGACGCTAATCAATTCTTAATCGTCATCAGGATCAATTTACTAATCAAGTAATTAGGGTCATAAAATTTTTTTCTTTTTAATGCGGAAAGTAGTTAGATCAAACTAATATACAACTCAATATAAAATAAAGTACAAGTCCTGTACCGTCTACAAATCAGTAAAGACTAAGGTTCAACATCTAATTATCAAGTGCCAAAACCCTATATACATCAAAGTCCGAAGTCTCCACTCTATCACGATCTATCCTCATCTCCTGGACCCTGATCCTGTCCCATCTGTTGTCATGTACACATAAAAACAAGACAACAGCCGGATAATTCCTGTGAGAATATAATCCCAGTATAAATCAACGAAACATGCAATCATATGATAAACATAAAAGCATGGATAGATAACAGCAATATATATCAAAAGCTGAAAAATAATCAATATCAAACTGTCGACAATGCTGGTGACTCCACGACTCAGACTAGACTCAATCCTAGTCTAGGGATTCCGGTTTCCAGATGTGGGTATTCCTATATCGACCAACAGTAATAGAAAAGACTCCAGTTCTATCCACGTCGATATAACCAAACATCCAGTGTCCTGACCTAACCGTCATGGACTGTGGCCCTATCGCCAATATCCTATCTTGTGACATCGTGCAATGTGCCCGTGGCGATCCCGCCACTATCAGGCACATCTGTCCCAAGATTTCTATACTATCTTGTGACATCGTGCAATGTGCCCGTGGCCATCCCGCCACTATCAGGCACTTCTGTCACAAGATTATTCGTCTAATACCTGCTATCTATAATTCAAGAGAACAAGTACATCAATCAAATCAATGCAAATATCAATGCAATAAAGTAAAGTATGTGATTTAGGGAAACTCAAGTCTAAACCGACTCAAGTCGATCTCCCAATACCACATTGACTTATACCTTTCGTTTGTAGTCTCGGTCTGAAGCAATATCAATTCTGAACTCAAGATTGTCTCTGTAAATCTGAAACAACATATTGAGAATCATAATATCAATATTCCATTCTCAATTCAACATTGAATCTGATTAATCTGGATTTAATTCAAATCAACGGCATAACGGCACAATCTCAGTATCCCCGTCGATACCATATCAACAGACATCAATTACAAATCATAACTCATATGCGCGAGGCTCTCTGGACTCGACCTGTGCAGCTCGCGCATATGCGCGCCCTCATGTTGTGCATATGCGCGAGGTCTTCTGCCCATTTGGCGCATAGGCGCGCATCACGTCGCGCACGTGCGCGAGAGGCACTGTCCTCGCACATAAATTATCACGCGTTACCTCAAATCGTGTCTCGGTTAATCATCTCATAATCACATCAAATTATAAATCAATAATTAGGAATTACTAATGTCTAATATTTTACATAAACTCTTTAATTTCTTTATAGTTTATATACATTTATATCGTTTAATAATTAAGTAAAATTGAAAACTTGTTTTCTTGAGGCTAAAACGGGAAAAATGTGAAATTAAGGTTACTTATTATTATTAAATTATTTAATCATTATTGTTCATTATGTATGAACCGGTTTGACATGGTCAACAATTGAAAAACTATAATTGAATTTAAAAAGACAATGATGTTTTATCGTATATGTCTCTAGAACATAAATATATTTACCAAAATATTAATGTAATGTCTAATGTTTTATACATATTGAAGACTAGTTTGGTCAATTCATAATTTGAAAACATTGTCCTCTATCACCACTATTGTAGGTTTGACATAGTCAATAATTGAAAAACAATAATTTCATTTAAATGAGCGACAATGTTTTACCATGTGTACATAAAATATATTTACAAAATATCAATTTAATGTCAAATTTTTTCACATATGGATGGATGGCTAGTTTGGCTAATTCACTTTTACAGGGAAATAGATATATATTGTGCCAACCGTTAATTGCAAGCATATAAAATATATATACTTCCACACAAATCACAATGTCAATCAATATGCATACTCTCCATTAAATATATCCTATCCTCTTTCTTGTTGGGAAGATAACACGAGAAGGAGATCCAGTTCATAGGATGGTATTCATAGTAAGAGGCCATCTCCAAAGCAGCCAAGTTCTGCGCGACGGCCTAAAGAGTTGCTGCATGCTAGGTCCCGGAAACTTCAGTGGAGATGAGCTCCTCTCATGGTGTCTTCGAAGGCCCTTTATCGAAAGGCTTCCACCATCTTCATCTACGCTCGTGACTCTCGAAACAACAGAAGCTTTTGGGCTCGAAGCCGATGATGTCAAGTATGTGACCCAGCATTTTCGGTACACATTTGTGAATGAAAAAGTAAAGAGAAGTGCTCGTTACTACTCTCCTGGATGGAGAACATGGGCAGCTGTGGCCATTCAGTTGGCGTGGAGGAGATATAAGCATCGACTGACGCTTACATCTCTTTCGTTTATTAGGCCGAGGAGGCCATTGTCTAGGAGCACTTCGCTTAGCGAGGACAGGCTCAGGCTTTACACGGCTCTGTTGACCTCGCCCAAGCCCAATAAGGATGATTTTGATTTCTGATCGTTTTGTGTTTTTATGAGTTAATTTACATCTGAATTTATGCCAAGTGTATCGGAACAAATCCATCGAATAATTAAAGGCTTGCGTATTAGGACTTGTGAGTAAAATGGATGGAATAATTTTAAGAACATTTTATTGCAAAATTGGAATTAACAACTGAATAAAAATAGTAGCCATTTCAAGAGAACAATAAAAATATCCTCTCCGTGCATTTCGACTTCTATTTAAGCTCGGACACTTGCCAATCTCAAAACTCGTGTTTTACATAATTTAAACGTACATCACAAATTTAGGTGGTGCTGATCAAATGTTATATAATTCTATTAAATACCACATGCTCAAGCGCCGACAGTCAATGGTATAAGGGCATTCTACAAAACATCGTTCGAGATACATTTTGTGAACATATTGCAAATGAAATAGCGGGCGCATAAAATTTATAAAATGACAGAGAATTCATCATGTATATATAACGTTATTATATTGAATAATCCATAACTAATGGTGTAAGTACCAAATCAAGATTTGCACATCTCGAAAGAACCTCGATTTTGTGGCTTAGACATCACGGGTTCGTTAAGGTGTGCATGATGAGAATGAGAGTATATCCTTACAATATTGTCGTAAAAAGTACGAGTAATTATTTATGAATATATGTCATGTCAATATTTTTTTTAGTTGATCTGGCATATGAGAGGAAATGCACACATTTAAATACAATACTAAAATAGTATCTTAAAAGAGTCTTTTGTGTGAAGTAGTTTTACGGATATATATCTGACTTAAATATGTTATTTATCTCATAAAATTAACTTACGACATCGTGTTAAGAGAATTTTGTATACAAGTTCGATGCAGTTACCCCTAAAATTAAAATTCAACGACGTTCAAGAAAATTACGTGGCATCCGTATGCAATTTGCCTACTAATTTATTTCTAGGAGTTTTGGGCATTTCTAAAAATAGTTTTCACAATTAATGTTAGTCTGCGACTTGCAATTTGTTTGTTTCTTTCACATCTCACAGCTTTTTTATGAAATTTTGAATATTTTCGTAGCAATTTCAAATAAAAAGTTGATTTATTTCCAAGTTGGGGAGAACAAGTGGGCAACTCAGGCAGCGGTGATTTCGACATTAGAAATTTGTAAAAAACAGATTACTATTAGTCTAATTGTCGAATCATGTATGGTTACGTTAGGATTGCCGGTTAGTGGTTGGATATAGGATTGCTTTAAATAAGATTACAATACATTCTAAAGTGATTCATCTTCGGAAAATTATATTATATTATATTACACAAATAATATCTTCCTAATTAAACTACCTTGTATCAGGTCAGGAGCATAAAAACGAAGAACAAAATAATATCTGCATGAAACATTAAACATTAGTACATATAACGCGTATCCAGGCATTCCTCGCCGTTTTCTTCGCCATTTTTCTTTATTTGCCACCATTGTTCTCTTCTCTGCAATATCTCCAGCTCTTTATTCCTCTTTCATTCATCATTTTACTCACATTTCTTTCTCTCCCATCTCTCTATATTAATCTGTGTCATCAAAGGAAACAAAAGAGAAGAGGCCAATACTTAGGTACGTCGGAGATGGCGCGCCGTCTCTTCAGCTGTTTCGGGAAAACCGCCACAGCCTCTCGTCACGATGACAACGTGACGGCAGATCTAACGACGGAGGAGCAGCGGAGAGGTGGCCCCGTGGTGGTCGAGCTCTTCACATCACAGGGATGCGCCACATCTCCGGAGGCGGAGCTGCTCTTTTCACGGCTGGGGAGGGGCGATTTCAACCTAGATGTGCCCTTGATATTGTTGGCCTACCATGTAGATTACTGGGATTACTTGGGTTGGAAAGATCCATTCGGGTCTAGCCAGTGGACCGTCAGGCAAAAGGCCTACGTCGAGACCCTTAATCTGGATACCATGTTCACGCCCCAAGTCGTGATCCAGGGAAGGGTTCAATGTGTGGGTAATGATTCAGAAGCGCTGATATCCGCCATTGCAGACGCACCCCGAGTATCTGGTTCCGCTTTCCAGGTCACAATCCAGGACCAATTCCTGTAAATATATCCATCAAATGTCATGTATCTGCATATGTCTTACATTGAAAATTCTTTCCCTTTTCTTTTTTCTGACAGGCTACGTTCCAGAAGCCAGCATCGGATTCATTACTAGTTTCGTTGACAGGATCTCTAAAGACAAAAGCGGATCAGCAAGGTGTCAATATTATGGTTGCTTTGTATGAATGCAGCTTGGTGACAGATTGTCCCAACGGGCCCAACAAAGGCCGAATTTTGACCAATGATTACGTGGTTCGGAGGCTGGAGAAGGTCTGCTCTGTAAAGGACGTCTCCGAAAAGAAAACTATCTCCGGAACTGTCAATTTTCCCCTGTGGGAAGGTTTCAGTGAATCCAAATGTGGGGTAGCTGTCTTCGTGGAAAGTGCGTCTCATCAAATCTTTGGTTCCCAGAAATTTCAGTTGCCGGAGAACATATGATTTCTTATCACATCATTGTACGCTTCTTCAAGCAGCACTTGATCGGGCCATCGTTTTATATGTTGTTAGCTGCTGATTCAATTCTTGGATTTTAATTGATTGATGGTGATGTTTAGCCAAGTTTCCAGTTTTTCTGCGTACAGTCCAGTTGTGGTTTTATTTTTTTATTTTTTATTTTTTATATTTTATTCTATTGCTTTGGTTTTGCTCTTTCTCCGTCTTAATCAAGAATACGGATATAAACGAACCAAACCATTTGTGAGCTATTCGAAACTCGATTCGATAAAAGCTCGTTTGAGCTCGTTTAATAAGGCTCGTTAAGATAAACAAACCAAACTTAAGCTTTACAGTATTCGGCTCGTTAGCTCGTGAACATGTTCGTTTGTAAGTTCACGAGTAATCTTTTAGATAAAAAAATAATAGTTTTGATATTTGATTTATTGATTTTGCATATTATTTATGAAATATATAGAAAAATCTATTAAATTTATTTATTATAATAAATTTACAAATTTTAATAAGAAAATTTTTTTTCTTTAAATATATAATTTACTTTTTAATTAATTTAATGAAAATTTAAATGTATAATTCATATTTATTAAGTTTATTTAGGTTCGATAAAGGCTTGAATAAGCTCGTGAGCTATGCATATATTCGTTAAATAAAATTCGAGCTCGGCTCGATTATAAACGAACCAAGCTCAAACATTTAAGAGTTCGACTCGGCTCGACTCGATTACATCCCTAATTAGAAAGTGCTTATATATATATATATATATATATATATATATAAAATTCTAATTGCTGCAAAATTAAAAATACAATTTCAAAATTTAATATTTATTCCATGATATATGATTAATTATTAATAAATTATCACTACAATATACATTGATTCTAGTAACTTATATCATTTTAGAAATATAATATAATTTCTATATTAATTATATCAAATAATCCATATTTATACTACTTTTAATGTTTTTATCCTTTTAATTTTGTCTCCGCATGTCTTTTAATAATTTTAATGCAATTTTGTAATTATATTTTTAATGTAATTTTTAATTAAATAATAAATTATAGTATCACAAGAAAAATATGAAACAAAATTAATTATATATACAATAGTAGATAAAATGATAAATATATAATAATAGGATAATACAATATTTAATACTAACATATTTTATGGGCTTTTTAACTAAGAATGGTAAGTAAAAAGTTTAATAAATTATTTAGAAAAATTTATATCAACAATTATGAATGTTAATATAATAATAATATCATAAAATATGAATCTATTAGAAGAGTTTAAAGAAATTAGCTATAATAAAAAATTTAAAGATTTTAGTAACATTTTTTTAAAAAATATTATATATCAGACAAATTTATAAATTGAGTACACAAAATTTGGTATTATTTGAAACATCTACTAAGATTGTTTAAGATATAGAAAATATAATTTTCAAATATTTATTATATAATTGATATTATCGTGTATCACATGTATTTCATGTTAGTATAATTAATGAGCACAATTAAAGAACGCAAGTTTTTCTTTGAGGTTTGTGGTCTCTGGCATTTGTGTTTTCGTTATGCTCATCGGCAAACAAATAACATTTACAAACCAGGGCAGGCTGAACCTCTTTTATTTGACAGTTGTTGGATTTGACTGGAACAGCTACAATTCTTGCCAAACAAAATAATATTTACAGGTAAGAATGTATAACAAAAAGGATCATTGTTTTGTGACAGTAATGTTGCCACAAACAATGATCTCGATTTAAATTACAAACTTGGAACATTTTACTACAGGTACATCAAAAAAACTAAACGTAGATCGAATTGGTAATAGTCCAAGAATTCCACGGAAGGGAGAGATCAGATGCATTAGGCCAACCACTGAAGAACGACCAATGCTACAGAGCATCTACAGCCTCAACCTGCTGCCTTGCAAGAAATTTCTCCCTGCGCTCTTTCTGAACAATAAATAAAGATCAAGTAATGGTTAACGTACAGCTAAATAATAGTATCAAAGGTATACTAGCACAAACGGCCAAACACAAAAGGTTGATACTAACCCATTCATCTATAACAAGGCCTTCCCCTACCATTTCTGTAGCTGTGGTAGGTGTAGGCTTTTTCCGAGTTTCTACTGCAGCATCAGCTTCAGCCAACTGACGCTTCAGTTTTTCAAGTGCCTAGATTCACAAAAGGGTTCCATTGGATGCAAAGATGAGCAAACATGAAGCAAAAAACACAACATGAAATGATAAAAAAACATCGTTTACAGGATTAAGGCTCTCTAGATCCAAGAATACAACTCGGAAATTATGCTCCACGGTCACTTGATCCCTTTGTTCATCAAACTGCGCAGAAATTCAAACCAACTCCTATGGGAAACAGAGGTTCTAGTATTCCCAATATGCATGCTGTTTACCTTTATAGGGATCAAGATGTACACTATTTCAAATAACCATGCACGTTAAAACCAGTGAAGTTCATGGGAAACAAGCCTCTTGGACGTTCAGTAAAAGTAGTGGCAGCCAGCAATGATCCATATAGAAAGGAAACATGGAACAGATGTTGAATTGACAACGATACCTCATGCAGGTAAGTTTCTTGACAATGGATTGGGTCATCGAATGCCAGAGGCCAGTTGGTGATTATTTTTCCAGCTATGACCAATTAAAACATACATAACTATTGTATGATAAATGACAAGTGTAAGTACACATTGAGAATACTTCGACCAACTTTTTACTCTATAACAGATTTTCTCCAAACTATTCAACAAAATGAACTCTACAAGTTTAGTGTCATGCGTTATCGTAAAACCTTGCTAACGGGCATGAACTCAACAGAATACACCCAATTAATGTTTGGATAAAAATCCTTTCTGGTATGATCCCATTCTGAGGACTCACAAGCAGAGGGACCATGAGATAAACCAGAAGCAAGTAGTTTATTTGAAGCCTCGCAATACATATTATTCATGAACTATAAGCCTACACAAATAAATATAAACAACAGGAAATAAAATGGGGCAGTAAGTCATAGAAAATTTCTAAATGTCGCAGCATGCAAGATACGTCACATTCACAGAGTTCAACAACTATTCGATAATTGTGTCAAGTCTTTTATGCTTGCAATGACCCTCGTCACCAAGTGATTCATAAACAACATTGCTAGTAGGCATCTCACTTACCAATTCTGGCACGTAATCTGTTCCTTTTCTCACCTTAAGGCTAATCATCTTGAACTTAACCCTGCTCTTCTGATTTATAGGCTTTTCATTGTTTTCTGGATGCTCCACAAACTTGAACACTGTTGATAACGCACACAAATCGGTTCACTCCACGTCCATCAGAATTTGAGAACTGAAGATTTATAATGATCAGTATGGAGTCTATGGACTTCTAAGAACGACGAGAGAAGCAAAAGTATGTCAAAAAAAAAATTACCAGTAGCAATGAGGCAAGGATACCTCCAGGAGGTCTCATATAGCAACTCTTTGGCGCGGTAGTTTGAAACTACATATAGAAAACGACACAGTCGAGGCAATTTGCTATCAATCATCCAGTTCACAAACATTGAAAGCGAGTTCAGATTTCACGAGTCCATAGGATCAAAAACTATATACTTTGATTAAAAATAGATACAAATCTGTTTGCGAGGAATAGAAAAACACGGATTTTGATTGTTGAATTGACCAAAACAATACAATAGAACAGTATTTTGTTTGCGGTAAAGTTTCAATTAATTAATGTTTAATCAGAAATACATAAAAAAAATACAATTAAAGCGTAGTTATATCTGAAAAATTGATAAAAAAATGTAAAAGATTATAATTCATGAACCATAAGCATATAGAGGATAATAGTCAGCATGATAAAATTATTAAACTAATAAAAATATAATCTTCAAGAATAAACAAAAAAAAGGATGTGACATGAATAAAATAGATTCAGATAAAAAGGACTATTTTATTCAATTATACGGAAGCAGTATAAACAAACAAGAAATGGCAGAAAGATGTGTTGTTTCTGCTTCTGGGCTATTTCTATTTATTGATTTTCCAAAAAACAAGCAACAGATACAGCGTGATTCTGGGACAGGACAAATTTTTTAAGTTAGGTTGTGGCCAGAAAACACAACGATCGTGTGAAAGTAAAAAAGAAACATACGTAAAGCAGGACTCCTTACCTGCTTTCCTGCCTCGTCTTCGATATCACAAAGCACCAAACAAACCACCCACTAAGCTAATCAGCGATAAGCAAATAAAGTTCAAATTGATTCACGGCAAGAACTAATTCAACCCGACGCACAAGGGAAGTAGAGGTTCTTCGAAGGATCGAGGCGAAGTCTTCTGCGCGCAGGAAGAATCGATCTGGCAACGGATGAGACTGAGGAAGAGCGAGTGATGGAGGAAAAGCCGCCGTTTCTGTGGTCCCGAAACTGCAAGTCCTAGAATGTAATCTAATTACATTAAATTGCAATTACCATATTTTCATTCTTTAATGCTGTCATTACTTACACTAACACGTAAAAGTATTCTTCTAAATGTAGATAAAACAATTTGGAGTTTAAGTCTTACCAATAGTTGATGCTTATATTATGTAAGATTGGCTTGAAACTTGTCGATTTAACTTATTTATTCACAACATTTCTTTCAATGCTCAATAAATTTTATTTTAAGCATATTCTACATCACGCCAATACATAGAATTATTTTTAATTAAAACAACAATGGTGAAGTTAGTCTCTTGTCTTCTATTTCCATCTTCTGTAAAGGTTGTCGTTCTTCGAAAATATACTTCATGTTAAACCAGAAACTAAAGGTGTATTTGTACGTATAACATTTAGAATTAACTGTTCTTAGTTGTATGTATAATGAATCCTGCAAATATTTTATATAATATTTATATTGTTTATTCTAATACATTTGACGATATTTTAACTTTAAGAACAAGAAATCAAAGTACTCTCTGGTTTAGCATAAATCTTGTGTTGATTCATTCATACTATCGAATCCAATTTGATTGAAGAAGCCGTTTTGCAAAATACAGCTGTCCATGTGCCTGCATTGTCTCTATCTATACCTTCCGACTCTGTGTCCATGGGAGAATCCGATCATTAGTTAATGGGTTTTCTTCTTCTTATTATTATTATATATATTCGTTCGCTTGGATATCTTGATCAAGCAATTATTTTCGAATTTGATCAATTATTTCTCGGGCGAGCGACGGATTTATAGTACTGGGTTTTAATTTATATGGGCTTAATTGGCGCAATTCCCAAATTCATATCCAGATCTACAACACAGCATCTGAAATTCATTATCATAACTAACAACTAATTTTTTATAAAAAATAATATATATATATATATATATAACATAAGTTTAGCTAATACAACCATGATCTACTTGTTCCTAGTGCAACAGATAGAAATATTAAACGGTGGAAAAAGCATCGATATTTTAGAGCCAATAACACAATTCGCTCATGAATCAGAATCTAACAGTCGTTGGACCCCAGCAGCTCAAATCCATGACTTTCTTCAAACACTTCTCTGTATTTTCGATATTCTTCTTCCCCTCCACGCAAGACCGGTCAGTTTTAGCAGAAGAAAAGGAGTTGGGTGCTGCAGGAAGAAGATGCGTAATACTGTAGGATTGGACACTCGTTTTGGCATGTTTAAGCATACACCTCAAGCTATAATTCCATCTGCAAATCCCTAATTGATCTTTCAAAGCCTCCACCGCTCCAATGCTCGACGCCACAACCCAACCTTCTCGTGCCACTCCACTCATTTTGGAGAATATATATATTTGATATGGTGAACGGAATATTATGTCTTGAATTTGTGTGGTTGATTGATCAGGTGTGAAAATCTTGATTATGAGGTGTTTGATATATATATAGTCATAGGGGGGAATGGAGCTAGCTAATAAAAGAGGAATCTATTAAAGCTGGGTGTAAAAAACTAGGAGCGATTCAACCTGGAGCGTAGGAAACAGTCACTGGTTTTGAATATATTAAAACCAATTGCTTAGGTCGTTTTCTTTATTTTCCAACCCATGGTTTTTGGAGCCACGTGGTATTTGCTTTAAATTTAGATAGTTATATTCAAACAAAAAACAGGTTTAAGTACGCATTTTCTGTGTCTTTGTTATTATAAAACTAGTGAAAAGGATTTGGTTCAATTCACCTACAACGAAAATTTTAAATATTGTCTTGCCATTTGTTTGTGCACATATGATACGAGCAATTTTAAATTATGAATTTGATGGCTATTTTGAGGATAAATGTGTTACAATGACATTAAAGAATGCCGAAGTTTCAACATAATATAATAAATACGTGGATAAGTGCAATTTTGAAATTTTCGTCTTTTATGTTAATCAAATTTCACATTTAATTTGTTATTTTTGTTGGGGTGATTTTAGTGTTTTTTATATGAGGCATTGATTAAGTACTGACATGAGTTGGTGTATGCATTGTCAAATTAAAGTCCCGTAAAAAAACTAAAAATAATATACATAACTAAAATTGAAATTTATTTATATATACATGATCAAAATCGTAAAAATAAAAGGATATACGACCAAAATTGTAATTTTCACGATAAATGAAAATAGAAGAATTTGATTACTTGATAGTGCCAACTCAAATTAAGGAGATCCCTTTTTGATAATTAATATTGAGCGATATACGTTTAGCGAAATGCTCGTGACATTAGGGCATTTTTTAATTTCTTTTTTTGTTGCATTAATTTGAGAGCTTGTACATCTGAATTGAATGATATAAGGATAAATCGATGTATTTGAGATTATAGATTATAAACCAATGTATTTAATTTTAGGTGCATTTCATATATACTCTAATTTAATTTAGATATATTTATTAAAAATTATGATGTTATATATTTCAAATTACGGTGTTTCATTTAAAGTTTTTTCTAAATATAAATAATCTAAAACCACTATTTAACTTCATGTGATATAGAAAATAATAATGCTGGTTAAATAATATATATTTTCAGAAGTAAAATTTATTCCTTTGATTCTTTTGGTCGACCAAGCAACATAAAGGCCAAAGAGAAAAGCTTGTAGCAACTAACAAGAACGCAAGTTTCCACCTGGCCAGGGGATAAATTGATAAGATTAACATCAACATATATATTCATATAAAGGATATATATAAATTTCTACAAGGGAGGGATCAGTTAGGACCCCAGCAGCTCAAGTACATAACTTTCCTAAACGATTCCTCGGATTTATTCATTCTTTCTTCCGTCATCATCTTCTTCAAAGCCATGGAGGGGATCGATTTCTTGGCCGTGGCACTGTAATCCCTGAGACTGTTCTTGGCGTGTTGCTGCAAGACCCTCATGCCATAATTCCATCGGCAGAATCCTTGATCTTTCAGGGCCTCTACCGCTCCAATGCTTGCTGCTACTAACCAAGCTCTTCTTCCCGAACTCATTCTTCTATATATGATGATTTGATTGATATATTTTCCAAGCGAAGTCGACGATCGAATACGGGCGAACTTAGAATTAAAATATAGTGTTGCGCTTCTTCTTTTTTTTTTTTCAATCTATGTTTTGATCAGAGAAAGAAGGCGAGGGTTGTTATTTATGCAGTGGGAGATGTGAGTAGGTAAAGATAACAGGCGACGGCCGAAGCCCCAAGTTTTTGAAGTGCACGTGGTATATTGAATACTGCTGGATTTACTTGTTCCAATGGATTTGGACTTCATGAGTGAAGGGGCTATGGACCATGACATCTGTCACTTCATATCATTTTAAATGGACATATTAGACTCAGCTTTAATATATATGTGATCAAGGATTGTAACATCCGTGTGATGCATCTGTTTTGTTAGAAAGTAGAAAATGAAATAGTTTTTTTTTTCTAAAAAAAGTAAAATGGAAGCTATTAAATTTAGAAATTGAAACGATATGAGATAAATAATATGTAAAAGAAAATATGGAATATAATATAGTCACGACCATACTAAAACAGAAACTAGTTAATAAATGAGTTTAACTTCAATAAATAATATATACTAGTAGTGGTTGGGCATGCCCATTGCGCGTGATAAAAAAAAGTTAATGTCAAAAATATTTTATCTATCAATTAAGTATTGAGAAGACGTTTTTTTTAACCAGAGCAATTATTTTTTTTGTGGAAATAAATTGTAAATTGATTAAAAAAAATAAGGGCTGTTTTTGTAATAAGGAAGTGATAATACCAACCTACCACTCTTAGGGAGTGTTTGAAAGAGCTTCTAGGAAGCATTTTTAGATTCTAGTTGGGTGTAAGTAATTTGAGGTGTTGTGAATGCTATTTTTTTTTGTTCAACTTGTATAATTTTTAACCAAAAGCTAAAAACAAGATTGACTTGTTTTTTCGTCATTGATTTAAATTTACAATTTGACATCTGTATCTTTAAAACATTTATCTTATTCTACAGTTGCTCTTAATTTTTATTAATATTTTTGGAGATTTTGTAAAATTTTAAATTTTATTTATAAATAAACTTTTATGAGTTTTGAATGGAATTCATAAAATTTTAATTATATTTTATTACAAGCATTTATTTTAAAAAAATATTTTCGTATTTTTAAAATTTTTGTTTTCATAAATTTTTTACATATTTTATGTATTTTTACAAAAAATTTCATGTGCTTTTTTTATTAATTTTACATAAATTTTCAAACATTTATGTTATAAAAAAGAAAAAGTATTTTTTATATAAAATACTAAAAATTTAATAATAAATATATAAATACATCAATAATGTGAGTATCAAATTTTAGATAATTAAAAGATAAATGATGTATAAATTAAGAATATTATTGTCATTTTACTAAAAATTAACATTGGAAGCAATTTTTCTTCAAACACTCAAATTTTAAGTTATATTAGGTTTAGACTTTTATTTTCAAATACTTCCTGCTTTATCTTATCACCCGCTTCAAAATAATCTACAGATGAATCACTTTAAAATAAGTAGAAGCTCTCATAAATATTCTCATAATATGAAATAAATTGTAAATCAATTAGAAATAAGAGTTGTTTTTGTAACAATTAATTAGTCATACTAACCTGTTAAAGTTAATTATTATAACAACCATATTCTTAATAATACAGTAAGACATATTGTGTTAATTTAGTAGTTATCTATCAACATGTCTTGATATGCATTATTAATTAAAATATTGATTTCACTTTAGTATTTGCAAATTATTTTATGGTAAAAAATTAATTTTCATTTGTGATGATTTTGTTATATCATGTACCCATCGTTGTTTTCCATGTTTTTATATCAGGCAATTTTTAGTTGAGCTTTGTAATCCAAAAGAGAAAATTAAGAACACATGGTACTGTATCAGAAGAACTGATTAATTTCTTTATAATGAGATAACAATATGTACAAAAAGTGACGAGGGGAAATCAAAGGATGGATCATTAATTGGGACCCCAACAGCTCAAATACATAACTTTCCTAAACGATTCCTCAGATTTATTCATTCTTGCCTGGGTCATGATCTTAGAGAGCTTCTCAGCGTGCGGATGACTATAAGATCTGAGACGGTTCTTGGTGTGTTGCTGCAGAAGCCTGATGCCATAATTCCATCTGCAGAATCCTTGGTCTTTCAGTGCCTCAACTGCTCCAATGGTCGCCGCCACTAACCACGCTTTGCTCGTGGAACTCATTCTTTTCTGTTATACGTTTTCAAGTGAAGTTGTGTGATTGTTATGTAGGAATGGAAAGAGGGTGAGAGCTGTGATTTATACACACTGAGATACTCGAAGAATGAGTGGCAGTTGGTATTCAAGAAACAGGCGACGGAGAAAGCCCCCAGTTTCAAGGTGTTGGCTAGTATTATTCAATATTGTGGATTACTTAATATTATATATACATATATATATATAGACACACACACACGTAAAATATAATAAGCAAAAAGTAGAATTATAAATACGAGTAATATATATATATAATATAATAAGCAAAAAGTAGTATTTTGTGAGACGATATCTTATTTAGGTTATATATCCATGAAAAATATTATTTTTATGCTAAGAATATTATTTTTTATTGTGAATATCGGTAGAGTTGACTCGTCTCACAGATAAAATTCGTGAGACCGTCTCACAAGAGATCTATTCTATATATATATATATATATAGACACATTAGTTACGAAATATTAATAATATATATATTCTTTTATTTTTTAAATCGCAATATAGTATTCAAGAATTCCAATGTTGTCAAGCTTGATTAAGTTACCATTAATAGAATCTTTATTTATTTTTTTCTAAAAAAAATATATAAGAGGAAAGAAGTAGAAGCGCAAAAATAATGGAGAATTGATTTCTAAATCCCAGTTGTTACCTAAATTTAATAATATATGTGTAGGATTCGCAAGACCCGTTTCAGGGTGGGTTCGGATCTATCCATTTAACCAACCCTCGACCCAACAGCGAAGCTGTCTCCAGAATTGCTCAGTCTTCTTCTCCCTCTCTACAGTGGCCGATCAAATGACTGGCAACGGACCTCCGACTATGCGCATGGTCCAGGAAGCAGCTCGTTTGACTCGTGTATCATCGTAGCGCATAAAAAATGCCTGCGAGTGTGTTACGCCATCGGCGCATCGTACACACAACCTCGACTGATTTCTATGGCCATATACAGGTTTCCCTCCTATATGTTTTTTGCTTGAATTTGTTTTTATTATGATGTCGCCAGTTTATAATTATGTGTTAGTTCTCTTAATTCTAGATTTTCTGATGAGTGCAAGCTTGAATGAAATTCCCAGGTCATTGATAATTAAAATAAGTGGATGGATTCTTAATTTCCCAAATTCTTGTCACGCCAATGAAATGTTTGCTATTTGATTACTTTCCCATACTATAGAGGTTTTAATCATGATAGAAGTTAGTATCAGTCAGTGTAATTTATTACTTAAAGATTCAAAATTGCCAGCATTCATGTTAATCTGGAGTTTACAGACTTGAACTTTGCATTTGAATGGTGGTAATTTAAAAGGCGGATTTTTTCATTTATTTTATAATTTTGAAACCGCAGAAGCTCGGCAACTGGCAGTTTTACGAGGGTTGCACAATTCCTTTTCTCTAGCGCGAAGACATCGTGTTTTGAGATAAATCATTACCCATCGTCATCCTTAGAAAACGGACTATGTTATATAGGATGTAGATTTTATGTGCACCACAAGATTCCTTGCGCTGCTTTTTCTTCCCATGCTTCACGTGAAATTGAAGGGATCGTTTGGAGGTTTCGAGGATATAAAAAAATTCATCTGCAAACCACGAAGAGTAGACTTTCATGCCATGCCATCTCATGGAAAAGGCTTTTCCCAATTTTTTCATATAATGGACCTATTTTACCACCCATAGGTAAGATTGCATGTGCGGTAAGCCTTGCTTTGTTTCGATCACATCTCATAGCTCCTGGCATTTTGGCCTGCTTTATCAGAGAGTTAACATGGAACAAAAGAGCTTTGGCACAGGCAGAATACCTACCGTCCAAGGATACTCTTTACATGCATGCACAAGATGGGAATGTTTATCTGATTTCGTTCGTTCTCTCTCTTCTAGAGGGACTGATTTTAGTTATGAGAGCCTTCTACTTGGCAGTCTTGTTTTCACCTTGCATAGTCATGGCTCCCTTTTCAGAGTCTCTTGGCACTGAATTTAGGAAAATGTGGCTACGTGCTGTCCGTGTAACATTAGAAAAGGCTGGTCCAGCATTTATCAAGTGGGGCCAATGGGCAGCAGCCAGACCAGACCTGTTCCCAAATGACCTTTGCGACGAGCTTGCTGAACTGCACACAAAAGCACCAGCTCATAGCTTTGCCTACACAAAAAAAACTATCGAAAAGGCATTTGGTCGCAGACTGTCAGAAATTTTTGATGAGTTTGAAGAGGAACCTGTGGCATCTGGCAGTGTTGCTCAAGTTTATCGTGCGAGTCTGAGATTTAGGTATCCTAGACAGCGAATAAAACCTATGCTTGTAGCCGTGAAAGTTAGGCATCCTGGTGTTGGTGAATCAATTCGTAGAGATTTTCTATTAATTAATTTATTTGCTAAAGTTTCAAAATTCATCCCTACCTTAAAATGGTTGAGACTGGATGAGAGCATACAACAATTTGCTGTTTTCATGATGTCCCAAGTTGATCTAGCGAGGGAAGCAGCCAACTTGAGTCGTTTTATCTACAATTTCCGCTATTGGAAGGATGTCTCATTCCCAAAACCGTTATACCCTTTGGTGCACCCAGCTGTTTTGGTGGAAAGTTATGAGCATGGAGAAAATATTCTGCATTATGTGGACAGGCTCGATGGAAATGTGCATATTAAAACTGCACTTGCTCATATTGGAACTCATGCGCTCCTCAAGATGCTGTTGGTATGATTTATAAATTTACGGACTTCATTATGTTCTTTTTTACATGGAAAATACATACATGCTTTTTCGTATTAGAATCGTATATTGGAGAGAATAAACTGGATAATCAACTCTTCAAATTATTCAAGTAATAATCTCCGATCTGACCCACTTGAAGATAATCGCCATCATTTTTGGTTGACTAGTAGCCTGGAAAAAGTAGTTATATGCTTTTCTGCCGAGCTGGCAGAGCTTAGCTCTATATTTTTTTTATTTTTCTTTTTTATTTATTTCCCATTAGCCTTTGTAACTCAACTATGGTGCATGTAGATGCTACTCATGCAGTAACATGTTCCTAGATTATGGCATTTATCACACTTTACTCTCTACTTTTTAGGTTGACAATTTCATCCATGCGGACATGCATCCAGGAAACATCCTTGTTAGAGTATCACAGGGAAAAGGTTCAGGAAATGCTATGTTTAAATCCAAGCCGCATGTCATTTTCCTAGATGTAGGCATGACTGCTGAACTTTCTAAAAAGGATCGAGACAATTTAATGGAGTTCTTCAGGGCTGTGGCACTTCGTAATGGTCGCTCTGCCGCTGAATGCACTCTAAGACTATCTAACAAACAGAACTGCCCACATCCTGAAGCATTTATTGAGGTCATTACTTGCTTACCACATTTTATATGAAAAAGAAGCACCTATTTTATAACTGGGATTCCCATGGAGATTACCTTCATTCCATCCTCTGCCTCACTTTCTTTTTTCTTTTTTCTCTGGAATTTCATCATTTAATATGCTTTATCGGTGCATCTATAGTTTCTGCCTCCAGGACTGGAAAGTCCATTAGTCCCATTCTTCCAGTTTTATTTGATTTTTACTTGATCTGTTGATGGAAGCTTGCGTTCAACTTTCTTTTTTTCTTTTTACTTGAATATTTACTTTGTTAATGAGCACCTGTCAAGATCTTTACTTAAAATTGTTGATTGAAGTTTGAGTTCAATCTTTTTCTCGTACTCGAACTTGTACTTTTTGAATAAGCAATTTTCAAGATCACAAAATTCTTTTTTCTTTTATCGTGAGGGGGTGGGGTATTCCATTATGTTCAGAAGAAATCATTAGATTAAATGTTTTTTAATTCTATATATTCAACCTCTGAGAGCTTCTGATATCCGGATAGGACGTGGACAAAACTTTCAAGTTTTGGGGTTCAGGTGAAGTTGACTTCATTCATCCCGCTGATTGCATGCAACAATTGCTTGAGCAAGTTAGGCGTCACAGAGTTAACATTGATGGCAATGTTTGCACCGTGATTGTAACTACTTTAGTTTTGGAGGTAACTTCTGCATTTCCTTCAGCTATATGGAATTTGATTTTCACGCCTGTGAGGGGAAGATTATATTTTGTTTTCATCTTTTGGGTGCCGTCAAGCTTCTGTTTTGATCTGAAAGTTTATTAGTACAGCTTGAAATATACTATGATGATAATCGGCCATCGGCAAACAATAGAGGGGAATTTCCGTACTTTATCAGAAATTAAAAGCAACAACTATCGATAACACGAGAATAAGTTCTCACCATGTTGATAGGAATATCAGATAAGTGCACTTTGTCTCTTGTCATTGTAGGTTTCTAAAGGATAGATAGGTTATATTTTTCATCATGTCATGTAATGATGCATCATATAGATGGTCTGAAAAGCTTTTTGGGCATGATGGAATGGATTTTTGAAGTTGCATTTGGATTTATGAATTTCAAATGTTTTCCAATGTATTTTCGTTAATTTAGAGAAGCAAGACCATAAATTTT
The DNA here is from genome assembly GCF_025594145.1 of Primulina tabacum. Classification (NCBI taxonomy): domain Eukaryota; kingdom Viridiplantae; phylum Streptophyta; class Magnoliopsida; order Lamiales; family Gesneriaceae; genus Primulina; species Primulina tabacum. The sequence continues at coordinate 35,357,502 of NC_134564.1, forward strand.
AAATCTATATGTTTATGTAGTGTGTTTGTTAATCGTGATTGATTTCAAATCCATCCAATAATGGTGTCATTTGAAATCCTTTATACTTTGTGTAATTAATATGAAAATAACTAAGGTGTAGATTCAAGAGTGCACTTGGGGAGATGGATTTAATTTTGATTAATTTTAATATATCAAATCTTAAATCCTCATCTTACTTATTTACTCATCAGTAATACAAAGTAGAATGAATTTCAAATAATATTATTATTGGATTGAAATTCATCTTTGTTAACATGAAATATTATATAAACATGTTTGAGGTGAATTTGAAATTTATGGTCTTATTTCTCTATACAAAGTAGATTTATTTAAAATCCATTGATTTGAAATCAATCAATCTAAGTGCAACCTAAGATTTGATCTATTATTTCATTGTTAACAATAAAACTATAATCGAAATGTATAGATTCCAAATGCACCATGAGTGTTTCATTTGAACCAATAAACAAACACATTCCACAATTTTACTAGCTCTGAAAATTATGCTCTTCAAATTTTTGTCCTGCATAGGGTTGGCAGCGAAAGCTTGATCCCGAGTATGATGTGATGCAAACTTTGCATGCTTTGCTTTTCAAAGTTGACTGGGCGGATTCTCTCTTCTATACAATCGAAGGACTAATGGCTCCATAAGGTGCTACGTGTTTCTTCAAATCATTCATAGGATCAAGGAAATAGCATGTTCAATTCATACACAATTTTTTGAGACATTAAAATTGCTGTGTTTAAGATATAGTATGTGAGAAAATCAATTAGTTTGGATAATATCTATGTAGCCGAGCCTGCAACAAACAGGAATGCGCTACGATGATGATGATGATTCAAATTGATTTGTCGATAAATGAGAGTAATAGCGAACTTGAGGGGCAAAAAAATCTGTTTTGAAATAATGTTCTGGAGATTTGTATCTTCTGTAATTCTGCCAGAATTCTGTTTCACACTTCAAACCTAACATGCTTGTAGATTTCTTATTAGGAGCTTCGGGATATTTGTCTTTGCGTTATGAATGTATCTTTAAGTAGCGCTTGCACAAATATAAGCATTTTGTTAATACAACGATATTGTAACAGAAAGAAAGACGGTACAAACTACAAAGATTCAAAGATAGTGTGAGCCAAAACCTACCCATAAATCGCGATTTCAAGTCTGATTGTCGCAAAGTGTGAAAAACGTTATTGAGTGTAGCATTGGTAAAACCACGTCAAAGATGGGATTTTGAAAGATCCCCTAAACGAACAGATGTGGTGTCATCAACGCTGCACTCAATGACGTTTTTGAGCTTTCAAATCTCTTCCCGGAAGTTGGGTCTCTTGGTTGTCTGTATATAACGCTGTAATCATGCAGTACAATTGTATGAACATGTTGTACTAATCTTTGTTGGTTGCTGGTATCGTCGTACTGTGTTGCGTACTGCATTTCCATCGCTAACACTGTTTTTTTCCCTTAATTTTTTTATGTTAAAAATTCAACTCGTCAGACATCTCAAAAGTCAAAACAGTTAATTTTTTCTTTTTTAGAAAAGCCAAAACAATTCATTCAAACGTTGATAAATGTAGATCTATGGAATTTGTTCCGTTTTTTAATTGTAATTCCATCTTCTTTTCTTGTTTCAGTTAAACTAAATTTAAAATGGTTGCTAAATAAAAGAAAAATGACCATTATGAACTTCCCTCGTTTTTCTAAGCATTCATCGAAATGAAAAGTACTTCAGTTGATGGTTTTGTGCAATGAGATTTGACGTCCAAGCGGGAGAATGCAAATTATGCTATCATACAAATAATAAAACTCTCGAATACAATAGATAAATAAAAGGAATGAGTATTTTTGGATTTTATCTGGCTACGGAGTTTCGAAAACTGGTAATGTGATTGGAACAAATTGTAATTTTTTGGATTTTAATATGAGAATCAAATTGTTTGAATTATAATGATGTTCCATCGGTTTGGATTTGGATTGCTATTTCTTATATATAAATTGCATTAGTTGATTAACAGTGATTTGGTAAATATTCCATACCTCCCTCAACCTTTAGCCTTTTTTATTTTTTTGGTCTTTGCTGAACGGAAAGCGGATTTGAAGGATGAAATAATAAAAAAAAATCATGATGGTATAACGAGCAGCAATCTTAATTCTCCTATAATTGAGTTGTCAAATTATAATTAAAAGTACAACACAAAGAATGATTAGCTAAAAACTATGTAGTAATAATAATAAAAAATGTATCTAACCATTTGGCTGTCTATTTCATTAAAAAAAATTATGATGTTTGAGCTTAATTTTGCGGTTGTTAAAAATGTATTTTTAATCTTTGGAGTAAAAAACCACATTCTCAAACCTAAACCACAATAATTGCCCAAATTGTGTTTCCTGTTTTCATAACTTTTTTATCAAATAATTAATAAACAATCTATTTTTCTAACCCTTAGGTTTAATTTTTAATTAATGGTCATTTTAATAAATATCTACTTTATTAAATAAATATAGGTGTTTGATGAATTCAGATACAATATTTGAAGTCATCATCGATAAGACTAATTAATTAACATGAAATAAACTTTTATGATAACAATCAAATGACTACACAAAATCAATTATATATATTGAATAAAATTGTACAGGAATTATCAAATAAATGCTCACAATAAGTTATCTAATTCTCATTATAAATATTCGAAATATAACAAATCAAATAAATTATATTATGTAAAAATGATATAAATCCTATCGCACCAGTGTTAATTAGAACATCAATTTCAAATCGCATTTGCTTAAAAAGTGCATTAATATAGTTAACGTGAACGAAGGCGCACACACACAGGCAAATACTTAATAAAATTGCAACAGATTCAAAAATTTTGACGAGTGAACAAATACATGTTAGGCAAATCAAAATTGACGAATGAATATAATTTAGGGTTACATTAAAATGAATCCATCTAGTCTATTCAAACGCAACTGAAGTTAATCCATACAGTTCGATTGTAAAGAAAGCAAAAGGTAAGAGATAGCAGTCTTCCTAAAAATGATCTCCCCCCCTGTGTGAACCATAACCATGAAAGACAATTACCAAACTCAACCAATCAAAAAGAAAACCAGGAGCATTACCGATTGTTTCCAGAAAAAAGTTACGCATGCTCAGCAGGAGTATATTAAAGCTTTTCAGCCATCAAATCTCTCGAAGAAGTACAAGTATCCCATGTCGATAGGTAGATCCTGAGAAACACCAACTTTCTCATCATTGAAAATCACCCATCTACCGTCTTTGTAGATATGAGCAACATAATGCCCACAATGAGTAGATGTGCCGATGTGGCTCACAAACCCAAGTAGCCGGTATTCTGGACAAGAAGTAGAAACACTTTAGCACAAAATACTAGAATGTCTACTATTAAACAGAAAAGGCTGTTAGGCTCTGTTCCTTGTATACACAAATATCACCATGGTGAGATCACAAGTGTAGAAAACTTGTCATTTCAACGATTGGTGAAAAACATTAATTGGACACCTGATTAAAATTCAACCATGTTATTCGTCCACTTCCTCGGTTCTTTTTTTGGGATAAAAAACGATATTTTATTAAATATTTAATTAAAGACCTTTAATTACGATAAGCGGAATCCAATTTTTATACAACGGAATTAAAAAAACGGATTAGTGATCCAATCACGACAAAATGTTAAACAAACCCTAACCATGTCAACAATACACAAAAGCTTGTTCTCTCATTAAATCTGAGATTTAGACATTCTCAAACTCTACATGAGATCCAATCCAAGTAGATATTTTAATCTTAATCTTTTCCTGACATTCTTCACCCGTGTCTTCTATGTTCTAAAAAATTCTTCTATTTCCCTCTAACCAGACCGACTAACATATGCAATGAACTACCACTCTCCAAAAAATTGAGAAGCTGTCCAAGATCCGTAACAAATAAATCTTGCGTCGATCTTGGCACCACCCAAACCAATCACAATTATTCCAAAGCCCTAGCACATAATCCGCTCGTGAATGTTCAATGAATCAACATGTGGTCATGCGTCCCCCTCTCCTTTTGACACAACACACAACAGAGTACATGTGAGTCATCTCTTTTGCAACATCTCCGATGTCAGTAACTTACCCAGAACCGCCGTCCGCGAAAATAGTTAAATTTTATAGAATCGGAACCTTCCAAATAACATTAAAAAAGGGAAAAGCAGGAAAGTGACCGTTCGAAAAGAAATATTCAAAAAATGACTTAACTGAACAGAGACTTAACGGATCTCCCACACTCGGACATCATCTAGCCCGTCAATCCTCTCTACAAATCCTAACAATGAACTCAACTCTTCTAACTCCTCATCCCTCAAAGCCCTCCGAAAATGCAAGTCCCATGAATGGGAAGAGGACGAGTTCTCAAACAATGCAAAATGAGATTGAATATTACCGAAGAAAGCTGAATTAAAGAATCCCAAAAGGAAGAATCCCCCCACCGCATGTTCTCCCAAAACCTAATCTTTGTATCCCTCTAACCACTGTCATCACTGATCGATAAAAAGTCGGATAGATCTAGAAATATACTTCCATGGACATTTGAAAGTTGCATTTCTTGCTAAACCCGCATCTCATCCATTCTCTTGTAACCCATATTTACTCACTATAATCTTCTTGCACAACGCATCCGCAAACTGAATATGAGATATCTCTACCTTATTCTCGACCCACCTCCAAAAGATAACTTATCTCTACCTTATGTCTCCATTTCCACGGTTCTGGAACACAAAAGATACACGGATCCTAATCCAATACACTAGGAGTTGGTAAAAGTATCCTATAGTCTTGTGGCCAAGCTCGAATCAGGTAAGCAGACATAAAGTCCAGTTTAGATCACTAACAAGTATCAGAAATATAGTTACTTTAAGCATAAGCAGAAGCATTGGTGAGAATCTAGTAAGAAAACATCAATAGAACGGATTATAAATTCCTAAAGGACTTTGTAACTAACTTCCTTTTCCATCAGGTAGAGCATCATCAGCCACAGAGCCACTGCTACTTGGTGTAGTTTCCATATTTGACAAACCAGGAGGAGGATTAAACCATTCTGTCGCCTTTTCAATATCACCACCCTGCAAATTATTATTGAGGGCGTTACATGAAAGCACCACCCCTATAATCTATCCCGAAATTTTTTAGGCTAATAGTATTTCACCGTTTCCTGCAATGCCTTCCGAGCAACTCCTTCCTCAATACCAAATGATACTAAAGTATCAAGTTTTGACTGGTCCACATGTAGAGAACTCTTCTGCTCTTTTATGATAGGTTCATCAATATCTGGAAGAAAAAAATGAAATTAATTTGTGTAGCACATACGAAGGGAAACTCTGAAGATCCAATTTTGAAGAGGAATACCTGGGTCATTCATATGATCAAACAGCCAATTTGTTGCTGCTTCCACTCCAGCATTGGAGGTATTGATGGCAGCCTTTTGACAATGAAGATAATTAAATCCCATCAACTCCAGTTGGGAAATAATGTATTCATCAGCCTTCACTCCATCATCTGAAGAAGCTGCACATTTAGACAGAGGTTGAAAACAGCAGCAGTTTTAAGGCGTTTAGTGGGACAAAAAACAGCTAATGAAACAGGTCATTCTTTTTCCAAATTCTTGTTAAGTATTATGATGACCTTGTAACAACTGGGAATATTATTAATCATCCTTAGTAAGAAAAGAATGACCAAAACAATGATGAGTTCACACAATGGCAAGTCATCTATCCTTAACAAGCATGCTTATAAAACAATTACTAAAGAATCAAACAAAGGTCTCCATTAGAGTTTCTCACCTTGAGTGATCTATTAAGAAAACTAGATGATACATACATGATACACAAGTAGTCATTCTTTTTCCAAATTGTTGTTAAGTATTGATGATGCCTTTGGTTTTGCTCCTTCGCGAGGCAGCCAAGGCTTACTTTACAGTCTAATTTTATGGGGTGATGCCACTGACACAATAAAGGACCAGGCATTCAACAAATCAGAAAAAGGATAACAACAATTTCCATTAATGACAAGCTTAAGGGAAATTGACTAATGCTAAATTTGTTACGCCGAGTAACTGCAAAATTTTAATGCATCCAGATTTTTAACTGTTCCAACCCCATCAAAGTCTAGTAAAGAATAAAGAAAGGCATTTAACAAAAAAATTATAAATTCAACATATTATAGGAGGCATTCGAAGGGAAAAATGATGAAATGACATACCATTATCTGGTAACAATTCTTCCCCGGGCCGAAGACCTTTGCTGCGCATATGACTAATGTCTACTATATCTGGAACATCTATATAGACATCTATGAAATCAATCCAAAAAGAGTCACCCACAATTCCCAATCAACTGCTTTTTTTAGCAAATAAATGAAGACAACGACTGCATACCTAGTTTTTTCGGTACCCACCCCTCCTCGAGGACAAATTTTCTCATGTGCAATACCAAATAATCAGGAAATGAAGTCAGACCTGCAGTTCTGCAGCGACAATAGATGTACAGAGTGATAAAAGTCAAATATTCAGCCTGAAGATTTGGATTTAGGCAACAGAAAACATAATTATATAAATTATACAGGGGAAATAAATGGAGAGGAGAAACTCACTTAATTGCAGTTGTCTTAGCATCTAAGGCTGTGCTGTAAAAGTCATTTAACTCCTCAGGAGCAGAGAAACAATCCAGACAATCCATCAATGAGACCCTTGGGCGAGGGTGAACAATTTCATCAGACGGCCTGCCAGAGCATTGCATATTCAGCAAGTAATATAATGAATATGATCATAGAGGTGCTTGGGAGAATTCAAACTCACAGCTCCTTCCCCAGAGTATCCTTCACAGCTTCAAAATTTTGGAGTTCTTCTGGAATTTTAAGCAACATGATGTTTGAATAATGGATATATTATTTGAAAAATGACATTAAATCAGACTTATGATAATGAAATAAGCTTACTTTTGTTTGTAGCTTTGTGGAGCGGAATGTTTAGAGAAAGAATATAATCATTTCTTCTATTATAGGTAACCTTGCCCGAGCTGCACTGCAATCGCTCTTCAACGCCAAACTTGAAACTCTTTGAAGGATCGAAGTTTGGGTTCCCAGTGTTAATCCGCTCAACTTGGTCAATAAAATGCAGGAAGAACTCTAAAGCATCCTAGACATAAATTTTCGTCCATCATCTATGCTGTACAACAAATGCAGCTATAACAGATAAAATGACAGAAGAAACTTCACAAATCAACTTTTTAAGCGGAACACACGAATTTCCATACAAGAATTCTCTAAAACCACCAATAAGTAGCTGTCAGTCAACTATGCTTCATAATACAAGACATAAAAAGGCATTTATAACAAATTCATTACCCCTGAACCTATGACAAGATTCGCCAACAAGATATTCCAACAATTTATAAAAAGTATCAGTCCATATGCACTCAAAATCTACCTGTCAAGCTGCGTACGCGCTTTCACCTCAAAATAGATTAACATAACAATAACATTTAACCTAGTAAACAACCTGTTGTCTCATAGTTGAGAATTCGGGATGTTTTGCAGCAATAACGGACTTGAACATACGAGGAGAAATTCCGACTTGTTTCTGGAAGATAGACAAACGACCTGAATTAGAGAGACATAATTCATATAGTAGAAGCAATCAAAGGAACCAAACTCAAATGATGCTTACAGCAGATAATGAAGTGTCGTCTGCATCATCTTTCTGTAGAACAAAATAGCTAACTGTTACCAACATTAACAACAATAAAGTTTCAATGAATATGACATAACTTACCTTGGTAGCTGGGATGCAATATTTACCAGACAGTAAGCCATGAGCAAGCTTTGTTCTGCAAAGAAAATGGAGTAGGTTTAATCAATTCATAGTAGAAACAGCAATTTGCAGTAAGCCATGAGCAAGCTTTGTTCTGCAAAGAAGGAGTAGGCTTAATCAATTCATAGTAGAAACAGCAATTTGCTTTCTTCAATATTGCCTGGTACAATCATACAAGAACCTCCTTGCGCCATAAAAGGCACATCCAAGAATTGAAAAGGAAAGCATTAACAGATTTTAGCTCACGAGTTCATAACAACCATTTTCATATCAATTATCAACCTATAAAGTGTATCGATTATCAACCTATAAAGTGACTACACAAACTTATCTTTTTAAGGGTTATAAACTTTTGATAGTCATGCTGATCTGTATCCCATCTCAACATTAACCTTTCTGGATAATGTATCCTTATAAAAGCCCCAATAACATCTAATAGAGGAGTCATGATTACTTTTCAAGCTAATTGTTTCAACAGAACTGAAAGTTTAAAACATTTGATGCATTCAACTTCTAGGAGTTCGTCCATGAAACAGGTAGTTCTGGCCGAGCGCATGTATGAATCCAAAAGACTCCGGCTACAAGACATTCACACTCAAATAACCTTCCCTCCTATGTCTCTCAATATTAAGCTTAAAAAAAACTCTTAAAACATGATTTGCCACTTTATTTATGTACCAAATAATGTGCATCACCACCTAAAAATCCAGGATGATCGAGTCGTATGTACATAGCGCAACTTCGTAAAATTCTGGCAGGAACTTGCAGGATATAATTTAGTTTCTCTTGTATTTCAAGTACAACTGAACTAGGAAATACATTATCCTATCGGTGTGGGAAGGAAGCAATTTCCAATCATGCATGATATTAATGAGCAAAACAATGGAAAATGGGCAGACCAATTTTCACCAAGTACATGTGAACTAGGATATTCATTATTTTGTTTATCAAGGCTAAATACTTACAGTTGCATATTCAAGTCAACAGTTGGATCAGCCGGAGCCATATCAAAAGCTGCTTTCAAACTTTGGTGCTTATAGTATCTAAAAGGAAAACAAAAAAATAAATAAATAAACAGATACATATAAGATGTGGTGGCCAACATTTAGAATAGCTAAATTTCTTCAAGACATTTCAAACAACTAACCGTGAACAGAAGCCATGAGTAGAAAATACAACTTGCATAGTTGCAGCCAAGTAACAACTGCAAAGAACAAAGTTTAGGAACCAAGAAGGAAGAAATGGCATGAGATTTCAGCAACTCTACAATAAAATTAATCAACCTGTTGCCCAGATTTACAAGTCCTGTGCAACCCGGCCCAGACAGAGGCACAACTTCTTTTCCACTCTCTTGAATGCGGTTCCAGTCAAAATTGGTATTATGATCAAGTTCTGTCTCAGCGGTTGTCATTTCAGTCTACCACAGCAATAAGTCAAATTTATCAAGAAGCAAAAATTAGGATGATGATGCCAATAACAAAACAACTATCACTTGAAGGTATCTAATGGACCAGATAAATAAAGATACAGCATCAACAGAGTCCAAACAAAAGTTGCATATAGAGATATTATTTCAGAAATCAAAGAGTTAATGATTTAGAGGATCGGACGGTCCGCTAAAAACAAATTAGTGTAATAACATTCCATTAATAATTATATGCAGTTAGCACATCATCTTTTCTAACATCCGCAATGCCCAGTTCTAGATTCTGTAAAAATAACAGAAATTTTTGAATAAAATAAAGTTACTCATACCTTTCGCAAGGATGAAAAATCAATACCAAAGTGTTGCATATGTTGTGCTAGAAGTGGGTCTACAACACTTGCATCCTCGTCATAAGAGTAAACATCTGAGCTGCCAAAATTTGAAGTTCATGATTATATTTGAAAATGATAATGAACATATTGAAGTAGTGATTCTTAACAGTCTCTCAAATACATCTACCCCAAAGAGCAGTTATAATTAGTTCTGCAGCTCCGACAACATTCTGATATAATTACAAATAAGAAGAAAATTTTAGATTTTGGGTGAAAATTAGTAGCAAGCATGACAATGAACATATCTTCGTAAATATATCAGAAACCTTTTGTTTGGAAAACCATTAAACCGCTCATAGCATGTATTACGGGGAACCTCAACACTTCCTTGGGGGACCTTGACTATTAGTCCATCCCCCACCACTACGAACACAACGTGCGTACACACCAAAAACAAAACCAAACTGGTACAACAAGTACATTGGAATATTAAGTTCTCCTATCTGCTGATTAAATTTACTCATTATCCCACCACTGCCACCACTACAAACAAAACATGCTACAAACAAAACATGCATGCACACCAAAAAAACCAAAATGGTACGATAAGTACATTGGAATATTAAGTTCTTCTATCTGCTGATTAAATGTACTCATCATCCCACCACTACAAACACAACATGCACACACCCAAACAAAACCAAACTGGTACAACAAGTACATTGGAATATTAAGTTCTCCTATCTGCTGATTAAATTTACTTGTTATCCTACAAATGCACCGCAAATAAAGCAGGTACCAAAAGAGGTGACACCATACAAACAGGACTTCATTTAGTGAGAAACGGAGGGCATCAGTTTCAAACAAGATAACTTGGCTATGTGGTTGTCGTAAATAATACTGTTATATCATTTATGAGGATTGGGATAACAACAGCATGCTAAATCCCCAGGAGGCTACTTATGACAAAGATAATATAGGCATTACCTGCTGACTCTAGATCAGCGGTTATAGTGCCAAGTTTTACAGCCAATGGATATTTAGTCACGTTGTAATGGTTAACAGCATGGTCGTTACCCCCACTTCCATCCCAATTTCTTCGACCACAAAGGATTGACCCATCTGTTAAATTTAACCAGAGATTTTCAGTCTTCTCACACTTCTCACACTTCCATAGCGTGTTTACTGATGATTTTCGTATCAGTAGTCCAGGCAGCAACCTGCTCTTTCTTTTCTGCACCCGTATTCATGATGACAGAATCAACTGCTAATCTAACCTACAAGACAGACACAAAATACCTGACAACTAAGCATGCGTATTTCACATCATTCTGTAGATCGTTTACCTAGATGATTATCTGAAGATTTTCATGATACGAAATAACAAGTAAAACATGAAGGGGAAGAAATACCTTTTCTGGCAACTCTACTGATGGGAAAGGAAGGGCCAAATAGTCTGGTAAAATAACTATTTCAAAGCTTGCTTCGAATTCTGGGTCATGGTTATCGAATCCTCCTTCAACACCTGCAAATAGAAAATGCAGCTCAAGGAATTGTTTTTCACAATGGTACAACTATAAAGCATACTATTAACAAATACAACAAAGAAAACTCTAGAATCTGCTAGATTCGAGCATTTGATGAGCCAAATACTTACATAGAGCTATCATTGCATATCCAAAACATTAACAAACATGTCAAAATTCAATTATTTGAAATGCACACGCTGTGAGGTAATTCAGCATTTAAATTCTGTATGAAAATTATATTGCATTTCCCCCTTTGAAGCACATGCGATGTGAAACATCTTTCTAAGAATCTCATTCCAATGTGTGCTCCAGAGAACAAACAATAAACTTCAATAAATAACGGTATGACACCCAAAATGAAAGAATTCAGCTTAAGCTGTACCTAAGGCTAGAAGTGTTGGTTTGTTTAAAGGCCTGTCTTCAGAAACAGGCTTCTGAGTCTCCTTGATGTGCAGATAAACAGGGTTTCCACTCTTCTCATAGTTCCAGCCGACATAATCCTTGCCAAAAGCAAGAAACGAATTCATATCCACGAACAACCCACCCTCTGATTTCTGGAAAAGAGTGAAAACAATATCACATAGTCAAATAAGAATTAAAAATAGCGGCACAATTCTTTTACAATACTCCGTGGAGGGGCAAGCAGTGACGCACTCCAGCACTTGTGCGAAACCAATTCTCAATTACGATCCAGAAGTCGGACACAAACAATTAACTAGCAACATCTTACGAACTCTAATTCACAAACAGGGCAGCTGAACGTCGAGAAAAAAAAGAAAAAAGAAAAATCGGCAATAAGAACACTACTCCGCATTTAGAAGCATAGAATCTCTAGTTGCATAAGAAGAATACGATAAGTTGGAAGGAAAAGTAAAGCGAAAACGAAAAAATAAATAACGGAGTATCGTAGGAAATGCAGCATTCCTCCTTGTAGATGCGATTAGTGGGCTCAGGGATCCGAACCCGAGAGAGATACGATCGAAGCAAATCCATAGAACAAATTGCAGCTAAGAGTAAAAATTTTCCCTGTCCGATACGACGGCGAAATGGTGTTGACTAGAGAGTGTCTGAATTAATTAGCATATTCTTTGCCCTAACCATGGGAGAAGGAGAAAGAAGAAAAGCAATAGCAGTCTGGTGCTGTTGGCGTGTTTCTGTTGTTCTTTGTTCGCTCTCCTCGCCTGACCAAGAATACATCATCATGATATCTAATCGTATATATATTATATATAATATATATTTTTATGACTGATCAGTGTAGTAGGATATTTCCTTAAAATTGATAGCTGGCATTGACAATATATTTAGAATTTTTTTAAAATATACAACTCCTCAGATATCTCATTTTCTGCATGCCTTCTCGATAAATGTTATTTAGTAAATTAAGATTAAACTTTAAATATCAACGAAAAATTTATTACATTGGGATAATGCGAAATTTTAGCATTTTTTTTTTTTTGAAAAATGCAGGAAATAAAAAAGATATTGGATGAGAAAATCATCTTTAGAAATCATTATCACACTTGTGTACTACTAGTAATTCCCAGTTCCCAGACAAAAATGTGTTAAAATTAACTGGTTTTTAAACTGACGGGCCACTTGCTGATCTATGCTATTATATTAAGTGTGACTGTTTTAAAATAACTATTTTCGAGGACACCAAAATACTTAATTTCATAATTATCCTTCTTATTTTACTAAAAATCTTTTCAAGTCACTTCATATTTTAAATATAAAAAAATCAAAACAAAACTTGCCTTTTAAATCGAAAAACTTTTCTAAATCGAAAATAATTTCGTGTTAATTATTTAATATTATTTAATCAAATTAAAAATAATAATAACACATGCAATATATGGTCAATCTTTTGCTGGTAATAAAGGAAAACCCGATACCTTTATCAGACGAATGGGTACTACGATCAAACTTTGACCTGACCATCTTGAATGGGCCTAGGTCCATTCTAAATGCTCTAAAATATTGGGCTTCATGTTGGACAAGTTTAATTTTTTGGTACTGCAAACCATTATTTTATTTTATTTAATGATAGATTGAACACGTTATTATTTATGGCAAAAATTGGAGCGAGCAAACACATGTACGGATACGAAGAAATCGGATAAAGACAAGCACCCCATTTCTGTCCTTATTAATAAATTAAAATCCCATATATGTCTCCTCGGATACGAATTAAATTTTAATTGAGTTTCCTCGATCCAGCTCCTCTGCTTAGAGCGGCAAAGCCGGCTTCCCGCTGCCTCTTTCATCCAAATCCACACACTACAAAACACGTCCCTTGGTTTTCTCAGACACCCGTCGCCTAAATATTTGCCACTATTTCTTACAAACCAATATCTCTTCATTTCCCATACATTAGTTTTTCAATCACCGTTTCTTTCCATTTCTTCTCCCCTTTTATTGGCAAATTAATCTTAATTGCATGGAATGGATCACATAAAGAGTCGGGGGAGGAGCAAGTTTTTTACGTGTTTTAGCCAAGTTTTCGCTGACGATGACCCCGGCCGTGACTCGGACAGTTCCGTCAGAAGGAAGAACAGGGCTCGCCGGGGTTTCGCCGCATCGATGAAGGCCGTTTTCTTCAAGGCGTCATCGGTAAGGGTTGAGGGTATTTAATTTAGTTTAATTTGTTAACTGTTCTATTTTTGGTTTGATGATTCAATATAATTCTTGGGTTTTGGTCAACTCCATTCGGTTTGAGATCTTGATCATCCCTTGTTTATTTATAGTTACTCGTTCCTCTCTTTGTCCATCATTAATTGGAAAAATTAGGATTATATATGTTTCTTTATTAACGTTATTCATTGAAATTAATTAACAGGCAAAGAAATATCGAAGCAAGAAGTCCAAGCAAGACCCATTTCGATCAAGCAGTGGCTATTCATCATCGTCAGCAAATGCAAAATTTGTAAATAGTACCAACAAGAATTCCGAGGAACTACTACTGTTACGAGCGAATTCAAACGCTTCTTCAATTTTCTCTCCCAGTGTCACAGATTCGTCAAGATCGTCGTCCCGGTCCTCTTCAATTTCATCAAACTCACGCTCTGGATCGGAAAGAATCAAGCGATCCCCATCTTCACTGGATTTCAAGCAAACCTTGAATCCACAAGCCGTAAAGAGGGATGATGAAAAGTGTGGGTGTACAGTTGGAATGTGCATATTTTTTCTCTGTTTGGTCTCTTTGGTTTTTTGGGGGAAGGTTTTTGCCATCGTGACCTGCACTTCAGCATGCCTTTTATTTGCTCCGGCCTGCCGCCCCCATCTGCGGTGCCGGACAGAAATTGCAGCCAGTAGCATCAACTTATCGCTGAACGACGACGTTGACTCGGAGGAGTACAAGAAAAGGGTGATCATGGAAGGGTTGCTGGAAAGGAATCGTCCTAGGATACTGCAGCCATGAATTTCTTGTGTCCGAGAGAGAAGACATACTTGGGGAAAAATCATTTTGATCTACTAGTAGTGTACAATTTTTGTTGCTTGAGATGAGATTCTCAATTTCTTGTTTCTCAGTATTCGACCCAGGAGCCAGTTTACCAAAGTTTAATTAATTATGAAAACTTTTTTTTATACCATTCACAAATATATACATATGCAAAAAAAAAAAAAAAAAAAAACGTTTTTTTGGTAACTTCGCGTATGTTTCAAGTAGTTTGGTTCTTCAATTCCTTAAAAAAAATAACCCGTTACGTGCAACAATATCGTAAACATTTTATATTAATCTATACTATTAAACCTTCTCCATTTTTATTCAATATTCACCTAAACTACGTTTCGTTTGCTAGTACAAATTAGATAAAATGATTGATGGTGAAATTTAAGTACTATGTTAGATTATATTCAATTAGTTTGAATAGAATCGATGTTTATTTTTACTTGCATGTGAAGAGTTGAAGAATTTTTTTCACAATTAATGACTAGTCGTGAATGCTATCAATTTATTTGTATTATTATGTTGCCATTAATTTATCGTATAACAAATTGATTCACGACACACATACATTTTGAGGCTTCCATGACATTACCTTGAGCGTGCATTTTTTTATTTTCATTATTTAAGTCGCATATATATCTTATCTTAATATTCTGATTATAATTTAAGTATAATTTTGAGCCACCAAAAAAAAAAAAAAAAAAAACAATTGTCTCCTAATTTAATGTTTTGGCCGTATTATTAAATTTTCTCGATAAGGCTCTATCTGAGTCAAGCAAGTAAGGTTCACAATTTTTTGCAAGAAAAAATTGGATGTTGAAAATTCGACACGTTCTCACTGGCATACTTTTCAACCTTTCAGGTGGCTAGCTCCTCGATGAGGCCCTTTTTTGATAATACCAATTCTACTTGCTCAAATTAGTAATATAAATGAATTAATTATGCTTATATTTATGATTTAAAAAATAGTAATATTATTTTATTGTATCACAAAATTGATTGATAAAATCGTCTGTAAAATATTTTAGTCAAAAAATTGATTATTCTGCTCACCGAGTGTTGAGACGATTAAGTTCTCGAATTTTAAATACATTGAATATATACATGAGTTATGATTCGGATGATAAAAAATAATTAAATAATATAAATTATGATTGGTTGCAAAATGTGACTCCAAACACGACATGAATGCACAAGATAATCATATAGTGTCCTTTTCTACATCAATGCAGTCTTTGTCTACGTACGCCACTGTATCCGCAATGAAAAAATCATGAATTAAAGCGTCAAATAAAGAACAAAAATGAAATGGAAAAGTAAATTTTTGCGTTACCCGGAATCGGTTCTGAAAGATATTTAATGAATTGGTGCTCGTAAAAATTTATTTGTTTTTATCCTGGAATTATAGAGAAGTCGCCACTATTAGCAGACTTTGCTCAAACACAAAATTAAGACATATCATCAGTTATTTTTATAGGTGCAGATAAGGAAGTAGTTTATTAGCCTTAACAAATGTACCAAATTGTAGAATATTGAGCCTCAGGCCCTCACGCTTAAGAGGTTTTATAATATCTTGCAATTAAACTTGCATGGCGTTGAAGTTTAGTCTTTACTTCTTGATTTTATTATTGTTTTCGCCACACCAAAGCAATTTCGGCATGTTTGCTTCTTCTTTTTATCACTCCTTTTCTTTATTTCTTTTTAATCCTACCAGCTTCAAATCGAAGTAATACACATATAATATTTATAAAAAAAAACTTAATTAGACCAAATCCATTGAATGGATGGTGAATATCCAAAAATTAAGTCGACAAAAACCTAAATATTCTTTTTTGGGTACTTGATGTTAGGTTTATAACAAAATTAAAAATATGGAAAACCTAAAAATTATACATAATTCGTCGGTATCCTTGTCTGGTAGTAGATCACATGCAGATGCATGCATGCTATGATGGAGCTCCCACTCAAGTTTGGGCATGTCACACTCTAAAAATCATATGAACCTTAGTCATGTGGCTACTAATGGTACTAAAAAAAAATTAAAAAACGATAAATTTATTGATAAATCATTCATTGAAAAAGTGATAATACGTACACGTCATAAATAGATCATATACTACAAAGTCTCATGCTACTAACATGCTTAAGAAATAAGTTTCTCCGCAATGGCTTGGTAAAGAGAGGGAACAACAACCATGTTGACTGTAGAAATATGATGTAGAACAATCTGTCCTTGCGCTTTAAAGTGAAACTTGGTATCTATATACTTATTCTAGTTCCATGATATTTGGGATCCTTCGTATATGCAACATTAATGACAATGTTATGACAATATTAAATGATAATTGCATCATTTGTGTGCGCAGTCACTCAAAGACTCTGAAGAAACCTCCTTAACAAGATGGATTCTTGTACAGCATATGTGCAAGTATGTTCTCCGCTTCCATAGTGGACAAAGCGAAACAAGGTTGATTCTTGCTATCACCAAGTTATAGCAGCACCTCCTAGCAAAAATACATATCCAGAACTGAATTTACGCTCGTTTTTATCCGCTGTACCATCAGCATAACTGTATCTCACCAGCTTCAAATTACCTTCTTGGTAGCATAATTCCAAGTCAGTTGTGATATCTAAGTATAATCTTCACAGTCATCCAAAGGCTAGGTCTGCTCAAGTACACATCATGGCATAATATGGAATTGGTTAGAAAATACCCAACAACATTTAAGATAACACACTAACATGTTGTATGAAGATATTATATTGATCTTGTAATCTGAAAAGCGACGAATATCTTAAAAGTAAGAGCTGCATGGTCTCCAATGGTCCCCGAACTATGACCTGTTTCCAAATTAGGGTGGGGATGGAGAATCTTTTACTCGTACGAGGAGAAAATCAAGATTGTGGCGGCGACTGGGAAAAGGAACGGTTTGTGTGGGTCCGGTCCATCTGACTTCTGTGAGGCAAGCTAGCTAGAGCTTACACGCATTGGCAACGGGTCTCAAATAATTTAATTTTGTTACATCAAATAAAAATGCAATTTATTAATTATTCAATTCTGTAAAAAAAAAATTATTAAACATGTTTCTCCATTTACGCACGATTAATTATACTTTGAAATGTCTGCATGGTACGGTGATTTGGAGCTGATCAGTCCATGGATTTTATACATTTTGGTGGAATTACTTGGGAGTTGTGAACTAATATATTTTTAGGAAAAATTGCATTTTTTATCTTATATATTTAACATCTTGTGATTTTGGTCCTAATGTTATCAAAATTTAAACTTAATATTGTATTTTTCAATTTTTGCTTTCACCGTGAATGCTGCAGTGGTGTCACATCGAGAAATGACCAAAATTATCACACACAAAAAAAGATGGCGGACTAAAATTAAAATTTCACAACATATAAGATAAAAATTTCAAGACATATATATATTGCATGTACATAGTACTCTAGCTTTAAGATTTTATAGCAAATTCGTATCCAATTAAATGAGGTAAAGCATGAATTTGAGTAAGACTGCATAATTAGCAAGGTCAATAACTATAAGAACAACAAGTACTTTATATCCAATGCAGACCCAAATACCTTTTTTTAGTTAGGAAAGAACAAATACCTTTTACAAAAAAGGGTAATTAATATATTTCCAAAAAAGGACAAATAGACATGAAGAATACCTATCAACCAAACTTTTAAAGGGATATTTCAACAAAATAATAATTCATATATAATATGTTCGTTGACAACTTAACTAGTATAATCGCATACCATAAAATTAATTAAAGCACAAGAAATTCAAAGAAGATTATATCTATCGTTCACACTTTTAACAAATTTGGACCACCTTAGTTATTGTACAAGAACTTCGGATCTCATTCACATGGATGTGCTCAGCTTTTGTTTTGTCGAGCAAGAAATGTTATTTTGAAGACATTTTTACTAAAAAGATGTTGATTTATAAGGAATTAAACATACTTAATAGAGTACTGTATCTATATTCTAATTATTAAAATATATGTTACCAATAATATTTATGATTATTAAACGTTATAATTATTTCGTGATATACATACGAATGCTATATATATATAAATATATAAAAAAAAACATGTATGGGTGGGGACAGAAACAAATCTCAGTGTATATGATTGTTTTTATGTGTTGCTTTAAATGTACACACATCCAATAGCAAACTTGGAACAGAAAACCCCCAAAACTAGTAACAATAAGTTGGACCTTGCAAACTCAGGCCTATTCTATAGGGCTCATACCTTTTGCTGTCCTAAGAACGTCAGGATTCTCCACCCAAGAAGAAAAGAATTGCTATATATAATTTCACTAGGGAAAAAAATTATTAGTAAATTATGGGAAATTTCTGAAAAAAAAAAACACTCAACACCAATTCAATTAGTAATTTTTCGGACTAACCGCTTGTGAAATCAAACTAGCTATTGGCACATATCACATATTAATTATAATATATATAGATTATGGACCATATTCATTATCTTTGATCTCATGTATAATGAATGCTACAGTAAATTAAATATCTTAAGTTATGAAAAGAATATACATACAAACATTTAAGTGAGAAGGCAATTAAAAAGTGGAATAAATAAAAATGGCACCCAACCAAAATAAGTTTAGAAAATCCGAGTCATGATGAAAGATCGGCCAACAACAAATAAAGACAGCAAAAGCTTTAACTAACTAAAGAAAAATGCCAATGAACTCTGACAAGAGTTAAAAAGGACACAAGACTATCAAACTTTCTGTATATATTCACATATTTGGACACACACTCCAAATACTTCATGAAACCCCCCCACATTTTGCATTTCTCAGCTGTACCTCTACTTCTGGTTGGTTGCCTTTCCCTTTCTTTCTCCTCTTTTCTCTCTATAAACACTTCTTTTCATCATATATACACAGTATCTTGACTAAGACAATGGCTTCTAATTCTGATGCGAAGGTCTCTGATCCGAACACCGACATCTGTATGGCCATGCCGGAAGATCGTGATCACCGGCCAATACAGCGGTCTCGCCGGAGGAAGGTGAAGGGGGGAGAGTCTTGTCATGCGCAGAAGAAAAAGCAGCCGCAGAGAGGGATGGGGGTGGCTCAACTTGAGCGGCTCAGGATGCAAGAATGGAAGAAAATGACTCAGATAATCACTACCAATCAAGCACTTAACTTTCCGGTAGCCTCTTCTTTTGTGGATCCTACTCATGTTAATGTTTCGGGCCCTGTTCCGTTTCCGAAGCTGGGTGGTTTCGGGGCTCCGAATATCGCTGTGGGGAAAATGGGCTTCAATAATCCAAATGAAAGATTGGGGTTCAATGGGCAGGTGGGTTTTGGAGGTTTTGTGTCGTCTGATCATCATTTTCAAGCAGATTTGTTTGAAGCTAAGGGATCAAATAACTTGGATGCTATTTCTTCGAACCCAAATGGTGTGAAGAGTTGCGCTCAACTCTGCATTGCTTGTCAAGAGGTATATACATCTTTAACAATCCAAAAATTTGCAGCAGTAAGAAACCGTGTTTACACACCCCCACAAACATATTTATCCTTTCAAATGATGAGTACATAACCTTTGTCGTGAATAATTTTTTATCTCGCAGAAAAAGAAAATTAGTGGTCAAAATTTGAGCTGCTGTGGAATGAAACCGGACTTTAGTGGGTGTGGATTTTTGGGGTTAAATGTTGGACAAACTACATACATCAAGCGAGAAAATCAAGGGCTTGCAACAAAAGTACGGCCGGAACCTAATGTGGCATACACCGTTCGCAATGGCCAGCCGGTAATTAATAAATCATCTTTAATACGTACGGAGTGGGTTAAGGATCCCTTTCTTCCAATATTTCTTTAATACTAACAACCACTTCTATATTATTTACCATGTAATATAAACACTAAAGAATATATTAATTTGATCAGCATGTACTAATACATTATATTTCAGCATGTAGTAATACATTTATTTCATGCTTATTTAATATGGAAGAATTAATTTCATAATCACATTTAGGGTGTAGAGATTGTGGCAGTCCACAATAAAGGATCATCATCATCAACAACATCAAGTTCAGAAGCTGGCAATGCATTGGTTATGGAGTATGAGTTTTTTCCATCTGGGAAAGGTATGAAAAGCAATATTAACCCAAACAACAATGATTATGTGATGATGAAGCTAATGGCCGGGTGGGGTTCAGAATCTGTGAATATTGGAGATCGATCTTGTTGTGGAGCCAGCAGCACTGCATCACAGAATGGTTTTGATGGCTCCACCGCTTCTATTGATCTGTCTCTCAAGCTTTCTTATTAGCATGCAGGAATTTAATTAAAGATGCTATCTGTTCTTTAGTTTTTGTTTTTTCACGTTTTCGTGAAATACCAGTTATCAAGGACCAAAATATAGCTTTATGCTTACCCTTTTGGCTGTTAAACTGTGTTTTCCCCTCCGGATTGGGGCAATACATTTTCTGAGTTTTCTAGGATATACCATGTCTCGTTCTCTATAATTTTCAGTTTCTTGATCTGATGTCTCCCGGTGCTGGGATTTTTACATGGGTTTTCATGCTTAACTAGCAATGGTAATTATTCAACGTACGTACGTACGTTCTGAAATATGTAAATCATAATAAATATTAAAGTATATCTACGCACATAAGCAAGTATCTAAAAATTTATATTTCGGTCCCCGAAAAATCACGGGCGCGCCCCAGTTCCTCTTTATAAGTTTTTAGAAATTAATATATAAGCTTTGGTGTTAGTTTTCCGTAGCATCGCTGCAATCTTGAAAAACCTAGCTAGAACTTGTGTTCTACGAAATAGGTAGTTAATTAAGGAGAAGTCATGGGTATAACTTTTGCCTCCCCGGTCATCGTTCTGCCATGTAAGTGCTGAAACACAAGAATCACCGTTGACCCCTTTCTTCAATTAATGGCCGGGGATCGGAGTACACAACAGATAATCAATGCACTTTTAATAATAATAATAATAATATATTTGAAAACAAGAAAAGTAAATAGAAATGGGTTCTGAGAAGTTGGTGCGTACAGGGAGAGCTATATCACCAGGCAGCAAGCGGCTGCAGCTAACACAGCTTGTGCCAAAGACTCGCAGTAAAACAAATAAAGCTGATCGAAGCCTTTTCAAGCTCCATTTGATCTGCCAGATTTATCTTGATCTTCTATTGATTATTAAACTTTCTTATTATTATCGTGAGTCTAAGTACAATTACAATCATAAATAAAATATATCAATTAAAATAATATTTTTATTTAATTATAAGGATTTATGAATGGTAAAGTGTGTGATTGAATTAAGTATTATATAGCTCGTCCATGGAAATAAACAGTGGTGAACCCAGGATTTTCCACCAGGGTTGTCGAATTCAATAAATTTAAAAAATTAATTTAATACAAAATGTATAGTAAAAGTCATATATTAACTTCATCTGTATTTTAAATAACACTCTCCAGAGATTTCACACTTTGAAAGTATTGAATAATAACCTCATCATCATCATCATCTCGCTTAATATATGGTAACAAACAATCATTAAATAAACATATAACCTCCCAGTCGATTACGGAGTGATGTTTTGGTGATTTTCATCGTTGAGAACACTCTCTCTACGATTACAGTTGCAACGGGTAATTACAACAATAATAACTTGAAAGGTAAATATACCAAATGATATAATTGATTCTTCTTCGATTGAACCATCCTTTTAGCTAGCTCGCCAATCTCCGCAACCTCAGAGAATTGATTGCTAGTTCGCATGTCAAAAATGAAGTTATCAAGTTGGTGCTCAAGATGCATAAATTAACCCAATCAGGGAGAAATCAGATGGATAAAACTTGAGCAAAATGAAGCAATTTTCCTTTACGATAAGTACATAACAACTCTGTGTTCACCTCGTTAAATCGATTGTTCAACTCTTGTAGTTGCAAATCTATCACTTCATAAAACATTTCAACACGATAATAGTGAAGATTTGTCATTCCTTCAGTATTTTCTTCTTGATCTCCCATGAAAGACGAACAAGTATGTGCGGGTGACTCTCATATTTGGGCCAAATATTCATTATGCTAGATTCATGCGCGTGTGTGTAGAAATCTTTGAATAAAGATCATATTTTTAAATATAAAAGGATGTGAAAATATATTTATTTTGACTCTCTCGTAAAAATTCTTGGATAGAACACAATAATCAGATAAGCTATAATATAAAATTAGGCACCCAGCTAAATTCCAATAATAATTTGTCGTTTCATGTTTTAAAATGGAACAATAGCTTTAAAAATTTTAATTTTTAAATGATATAAAATCGAGTGAATTATATTAAGAAAATTCAAAAAAGTGATTTCCATTATCTATCTATCTATTATGTTGAAATGGGGGAAAAATTCTTTTTTTAAAAAAATTAATATAAGAGATAATAATGATATGTTGTTGTAAATGTACGTATAATTCCAACGTAACTATCACATCTCAATATTACACTCCAAATATATTTCTACATGCAAGACAAGATTTCCTTGCATAGAATATTTGAATGTATAAAAATTACGTATGTTTTTCTGCATTGTATATAAGACTAATACATACAACGATTATATTACCCGTGAATATTTTCTCCTAAAATATCTTAGTCTAATAATTTGTTTTTCTATATATCTTTATTCATTCGATTTCAACCTCTTGAAATTTCCTATATATTTCGACTTTATTATCCATACACTGAATTTATAAAAATATGCGAAGGCCCAAATTTTTTTATACAAGTGAAGCATTCATAAAAAGTACAATCGACAAAAAGCAAAAACTTGTGTGAGACGGTTTCACGGGTCGTATTTCGTGAGACCGATCTCTTATTTGGACCATCCATGAAAAATTCTTACTTTTTATTCTAAGAGTATTACTTTTTATTGTGAATATCACAGATAAAGATTCGTGAAACCGTCTCAGAAGAGACCTACTTTTGACAAAAATCAGGAATCTTAAGTGTAGTTGGTGTCTAATCAGTCGGAAATTCGATAAGCTCGACAAGATGTACTTACAGTTGGCACTTCATGCAAAAGAACAACGCTTCTCGGACGGAAAAAGCTGTTTCCGAATATCATATTTCCGAACTAAACAATTTAGAAGCTAGCAGTCAAGAGACAAACAAACCCACTGCGCATGCAGAAACCAACAATCGGAAGAGAGTAGTTCCAAGCTCCATGAATGAGCGAGAGCTGAGTGGCATTTTTGGTCCTATAATTTGCACTCGTTCTATTTTTGGTCTTGTTAACAATAAATTTATATTTTAAATCATGTTACTTGTATTTTTTGCTCATATTAAAGGTGAAATTGCGTTTTTAGTCATGTGACTTGCATGTTTTTTTGTCATGTTAATGGTGAATTTGCATTTTTAGTAATGTAGCTAGCATTTTTTTTTATTTTTCATTTTTTTTTCCGATGGACGTGGACGTTGACATTGACATGGATTCACAAGAGACATACTCTTTTATTAAATACAAAAACTTATGTGAGACAGTCTCACTAGTCAATTTTGTGAGACAGATATTCTATTGGGATAAATCACAAAAAATTATTACTTTTACGCCAAAATATTATTTTCTGTTGTAAATATGAACAAATTTGACTCAATTTGACTCGTCTCACAAATAAAGATCATTGAGACTGTTTCACAATAGACATGCTTTTAATTAAAACACAACTATTAGAATCACTTATTTATCAAAACTCTATCTTAAAAATGTTTAGTTTTTTTTTTTTTTTTTTAATTTTCAAATACTACTCACATGTGATTTTTCTCTCACTTCTACAAAATCTACAAATTTGATCATTTTTTAAAAACATGTTCTTCTCTAAACATTTCCTAAATATATCAACACTATAACATACACACATATATACATACTTATGTATTACATATTAACCTCCAAAAATTATATCATTTTAAAAAATATATATATATGCGTGTGTGTATAGATGTGTGTGTATATATATATATATGTATGTATGCAATACATTTCACAGAATAAAAATATTATACTCAAATAATGTATCATATACTATTAATATAAATTTAAAAAATATTTAAAAGTTTTACATATATATTTTGATGTTATACTATATTCGTTATGCTTGATCCGTTCATTGACAGAATCATCATACTATTCTATAGCGAGGGAGAAAGAGACGGAGGAACATTGCCCATCTGCAAAATTCGAAGCATATTCGCAAAATTATTTCCCACTCCTTCAAACTCAGATACGACCTAAAACTTTCTACCTCCCTATCACCGGTCAACCAACCATCACCGCCATAATGAAGCAACTGTCGCCGGATTCTGACTTGCCACCTCTCGCTTCCATCAAGGTTCGCTCCTCTCCCCCTCGTTTCCCTCCCCCGGCCGCCCCAATATCCACCGACACTCCCACAGCCAACGCCCAACGCAAGATCGGGATCGCTGTTGATCTTAGTGACGAGTCTGCCTTTGCCGTTGAATGGTCCGTCCGCCACTACCTCCGCCCTGGGGATGCTGTCATTTTGATTCACGTTCGCCCTACCTCAGTCCTATATGGCGCCGATTGGGGCTCCGTTGATGTATCCATCATTGAAGCAGAGAACGGGCGATCGCAGCAGAAGCTTGAAGAAGATTTCGACGCGTTCACAACCACGAAGGCATCCGTTCTGGCTCACCCGCTTGTGGAGGCGCGAATACCGT
The DNA here is from genome assembly GCF_025594145.1 of Primulina tabacum. Taxonomy (NCBI): domain Eukaryota; kingdom Viridiplantae; phylum Streptophyta; class Magnoliopsida; order Lamiales; family Gesneriaceae; genus Primulina; species Primulina tabacum. Next base: position 35,382,878 of record NC_134564.1, read on the forward strand.
TCAAAATTCACATTGTGAAGGATCATGATATGAAGGAGAGGTTGTGTTTGGAGGTCGAAAGACTGAGGCTGAGTGCTTTGATTATGGGGAGCATGGGATTTGGTGCCATAAAGAGAGGTAGCAACGGAACGCTTGGGAGCGTAAGTGATTATTGCGTGAGGCATTGTATTTGTCCTGTCATTGTGGTAAGGCATCCAGATAAGAAGGATGTCGATCATCCGGTTATGACAGTGGCTTCGCCAGCGGAGGAGGATGAAGAGGAGCCAGCGTCTCATGATGCCTCGAAAGATCAGTAAGGTTGGTGATTTCTGGATGAGAATGTCGTGTACTCTGCTTGCTTTGTTTCTATAAAGACAATGATGTTGTATATTTTCTATCTGTTTCGTACTGAATATGAATCAGAGTTGGATACGGAATTTGCTACAGATATAATTCAAATCCTAAGTGAGAGGTGTGGAAATTTTTACTCTTCTTTATCTTGATCTGCACTGCTACAAGTAGATGCTAATATTTGCCCTTTATCGTGTTATTGTTTAGCTGTAGCTCTTCATTTTTCTCCAAGATGAATAAAAATATATATATATCGCCAGTTCTATATTGTCTTTTTTTTTTTGTCTAGTTTGAACTATTGTTGAGCTGAATCTCATTTGCAATTTCTGTGTTGTGTTCATTTTTCTAATGCCACTTGTCTGATTCCTTGTGCTTGGACGTCCGTGTGGCATCCAAGAAAATTTGTGAACTTCAGGTTATTTTGTACTTGCTCAAGTATTTTGTTCATAGTTGTAAACAGGGGAACCTCTGAAGAACAAATCAAGTTTGATTTTCTCAACTAATTGAGCCATTCCATTGTTGTGCAAACAGCTTGGTTTCTTTCTTTTCTTTGTTTTCTTTAAGAAAAAAGTGCTATTAGTGCTGTAAAAGGGTTTGAACTATTGGAAGGATTGATCTTTTTTGAGTACATAAAGAATCACTTCAAACTTTCCCTAGTTTAGAGTTCTTTGAAGAAGAACGAATATTGTATAGGCAATCATGGCACATGCATCCAAGGAAAGACCCGATTGATGGATGCAGGATGCCTCGATGTATTTGCTTGAATCAATTACAACAGTTGACATGTTTCATAGTAGGCCATTGGATTCGAAATTAAAATCATTCTATAGGAATTCAATTTTTGTCTGTATTCTGTAGCTACCGATTTCAAAATATGTCGAATGTTTGTGCTACGTTCTTCACGTTTTAGCAAAAATCATGAATTGGGATATCTGGGTCGACCTTTAATTGAATCCCAGCTTCTACGTAGGTGAAATAAGCTAAACTTTAGTGCTGAAACCACTAAGAGAGTGAATTGAGGTGTTTAGCAATCTACATCAGTGTGCTGTTGATTAACTTATTACTTCCAAATTCAAGTCCTGGCTACAGATTTCTTCTCTGCAACTCCTCTTTTCATATATATATTTTTTAAATTTTCTTTTTTAATTATATATTACTAAAGGTTACATGCCCACAAGATTCCTTGTCAATACTTGGCACAACGCAGCTACAGGTGTATGTTCAACATCATATAAATATAGCTTTCCGTTTTCCTTCTACCTTCCATTTTCATAGGGTTATACCTCTGCTAGCTGCAATTCAAAATTGTTTATGCGGCACAAGATAGATGTTCCTTCCTTGTAGTTTACTGGTTTTGATTGTCAATTATTATTATTTTTTGATTGTCAATTATTGGTGAGTATATTACATGACATTCTTTGTGCCACTCGCTGAAGAAAAGATGGTCTGATTTTACGACCATTTGTTTTAACTTGTGCAAATTGTCCGAATTGCTCGTGAATAGTTGTATAAATTATGAAAAATAATTTGGCGATCTTCTCACCCCACCGCAACAGGCATTAAAATAGTTACTCAAGCCACGTATTTTTAATGATGGGCGTTGGATTTGATCCATTTTGATGGCTGTAAATCTAAGGGCCTTGCTTTATATATATATATATATATATATATCTATATATATATATATATTGAGTTAGATTATAATTTTTCATTTATGATGATTAATATATGAAATTTTAAATGTGTCCATTATATTGATTGGTAGATAGAAATTATAAATATACAATCGTGTTTTGTTAGAAATAATTTTTTTAAAACTGTGTGACTATATATCATCAAGTGAATTATATTTTTTTATTATATAAATTGATTGGTAAATTTAAATCAATAACTTTTGTACCATAAATCAATTTTTTATCTTTAACAATATAGCGACATCGACATAAATGATACTCCAAAAATTATACCTTATGTAATAAAAATATTATGAAGAAAGTAGCTTTTTAAGTTATTCGAGAAAACAATTGATTATTCATTCGATCAATTTTCATACATTTCTTTTTAGATTAAATTTGATTATTAAAATATAATGTAATGTTCTTTATTCAAATTTAGTAAATATTAGTATTATAAAAATCATAATATTAATATAAAGTTTAATCATTTGTATAATTATTGATGAGATTATTACAAAAACAATAAAACAAAAGATCACGTATAAATATAGACAAAAAGATTAAAATAACATGTATATCTCAAACATTCAATTTTTTTTATCAATGAACTTATTAGACTTCGTTTGGTTCGACAGATAAAGAGTGGATTGTCTCGTAATAATTATTTGTCATTTGTTCTTCTCACTCATTGAGCGGCCCAATTTTATCTTTGGGCCTGTGATAAATAGATAATTTGGGAGGAGAAGAGATCACTACACACTCAATTGATAAGTATCCAGTAGTAAACACTATTAAAGATGAGAGAAAATATCTTCACACAAATACTCTTTGCTCAATAAACAAGCGTGAGAAGCGGCAACACTTTTTCTGCAGGGAAAAAAATGTGGTATTTTACCCTCTTCCTCCCACGACCACTGTACGACGCAATGAAGAAAAATAAATTTCAGAAGGTGTAGCAAGCATCGACCAAGGTAAGTGTGTCGATCTTCATGACAATGCTTAGTTTGTTCAAGAATTTAACCATTATTTGTTTTGAAGTATGCATCGACCAACAATTAATTTTCTGAAGATGAGAAATAATTTTTTTGTCCATATTTTTGTCGAAACATTTGTGTAAATAATCATTTAAATATTTTTTTACTCAGTTATCCCATCACACGAACCAAACGAAGCCTTAATATAAAATTAGTACTAAAAATCCTGATTACGGCCTTGACCGAAGTATTACCTTATATTATCTGTGGGAGTAATTCCAGTCAACTCGTTCCATCAACTTTTCGTCGGAAAAAACTTTTAAAAATTGGGGCAATGGGGGCAAAAAAAAAAAAATGATGAAAAACTTCAATAGTGATTATTGGGCTAAAATATTATTTTAACTTATTAAAAAAATTTGTGACCATAATATCCTCTGACGTGGCATAGTTATCAAGAATAAGTTTATTGTGGGATAGTTTCTCGGATTTTTATTCGTAAGATGAGTTAACTTTATCTATATTTATCATAAAAAATAATATTTTTAATATAAAAATAACACTTTTTTCATAACTAAACCGAATAGAATATCTTTATCATAAAATTGATACGTGATATAGTCTCTTTAAATTTTTGTGTATTATCAAAACGAAGCTAGCTGGTCAATCAAGCAAGCTAGCTACTTTCCGGTCCATACAAGAGGTTGACCCATGTGACGAGTCACCCAACGTCGTTTTTCGAATTCTATTGATACATGTTATTCAACAAGACATACACCCAGTCTCGAAACCATAAATGTTCAAAAGGCCTTAGTCTCGATCGTGTTTCTATTTTTAATTTTTGCGTGTTGCATTATATTATCCATCAAATTTTATAATGAGTTAAAACATCATACTGCTGGATGAATGATACTATTGATACATTTAATTACACTGCATTTATTTTTATCAACAAATGCTGCATGTATTGGAAATCATATCGTAAAACGAAGGCCATGTGTTTCAAAATCAGGCATGCAAGGGTGAACTACTCAGTCAAAACTCGGCTCCGAGTTTCCATTTCATTAATGCAGTCTAAGTTGAATTTGTATTACTGCGTATCTAAACAAGTTTCATTTGAATACATACTCATTTACTGCTCCATGCCTAATTGAAGCATTCGGAACACATTATATCCCTTCAAAATATAATTGAAAATGTACTCCAAATTACTTAGATCATCGAGGATCTAGTAATGTAATGCTCACTTCATTTGCTGAACTAGCTACATTTGAGCTAACTGAAAATTCTGGTTTTAACACATCTCTCTCGGTGAAAAAACCAGGCTGCTTCGCTTCGGGCAAAGCCCCTTCATTTCCCAGCATCAGAACAACCGATGACATGCTTGGCCGATCTTCGGGGTATTGTTGAACGCATAAAAGACCAATATGGATCGATCTCAATATTTTTGACAGACACAATGAGATTCGTGGATAAGACCCCATCAATTCCAATGGCCTTCCTTCTTTGTAAAGCATCCAGGCCTGTCAGAATCATTAAACTCGTTTTCTCAGGACACTAGACGGATGATACATAGACAACATTCTTACTTCAACATCTATTTTTTTTTTATGTGGAATGCACAAAATCCCTGAGTCAAAAACAGTGTTAGCTTGAGTGAGGAAAGGCAGTACTTCAGAATAAATTTTTTTTTTCTGAAATTTTTTGAAGGGGAACGCAATCCACATGTTATTTTATTTCCAATGCTTACGTGTCCAAGAAGGTTTAGTTGATGATCTCTGTGGAAAAATCCTCTGTTTTTCTTGCCACTGACAATTTCAAGCGCTAAAACACCAAAGCTAAACACGTCTGATTTCACAGAGAATATTCCATCTATCATGTATTCTGGGGACATATAGCCACTGCGTCATAATAACCAGAAAATTACATCCCAGGCAAAGGTTTTGCATGCATGAAAAAATGGAATATAAAAATGGTATCGACAATCTTACTATGTTCCTACAACGCGGTTCGTGTTGACTCCAGTCTCATTCCCTTCAAAAATTCTAGCCAGGCCAAAGTCTGATATTTTCGGATTCATATCAGAATCCAACAATATATTGCTCGCTTTGAGGTCTCTGTGGATAATTCGAAGAAAAGAATCTTGATGAAGATACATAAGGCCCCGAGCGATTCCATTTATAATGTGGAAACGTTTTGGCCAATCAAGGACACTGCTTTTCAATGGATCTGTCTCGTAAATGATTGCATTTAATTTCAGTTAAGCTTTTGCAGAATGAAGTTCAAAATGTTAAGAAGGGAGTAACTGTTACCAAATAGAATCAGGTCCAGGCTTTTGTTGGTCATGTATTCATAAACCAACATGTTCTCTTCCCCCTGAGTGCAGCATCCTAGAAGCCTGACTAGATTTCGATGCTGGAGTTTCACAATACAGGTTACTTCATTCTTGAACTCGTCTACTCCTTGCATTGACGTTTGAGACAGGCATTTGACAGCAATTTCTTTTCCACCTTCCAACAATCCCTGGAATCAGAATTTTCTCAAGTATATATCACTGGATTTCACAAGGTATCACTTGGTAAATATATATATTTACCTTGTAAACAGGTCCAAATCCACCCTCTCCAATCTTGTTTCGAAATGAAAAATCATCAGTGGCTTTAGTTAATGAGTTGAGATCAAACATTGGCAGCTCTAGTTCTGTGTCATGGCATTCATCTTTACGATTTGTCAAAGAGACAGATCTAGTCCGGCCTCCAAGCTGATCAGTCTTCTTTCTTTTCTTGAAATATAGCAACAGGATCAGGCCTAGCAGAATTATTCCCCCGACGGCTACCATGGCCAAAATAAGTTTGAGTTTCATTCCTTTTGAATCTGTAGCAGTAAAAACAACCCCAGATTAGAAGATGAATGACTCGGAAAACAATAAAAATGGCCTCAAGAAACTAGTTCAATCTTCCACTTTCCGCGTAGACTTCGATGTACAAAACATAGCTTAAAATTGAATAAACTTAACACACCCTTGCCCATCTCAGAAGAAGCCACTCTAATGAAAATATCTTCTCCTGGAGACTCCTCTCTGATATCTACAAGCTCGCCAAACCACAGTAGACATCCACTGCCCCCTTTTCTTATATCGAGGCTCGCATATGCCGTACATGAGCAATTTTTTAGACAAAACGCCCCACATTCTTCAAGATTGATGCTCACGTTAAACTTAGAACCTCGCGTATCTGGTAACTTAAGACCCGAATACTTCAAAAACGCATCTCCCTTTGAACAATTCAAAGGCGTCCTTCGGACACATCCTTGAGACCAATCTGTCCTCCCCCATCCGATTGGATCTTTCGGCGTGAATCTATCCAAACATCCGCAGGGAGGTGAATTCACAATGTTACAACTACCATGCACACCACAAAAACCATACGTATCACAACTATCTATTGGTGACGTGAGGTAAATGACCCAACCTTGAGTATCGTCGACCCAAGTCCATCTTTGTCCAACACCACTCTCGTTCAGCGTATATCTTGAAATAACCGAGTGGTTTAAAAGCTCATAATGATAGTAAATTTCATTATCGTTCATAACTACCTCGAAGGTATAGATGGTATTTTTTCGCCCATTCGGTACTCCGCTAAAGCCTACACCATTCCAAGGTCCAGTTCTCATCTGCAAAGCATCTCCCTTCTTTATTGTAAGCTGCGGATAACCAGAAGGATCGCAATGAATTGTATTATCTCCTGTACTTGGATCATCGTAGCTCTTCCAGGATGAGAGGTAGACCTCTCTACGAGTCATAAAGTTCCAACCGAGCTTCATCCCAGGTAATAAATGATCAGTGGGATGCTCAAAACTCTGCCAAAGGAAATTCTCCAGGTCCGAATAATCTGAATCTTTAACCACGAGGTTCCCCGTGTCGAGCAACTGTGCCACTGGATTCTGCACGGTTTTCGATGAATTCGTAGACCAAACAACACTGTTGGACCCATCAATAATGGCCAGAAACCCTGTCTCGATGAGTTTAAACGTGCCTGATGTATTCGTGAGTGGAGTTTCCCTGTTGGCGACCCATACCACAGTTTGTCCTTTGATTTTATTGTACCATATGCCCACATACCGATTCTTGGAGTTTCCAGGAGAGAAAAATCCCAGTACAAAGTCTCCACCAGATGAAATCATCGTATCACCATCTCTCAGAACCTGAGCAGGGCTCAAAATGTCCGCTGCCTGGAGCATTCTCGGCACGGAAAGCAAGGAGGTTATTGTTGTTATAAAATGAATGGACATATAGCATTTGTTCCATCTGGTAATCATGGTTCTCGTCTCTAAACGCCTTCTTTTTCACCGTTGCAGTTTATCTTTGGGGCAAAATGTACCAAGGATCCTTAGTATAAAGCGAATTCGCGTGACAAGTCCGGCACTAGACTGGCAAAAACAAGCGTCATTATAAAGTCAGCTGTATAAACTTATGCAGTGTCTTCATCTGATTCAATGATTTCATCCTATTCGAAAAGAAAAAATTCAGCTTTGTAAGCTTGATTTTTAAATGGGACACGGCAAATGTTTGTCTCACTCGTCCAAAAGTCCTAATAAACCACTTATCAGGCAGAAAATTCAAAGAAAGACAAGTGGGAGTGATGTACTTTTCATCCACCGAATTTGGCTATTGACCTGGTGTCCATAAAAAAAAATATTAGAATTTTAGTTCGATGCCTGATTTCTTACACCACTGCATAAAGACACTGATATTTTATATCTTGTGGGCACAAAAAATAATATTGACACTGGGAATATCTATTTTGAAAATGTCAGTGCATTATAATAATAATTCGACGATGTCGCTAAATTTTCACAATAATTTGCGTCTTTTCATATTTTGCGAAAAAAATGATACTACATGTACATCAACACAAAATTTAATACAAAAATTCGAATTTTCAAAATCTCACCATAAATTGAATACAAAATCTTGCAACATAACTATGAAAATCCATTATAATCTCTTATGAATTCATTCAATTTTTTTTCACTAACCCACATGGTATAAAGGTATTATGACAAGTTCGATCACTTTTGAAGCAAATATAAAATTGAGTACACAATCCCTACATATGATGTGAGGTAATATATGGTATAGGCTACATAAGTGCAAATAAAAGTGTAACTTCTGTCTAAAACTGCATATTCTTCACAATTTGATGAAGTTTCTGAACCTCGTATATATTTGTTTGGATTGAGTGTTAGTTTCGGGAGTGACTAGAAATCTACGATAATGTATATTGTTTCACATTTGCCTTGTAGCAGCATGTTGGAAAATTCATTGGGTGAAATTACGTTGCATGGTTGCTTGATCTAATTGAAATGGTGTACAAATTGTTTCCTATCTTGCTTTCAGCAATGTAATGGTGAGTTCATTTGCCGAAATCACAGTATTCGTTCTAGTCGAACTTTGTGCAGCGAGAACTTCTCTTTCAGTGAAGAAACCAGGTTGCTTGGGTGAAGGAAAGAAGCCTCCGCTGCTCAACATCGATATCACAATGGACATGCTTGGCCTATCTTTTGGATTTTGTTGCACGCATAACAGACTAACATGGATCGTCCTTAGCATTTCGTATAAGTTAAATGACTCTGCTAGGCAAGGATCAACTAGTTCCAGTGACCTCCCTTCTTTATAAAGTGTCCATGTGTAAAATCCAAGAATTTTAAACTTTATCATTTAAGTTTTTATCACGATAGTATATTTTGGATACCAGGATTTATCTCATTTGAGGATGTGAGATTTGTAAGATTTTACCAAGATTGAATAATAATAATATCGTGTATATTATTTGAAATTTCGCATATAAATGTCTAAGATTTGAGTTGATATGGAGATACCGGGATATAAATCAGACAAATGATAATAAAATCTCTAGAATTCGAAATTTATCAGTATATATATGCAAATTTCGAGATTTGCATGGGATAAAAGAACGAAAATCACTCCTTTCCGCTTCCCAGGCATGGAAGGCTATGAAATCCGGAGAAGACATCTACCTAGCAATGATCAACGAAGTGCAAGGAGAAGTCGAAATGAGGATAGAAGACATCCCAATAGTATGTGAGTTCCCGGATGTTTTCCCAGAAGAACTCCCAGGGACAGTTCCGGACCGCGAAGTTGAGTTCGAAATTAATCTGGTTCCTGGTGCAGCACCAATCTCTAAAGCACCTTACAGGATGGCGCCAGCTGAACTCAATGAGCTAAAAGAGCAACTCCAAGAATTGCTAGACAAAAAGCAAATTCGACCTAGTGTGTCCCCATGGGGAGCCCCAGTACTCTTTGTGAAGAAGAAAGATGGGAGTATGAGATTGTGCATCTACTATAAGGAACTGAACAAGATCACTATCAAGAACAAGTACCCTCTTCCGAGAATAGACGATCTATTTGACCAGCTCAAGGGAGCCGCAGTCTTTTCTAAATTGGATCTGAGGACTGGATACCACCAACTGAAGGTCAGGGCTGAAGATATCTCCAAAACAGCTTTTCGGACAAGATATGAGCATTATGAGTTCACAGTGATGCCTTTTGGGTTGACCAATGCGTCTGCAGCATTTATGGACCTAATGAAACAGAGTGTTCAAACCATTTCTGGACCGGTTCGTAGTGGTATTATTGATGACATCCTCATTTATTCTCCCAACGAGGAAGAACATGAAGAGCACCTCCGCCTTGCACTACAGACACTGAGGGAGAAAGAGCTATATGCTAAGTTTAAGAAATGTGAGTTATGGCTTAAGAGTGTATCCTTTCTAGGACATGTGATCTCGGAAGCAGGAGTATCAGTGGATCCCAAGAAAGTTGAGGCAATTACAGAGCGGCCAAAACCTAAGAACGCCACAGACATCAGAAGCTTTCTTGGACTGGCAGGTTATTACAGGAAGTTCGTCGAAGGTTTTTCTTCCATAGCTATACCACTGACTAGACTCACTCAGAAGAATTCCAAGTTCATCTGGGACGAAGGTTGCGAGAAGAGTTTTCAGACATTAAAAGAAAAGCTCGCATCCACGCCAGTACTAGCCTTACCCACTGAAGACAAGAAATTCACCATCTACAGTGACGCTTCTAAGGAAGGTCTGGGATGCGTACTCATGCAAGAGGGAAGAGTGATCGCCTATGCGTCAAGGCAGTTGAAACCGCACGAAAAGAACTACCATACGCATGATCTTGAGTTAGCAGCAGTTGTTTTTGCCTTAAAAATTTGGAGGCACTATCTCTATGGTGCCAAGTGCGAAATTTTCACAGATCACCAAAGCCTCAAGTACTTGTTCACCCAAAAAGAACTAAACATGAGGCAAAGGCGATGGATCGAACTATTGAAGGATTACGACTTGACTATAAGTTACCATCCAGGTAAAGCGAACAAAGTGGCCGATGCTCTGAGTCGGAAAAATGGAGGCAAGACCACTCTAGCTTCCCTCTCGGCCCAGCCATGTCTGCAGGAGAACGTCAAGTTAAATCAGGACCGAGACCCCGAGCTAAAGAAACTTAAGGAGCAAGTCGAAAGCGGGAAGTCTCAAGATCTACAAATTGATGACAAGGGAGTCCTATGGATGAATGGACGACTGTGCGTACCGAACAACGATAACCTTCGCCAAGAAATACTATCAGAAGCACACAAGTCCAAGTTTTCAGTCCATCCAGGCAGTACAAAAATGTACAGAGACCTTAAGAGGAATTTTTGGTGGAACGGAATGAAAAGAGATGTGGCAGTATTCGTCTCTAAGTGTCAGGTTTGTCAACAGGTCAAAGCAAAGCACCAGCGACCCGGAGGATTATTGCAACCGTTGGAGATACCTGAGTGGAAGTGGGACCATATCTCCATGGACTTTGTGGTAGGATTACCAAAGTCAAGGCAAGGTCAGGACGGAATATGGGTAATTGTAGATAGACTTACAAAATCTGCACACTTCCTACCCGTCCGTATGAACTACAATCTGGACAAATTAGCTACACTGTACATGGACAATATTGTAAGACTTCATGGAGTACCAGTGAGCATCCTGTCTGACAGAGACCCAAGGTTCGTCTCGCGCTTTTGAAAGAGCTTTCAAGAGGCCATGGGAACGAAATTAACCCTAAGTACGGCCTATCATCCTCAAACCGATGGACAAACGGAGAGAACCATCCAAACTTTGGAAGATATGCTGCGAGCATGCACTCTTGAATTCAGTAGCAATTGGAGCACTCATCTACCATTGATCGAGTTTGCTTATAACAACAGCTATCACAGCAGTATTGGGATGGCTCCATATGAAGCTCTTTATGGAAGGAAATGTCGATCACCACTTTATTGGGATGAAGTGGGAGAAAAAGCAGTAGTAGGACCCGAGCTCGTACAGATAACAGTAGACAAGGTTACAGTTGTCCGAGAAAAACTCAAGGCAGCTCAAGACCGACAAAAGAGTTGGACAGATCTGAAAAGAAGGCCAGTGGAGTTCAACGTTGGTGAGAAGGCCTACGTAAAAGTCTCGCCTATGAAAGGAGTTGTCCGATTCAGCAAAGCTGGGAAGCTGAACCCCCGTTATGTAGGACCCTTCGAAATTCTGGAAAAGGTGGGTACACTGGCATACAGATTGGCACTGCCGCCAAACATGTCAAGAATTCATAATGTTTTCCACGTGTCCCAACTACGGAAATACATCTCGGACCCAAGCCACGTGTTAGAAGCAGAACCGCTCATGATCGAAAGTAACTTGGGAGAAGAGCTGAAGTACGAAGAAGTTCCCATTAGAATTGTGGACACCAAGGACCAAGTGCTAAGACGACGAATTATTCCCTACGTCAAGGTACAATGGTCGAACCACACCGAAAGAGAAGCCACGTGGGAGCTAGAAGAAAGGATGAGAAACCAATACCCGTACCTCTTCGGAGACCAAGCCAACCCAAGTTTCGAGGACGAAACTTCCCATAAGGAGGGAGGGATGTAAAATCCAAGAATTTTAAGCTTTATCATTTAAGTTTTTATCACGATAGTATATTTTGGATACCAGGATTTATCTCATTTGAGGATGTGAGATTTGTAAGATTTTACCAAGATTGAATAATAATAATATCGTGTATATTATTTGAAATTTCGCAGATAAATATCTAAGATTTGAGTTGATATGGAGATACCGGGATATAAATCAGACAAATGGTAATAAAATCTCTAGAATTCGAAATTTATCAGTATATATATATGCAAATTTCGAGATTTGCATGGGATAAAAGATTTAAATTTCGAACAAATGACGGATAGATATATCACGATTCGAGATAAAAGATTTAAGTCAGATTTCAACGCGATATCACTCGATCCCGATAGCAGCCAACCCCTATAAATAGGAGGGCCCTGTATTCGAAAATCACACCTCACACAACACACTCAAATTTTCGAAAATAGTGCCTAGTCTCTTTAGGAATTTTCGAGCACAGCGAAGCGCTGCTGCAGTCCAACCACGAAGCTAGGGTTCGAAATTTCCAGTGCAGGATTCCCCTCTATTCACGTTTTTCTACGATATCTAAGGTAAGTGGGCTTGTTTTAAATGTGTAATTTCAGTGTATGCATTTTCGTATTTTCGAAATTTCGGTCGAGTACAATTCTTCTTCTACCCCTTCTGGCTACGATTTGTGCATGAGTTTTATGTTGACACTGTGATGATTCAACTTGATATGGGAGGGAATCCCAACTATGATATGACTCTCATACGGTGGGGATATAACTGATCCGGCCTCGCCTCCTTAGAGGAATAAAAATTAGGGACTGACGTCAGTAAACCATTGAAAGTAGAGGAATCTCAGTGTCAGGTCAAGGATACGAATGTGGTATGAGTCAATTTATGCATGGTGTGTGTGTGTACGTATTTCGAATTTTATATGCATGTTTTTGTGTACTCGAACGGCCCCCACTTGCTGAGTATTTCCCAAAATACTCACCCCTTACAACCTTCCCAGATAAATCAGAAGATAAATCAGAGGAACAGGTTGAGGAAGAAGAGTCGGATCAATTTTGGGGCTGGTGAAATTATTTAAATTTCGAGAATTTTGCTGCAAGGATTTAAGAATTTTAGTAGGTTTATTTTAATTGTAAACGCTTCCGCAATTTATTCAATTGTAAAGACAATGATTGTTTTTTTTGCGAATTTATGAAATAAACTGGTTTCGGTTTATATTGTGCTACGAGGCTGGTTGTTTTTCGATTGTGTGATTGATGAACAATGTCGGTGTCAAATCCCGAGTTTCGGGGCGTGACACCATGCCTGCAAAATTTGTATATGAGGAATTATTTTACCTATATTTTCATAATAATAACTAAAATAACAACACTACATGATCTGTACATGGCCGAGAAGGTTGAGGTGGTGATCAGTGTGTGTAAATCCTCTGTTACTCATTCCCGTCAAGATTTCAAGAGCTAGAACGCCAAAGCTGAATACATCTGACTTTACAGAGAACATACCATCTATTGCATATTCTGGGGACATGTAGCCACTGTAATAGAGTATTAGCCAGAAAACAATGTCACAAGCAATGAAAACCATTACTCACTTGCAGATTTTTAGATACTTACTATGTTCCAATAACTCGGTGTGTCTTAGCTGCTGTCTCATTTCCTCCAAAACTTCTAGCTATACCAAAGTCTGATATCTTCGGGTTCATGTCAGAATCTAGTAATATATTGCTAGCTTTGAGGTCTCGATGGATAATTGTCAACCTGGAATCTTGATGCAAATACAATAGTCCCCGAGCAATTCCATTTATAACGTGGAAGCGTTTCGGCCAATCAAGTACACTGTTTTTCAATGGATCTGTCTCATAAATGATACTGCATTTAATTTCAGTTAGCTTTTGCAGAATGAAGATGTCGAAAATGTTCCGAAGAGGAGTAATTGTTACCAAATAGAATCAGGTCCAGGCTTTTGTTGGTCATGTATTCATAAACCAGCATGTTCTCTTCTCCATGACTGCAGCATCCTAGAAGCCTGACTAGATTACGATGCTGGAGTTTCGCAATACAGGTCACTTCATTCTTGAACTCGTCTACTCCTTGAAGTGATGTTTGAGACAGACATTTGACTGCAATTTCTTTTCCACTTTCCAACAGGCCCTGAAATCAGAATTTACTCTAGTATATATCTTTAGATTTTGTAAGGTACCACCGTCCACCTGGTAAATTTATATATTTACCTTGTAAACAGGTCCAAATCCGCCCTCTCCAATCTTGTTTTGGATAGAAAAATTATCGATGGCCTTAGTTAATGAATTGAGATCGAATATCGGTTGCCCTAATTCTGTCATGGTATTCATCTTTCTGCTTTGATGCAGAAACCGATCTCCTGCGACCTGCAAGATGATCAGTCTTCCTTGTTTTCTTGAAATATAGCATCAGGCTCAGGCCTAGCATAATCATTCCCCCTACCAGGGCCAAAATCACCATTACAAGTATAAGTTTCATTCCTTTCGAATCTGTAGCAGAAAATAAACTAGCCGACATTAGAAGATTAAAGATTCGGAAACAGTAAAAAAGGCCTTGAAAGAAACTAGTTACATCTTCCCCTTTTCACTCCTACTTCCATTAATTAACGAGAAGCTAGCTTAAAAAAAAATAAACTCGTTAAATTCTTACCTATCTCAGAAGAAGCCATTCTAATGTAAATACTTTCTCCTCCAGGTACCACTCTGATATCTACAAGTTCGCCAAACCAAAGTAAACATCCACTTCCCCCTTTACTTATATCGAGACTCGTATAGGCCATACACGAGCAATTCTTTAAACAAAATACCCCACATTCTTCAAGATTCATGCTCACGTTAAACAAAGAACCTCTCGTATCAGGAAACTTAAAACCTGAATACTTAAAAAACACATCTCCCTTTGAACAATTCAAAGGTGTCCTTCGGACACATCCTTTAGACCAATCTGTCCTCTCCCACCCGATTGGATCTTTCGGCACGAATCTATCCAAACATCCGCAGGGAGGTGAATTTGCAATGTTACAACAGCCATGCACACCACAAAAACCATATGTATCACAACTATCTGTTGGTGACGTAAGGTAAATAACCCAACCTTGTGTTTCGTCGACCCAAGTCCATCTTTGTCCAACACCACTCTCATTCAACGTGTATCTTGAAATAACTGAGTGGTGTAAAAGCTCATAATGATAATAAATCTCATTCTCCTTCATAACTACCTCGAAGCTATAAATAGTATTTTTTCGCAGATTTGGTACTCCGCTAAAGCCTTCACCATTCCAGGCTCCACTTCTGAACTGCAAAGCATCTCCCTTTTTTATTGTCAGCTGCGGATAACCAGAAGGATCGCAATGAATTGTATGATCTCCTGTACTTGGATCATCGTAGCTCTTCCAGGACGAGAGGTAGACCTCTCGACGAGTCGTAAAGTTCCAACCGAGCTTCATCCCAGGTAATAAATGATCAGTGGGATGCTCAAAACTCTGCCAAAGGAAATTCTCAGGGCCCGAATAATCTGAATCTTTAACCACGAGGTTCCCCGTGTCGAGCAACTGTGCCACTGGATTCTGAACGATTTTCGATGAATTCGTAGACCAAACAACTCTGTTGGACCCATCAATAACGGCCAGAAACCCTGTCTCGATGAGTTTAAACGTGCCTGATGTATTGGTGAGCGGAGTTTCCCTGTTGGCGACCCATACCACAGTCTGTCCTTTGATTTTATTGTACCATATGCCCACATACCGATTCTTGGACTTTCCAGGAGTGAAAAATCCCAATACGAAATCTCCACCAGATGAAATTATTGTATCACCATCTTTCAGAAACTGAGCTGGAGTTAAAATGTCCATTGCTTGGAGCATTCTCGGCCCACAAAGTAAGGAGATTACTGTTGTAATAAAGTGCAAGGACATAGAACGTTCATTCCATCTGGTGTTCATGGTTCTTGGTGCCTAAACGCCTTCTTTTTTGGCCCCCTCGACAATATGACTGAAATGAGAAAACTAGACCAGATCGGTGAACTCTGAAATTTCACTGTTGCAGAATATCACCCAAGGAAAGTGGACCAGAACTGCCTATTTTGTTTGATTTCTTCCTACCCGAATAATAAATTTTTTTTAAATATCCAACGTCATACAATTGATTTTTTAATGGGACAGACTAATCAGAAGTTCAAATGCACAATATTTTTTTTTTTTTGGGTTAAAAAAGACCTTCACTTGCAGAAATTCAAGGTAAGATATTTTTTTATTATTATTTGAATAATGACTGATGTATTTTTCTTGATCCACTGACTTGGAAAACGGGAGTCAATTAAATTACACAAAAAGAGAAATTTGGTTGATCTACGTGGTTGAAAAAGTAAACCAATCCACAAAATGTTTTCTAACTTGTGGGCACAATAAATTTATAGAGGAACCACCAAAGGCACAAAGGTAAGTTCGAGCATTTTTTAAGCAAATATAAAATTGAGTGCAGACTCCCTGCAGATGATGTTTGTTTGTTTGACTTTTGATTGATTACTTGTCTCGAGTGTGAGTAGAATATAAATCTGCAGCAATGCCAAAAAGGGCCCTTGAACCGCAAGTAAAAATAATTTGGAAACTAGTTGTGACGGACCCGTGCTCCTGATTAACGTTTAATGATCAAACAACCAGGATTCGTTAATGTAAACAGCGAAAACGATTAAAAATTTTCCTTTTGGGCCAATAGAAATTTCGACATAAACTCCCCGTAAGTAGGACATCCCAAAAATTTCCAAGCAACACAAACATTTATATACTCGAAAGAAAGTCATAACAGCAATTCACAAACCTATAGCCGCACTGGCCAGGACTAATGCATACATAGCCGACAAGGCTCAATCACACAACTAGTAATCCAAAACATCATAAAATAACAGTACAGCTACACAGGGCATTCCCTGGCAAAAGTATGACTCAATGATAGAATATCTGGGAACTCGCAACAACAATCCAACTACTGGGCATCGCCGCTACCTGACGCTCCACCAGACGCGTCAAATCCTCCTGGATAATCTGCTATGGCATCAAAAACAACCACATCATAAACAGAAAAGAGGGGTCAGGCCCCAGTACGACGAACCAGTAAAATTATGACAATTATAACTGACGTGAAATAAAATCAAGTAAAATGCAATGAAATACAATGCGTGTCGGTAACAATGAAATAACGGATACCAAAACGGAGTCCAATAAAACGCATCAGCAACAGGAACAGTGGCCACCCGTGCCAGGAATGCAGCAACGTAATATCATGCCGCCGCTCATCCATGCACGTAGCATCGAGGGTCCGGTAGCGACCCGGTCAGTCCTCGAGCAGTCATCAGGAGTGTGCTAATCCTATCACTCATTCCATCGATGAGATGTCAGGAGTGATCTAATCATATCACTCGCTCCATAGATGACGCAACAGCTCAACAGATCAGTAATGCTAGCAATCAACGGAGTCAAGGCTCGAAATGCTATGTATCAACTCAAATAAATACATGAATGCAGTCACGTATTCACAGAAGCACATAAAGCACGCCACAACTCATTACAAAGTACTTAACGTCATTCCACATCACTATAGACGTCATAATAAAACAGTTCATACGCCAAATATAGTGATTTATTTAACTTAAATCTCTCAATACCGGACAACTTGAAATTTCGAAAATTCGATCATATCGAATCTGAAATTTTTCGATATTTACTAGGAATTTCCAAAATGTTCATTTTTTATTTCTTATGCTATAAACACATCCCAATAACGATTTAACATTTCACAAATCATAAATTCCCAAATTAATAGGCTAAATTCGAAATATTATCTAAATAAATTTCGAAAATTAGCTTAATACCTCCAATCGGCTCCGATATAGCACCTACAATCAATAATCCAATATATATTAATTATTGAAACTCAATTGAATTAAAATGCCCAAAATTCGAAACCCTAAAATCTGCATTATACCTCTAAAATTTCAACAATTGCTCAAAACTTCGAATTTAAGCTTCAAACAACTTAACCCAAGCTTTATTCCAACTTTTTCGGCGAAAACAGGCGGCGGTCTCCGACGGGTTTCCGGGAGTCGCGAGTTTTCTGCGAAATTTTTGTATCAATGGATATCTCTCGTCGAGAGGATTCCGAATATGTATTTACTGTAATTTTTCGGCGACCGGAGCGGCTAAAATCGAAGTATGAAATTTCGAAATATGTTGAAGAAGAAATAAGCTTCGGCGATGCAGTATACTGGGAGAGAGAAACTTCTGTTTCTTTCTTTTTTTGTTTCTATTATGATTATTATTATTTAACCTTAAATTTTGGGCTGGGCTTGGGTGTACAGACTGGGCTCTCACACTAGTCGCATAATTATCTATCACCATCATCTTACTAATTATTCTTCATTTTTTTAATAAATATATTTAATATGAAAACATATAATTAAATATATTTTTTTATTAATTATTAATTGAATAAGAATCGATAATTAATTTTTAATTGAATCAAAATGGATAGATTAATATAAATTTTGAAAATACCTTAATGATTAATTAATTTTTAAACATTTTTATTTTGTGTTTGAAAAAAATATAAAAAAAATTAATTTGACGGATCTACATGTCAAATCCAGATTAGATCCACTATGTTCTCGAGGCGAGGGGTCCAATGGTATGTGGGTTAGATATCGAGTTTGACCAAATCCACGCCGTTGTCATCCTGAGCAAGATCTCTAGAGGGTGTCATGAGTTTAATCTCATCTACCAACATTTTCTCGTCGCGAGCATATTGTATATGGTTTTGCAAATATGATTTACTTGGAAGGTTTTTGGCTAAAATTATTTAAAACAACTTATAAGTTCGTACATCTTATAAGTTGTCCTAAGAGTTTATAAGCTGCGATGTCATATTTTTAAAATAATATGCTAAAGTCTTTGAATAAATTTATTTTAAACAACTTAAAAGTATTAATGTGTTTGATATTATAATATATTTTTATTGTCAAAATTACCATATAATCTGATGAGTTAATGTAGGTAGTTATACATACATATACATATATATATATATATATATATATATATATATATATATATATATTATACGAAAATAGTTTTATAATTTTAATATTAAAAATTAATCTATTTTATATTTATATTTTGAAAATTTTATGTTGTTTAGTTTATATCACTTCAAGAATAAAATATAAGTCATATATTAATTTTCTAAAATAATCCATCTTTATATTATTTTTAAATATTTTATTCTTTTAATTTTCTCTCTGTATGTTTTTTAATGTAATTTTGTAATTATATTTTTAGTGTATTTTATAATTAAGTAATAAATCATAGTATCACAAGAAGATGTATAAAAAATTAACTATATAAGTAATAGTAGAATAACATGATAAATATAGAATAATATGATAATAATAGTTTAATAGTAACATGTTTTATGATTTTTTAACAAAGAATTGAAAATAAAGAGTTTAATAAATTATTTATAAGAGTTTATATCAACAATTATGAATGTTAATATATTAATAATCTCATGAAATACGAATCTCTTAAAAAAAATTGAAGAGTTTAGCTATAACAAAAAATTTAAAGATTTTAGTAACACTTTTGAAAAAATATATCTATATTTATATTATATTATATTATATTTATATTATATCTATATAAAAGTGATAATGTGAAAAAAAATTTCAACTGTGAATGGATATAATTTTTCTTTACATATTTTCTTATTCACATTATCACGTAACATACGTTACTCTCACATTTTATCTATTAATAATTAATTCTAATTAGTCACATCTTATTGTACTTTTGATTTTGTCGTATTGTCTTTCTTTCTTTATAATATTTAGTTATGACATATTGCATTCTATTTAATTTTTTCGAATAACATTTATTTTATTCTAAATATCTATAAAAGAGTGGATGATAGAAATATATTTTTCAATTGTAAAATGGACATAAGAAAAATGATATAGAGTTATATTTATATTTTAGTTTGTATGTAGCAAAGTAAGTTATGTCCATGTTTTTAAATGTTTGAGCTAATTAAAAAAATCACTATTAAATTTACTTAATATTAGTATTAATTAATTTTCTCAATTTAATAATTTTCTTGGACTTTCATTTAAATTTTAAATTAAATTAAATATGTTATTTATTGGTATCTTTCACTGCCATTTGAATAATTTATATCACTTCAAAAATAAATGTAAATCATATATTATTTTTTAAAATTAATTCATTTTTGTATTACTTTTAAATGTTCTATCTTTTTTATTTTCTCTGTAAAAATGGATTCATGCATCCAAATCAAATTCATTGCTGCTTATTTTTTGGCTGTTCAGTTGATTGAGGTGTTAATGTAAACACGACTTAAACCCTACAACAGTACAGGCCTATCTATTATTTACAATGAACATGATTGATAGATTAATATATTAAAACTAAGTAAACCACCGAAGATATTAAAAAAAGAAGGGGACCCAAGATATCCGAAGTCAACATACGTCGTTTCATATTCACCTTCTAGCAGCATGTTGGAGAACTCATTAGGCGAAATTGTAGCGTTTGTGCTAAATGAGCGGTCAAGGATAAATATACATGGGTAATCAACGGTTAGATAAGAGGAATCATAATATAATTTTTTCCCCCTACCTTGCTTCGAGCAATGTAATTGTGGAACATCTAGAAGCTTACCATGTATTTAGGAATAATTATAGGATATTTATTCACAGATTAGGCATATAATCTTTTCCTAGTTTTAAGATTATCTTGTTACTTAGTTTGTTATTTTTGATTTGGTACAACTCCTACTTTTAAGGAGATTAGGTTGTATATATATTTACTGGTTTTTATCAATGAATAGAATAACGTGATTATTCCTCACTCTTCTTTTCTACATGGTATCAGAGCCATAGCACCATCTTTATATCATGGCCACTTCACCTTTACCAGTCATCCCTCCTCCTTCAGCGACAGACTCATTTACCAGCTTCATCACACATCACTTGCTGAATGGCCAAAACTACTTAGCATGGTCCAGATCAATTTTGATGTTTGTGAGTGGTAAAGGCAAGGACGACTACCTGACTGGAATGATTCAAACTCCAGAGGAAGACGATCCAAGCCATAGAGTATGGAAGACAAATAACAACATGGTCAAGACATGGCTAATCGGCTCCATGACCACTGAAATCGGTGAAGGGTTTCTGATGTATGATACTGCTGCAGAAATACGGGACCACGCAAAAACAACATACTCCAACATCGATAACACGTATGAGCTCTTCGAGATAGAGAGCAGTCTCCATGATCTCCGACAGGGCGATTCCTCAGTCACTCTATACTACACCTCCCTTGTTCGACTTTGGCAGAAACTAAACCTCTACGATCAACAAAAGTGGACATGCCCTACCGATGCCCATCTCTATAACAAAATCATTGAAACCAAGCGTGTGTTCAAGATGTTATCCGGACTGAATAAGGAGCTCGATGACGTCCGAGGTCGTATTCTCAGTATCAAGCCATTACCGTCACTTCAGGAGGCATTCTCATCTGTTCGACATGAAGAGAGTCGGCGGAAAGTGATGATGGGCGAGACACCATTGCAGACTTCAACCCCTGTAGAGGCATCGGCGATGTGCTCATCCGACTCCAACCAGCCATTTGCAGCAAAAGCTACATATGACAACAAGCCGCAAAAGCCACGTCCGTATTGCGATCATTGCCGAAAGCTCGGACACACTCGTGAGACGTGTTGGAAAATTCATGGTTAGCCACCAAATGGAAAGCCACCCTACCATTCTGGTGATCCCGAGAGCAAGGCTAACACTGCAACCTCAAATCTATTTAGTAAGGAGCAGCTTGATCTCCTCCACAGCATCATCCACCAAGCCCATCCATCACCTCCAGCAGGCTCCAGAAATGTTGCACAACGAGGTAACACTTCTCAAGCCTTTCATGTCCAGGCTGCTCAATTGTCCTGGATTGTCGATTCTGGTGCGTCAGATCACATGACTGGTAACAAATCCTTATTCACATCCTATTCACCATGTGACCACCCTATCTTCGTTATGATCGCCGATGGCACACATTCCATGGTAGAAGGAATTGGATCAGTCACTGTCACTCCAAAGTTGAAGCTTGATAACGTGTTTTATATTCCAAAACTTCAGTGCAATTTGCTCTCAGTCCTTAGAATTAATAAGGACTTGAAATGTCTCACAACTTTTGATGATCATTCTTGTTTATTTCAGGCTCGGGGCTCGGGGACGATGATTGGATATGCTAAACTGTGTTCTGGACTTTACATCATCAACACCAACAACCCCACTGCAACTCCACAATGCTCTCTCGCATCTTCTCATAATATTTCTAGTTTTCAGGACAGTAATCATAGTGATATCCTATTACTTCACTATCAGTTAGGCCATCCTAATTTCTTGTATCTGCAAAGAATGTTTCCCTCATTGTTTATTAATAAAGATGTCACTGCATTTTCATGTGATATTTGTCAACTATCCAAACATACTCGCAACTCATACCCACCTCGTCCATACAAAGCATCTAAGCCATTCACCATGATTCATTGTAACATTTGGGGAGCATCTAAGATTGCAAATATTACTGGATCTCGATGGTTCTTATTATTTGTTGATGATCATACTCGGTTTAGTTGGGTATATCTTATGAAAAACAAATCTGAGGCTGCTTCATTATTTCAACAATTCCATGCCATGATATTAACCCAATTTCATGCTAATATTCAGATATTCCATTCTGATAATGCTGGGGAATTTTTCAACCACGAACTTGGGCACTACTTCAAGTCTCATGGAATCGTGCACACAAGTTCTTGTGTTCAAACTCCTCAACAAAACGGCATTGCTGAGAGGAAGAATCGACATCTTCTTGAGGTGCACGATCACTCATGTTCACCTCAAACGTACCAAAATTCTATTGGGGGGAAGCTATACTTACTGCGACCTATCTAATAAATCGCATGTCATCTCGTATCCTCAACTACAGTAGCCCTACTCAAGTTCTCTTATTTGTCTATCCACACACTCGCCTGATATCCTACCTTCCACCTAAGGTGTTTGGTTGCTCAGCGTATGTTCATCTTTACAATCAGAATAAGCTAGATCCCAAGTCCCTTAGGTGCATATTTGTTGGCTACTCATCTACACAAAAAGGGTATAAGTGTTACTCTCCAAGCACTAAGAAATACTACACCACTATGGATGTTACTTTCCAGGAGAAACAACCCTTCTACTCTACCAGTACTGTCATTCAGGGGGAGCATGTTCCTAGTGAATCCCTTCATAGTGAATCCCAGTACTTGTTCCTGAGTGATCAGCCAGAGCACATCCCACCTCCATCTACTTCTCAACTTCAGTCCCCTCATGGAGTCCAATGAGAGAACACACAACAACACATCCATGAATCTACTCCAGCTTCCGAATCTGTAACGGAACAAGGTAATACTCATACTCCTGTTGAAACTCCTGTTTTTAATCAAACTAACCAGGACCTACCTATTGCCGTGAGGAAACCATCTCGGGATTGCGGCCCCTATCGCATGCAAGATTTTGTTTAATATGAGAATCTTTCCACAAGTTACAAGGCGTTTGTCTCCAATCTTGATCAGATTCAAATACCTAACTCTGTGGAAGATGCTCTCAAAGTACCAGAATGGAAGGCTGCAACGTATGAGGAGATCCATGCACTAGAGAGCAATAAAACCTGGGAGATTACAGACTTACCGTCGGGGAAGAAAGCTGTGGGATGCAGGTGGCTATTCACCGTCAAATACAATGCAGACGGGTCAATTGAGAGGCGTAAAGCATGGTTAGTGGCAAAAGACTTCACTCAAGCCTACGGGATTGATTATGGTAAGAACTTCGCACCAGTGGCTAAGCTTAACACAATCCGAGTTCTCTTATCTCTTGCTGCCAACCTTGACTGGCCATTGTTTCAACTCGACATCAAGAATGCCTTCCTCAATGGTGACTTAGAGGAGGAAGTATACATGAGCATACCACCGGGTTTCAACAACGGGTTAAATCCAAACAAAGTCTGCAAGCTCAAGAAATCATTATATGGTTTGAAGCAATCTCCTCGAGCATGGTTTGGTAAATTCACTCGAGTTCTCAAACGACAGTCTTACCATCCAAGCCACGCCGACCATACCTTGTTTACAAAACACTCTACTCATGGGAAATGTACGATACTAAGTGTATATGTAGACGATATAATAATAACTGGAGATGACGTGGAAGAAATAAAAAGGCTGAAGGAATTATTGTCTACTGAATTTGAATTCAAAGACTTAGGGCAACTGAAATTCTTTCTTGGAATGGAAGTGGCACGCTCACAGAATGGAATATCAGTAGCACAACGGAAGTACACCATTGACTTACTCAAAGAAGCTGGAATGCTTGGATGCAAACCCGTGGATATTCCCATGGACCCAAACCCCAAGTTGCGGCCAAGAACGACTGAGCAAGCTGCTGATAAGGGGAGATTCCAAAGACTAGTAGGAAAATTGATCTACTTAGCACATACTCGACCCGATATCACATTCGCGGTAAGCATGGTTAGCAAGTTTATGAATGATCCCGCAGAGATACACATGCAAGCAGTAATACGCATCCTTCGATACTTAAAAGCATCCCCAGGAGAAGGTCTTTTATTTAGAAAGACTCCCAGCCGACATATAGATGTTTACACGGATGCTGATTACGGTGGTTCAGTCTCCGATCGAAGATCTACATCCGGGATGTGCACATATGTATGGGGAAATCTAGTTACATGGAGAAGCAAGAAACAATCGGTAGTCGCCAGGAGTAGTGCTGAAGCGGAGTTGAGATCTCTTGCACATGGAGTGTGCGAGGGAATTTGGCTTGAGCGGCTACTTCGAGACCTACAAGTCAGTGTTGATGGCCCAGTTAGAATGCTATGTGATAATCAAGCATCCATCAGCATGTCCCAGGATCCAGTACATCATGACAGGACTAAACACATCGAGATCGACCGACATTTCATAAGTGAGAAAGTAGAGGCAAAGTCTATTTCGATGAACTATGTATCGTCTCAAAATCAGTTAGCGGATATCCTTGCGAAACCCCTTTCTCGTCCAAGCTTCCTAGACATGTGTAACAAGCTCAATCTTCTGAATATTTATGTCCGAGCTTGAGGGGGACTGTGGAACATCTAGAAGCTTACCATGTATTTAGAAATAACTAGCAAGAAGCACGTGCGATGCACGTGAATATCAATTATTTAATAAAAATTAAAATTTGATTTTTTTAAAAAATAATTTGAATAATTTTTTTTAATTTATATTGTGTTGGTAGAATAAGATTCACAAAACACGTTTTTAGTAAAACACATTTTTCTTATTTTTAGTTTAGTATAAATAGTTCATTTTCTTCCTTTGGATACAATTTTGGAAGCTCATTTATCGCTGTAAACCTAACAATGAAACCTCTCCATTTTCTGAGAAATGTTCTTATGAGTCTTAACATATTGGTTTAGTCTATTGTCATATTAGATGAATAAATTAATTAAGAACGTATATACCTTACTTTCAAAATTGTTTCTCAAATTAAAATTCAAGCAATTGATTTTATGTTATATAATAAATTATAATGAGCATAATATATAGAACGAATTGAACTGAAACAAATTTTGAAAAAATATATATCTAAGCACCACGTATAAGTTATAATAACCTAAAAATTAATCAAATTATGGATTTTATAAATACATAAATAATAATTTATATAAGTGAAGCACACTAAGGACAAATAATTATCAATTTAAAATATTTGTGACTAACTCATCAAAATATTATCAAAACTAATGAAATAATAATATTGATAATAAAATATAACCTATAATATTCAATTTAAATATTATTTAACCTCATACAGAACTTTTTAACATTTTGCTTTAGAATTATATATCATAGATAAATTAATTTTTGTATACATTAGTTAATAAATAATTTTTTTTAAAGTATATAATTTATATTTTCATTAAGCCATCAATTACAAATATATATATATATATATATATTTGTAATTGATGGCTTAATGAAAATATATTTATATATATATATATATATATATTATGTATTTGTATGTGTTTAGTGATTGTATATTGCTGGGATCAGAAAAGAATTTAGATGGGGTGAATAAACTCTTTTAAAAATATTTGCTTTTAAAATTTGTCTTCAATCGTTTTTAGGCGGTTGAAAGATTTTCTCAAACGATTAGAATATGAACCACGTGAAAAGTGTGAAAGACGATTCAATATTTCTAATATTTTCAACCGGTTGGCAATCTAAACAACAAGATATAGTTTGAAATGTAAAAACTTGTGAAAAGTAAAGACACGAGAATTTTATGGATGTTCGGAGAAAAACGCTCATACCCCTTCTTCCTCTGTAGGAAGGATTCCACTAAAACACTTGTCTGATATATATATTTTTTTAAAAAATTTGCTACTAAAATATTTAAATTTCTTATCATAGCTAACTCTCTTAATTTTTCTATCATATTCATATTTTATAATATTATTAACATATTAACATTCATGATTATTGATATAAATTATATTAATAATTTATTAAATTATTTACTTTCAATTCTTAGTTAAAAAAATTATAAATATATTATTATTAAATTTCATATTATTATATACTTATCATGTTATTATATTATTGCATATATAATTATTTTTTTCTTATATCTTCTTGTGATACTATGATTTATTATTTAATCAGAAACTACACTAAAATATAATAACAAAATTGCATTAAAATCATAAAATAACATGTAGAAAGAAAATTAAAAGGGTAAAATATTTAAAGTTAGTATAAAGATGAAATATTTGAGAAAATTAATATAGGAGTTACATTTTATTCTTGAAGTGATATAAATTATTACAATCAATGTATATTGTAGTGATGAGGTCATTTTTATTTTTTGACAATTGAAAAACATGGCTAATGATCTACACTTTTGTAGGTATATAGATAAAAAAAATATTTTTTTATCAAAGATATATTCATTTTTAATGCATAGATTTCCCATAAATTGTGTAGAAAATTTCCATGCAATTAATCTAACAACACACAATTTAAGGGGATAGTAGAAAATTTACAATGAAAAACTTTGTTATTCTTTTTACACTTTTATAAGTATAATAGTTAAATATATATTCTTTTAATATTTTTAATTATTTTTTAAAATTAAAAAATCTATTCTTTTAATATTTTTTCTAAGAATTATGTATCAAGAAAATGTTATTTTTCTAATTTATTTTTATTATCAAATATTAATTCAATTTTTATGTAACATTATTTTCAAAATTTATTTTGTTACAAATTTCTATTAAAAAATAAAAATACTATTATGATCTTCATGTATTTAATGATTGTGTAGAAAATTTTTCATGCAATTAATCTAACAACATACAATTTATGGGAATAGTAAAAAAGTTACAATGAAAAACTTTGTTATTCTTTTTACACTTTTATAAGTATAATAGTTAAATATATATTCTTTTAATATTTTTAATAAAAATATATATTTTATTAAAAAAAAGCTATTCTTTTAATATTTTTTGTAAGACTTATTTATGAAGAAAATATTATTTTTCTAATGTATTTTTTATTATCGAATATCTATTCAATTTTTATGTAATATTATTTTCAAAATTTCTTATTTTACAATTTTCTATTAAAGAATTTTTAAATTACAAAATTATGATAACTGATTTTGGAATTGAAACTAAGAAAAGATTTAGTCTGATTTTGATTCTACTGTTCTTGAGAACCATTGTCAGGTTTAGCTTTAGACATTTAATTTAATGTCTAAATCTTAATCAATCTTAGTAGATATTTCAAATATCACCGAATTTTGTGTGTGCTGAATTTATAAATTTGTCGTATGTATAATCTTTTTTAAAAGTGCTACTAAAATCTTTACTTTCTTATTATAGTCAAACTCTGCAAATTTTTCTAAAAGCTTCATATTTTATGAGATTATTAACATATTGACATTCATAATTATTGATATAAATTCTTCTAATAAATTTATTAAACTATTTACTTTCAATTCTTTGTTTAAAAAATCATAAAATATGTTAGTATTAAATTTCACATTATCATATTATTTTATATTTATCATGTTATTATATTATTGTACATATAGTTAAATTTTTTTATATATCTTCTTGTAATACTATAATTTATTTATTACTTAATTAGAAATTGCACTAAAAACATAATTACAAATTTATAATAAAATCATTAAAAAAATGTAGAGATAAAATTAAAAGAATAAAACATTTAAATGTAGTATAAAGATCAATTATTTGATAAAATTAATATAGGAGTTACATTTTATTATTGAAATGATATAAATTACTACAATCAATGTATGTTGTAATGACAATTTATTAGTATTTGTTACAATTTACATATATATCCTTATATGATTTTTTGAATTCATAATAATAAGAAGACATTTGTGTCTTTTCCCAATCGGAAAACAAATGAGTGATCCACACTTTTATAGGTATATAGATATATGATTTTTTGAATTCATATTAATAAGAAGACATTTGTGTCTTTTCACAATCGGAAAACAAATGAGTGATCCACACTTTTATAGGTATATAGATATAT
Organism: Primulina tabacum; assembly: GCF_025594145.1. Lineage (NCBI taxonomy): Eukaryota > Viridiplantae > Streptophyta > Magnoliopsida > Lamiales > Gesneriaceae > Primulina > Primulina tabacum. The sequence goes on from NC_134564.1 coordinate 35,411,581, forward strand.
AGATTATAGGATATTTATTCAGAGATTATGCATATAATCTTTTCCTAGTTTTAAGATTATCTTGTTACTTAGTTTGTTATTTTTGATTTGGTACAACTCCTACTTTTAAGGAGATTAGGTTGTATATATATTTACTGGTTTTGATCGATGAATAGAATAACGTGATTATTCCTCACTCTCAAGAGAACTTCTCTCAGTGAAGAAACCAGGCTGCTTGGGTGAAGGAAAGACGCCTTCGTTGCTCAACATAGTTACCACAGCGGACATGCTTGGCCTATCTTTTGGATTTTGTTGCACGCATAACAGACTAACATGGATCGTTCTTAGCATTTCGTAAATGTTAGATGTTTCATCTAGGCAAGGATCAACTAGTTCCAATGACCTCCCTTCTTTATAAAGTGTCCATGCCTATGAAATTTAGTGTATTAGGAATGAATTTACATATATTTTTCATAATAATAGATCCAAGAAACAACAGTACATGTCCGAGAAGGTTGAGGTTGTGATCAGTGTCGGTGAATCCTCTGTTACTCATTGCTGTCACGATTTCAAGAGCTAGAACACCAAAGCTGAATACATCTGATTTTACAGAGAACAGACCATCTATTGCATATTCTGGGGACATGTACCCACTGTAATAAGAGTATTAGCCGGAAAACAAAGTCACAAGCAATGAAAGACCATTACTAACTTGCAGATGTTTAGATACTTACTATGTTCCAATATAATAAGTCGGCGTGTCTTAGCTGCTGTCTCATTCCCTCCAAAACTTCTAGCTATACCAAAGTCTGATATCTTCGGGTTCATGTCAGAATCTAGTAATATGTTGCTAGCTTTGAGGTCTCGATGGATAATTGTCAACCTGGAATCTTGATGCAAATACAATATTCCCCGAGCGATTCCATTTATAATATTGAAGCGCCTTTTCCAATCAAGTAGAATTTTTTTCTTTTCGTCTGTTCAAAATATTCATGCGGTTAGTAGTCTCCCGTTGAACTGGAACATCAATATATACTAGACTTCAATTTCTACAGTCTACCAGTAATATATCATATTAAATGTATCGTTGCTCTAATTATGTAAAATTTTGTTTTCCTCTACAACTGCAATAGAATTATATGATTTACAAAATAACAGACACATCATATGAAGAAACTGTCTTAACAAGTTAATTAATTGCCTAAGCCTAATTCTAAGGCAATCTGTTTCTCAATCTGCCGGATTACAATTGGAATACCTACCAAATAAAATCATGTCGAGGCTTTTGTTGGGCATATATTCATAAATCAACATATTTTCATCTGCTTGGATGCAGCCTCCTATAAGCCTGACAAGATTTCGATGTTGAAGTTTGGCAATAAAGATGATTTCGTTCTTGAATTCATCAAGTCCTTGCATGGAGTCCTTGGATAACCGTTTCACAGCAATTTCTTGTCCATCTTCCAGCATGCCCTAAGCTCATAGTATATTCATGTGAAAGGCCTTTAGTGAATATGAAGTAATTGTGTGCCTTTCCATGCTTCAAACCTTTTCAAGTTCTGTACTTTTCTTATTACTTTTGTGCAGGTGTTTTCATATCTAAGAATTTCATTAACCTTAATTTAAAAAAAATGAAAAAAAAGTTTATTTACAAAAAGCAAGGAATAAACATTATCATATTTGGTACATGGTAGAATGTTCATTATTCACATAAAAAAAAGATTTTGTTTCACGCTGTTACGTCACTTACGCATCTCTAGCTGCATAGTTGCATTACGAAAACCTCATTGTGCAGATTATTTTAATCTCGGTCATATGTTTTCTACTGAGATTTATTTAATCAAAAGTTTTTTCTTTTTTGTTTTTAATGATTGAAAACTATACTAATTTTAAAATGCGATGATTAGTGTTTGCATAAATGTAAAGAAATGTGACAAATTTAACCTTATAAACTGGCCCAAATTAAAGCCACCTTCTCCAAGCTTCTTGTCAGTTGCGAAGTTACTCGTAGCCTTCAAAATGAAAAAAAAATCAAACAATGGTATCTCCGAGTTTTTCTCTTGGATTGCTTGATATTTTCCTGCAATAGAAAGTGGATACTCATTCTTCATATCTCCTGATTATTAAACTCACTTAATTTTCTTTGTGACTACTGCTTTTCTTCAGCGTAAAGCTCCGCAGTATGTTACCTTGTTTACCGCTCGTTGGATCAATGGACCTCTTCCGAATATAAAGAGAGAGGCTCAATCCTAAAAGACCTATCCCCAGTGCTGATGCAAAACTTGCGATGAGTATTGTTTTTCTCTTCTTTCTTTCAGGGTCAGCAACAGTTTCTATACAATTAAAAAGTATAATATCACTACAAGCATGATCAAAGATTGCAGAATGATTAGCTAAATTTGGAACAATTTCTTGATGCCATGAATCATTACCTGCTTCAGATGAAGCCATCCTGACATAAATATCTTGTCCGTCTGAAACCGTACTTTTGATGTCTATCAGTTCTTTGTACCAAATCAGACACCCGTTACCTTTAAGTATATCCAACAGTGTGTAGGCCATACAAGAGCAACTCTTTAAGCATTCTGCTTGGCATTCTTCTAGTGTCATGTTTGCGTTGTTCCAAGTATACCTTGCATCTGGAAGCTTGATTCCTGAATACTTCAGAAATATGTCTCCGTGGCAACTCAAATTCGTTCTTCGAACACATCCACTATTCCAATCAGCTTTAGCCCAACCTTCTGGATCTTTAGGGACAAACCTATGCATACAGGTACATAACGGAAAATTTGCGACACTGCAACTACCATATGCACCACATAACCTGTAAGTGTCACAATTATCGGCCGGGAAACTGATGTACATCATCCATCTCTGAGTACTATTAACCCACGCCCAACGTTCTGCAACACCACCTGGGTTGATCGCAACTATAGCAACAAATGATTTGTCAATGGTTTGTTGCAAATAGCGAACCTCCTTCTGATTCATCAAAAGCCTGAACTTGTACATAGCAATTTGATAATCATTTGGTCCCCCGCTAAAAGTAATTCCATTCCAAGGTCCCATCCTAGACCGTATTTTTTAACCTTCTTTCACGAGAATTTGTGGATATCCTGTTGGATCCAAGTGAATACTTGACGCTCCAGGTGAAGGGTCATCATCGCTTTTCCATGCTGACAGGTAAATCTCTGTCCCAGTTACTAAGTTCCATCCAAACTTCATACCAGGAATAACCACGTTAGTGGGATAATCAAAACTCTGCCAAAGGAAATTCTCCGGCCTATCATCGTTGGCATCTCTTACAACTAAATTTCCAGAGTCTAGCAACTGCGCAATTGGGTTTTGCACGGGCCTCGACTTATTTGATGACCAGACGGTGTTATTGGTGTCATTGAGTAGCACCAACAGTCCTGGTTCAACAACCTTCAGTAGACCTCCTCCGCTCGTCAACGGAGCGTTTTTGTTGGCGACCCAAAGGAATTTCCTATCTGGTATATTCTTGTACCACATGCCCACGTATCGATTCACCGAATTTCCTGGTTTGAAAAATCCCAGTTCAAAAACTCCGTCTGACGACACCAAGGTCTCACCGTCTCTAATAATTTTTTCATTGTTTATTGTATCAGTTTCACCGAAAGTTGTTTGAACAAGGAATAGGAGCATCAAAGATAGAATTTTCATCGCTGCAGCTGTCAGTTTACATGCAGGAAGTGTTCAAATTAAATATTCATCTGGCCAGCAATTTCTTTTTCTTGCAACCATGAACGGTCAATCAACCTTTTTAGTTGGGAAAATGAACCAAACCGTTCGTGAGCTATTCGAAGCTCGATTCGATAAAAATTCGTTTGAGCTTGTTTAATGAGGCTCGTTAAGATAAACGAACCAAGCTCAAGCTCTACGATATTCGGCTCGTTAGCTCGTGAACATGTTCGTTAGTAAATTAATAAGTAATATCTTAAATGAAAAATAATAATTTTGATATTTAATTTATTTATTTAACACATTAATTATGAAATATATAGAAAAATCTATTAAATTTATTTATTAAAATAAATTGACAAATTTTAATAAAAATATTATATTTTTTTCTAAATGTATAATTTATTTTGTAATGAATTTAAAGAATTTTTAAATGTACAATTCATATTTATTGAGCTCGTTTAGGTTCGATAAAAGTTTGAATAAGCTCGTGAGCCATGAATATATTCGTTAAATAAAGCTCGAGCTCGGCTCGATTATAAACAAACCAAGCTCAAACATTCAAGAGTTCGGTTCGGCTCGACTCAGTTACATCCCTACTTTCTAGACAAGGCCGAATTTTATAATATAATAATAATATTATTTTTGTGTTGCGCCTTTGACCTGGAGAAGATTTTGTACAACGCTGCTTTGTTTTTTTTTGGTCGTTGGCCTTGGGCGTTATTGGCTCACAGACGTGCAAGAATTAAAGTCCAAGTAGTTGGTATAATAAAAATAAATAATTTTTAAAAAATAATAGACCCAGTCTGCATGTTTAATTTCATTTTTTTAAAATATATATATATATATATATATCCAAGCAGTTGGTATAATAAAAATAAATAATTTTTAAAAAATAATAGACTCAGTCTGCAGGTTTAATTTCATTTTTTTAATATATATATATATATATATATATAAAATTAACAATTTTTAGATTATAGAATATTGAATTATAATTTTCCCAAATTATCACACTATTTTATACTTGGGCAACCATCTATTTTCACTTGAGTAATACCTATTGATATAATCTTGATCATTTTGACTATTAAATATCTTATTAGTTATTTTCATTTAATTATAAAAAGAGAACGTGTTCTATCCTCATAAAAAATAATAATAATCTTATCTATCAAACACACATTCACTTATTTATTAATTATTAAAAATAGAAAAAAAAAACATTTGATTCTTTAAGGATAAAAGAAGTTTAAATATTATTATGTTAGTACAATTTCTTAAAAATTATTTTTAATTTTATTTACAGTTTATTTTTTGTGGAAAAGTAAGAACCCAACCATGAATCTCTCACTTTACAATTAGCTGGCTAAAGGATTATTGTCACAATTCAAATCCATGGCTGGTTGTTTCTTGGCTGATCGGTTGATTCAGGTGTCAATGGAAACACAGCTTAAGAAAGCCAAATAGAATGTAGCAGACAAAAAGATGCCTAATATTCAACACCTGAACTAATGGATGGTTGGAGGTTAGTTGAAGATTCTATTTTTATTCTCTTGTTGGCTGTTAGGGAAACTGACCAATGCCTGTCAGGTTTTTTGTGAATTTGATTGCAGAGATTATGTTAGAAAAATTAGTGATTTCTCCAGCGATTACAAAACTTGCAAGGCCCAGGGGATGAGCTGAAAAGTCATATTTTGTCTGGGAATAGCCTTGAATGCGGACTGATCGGTGAGCACATTTCACTGGCCTTTCTATTAATCGCAACGAACATGATTGGCTGATTAATATAAAACCAAGTGAACAACTGAAGAGATTATATAAAGAATGGTTTTCCGGGGGGAAAAAGAAGGGGATCCAAAATATCAGAAGTATAACGTTAAACAACGTACATTATTTCATATTTGCCTTCTAGCTGTAGGTTGGAGAATTCATTAAGTAACATTGCAGTGTTTGTGCTAAATGAAAGGTAAAGGGTAACCGTACCGGGTATCCAACAGGTAGATAAGAGGATTTGTGCTAAACAAATTGTTTCCTATCTTGCTTCCAGCAATGTAATGGTGGCTTCATTTGCTGAAATCCCGGCATTTGTCCTAGTTGGACTCTTAGCTGCGAGAACTTCTCTTTCAGTGAAGAAACCGGGTTGCCTAGGTGGAGGAAAGAAGCCTTCATTGCTCAACATCGTTACCACAGCGGACATGATTGGTCTATCTTTTGGATATTGTTGCACACATAACAGACTGACATGGATCGTTCTTCGCATTTCGTGAATGTCAGATGTTTCAGCTAGGCAAGGATCAACTAGTTCCAATGACCTTCCTTCTTTATAAAGTGTCCATGCCTGTAAAATTTAGTGTATGAGGAATAAATTTACATATATTTTTCACAATAATAGCTCCAAGAAACAACAGTACATGTCCAAGAAGGTTGAGGTTGTGATCAGTGTGTATAAATCTTCTGTTACTCATTCCCGTCACGATTTCAAGAGCTAGAACACCAAAACTGAATACATCTGATTTTATTGAGAACAGACCATCTATTGCATATTCTGGGGACATGTAGCCACTGTAATAGAGTATTAACCAGAAAACAATGTCACAAGCAATGAAATGCCATTACTAACTGAGGGATTTTTAGATGCTTACTATGTTCCAACAACTCGGTGTGTCTTAGCTGCAGTCTCATTCCCTCCAAAACTTCTAGCTATACCAAAGTCTGATATCTTCGGATTCATGTCAGAATCTAGTAATATATTGCTAGCTTTGAGGTCTCGATGGATAATTGTCAACCTGGAATCTTGATGCAAATACAATAGTCCCCTAGCAATTCCATTTATAATATTGAAGCGCTTTTTCCAATCAAGTAGAATTTTTTTCTTTTGATCTGTCCAATATATTCATGTGGTTAATAGTCCTGTTGAATGCTGGAACATCAATGCTAGACTTATAAAACATGAACATGATAGCTAATATAAAACTCCAGATGTTCTCGTTAAATGGATCATTACTCTGGTTATGTAATATTTTGTTTTCCTCTACAATCGCAATAGAATTATCTGATTTCCAAAATAAGGAACACATTATATAAAGAAACTGTCCTAACAAGTTAATTAACGGCTTAAGCCTATGGTTTTATCCATAATTTTATATGCAATCTGATTCTCAATCTGACTGAATGCAGTTGGAATTCCTACCAAATAAAATCATGTCGAGGCTTTTGTTGGGCATATATTCATAGATCAGCATATTTTCATCTTCTTGGACGCAGCCTCCTATAAGCCTGACAAGATTCCGATGTTGAAGTTTGGCAATAAAGACAATTTCATTCTTGAATTCATCAAGTCCTTGCATGGAGTCCTTGGACAACCGTTTCACAGCAATTTCTTGTCCGTCTTCCAGCATGCCCTAAGCTCACAATATATTCATGTCATCATGTGAAAGGCCTAACCGAATATGAAACAATTGTGTGCCTTTCCATGCTTCAAGCCTTTTCAATTTTTGTATTATTCTTATTACTTTTGTGCAGGTTTTTTCATACCTATGAAGTTTATTAATCCCAACTCTAGATAAATAAATGAAAAAAAAGTTTATATACCCAAAGAAGAATAAACATTATCATATTTGGTGGAAGGTTCACTATTCACATAAAAACAAGATTTTGTTTCACTCTGTTACTTGTCTCTCTATGCACGCAGTTTGCATTATAAAAGCCTCATTGTGCAGATTATTTTAATCTCAGTCATATGTTGTCTGCTGAGATTTATTTAATCAAAAGCTTTTTACTTTTTGTCGTCGGTGATTGAAAACTATACTGATTTTAAAATGTGATGATTTTGTGTTTACATAACTGTAAAGATCTGGGCAATTTTACCTTATAAACTGGCCCAAAGCCACCTTCCCCAAGCTTGTTGTCAGTTGCAAAGTTATCAGTAGATTTCAAAATATAAGATAAATCGAACAATGGTATCTCCGAGTTTTTCTCTTGAATTGAATGATATTTTCCTGCAATGGAAAGTGGATACTCATTCTTCGTATCTCCTGATTATTAGACTCACTTTATTTTTCTTTGTGACTACTGACTACTGCTTTTCTTCACCGTAAAGCTCCCGCAGTATCTTACCTTGTCTACTGATCGTTGGATCGATGGACCTCTTCCTAAGATAAAGAGAGAGGCTCAATCCTATAAGACCTATCCCCAGTGCTGATGCAAAACCTGCAGTGAGTATTTTTTTTCTCTTCTTTCTTTCATGGTCAGCAACACTTTCTATGCAATTAAAAAGGTATAATATCAATACAAGCATTATCAAGGGATCAAAAACTGCAGCATACTTAGATAAATATTGAACAATTTCTTGATGCCATGAATCGTTACCTGCTTCAGTTGAAGCCATCCTGATATAAATATCCTGTCCATCTGAAACTATACTCTTGATGTCTATCAAGTCTTTGTACCAAATCAGACACCCGTTACCTTTAAGTATATCCAACTGTGTGTAGGCCATACAAGAGCAACTCTTTAAGCATTCTGCTCGGCATTCTTCTAGTGTCATGTTTGCCTTGTTCCGAGTATACCTTGCATCTGGAAGCTTGATTCCTGAATACTTCAGAAATATGTCTCCCTGGCAACTCAAATTTGTTCTTCGAACACATCCTTTATTCCAATCAGCTTTAGCCCAACCTTCTGGATCTTTAGGCACGAACCTATCCATACAGGTACATAATGGAGAATTTGCGATGCTGCAACTACCATATGCACCACATAACCTGTAAGTGTCACAATTATCTGCGGGGAAACTGATGTACATCATCCATCTCTGAGTACTATTAATCCACGCCCAACGTTCTGCAACACCACCTGGGCTTATCGCAACTATAGTAACAAATGATTTGTCAATGGTTTCCTGGAAATAGCGAACCTCCTTCTGATTCATCACAAGCCTCAACCTATACATAGGAATTTGAAAATCAATTGGCCCCCCGCTAAAAGTAATTCCATTCCAAGGTCCCATCCTAGACCGTATTTTTGAACCTTCTTTCATGAGAATTTGTGGATATCCTGTTGGATCCAAGTGAACGCTTAACGCTCCAGGAGAAGGGTCATCGTCGCTTTTCCATGCTGGGAAGTAGATCTCTGTCCCTGTTACTAAGTTCCATCCAAACTTGATTCCAGGAAGAGCCACGTTACTGGGATAATCAAAACTCTGCCAAAGGAAATTCTCCGGCCTATCATCGTTCGCATCCCTTACGACTAAATTTCCAGAGTCTAGCAACTGCGCAATTGGTTTTTGACCTGACCCCGACTTATTTGATGACCAGACGGTGTCATTGATGTCATTGAGTAGCACCAACAGTCCTGGTTGAACAACCTTCAATAGACCTCCTGCGCTTGTCAACGGAGAGTTTCTGTTGGCGACCCAAACGATTTTCCGATCTGGAATATTTTTGTACCACATACCCACGTATCGATTCATTAAATTTCCTGGTTTGAAAAATCCCAGTTCAAAAACTCCATCTGACGACACCAAGGTCTCACCATCTCTAATAATCTCATCAGTTGTTAGTATATCGGTTGCACCGAAAGTGGTCTGAAAAATGAACAGGAGTATCAAAAGTATGCCCTTTTGTAAAGTTTTCATCGCTGCAGCTAGTTTACATGAGGAGGTGTTCAAATGAACATTCATCCTGGCCAGCAATTTCAGTTTCTTCCAATTATGGGCCGTGAAAGCGCAGCCGGTCTGTCATCCTTTATAATATGATGATAATCTCCACGTCTCTTTTCTTCGACATATATTAGTATTTTTGTGCTGAAAAATCGACTGTCCCCGGCATGGCGGCATTGACCCGCGGATAATTTTCCATCCAATGGGAGAAGATCCCGTCCAAAATTTCGTCGGTATTTATTTATTTTTTTTCACTTTTTTTTTTTGGATGACTCATTGACGTAGAAGTATGAAAGACCTTGGGTATTACCTACACCTACCTTCTCAATCGATCGACTTTATAGAATTCCAATAGAATAATACTCAACCCAAAAACATCAATCCACAGTTGGTTCTTTTTTTAAAATGAAGATATCGCTAAAATTACATTTAATTATGACTGTTTACTAAAAATTAATTAATTTAAAAAAAAATTAATGAGTGTACAGATTTTGTAAAATTATCTTCTTCTTTTTTAGTTGTTCTTAGAACATATTATATTAAATTTTAAGTTTTAAAACTAATAAATTATTATACATAATAAACTATTTTTAGATTATCAATATCAAATTATAAATTTGCAAATCATCAAACTATTTTACACTTGGTCAGGTGTAATTCTCAATTAAATACGTTCTGTATTTTCCTAATCTAATCTAATCTAATCTAATATCTATTGATATAATTTTTATCATTTTGATTATTAAATATCTTATTAGTTATTTGTATTTCATTATAAAATGATCACATATAGAAAATAAAATGTAAATCACTAGTATTTTTTTCCCATCATTTTAATAAACAAGACTATTTTTAACTTTGTGCAAAAAAAAAAAAACTATTTTTAACCATTCAACAAAACAATATAATAATTAAAATTTTGAGGTTACTAATCAGTAGGTGTTCAATCAATGGTTGTCACTGAATATCTTTGGGGTAAAAATTTACATGTTAAAATGTTAAATGGAAGTTTCAAGAACTTCGAGTAGTTTACAAAAGCTCTGTTTCGTTTTTTGATGTGATTTGGTTTAGATTCAAGTGAAAACATGAAACAATGTTACAACCTTTAGGTAAAACTCACAATCAAAAGCTAGCTATTGATGGGAAGGTGTTTAAGAGGTTATAAAACTACAAAGCAGGCTTTTCACTAGTAATGTGTGCCGAAATCATGATATGTTACAATCCATCTCTTTTTCAGAACTTACGTTCACGGCGGTTGGTGACTTCACGGACCCCACGCGCACATGGAGGTAGCATCCCTCCCAAGTGACTTCGCGGAACCCACACATCCCGGATTACGTCCTGGATCATCAGATAGGAATACCAAAATCAAGGCTTTTTGTGAAGTTCCCATTGTTTCAGCTGCAGCTATTTTACATGGAGGAAGAGTTCAAAGAAGAAGTTTATTTGCCCAACTAATTCAATTGCTAATACATTCGGTCAAAATTTTAGACTGTGAAATGTATAATACCATTTCACGTGTCTTTTTTCTTCAACATATTATTAGGATTTTTGTGTTAAAAAATATTTTTCTGGATAATTTCTACTAAGCTTATTCATCTAGGCTTAAAGTCCTAGGCACCGATGGTTATACCATTATATTATGGTGTAAATGAATTAGATTGAGCTAAATATGATGATGATGATGATGATAATAATAATAATAAAGCTCAAATTAGACATAGACGAGATCGAACTTGACGTAAATGTTATTTTTAGCACCTAACATAACATTGGTATACATGTTTACATCATCAAACATTTGCAGAAGCAGTTTATTTTCTTGATTCGTGACATCCGTGTCCAAAAGCAATTACTTCTTCAAATTGTTATGCATCGGCCTGCTTCCATAGTTTTCAGACTTTTGTCTTCGACATTTACATCACCCGAAATTTCTTGCCCTTGATTATTTTACACATTATCGCCAAGTCCAGGCAACACTAGTCTCTGTGGAGTACACGACAGTGATTTAGCGACTAAAAAAATAACCCTCATTATTATATAATGCAATAACACAATCGTAGTGCTAAAATGCCTATATCGTGCATGGCACACACTTGATCTTATCAAGTTTTTTCCGAGAATCTTATATAAGAAGCTTCGAACGTCATTCTCTTAATATTTGTTCTTGTGTAAATTTTACTGAGCTTCAAAATTTTAACAACTTGGATTTTTGTTTCCGGGTACGTAGTTAAATTTTTTTAATTTGATTAAACTTCTAAACTGAACCTACTCTGGCTAATGTACTTTTAGGATACTAGAAATTTTTTTAAATTTGTTTTTTAATCATGTAATTTAGAGGCAGTGTTTACCAAATATTTAATTTGTTATATGGTCACGTGTGGGCATTACAGCATGTCCATAATCTCATTTATACATATATGTAATAATTTTGAAGTTTTTACTACTGATCTTATTCTACTCTTTCAGTATTTTTCTAATAAGTTTATATTTTCTATGTCTGATGCTTAACTTGTTATTAACGAAAATTTTACTTTCCTTTTTCACTTAATGAGGCGACCATCCCTCTGCCCCTTTTCGATTCGACCTTAGGGAGGTATGATTTAGGAGTAGAATTGTCAAAATTGGTTTGATCTGTCGGGTCAGTTGCCCAATCATATAAATAAGCAAGTTCTGTTTGGAATTTTTCGACCAATCAAAATGGCAGGTTTATGAGGTTCGTCTGGCTCATCCGTCCGGTTTTATTATACATACCTGTCACATGAAATAGTTGAATTGGTTTGATAATTTCTCATACTGCAAAAGTGGCGGACTTGCCTAATGGAAGGAAACTACCACTACGTGGTTTCAAACGAACGATGGACTCTATAAATAGAGCTTTCTTCTCTCATTCTTAGTATCTCAATCTCAAGTATTATTCTCTCGTCTTATAAGCATTCCTCTTTGAATGCTTAGTTCTATAATAGTTTGAGTTTTTTTTGTTCTCTTGTATTAAGAGACCATGTATTATCTTTGAAAACATAGTAAGTGGATGTACACTATAAAATAATATAGTGAATTTTTTTCATCTTATCCATGGTTTTTACCCTAATAATTTTTAAGATTTTTCATGTAAATCTATGTGTCGATTTTATTGTTTATTTTCATATTTGTAGATTAAGATTATGCACTTGATACCAACAAGTTGTATCAAAATCTTAGTTTACAATTCTGAGTATGCTTTGTGGTTGCAGTTTTGACTTATCTTCTATGCATTAAAGCAACAACAATTGCGGAAGACAAACATAAATTTCTTGACACGTGGATTATGGATTCAGGAGCGACATGACACATGACGTCTCTAAGAGAGAATGGTTCGATCGGTATGAACTAGTCTCGTGAGGATCTGTATTCATAAGAAATGATCATGCCTTGGAAATCGTTGGGTTTGATACCATCAAAATAAAAACATCTGATGACATCATTCACACTATATAGAAAGTACGACATATGAAAAGATTGACGAATAATATTTTGTCTTTGGAGCAATTTGATGATATCGGGTGCAAGACCCGTATCGAGGACGAGATCATGAAAATTATGAAATGCACGCTTGTGGTTATGAAGGCAGAAAAGATTGCTGAAAATCTGTATGTAATTTTAGGATAAACATATAAAGAGATATAACTAGCTGTTGCATTGATTGGTTCAGGAAAAAAATTAGCATTGTTATGACATAGAAAGTTCGGGCATATGTCGGAACAATTGTTAAAAATTCTCTCAGAACAAAAGCTGATGTCAGGGTTTACAAAAATTTCACTACCCTTTTGTGAGTATTGTGTTATTAGTAAACAACACATAATAAAGTTTGGCACTTCTACTGCTATAAGTAAAAGCATATTGAAACTGATACATTCGGATATTTGGCAATCACAAATTGTATTCTTAGGAAGAGCTAGATACTTTGTCTCGTTCATTGATGATTTATCTATGGGATTTTGTGTGTATCCAGTCAAGAAGAAATCAGATGTTTTTCAGGTGTTCAAAGATTTCAAAATGCATGTTGAATTTGATTCTGGAAAAAAATCAAGTGTATGAAGACCGACAATTGAGAAGAATATATTGATTACGTATTTGATGCATTTTGTCAACATGATGGCATCAAAAGACACTTCACGATTGATTATAATCCTCAATAGAATGAAGTGACATAGCGGATTAACAAGACCTTGTTGGACAGAACAAAAGCTATGTTGATGACTGAGGTCTAGCCAAGTCATTTTGAGCAGAAGCAGTCAAGAATGTTAGTTATATCATCAATTGTCTCCTTCAAAGACGATTGATCTTAAGACTCCGATGGAAATGTGGATTGGGAAGCCGGATGATTACTCTCATTTGCTACATAAATTTTGGAATTCATGTGTACGTTTTGTACAATGATCAAGAAAGATCGAAGTTGGATACAAAATCCAGAAAGTATATCTTCTTGGATTATACTAATGGTATAAAAAGGTTTTGCTTGTGAGATCCTATTGTTCGTAAGCTTGTCATCAGTAAGGATGTTATATTCGATGAAGATAAATTAAAAGAAGACAAAGACACGCTAAATTCAGAAACTACTATATTTCAAGTGAAAAATAATTAAATGAAGATCAAATTTCTTGTGAAGTAGTATCAAAGCAAAAGAACCAAGAACATGTTGAGTATGAGGTTCTAAAGTGAGGCAACCAACTCGAGAGAGAAGATCACCATATTGGCTTTCAGATTATGTCATTGAAAGAAATATTGCATATTATCTATTAACAGAAGGTGACGAGCCATCGAGTTTCCATGAGGCTACTCAAAGCTCGAATGTATCCATGTGGATGACAATAATGTAAGAAGAATTGAAGGTATTAGACATAAATAGAACTTGGGATCTTGTTACACTAGGGAGGAAAATAGTTGGTAACAGATGAGTCAATAAGATCAAGCATGATGGAAATAACCAATTAGAGCAGTATCGTGCTAGATTGGTGATAAAAAAATATGCTCAGAAAGAAGACATTGACTCCAATAAGATATTTTCTCGTGTGACACGACTTACCATAGCCAGAGTATTGATGACATTGTATGCGGTGTTTAACCTACATCTAGAACAGATAGATGTGAAAATGACATCTATTCATGGAGATCTTGAAGAATAAATTCATATGCTCCAACTAGAAAGTTTTGCGGAAAAGACAAAAAGAACTTGGTTTACAGGTCGAACAAATCTCTGTATGGTCTCAAATGTCGATCTATTGGTACAAGATATTTGATTCATGTATCATGAGATTTTGTTACAACAGACTTAGTATAGGTCCTTGTACATATTTCAAGAGGTTTGATGATGATTATATCATTTTGCTGTTGTATGTAGATGACATGTCGGTAGGAGGCTCCGACAAGGATAAAGTACAAGAATTGAAGGCACAGTTGGCTACGAAATTTGATAAAAAGAAATTGAGACCATTAAACAAGATTCTAGGGATGTAAGTTCATGTAAATTATTTGAACAAAGTCTTGCAATGCTTCAACATGTAAGATAGTAATCCAATTTCGATCATTCTACCTTTTAACTTCAAGTTATCCTCCGAGATATGACTTAGTAGTGAAACAGAGATGATGGAGATGCCTCGAGTACCATATGCATCAGCAGTGAGAAGTTTGATATTTCCCATGATTTATACATGACCGAAAATTACACAAGCAATGAGAGAAGTTAGTCGGTATGTATGGCGATCCTAGATCAGAGCATTGGATTATAGTTAAAAGGATCCTTAGATACATTATGAGCACCTCAAATGATGCATTATGTTTTGGAGGATCAGATTTTACACTCAAAAGCTATGTCGATTCATATTATGCAGGTGATCCTGATAAGAGAAATTTATCACTTGTTATGTGTTTACACTTGCAAGAAGAGTAGTAAGCTGGGTTTGAAAAATTTCAAACAGTTGTGGCATTATCTGCAACGAAATATATGGCTGCTGCTCAATCTTGCAAAGAGATAATATGGATTAAAATATTATTGGATGAGATCAGACACAAAATAAAGAATGTTCTTTTTTATGACAGTCAGAGTACCTTGCACATCGCAAAGAATTTCGTTTTTCATTTCAGAACTAAACATGTTGGAGTTCAATTTCACTTTGTATAAGAAGTGGTAGTAGAAAGAAGCGTGGATATGCAAAATTCATACAAAGAATAACACATATGATGTTCTGACCAAGTTTGTGAACTCTGATAACTTTGAATGGTGTAAATTCTCAAGTGACATAGCCGAAACGTAAGCAGTAGAGAATGTCAATATTGAAAGGATGTGTGGAGATGCATTAGATTCTCAATTAAATCTCCAAGTAGGAGAAATGTCGGCAAAGGAATAGTTAGTGGCAAACAAGAAATTAAATGACGTAGGTGGCTTTGTTGACAAATTAAAATGGAAGGAAACTACCGATACGCGGTTTCACACCGATGATCTCCTCATTCTTATTATAATACGAATCTCAAGTATTCTTCTCGCATCTTATAATCATTCGTCTTGGAGTGCTTAGTTCTATAATAGTTTTAAATTGTTTTTTTTATTAAGAGAGTTTGTGTTATCTTTAAAAACACATTGAGTGATTGTACACCATAAAATATTATAGTGAATTTTTTTCATCTTGTCTATAGTTTTACCCTAATAATTTTTATGAGTTTTTCATGTAAATCTCAGTATCTATTTTATTATTTATTTTCATATTCGTGAGAGTCTGAGACCAACAAATTTGTATTTATTCATGTCCTTTAGTATATAATAAGTTTATTAGACCAATTATTGAAAATCACGAGCGAAATTTTTATTTTTTGAATATTATTTCAGGGTACGTTAATTGTTATATATTAATATTTACAGTTTTACCAGGGAATGGAACAACCTATGTATTCTGGAAAGTTCCAAGTTATCGGGGTACAAGATGGTCTTTTGGCCTTCGAATTGACAGTTTTACCCTTCCAGGAAACGACCACCGCGGAAGAAAATTTCTAGTGCATTAAATGCCAGGCAAATTGCCACTTTCCTCGAAGCAAAACAACTCCTGACCGTCTCTTCGCGGGTAACAATCTGTACATGAGTTGTTCCACTATGTCCCTCTCCTTCTAAGAAGCCTCACCCACCAGCATTCCTCCCCCCCACCCCCTATATTATACCATCTCCTTGACGATACCTGAGCCATCGCACAAGAATCCCATTCTTGAAAATCACAGACTTTGAATCCGCTCTATCTCAAGATAAAAAAGGAAAAAAAAGTCCTTTTAATGACGTCCGCAGGTCGATCCGATTTTCAAGATTTTTTGCCCCTGATGGCGGGAAAACTTGGTGGGGATGGCTTGATTGGGGAACTCTGCAATGGGTTTCAGCTGTTGGTGGATTCTGACAAAGGGGTCATCACATTTGAGAGTCTTAAAAAGAACGCTGCTTTACTCGGGCTTCATGAATTTTCTGATGCTGATCTTTATAACATGATTAAAGAAGGTGACTTTGACGGAGACGGAGCTCTAAATCAGATGGAATTTTGTGTGCTAATGTTCAGATTGAGCCCCGAGTTGATGGAAGAGTCCCAGTTTTTGTTGGAAGAGATTCTTCAGCAGGAGGGTTTCGAATACTTTGACTTTTCTTTGTAATTATTCTAACTTTTGACGATTGTTGAGTTGTGTGGGCGATTATTGGATTCAAATATACACAAATTTAGTAAAGAGTAATGAAATTTAGTTTGTTCCTTTGGATGCAAACAGCCTGCTGTGCTGAATTTTACGCGTATACTTGTTGTATGTTATGAACTGATATAACGATAATATAAACAGTAGAAATATTTCGAGAATAAGCAAAATACCGGTGGTTGTAATTGATTTCATTGTTGGTGACAGAACCTTATTGTGAGCTATAAGATGTAGCAAGATTGATCGGGCGATATTTTTTTCATCTTGTTAAATTTGGTGTGATGGACTAGACCAGCATGATTCACAGCATCAAGAAATTTTCTTCTTCTAAAGTTTAACAGTTCTATTGTGACATATGAGCTTATGATATTTATTAGGTCATTTTCTGAGTGGTTCCAATATGGAGTTCCTGTCTGACAAATACTATACATTCAAGACTTTAATCTACATCAGCAAACCTTAATGGCAGCAGTACTTGCCTATGTCCTTGTATCGTGGAACTTAAGTCATTGTTTAAAAGCATTAGTATCTATCAGTGGATGTTCTTCATATGGAATTTCCGACCTAGAAAGAAACGATGGTAAGTTTTGTGATGACACGTCCTTGTGGTAGTAATTTGGAATTGGGCCCTGAATAAGTCTCAGCTAAGGTGACACTGTTTTTTTCTTGAAAGTAATTTGAGTTTCTTATGGTCATCTTTTTTGGGCAAAATTTGTTTTTGAGGACTCAAACAACCAACTTGCGAAGATAGATTCTGTTTAGAGATGTGTTTTATGAAGCCAGGCCTTCCAGGCACCGATCCTTGTGAAAGGGGTTTAAAAAGAAACACAAAGGCAGTTTTATACTTTCTAATGAGACTCACAAGGTTGTTTGGCCTGAAATTTGAATGGCAATTGAGACCGTCTCTTTGTCGCTGATCTTCATAGAAGGGGACTGCTTATTATCCTTTCTTGGAGAATTAAGCAATGAGCGGGGGCAGATCACATGTAGAAGCTTATGCTCAGTATATGTGACAGGTAAAGAAGGTATGTACCGTCATCTGTGCATGCCTGTGGTTAAACATTATGAAAGAGTTGCAATGCTATAGCCTGCATATATGTACGCATGTAATGAGCAAGAAAACATTATTTTAATTGATTTTTCTTCATTATCCCACCTTACAGCAGAGGAGAAACAAGGCATATTTTGTACTTCACTTCCCATCAATTGGCAAGCCATTAATATGGTAGGGCTTTTTAGCTAGTCCTTCAGGTTAGCAATGAGAAGGAGCACACAGACATGGCCTAAGATGTAATCCAGATATACCAGTTTCTATTGTTCGCCATATGAGTTTGTTAATGATTAACTGGTGAAATATGTGTGAAACGATACTTATGTAAGAATTCGATACAATACAGGTGACAGAGATGGGGATTGACAAACATCGGATTTCTGTGGATTTATGTTTTTAGGGGGGAGCCCGATTCACCGTTTTGTTCTTAACAAGAGCATCGATTTCAGGTTAGAAATACAAAAACAAAGAATGATGCATTAGATATATGAAATGCTTAAATTTATTCCACTATCATTTCTTGAGTCAATTTGGTGTTATTATGCAATTAGTTTTCCACTTGTTATGGAAAGAATCTACCCTGGTAAGGTGCCGAGTTAACCAAGTTTGGAAAAAGTCTTGATCGATCGCAGCGAGTCAGTGACTTCACATCATACGTTGAAATGGTTGGGGTCTTGTATAAAATTATCAATATTCCAATTGAGATTTATCCCATATTGATGTGAAAGCCATTAGTTTGCGAGTCACACCCAAAAATGAACCCGAAAATCACATTTTTTGAGAAAAATTTATTATAATTTTTTTTCTTTTTTAATATACCAAGTGAAGGTGATTATAAAGTGGAGACAAAATTTAACCTTTACTTCTCTTCAGTATATATTAACAAGAGAAGTAGCAGAAGTTTTCTCCAAACGTATGATATCAATAATGAATCTAGGTTGAATTAAAAATAAATATTACTATTTAATAATAAAGACATCAAAGTGTAGATCAAAATCGTATGCATATTCTTCATTTTAATTGTGTTTCAACATTAATCAATCAATACATATTTTTTTATTCATTTTCTTTAATTTTTTGCTAGCCAACAAGCGTATACGATGAACTGTATGCTCTAATTACTTATTGACGTTCAAGCTTCCAAGTCTTATTTCTTTCGATGATCATGTTTTGAGAAGGGTGTGATCATTGGCATACGACATGATTAAAAATAACAGCATAAAATTAAGTTTCCTAAAGAATTATCAGTTCCAACTTCCATGTCATTCTGATATTATTGTTTTATAAGAAACCCACCATATACAATTTACATAGATGTTTGGGAGTTTCGAGGAAGTTTGGTCAAATTCGAAACTGTTTGGCTTCTTGATGCAAAAGCCAACCCAAGATCATTCCAATGGTGGGGTCTCTGTACAAGAATTCAAAAAGCAGACACGAGAATAAAACCAAGTACTTGAAAACATTACTGTCATGAGTATTTTGGTCACCTGTGACGCACTCTCCTAATTTCTTTTCTTCACCTACAATTATCCACACACACTAGCATTTCCTATCACGCAACACGAAGAACCATAAGCCACACACTTCTTTCACTTAATTAATTTACAAAGTAGGGAAGTTCAAGAATTCACGCAATTTCCCTCGATGAGATATTTTTAGGTGCATATTAAACATGTCAATTTTTTTTGGTCAATTATATATACTGTGGGACAACGTCGTTTGTTCGTACCGAGATAATTGCTGCTTCTATTTAAAGTCCCCCAATCCGCCGGAAACGCAACCAATATGAGGTTTCGCACCATAACAAACGTTCTGCAAACTCAATCACTTTATCTTTGCCAGCTGCATTTTCCCATTTCTTTATAAAAGATTAAATCTTTGACAAGAGGGTAGCTCTCTTACCAATGGCCACCAAAATTTACATTGTGTAAGTATGATCTATGTAATCTTTTAGTTCTTTTTTCCCCGTTTCCACTCATCTCACGCGTTTCTTGCTTCTCCGCGACTCCGCGTAATTAATTTGTCTTTGGGTTCTTAAACTTGTGTGAAGGGTTAATGCTGCAATTCTTGAGATTTTAATTGTCTTTGTTTTCGTATTTTCCATTTCAAACTTTTGATCCACTTATTGTGAAGGGTCAAGCCAATAGCTGAATCTTTTGGCTTTTGTCTTCTTAATGCTTTAATCACTGCTTTAAGCTTACATCATCAGTCTGAAATTATGAATGGAAAAGGAATTGATCGCATATTATTAAGGTTTATTTGATTAGACCAATAATATCATACGCGCTTCCGTGATTATGATGATGGTTAAACTAGTTTTTCATTTACGTTTTTTTCTTAAATTTTACGCCTCTATATAATTGAAATAGTTTATAGCTTGTTAAATGTATTATTCAATATTCAGATTATTTAGTTACCGGTAATCATGTCGTGTTCATGTGTTTTACCTCTGTAGTGCAAGTTAGTGAGCGTTTGAGCTAATTATTTTATGAGCAATTACAGTAGGTGTATTATATTATAATACAACCATCATAGCTTGCTTATGTGTTCTTGGTTAATATAATATTGTTGTTTGTGATGGATTTAAAGATTCAATATTTAATGTGAATTGTGCTTCTTGTGTCATTATTCATCAAATGTAAAGCCTAAACTTCTCAATGTAAATGCGTATTTGGCAATAGGACTCTGTTTCTGGAAGATGTAAATCCTCAAGAAACTGGTTTCCCTGTGCTAGTACTTTTAAATTTACGGTATAATTGCAATAGGTTAGAGATGGAGTAATCGTAGCGTATTGGCAATAGTAATTATTTTTTCCCGGTTACACAACAAAGAAATTCTGTTTGTATCGAAATTTTAGGATATATTCATGTGTAGTAGTGACAGTGGCTGGAGCTGTGCTGTCATTTGGTTTGGTCAGGAGCTATTTTTGTTCCTTGTTGGACTAAATTTTTCAGAAAAGATTTTTTCGCTATGTGATGGGACGGCATGAGGCAAGCAAAATTCTTCTGGTATTCTATGAACAAAAATAACTATAAAACTTCACCAAATAGGTACTATTCTATGTATGGTCACGTGGAGAAACTGGCGGAAGAGATAAAGAAGGGAGCTGCATCTGTTGAAGGGGTTGAAGCCAAACTATGGCAGGTACGAGCTATATTTTCTTCTGTTATCTCATTGTATTTTTTTAAAGAAAACAAGAATAGATGTGGAACGTATGCATGTATCCGACAATTTATTATATTTGAATTAACTTTTAGTAATTTAAATTTTTAGACAATTGCATGTATTTTTCATTGAAGTGTCTGTTGGTCCCCAAGTGTATCCCAACGCTTAGGTAAAAGATTTGGTGCTTCGGCTAGTTTCAAGCATTATGGCTATTATTATTTAATTTGAGGAAAATAAAGTATTTTCTATACACGCTTTTACATGATATTTGTTCTTAAGTTTCTTCATATTGATTGTTCAAAAAAGAAAAAAGAGTGTTACATTCCTATAATAAAAGTATTTTTAATCTTTCATTTGAATCTTTGCGTTCCAGGTCCCTGAGACACTACCAGATGATGTTCTTGCAAAAATGGGTGCACCTCCAAAGAGTGATGTACATATTATCACGCCTAATGAACTTGCAGAGGCTGATGGCTTCATTTTTGGCTTCCCTACGAGGTTTGGAATGATGGCTGCCCAATTCAAAGCGTTTCTTGATGCTACTGGAGGTCTATGGAGAACACAGCAACTCGCTGGAAAGCCAGCTGGGATTTTTTACAGCACTGGATCTCAAGGCGGTGGCCAAGAAACTACGGCGTAATTCGCTACGTGATAGTCCCTGTAACTTAGTAGAAAACAAGACGTTGCTCAAAATTTCAAACTCATCAGCAATCCATCGTTTTCTTTGTCATTAAAATCATCCAAATATTCAACACATAATTGAGTCTATGATTTATGGCAGGTTAACTGCTATTACTCAGCTTGTTCACCATGGAATGATCTTTGTCCCCATTGGATACACATTTGGAGCTGGCATGTTTGAAATGCAGCAAATAAAAGGAGGAAGTCCTTACGGTGCTGGAACTTTTGCTGGCGATGGTTCGAGGCAGCCATCCGAGCTTGAAATACAGCAGGCTTTTCACCAAGGCAAGTTAATTGCCACCGTTGCCAAGAAACTGAAGAAAACCACCGCCTAAGCTATTCCATATACAACATATTGTTTATGGTTTTACGATCTATTCCTTTTCCTACTGATATAATATCATGCAATGGATGTGTATTAATTCGTTATGATGTTCCCATCTATTTGTTCTGTTTGATAAAGTGTTATGCCAAGGTCTCAATTATGATACTGTAAACTGCTTTCGGCGGTTGATTCCCTGTGTTTCCATCATATAGATTGGATTTGTGAAGTGTCTAGATCTTTGTTGTGGAGTTCAACTGACGAGTCGGTGCGCTCATTGTCTTATTAAAATGAAATGTTGCACCGGCCTCACTGCAGTCCTTAAAATTTGCGTGGCTCAAACTTGAAAACCAAACCCTCCATGCACCTCCACCACATCAACCACCATCACCGAAGGACATGGTATGGCGGATGAGGGGTCCGGGGGAACATGCCATTGGGGAAAAATGAGAGTTGCAACGATCAGACATAAATGGAACAATTTATCCGTAGATTTTGAGAATGTTTGAAGAAAATAGGTACTTCTAAAACGACGGGCCGGGGGTTTTGGACTTGGTGTTATCTTGTACGTTCAAGAGATGAGTTTCGTTTTTGTGACGTGTTATCCGCGACACGTATATTTGAACTTTGCAATGATATGGTGTCATTGTGATCCTAATTTCCGAGTCAAAGAAGCTTCAGATATTCCTTATTCCAACAGCGGACAATTTTCTGATTCCATGGTTAAAGTAGCTTTTCTTGAAAAGCTTTAATTTCAGCTCAGGATAGGATTATGGTGGTTGGCACCATCTTCGATAAAAATCCTTAGAGCCTTTATCTTGTGTTTCAACCGAAATGCAAGGCCAATTTTTTTTAGTTAGTGCTCGATTACTTTCAGACAAATGGTGTTATCTTCTTGGCAAACGTAATATTTGGTCTTTTTCACCGAACCTCCGGATCTATCCCAAATTCAACACCCGCTTGAAAGTTCTTCCAGCTTTCACATTTAAAAAAATGATAATACTGCGAAACCTGAGTACGTACATACACAATATTAATCAAAATTATAAGCAAACTTTGCCAAGAAGACAAAATCTTAGTTTGAAGTTTAGAGAGTTAATTAATGTTTGATGATGCTACTCTCTCTAATCATGATCGATATTCAACGTGCAAGATGCTTTCTTTTTGTCCTCGTTTATGCTTCTAAGTAAAGCTAATAAGGCTACCCCTTTCCACAAAATATTCCATACTATGCTTGATAGCTATGGCCTAGATGTTGGTTCATATACTCAAAGTAGATATAAATATAAATATATATATATATATATATATACACTTCATTCACCTCAATTACATATGTTTCGTTTCTTTTTTCAGTTATCTTAGGGAGCCAGTTAATTTTTTTCCTTGAATATCGTGTGATAATATATACTATCTAATTAAAGTAGAACTTCAAATTTTCAGTGGAGTAGGTATCTTGTGAGACGATTTCACGAATCTTTATCTATGAGATGAGTCAACCCTACCGATATTCACAATAAAAAGTAATACTCTTAGCATAAAAAGTAATATTTTTTCATGGATGACCCAAATAAGAGATTTGTCTCACAAAATACGACCCATGAGACCGTCTCACACAAGATTTTGTCTTTCTCCAATGAATGGTGAAGTCTTATTTAAAATTATTATATCTTCATTGTGTCATTTTATCGATATTATTTTTGTTTATCCTAAAATAAACATAAAAAAGTAATATTTTTTTCATTAACTAAATCGAGTTGGAGATAAGTTTCACAAAATTAACTCACGAGACGATATCTTGATATAATAATTGTGCAAATTATATACTGGATTACTCTCTTGGTCGGTTTATTGTATAAGGTCGCTTTACCTTCCAATGAAAGCAGTTCAAAGTGACCCATTCGATGCAAAGCACAAAAGGCATAGGCATGAGTACTGATAGGCTCCCTCTGGTATCATGGAACATTCAACAGGAGCAAAATTAAAAATCTATTCTTCTTTTAAAATAAATAAATCTTTGATTTTACTTTAAATTTTTTAAAATACCATTTAAAATATTTTTGAATCCAAAAAATAACATTTTGAGCCTCGAATTAACTTTTTTCTATTTTATTTGATTTCCAGAAAGAATATTATAATTATAAAATAACAAAAACCCTAAAAGGAAGGGGGCCGCTTGGCCCGCTTCTGACTTCCACTAACATATTCCAGACATATAAACAATTCAAAAGTGAGATTTCCAATCAATTGATCTCCCCACACTGATACACTCCTGTATTTATTCCTTTCATGTCTTTAACAAAGAAGATTAAAGTTACGTGCCAGCTCTGAGCAAATAACGCTTTCATCTACATCACCAAAAGCTCCTTTATACATTTCCCTTGTTCTTCATTCGGCTATAAATTATCAAATTCCTATGCAAACTAATCTACACTTAATTTAGCATATATAATTCTTGAATTATTACAAAACTAGTTCAAATATCTGAATACAATAAGTTCAATCAAATCTTGGCCGAATAAGATAAGCTAAGCTGCATAATTTTGGCTGTCGCCAGCCATGGCCCAACTCTTTTTAATCCTTTACCTTTAGTGAATTTCTTTTAATCGCTTTTGGCATTTTTTTTCGCTTCTTTCATCACCTGGATTGATAAAGGATATGAGGGCTACATTTTTTTCATATCCTACTTTGTTAAGAGTTTGAGAAGTGTAATATGCTACCACCACATGGAATCAGGCTTTTAATTACCAGAATAATAATGCGATCAAATCAGTATACTTTGGTCACCAAAACCTTTTTTTTCCCATGAATTTTCGTGACCGATTATACTGACTCGTCACAGTAGCTTATCTGAACGTTCCTCCGAAAGTAGGAGTCCAAAAATCAACCGTTGTCTCTTGAGTTACAGGGAAGGTGCTGGAAACTGGTACTAAACATAACCCTCGACTTCTAAGATCTTGTCGCGGCCCATCTCCTGGATCCTTTGATTTATCAGATATCTGCATGCGAAACAATATAATTCAAAGATAATATATATACTAGATGTCATTATTTCTGCCATTTTAATCACTAGTTAAGTGAAACAACAGAAATGTTGTGTACCTGTTGGCGCTGAACGGGAGCTCCATTTTTCATATATGGAGTACTTAAAACCTGATATCAGACACGAGCGCGCACAACAAGTTAATTAAATTACTTAACCAAAATTTTCGACCTTTCTTGTGAAACTATAATGGAAATAAGTCAAAATGGGACTTACACTAACTTGTTCATGGAGAAATTTTATGTATTCAATTGCTTCAGATAACACCGAAGCTGTATCAGTCTGAGAAATTTCAATAGGTTAATTAGATGAATAATGTGATCAGCATTTCGTTGTTTGCTTCTAAGATTAAAGAAGTGGTTAGTGGAATCCACTTGAGGGAAAGTGATGAATTTTTTTTCAGAAAATTAACTAGTTACCTTTCCAAAAGGTGAGACTAATTGTTGTAGTGCAGTTATTCTGTCTCCCATCCTCTCTTTCCTCACCTAATCAAGAGCAAAGTTGTGTGTTTATAAATGTCATTTAATCTGTTTTGTAGTATACAGAAAGGATTAAGATGTTAGGCTTCAACTTTTTCCTAAATATCTTCGTCAAAATATCATGATCATTAAAAATGTATAATACCTTATTACAAGCCGGCAACGGTGAAGAAATTTCATTCCGGGATCTTTTATTTGATGATGATTCCGTGTTGTTTTTCTTTGTTGTCATACCTGAATCCCGAACTTCCAATGTATTCTTGAAAATGCAAAAGAAAAAAAAATGAAACGATGAAGAAGAAAAGAAAATTATTAATGGACTAAACCCTAGAAAAAAAAATGAAACGATGAAGAAGAAAAGAAAATTACTCATGTTGTATGAATTTACGTTAGATTCTTCTTCTTTTCTATTTACCTTCGGCTTTTCATCAAAGGATGGAACTATGGGAATCTGCGTTTGTAGCGCGGGGAAAAAGCCAGATCGAGCATCATTCATGGTGGCAGAAGCATTCCAGAAAGGAGTGTTGTTGGTGAAATGCAAGTGACTGCTGCCAGCACCAGGCGGCAGCGGCTGCGGATGTTTGGGTGGTGATGTTCTCAAGAATTGTGGAAATTTATTCCAGGAGGGCATCAACTCCCCTGGGTTGTGGCCATAACCACTCGGCGGATAAGGATAGTTCATGGACCGATTCTCGTAGTTCTGCGGCTGGTTTTCAGACATTAATAGACCATAGGCTGCAGCAGAATCCACCTGATAACCGCCGGTATTTAGATTCT
The DNA here is from genome assembly GCF_025594145.1 of Primulina tabacum. Taxonomy (NCBI): domain Eukaryota; kingdom Viridiplantae; phylum Streptophyta; class Magnoliopsida; order Lamiales; family Gesneriaceae; genus Primulina; species Primulina tabacum. Next base: position 35,438,137 of record NC_134564.1, read on the forward strand.
GAGATGTTATTGTACTGTCATTGGAGTTAGCCTGAGAACTAAACTGTGACTGATGATCTAAGGTAAAACCTCGATTTATTTGCTTAAAATCGCTAGCGGATGAATCTTCAGATGAAGCACCGGTATAAAGTTTGTGCCGCCAATGCTCATGCGAAGATGCAGCTGTCCCAGATTCTTGCAGGAAATTGCTGGTATTTGAATCTTCTTGCAGCATAGAACGAAAACTGCTCTCAGATTTTTCTCCTCGACTACATATATTATAAACAAGAAACCAATTAAAATCATAATCACAAACAAAATTCGACTACAAATATAGCACCAAATCCATGCAAATAAAAATGTATGATTCAAGAAAACAATGAAATCATAGAGTATACAAAACTTACAACATAGCCGGGTTCCAGTCCATGCCTTGCGAAGAAAGGCCTAATCCCATCATTTGCAAGTTGGGAGTAGTTAAAACACCGCCTCCAGAGTCTGCGGAGGTCTGAGTTTGCACCACCATAGAGCCACCGGATGCAGCTTCGGAATCAATGGAAGACCTGGATTTCATGTCCACCATATCAGTAGGCCATTCGAAGTTTGCTATTGCATTTAACCTCGCCGAAACCGAAGCCGGTGTTGTTCCAGAATCGTTAACTCTGTTAATTCTTGTTAAATCCCACCAGTTTCCCCTTCCCAGATGAAATTCATCTGACATAGCTATAAACCTGTTTCTGAAATTACTATCAGAATTTCCTTGCTTTGACTTGTACCTTTACTACGTACTTCTCCACAGATGCTTATGCTTGAAGGCTCTTTCTTTGTCTCTTATTTGTTCTTAATTTTATAAAAATTAAAGGAAACCGATTTGCTGCATATAAATATTTATACTAATCATAAAGTTGAAGAAACTAAGGTGAAGAATTTGGGTTGACTTTTTTTAGGTGATGTGACAAAGGAAAGGAGAGGTCATTTTGAAAGCAAATTCCCTGCTTAGCCAATTAGATATATATTATATACAATCACATACAAAAAACTTCTTTCCTCTGTGTTTATCAATCCCTAATAGTATTTATTCTTTTTCTTTAAAATAATAATAACTTTGATTTTTACAACTATTTTGAAAAGCCTCCATACTGACAAATCACAGATATTAATTAGAATACTCGATCTATTTATCCTACTCTTATATAATGCATTACTCCTCTTATACATTATAAATTTTGATTGATTTTGAAAAACTTTAATGCAATACTTTCGCACACATTCAAAAAAATGCTGGATGTCGTAGTATATAAAACTTGAGAGATTGATTTTAAATTTTGAATAGTAGGTCTCTTGTGAGACGGTCTCACGAATCTTTATCTGTGAGACGGATCAACTCTACCGACATTCACAATAAAAAATAATACTCCTAGCACAAAAAGTAATATTTTTTCATGCATGACTCAAATAAGATATATGTCTCACAAAATACGATCCGTGAGACCGTCTCACACAATTTTTTACAAATTTTAAAATAATTCGCAAGAAATCACACATGATAAGATTTGAGTGCTTCTTGGATCAAAACTTGAAGACACTACGGTGTTTGTCGAAATAAGACTAGCTAATTCGTTGTCCTAATTGTTTTGATTTTTGGGATCACTCCCTCCCCTAATTTGTGTACAGGAAGAGGAAATATCCGATTTCCCATTTGTGATGAGATATATATAGGGGTGAGCAATATTTCGGTTAAACCGAATTAACCGACCGAACCGAGCCAATTCGGAAATTCGGTTCGGTTATTTCGGAAATTCGGTTTTTAAGTTTAAAAAATATCGGTTAATTCGGTTCGATTACGGTTTTCAAAATTTTGAAATCGGTTAACCGAATTAACCGATTTATTAAATAATATTATTTAATAAATTTTTATGATTTATCAATATATATATATATATATATATTTAAATTTTAAATTTTAAAATTTTATTTGTTATTCTTATTCCCCTTTCACGATATATATATTTTTTTGTGGCCATGTTATGTTATTTTATAAAAAACATGTATTAATTGTGTTCAAACAAAATTTATACATTTGTGATGTGTGTGATTTTATATTTTTATGCATTTGTGTCGACGGTAGTGTTCAAAAAAAATTACATATATAATTAAAGTTAATTCGGTCCCCGACCGAATTAACCGATTTTAATTCGGTTCGGTTTTTATCGGTTATGAAAATTAATTCGGTCGGTTCGATTATGGCTAAATATTTCGGTTCGATTCGATTATTGCTAATTCGGTTCGGTCGGTAACCGAATACTCAACCCTAGATATATAGACAGTGGTGGAGTCAACGTCAGTGACTAATGCCACCACGTTGAATTCACAAAAGACATCATCTAAATCAGGTACCTGAATGTGGCCATTGGTGACAATGGAAATGTGTTTGTGTGGAAACATAAACTCAAGTTTCAATTTGTCATTAATAATCATACAACTTGTGCCCGATAGTAACATGACTTCATTCACCTTGGAGGACCACCGATCCATTATCGATCGGGCATATATTTTTATATGTTTTTTTTTAGGAGTTTTCTATTCTATTATAATATTATATTTTTTAATAATGTGCCTCAAATGATACTGCCTCGTGCTACTATTATGGCATGGTTTTATGGACGAAATGTTCAAGGACGGAGACTTGAGTGATCTATTACCTCGACTATTAGTTGCTTACAAACCAACCATATCTTACTCTTCAAGAAAATTCTCATAACCTTTTGATTCTTGCACAATATTTTGAGTACTCGAGATGTTACTATATGAGTGGTATATAATGTTTTGCTCGTGAGATAAAATGATAAGATACATGTATATTTATAAATTTAAGTATTTGTAAAATATGAATCAAATATGTAACGAACAATAATGTGTAATCGAATAATACATAACCATTCGCATCATGCATATTTTAATAATACTTATAAAAAATTAAAATGTAATTTAAGTATCGCCCACTTGATTTTCAGTGCTTACAAATGATTTTAAATAGCTGGATTTTGAAGAGTCGTCGAGGGGGCTGACAAGTTTTGAAAATAAAAAGGAAATCAATTTGAGGCAAGTGGTAAATTTGATTTCCACCCAGAAATGATAACTTATTAAATATTATAATTAATTAATGATAATAAATACTTAAAGACGAGAGTGGTGGCGGCGGCCGGGCCGGTGGCGGCGAAGCAGGACTGAAATAGGCTAGGTGTGTTCAATTTAATTTAGGGTATGTCAACGAATGGGGTCCACGCGGTAAATGCGCGTGCGGGTGGAGAGGGTCCCAACTAGTCCTATGAGTCAGAGCCTGAAAGCGATCCCAACTGTTAAAGCTCAAAATTACATCCCATCTTCGTTCTTTAATTCTAAATCCTAATCATTTCATTGATTCATCATTATATACGCCTACCGGTATTATATTCTTTGTCAAATTTTATTTTTAAAAATGACCATTTTTAAATGTATTTGAGTAAATTTCAAATACACAAGGTTATCCATTTTCAAATACAGGGGCGGAGGTACATGAAAATATACGCGGACTTCAGCTCGGGTGGCTCAATTTTTTTAAAAAAAAAATTATACGTAAATTTTGTATAATTTTGAAATAATACGATATTAGTTCGGATAGATCAATTTAAAATATTAAAAGATTGTAGAGTTTAAAATTCTAATTCGGACACTGTTCAAATACATTTTTTATATTTAAATTTAGAGAGAATATAAACACTACAAATAAATATCAGATTTCACGTTTCCCCCACAAAAAAACCAGTTGTAAGTTTTGAAAACAATGCCTAGTAACAGCCTAAGGCGACTCTATCGTTTGGATCCATCGTACTGTATTTCAAAGAGAGATTGATTTTATACCTAAGCAACTCTGTCGCTTGGAAATACAATTTATTTATTTATTTATTTATCTAACATTGTCCTGAAAATGAGGTAATTATGACGCAAGCTTGATGTGCGAATACTGACAAAGTAGACAGGTGCGCAAAGTCTTTCAAATAGACATTGATTACTCCTAAGATTTTCCTTTTAATTATGAGGGGGCAACATGTCAAACGGGTCAAGGACCAGAATAAATAAAAGAACAAAGTACATTGCTGACCAAAGTGGGAGTCGGGTCGGGTCGGGTGAGGAAGACGATTGATAATACTGGCTTCCCCCTGGCTCCATTTTTCTAATCTCATGAGAATCACCCATTTTTACTTTCCGGGTCAACTTGAATGTAAAGTTGAATGAAAACTAAAGTCTCTAATCGGGACAGTACTTATATTTGTAAATTACATTTTTTTTTAAATTTATCATATTTTTTAACGTGAAAATTTTAATACTTTCGTGTTCTCTATTATTATTATTTTGTTGTTAATTTAAGAAATTATATTTAAAAGTATCGTATCTATTTTATTTTTAAAATATTTTTTTTTTTATTGTAAGTGTCATGCATGCATGCAGCTTAATATTGTGATGGGTTAATAATACATAAATACAATCTTTGATTGATATTGCATCAAGATGTAATATGATAATAAATTATGTTGGTTCGATAACGAAAAGTTTAGCTAGTAACGCTACATTTATTGATACGAGAAAAATAAATATGAAGATTATATTGAAATTACTGTGATGTATGCAAGATTTTATTTTTTTTTATCATAGAAGTTCTCGAAAATGTTCATCTTATATATATATACGTTTTAGTTGATTAGTACTTTCCACCAAAAAATTTTCCCATGTTTTTCCAATATAAGTTTGTGTGAAGGATGGGATAGAAATTATGGATTCACATAAATTATAAGTAAAATAAATTAATATCAATAATCAACAATAAAGAATTTTGATTTCGTTAAATTTACAAGTAACGGTAGTCGGTTGCAACAGTGGTTTATCAAAAGCAAAGATCTACGAGGTGCAAAGCGTCATACGATCAAGGTTTAAAACTTTGCAAGTTTAAGCGATTTTAGTATGAAATTAAGAAAATTAAATTTAGTTTTTATTATAATTTAATTATATCAAGTCAATTAATAAAATAGATAGCATAAATATACAATTTTTACGAATAAATACATTAATTTTCAAGTTATCAAGTACATAAGTCTCAAAATCACACATTATGTGGAATATGCATGACTTTTTCCTATCCATATTGCCATGTTGTTGGGTCAAGTGTAATCTCTCCTAAAAGAAATGAATGGTCTAGGACAAATTCTATTTTCTGTGCATTTAAGGTTTTTTGTTTAAAAAAATCATATTTATAAATATTTATTATTTAAAAAATATATATATATTATATATATAAGTTAACTTAAAATTTTATCTAATATTTTTTGTTATTTCACGTTTGTTACACGTTTATGGCCACCAAAGAGTTACTTGACTATTTGTTTTTCAAGCTTTCACCCAAAACACAGTTTTTTCCTAACATTTTATGCCTAACTCGTCACATTTTAGAACACAAGTCAAAAGTATCAAAGAAAAGACATGTAAATGGTAGCAACCAAGAGTTAATTTATTGAAATCTGATCTGCCACTCAGGTTGTATTCATGATGATTGATTTGAAATACAAGAATTTTCGATTATACTTTTATTATTGATAATTAAAAAATAGATAAAATTTTAAATTCATACATTATTTATTTACGTATTAATTACACAAAATATAATAAATCTCAAATGTCTTCATTATTAGATAAACTTCAAACGTATCTTAATTAATATAAAACACTATATAAACATATGATAAATGAATTTAAAGTTTGTGACTTTGTTTATCTAAACTAAAAATACACATTCGGATATATTCAGTATCAATCCATTCAAATGAAAACTCAATTAACTAAATATCATGCCATGACTACATATAATTAACTGATGTGACAGAGAAGAAACTTTGGTTGTCACGCATCAAAATTTTATTTCAAGCACCTAAGCAGAATAATTTTGGAAGTTGACTCCGGTTTTTCCAATTAAGTCAATAGGTATTACTTATTTAACCAGATAATTTAGTTAGTGGCAAGTGTCTTGTCAACATATGAATTGACTCTGCTCCCGCAATTGGGTAGGTTTGTCCAGGCAGGTAATTTCCTCAATCAGTAGAGGACAAGAACTGGAAAATAATAAGAATATTTAATAAATAAGTAAAATAAAGTAACATAAAAATCAAAATCTCACCACATTGACCTAAAACAATTCAATTATATATATATATACATACATCTCAAATTTATGATATATTTGTATCAAAAAATACATATACATGTACTTTTATATCTTCAAAAAACATAGGCATTGATTTTAATTTATTTCTAAAAATATTCCACTATTATAAATATAAATAGAATTTATTTAACAGATCTTGCACCAAATCCAGTCGTGAGGGGTTTGCATCAAGGGACCGTGGGCTAAAGAAGTGGTTCGGGTCTAATAAATAAATCTAACATTGGGCTTTTGGGTCTGGCCCAAATTGTTTGCAATCTCTCAAGTTTGAACACCACCACCCCAAAAAGATAAAACAGTAATATATTGGATTACACACTAAAACACTCATTCGAAGATGGGATTTTGGGCTTAAGAAGAATCCATTAAATACGAATTAATGGAGCCGAGCCACGAAAGGCTTGCTACTGCAGATAAATTGTACCCATTACTAGAAATATTGGATGTTCTGTGAGTTTACTCAACTCCTTCTGGCTAGATAGTGTCATTTTCCAAAACGGCCCAAGGACCAAGCCCGGCATGATTAATGGCTAGACCTCAAGAAAGATCCACTCGAGGACTTTAATAAATAATTTTATTGTATAATGCAATTTAAGGGATGAACTAAATTTAAATTGAAATTCTTTTTAAAATTTGCGATTCAATAATGTATCTCTGGTGATATACATGTGTTGAAAGAAAAATGTAGAATCTTGTTGATAAGTATGAGTTTGCTGAGTTTGTTTGTGAAGTTCCTCCTGTTTGTTTTCTAGTCTTTAAGAAGAATATTTAAGACTTGTCGGCCCGCTTGCAAGACTTATTTCTTGGATCCATACACGTGAAGTGTTCCAATCTCTGTCAAATTATCCTTGGTAAAGTGGATTTTCCAGACACATTTTGAGGTTTTCAACACTTCGAACCCCGAAACTTTTTAGTTGAGTGGGTGAGAAGCGAAACGATGATCTAATATATTTAAACAATGGCAAACATATCTTTAAAGAAAACAAATAAAAATAATAATGACAATGGTGGAGTCCAACTCGTCCCAGGGCAAAAAGGAGTGTTTAGCTAATGTCCAAGGAGATATGAAGGAATTCAAGAAAGCTGAAACTGGGCCTAGACTACAGCTGTTCCTGTCGTAAAATGGGCCAGATCCGAAGTGGCCCATCCTGCTCGTGTGACCCGATAGTCAGCTGTACTCGAGAACTTGTGCCAATCATGTGGATACTGAGATTACACGAATGTGAGAAAATAATAATAATAATAATAATAATAATAATAATAATAATAATATGTAAACATTATAAGGTTAAACCATTGTTTAGCGTTTACACATAAGACCCCCATCTGGATGCTTGTATTCGAGAAAGGGTCCGGAGATAGGGGCGATGCAGATGAGGGGATAAGGTGGGGTGCCCCAAACAATTTATTTATTTATTTATATAAAGTGGGAACCTACTTTCGTTATTTTGCAGTGCATATTAGGTAAACTCTCGAGTTAAATCATGTGTGACAAGCTCGTCCTTGAAAATGTTGACAGAGATAATCTAATTTCTGGTTATTGGTCAATCATTTACCTATTCCATCAACTAAGACATGGGCCAAACAATTTGTTTTCTTATATACTCGCCTTCTTGTTGAAAAATAACACATTGAAAAAATAAAAGAAACGCTCGTATTTCGTACAAAGACATTTTAATAATATCTTGTCACGTTGAAAAAATATTATCAACTCCACCAGAATTTAGTACCTTGGTTATGGCCTGCTGGTAGTACTGTTTGTAATGGAAAATACAGTAATCTCCCCCAACGCACACCAATAAATTTCAAGAAAGAGTGTGCCTCTCTATGTGTATTCGTAATTATTTTCAAACTCTACATGAATGTGTTCTCCACGTACGTTGAATGAGAGCCTCTGTCTTAATAAACCATTTTTCAATGTCAAAATAAAAGTTAGCGGACGAAAATCAAAACACGATGCATGCTTACTTTATAGAGACTAGCAAACTAGGCGTATCTTTAGAAAAAATGAGTTCAAATAAAAGAGGTACACTTTTGAGGGGGTACTTTGGTGGTCAAGGGGATGTTTGTTCTCTTCTGACCCCATCGGTTTACCCAACTTGAGACATGAAACGATGGCCTAAAAGGCCTTATCCTCATTTAATAACACTCACCACTATTTTTACCCTAAACCCCGTGGCCCCTCATTCACGAGAAGAATTCGTTTTTGTAATTTTGACAGAGGGATTAGCGAACCACGCACGCACTTCATTTGCATAAAGCTAGATTGCATCCAACTCATCTTGATGCATTTTTTTAGTTAATTAATTCCAGCCCGCCTCGCTCTGATTCGAGATATAATTTAATAAAATAAAATTTGCATTTAGAGATTTTGAAAGCTGGGACAAATCTAACAAAGAGATTGGGAATCTAAACATGCAATCAATAATGAGAATATATAAATTAAAGCGTAGAATCGTAGCTAGCTAGGGTTGAATATGTGTGTATGTGTGTGTTTAATTAGTACTATTACTTTTGATCTATCTTGTCATGTTTTGTTACTTTATATCAATGGGTTTATCGTCTTCCTTAGCTACATGTTAGGCCATAATGAAACATATATATATATTTGGGCCACACTTAATGCCATCGCGAGTCTTCCAATCCTTACCATGTAAAGTGAGAGACAAACTCATTTATTCTTTTGTCAACGCCATGTGAATTTGTCACCACACCCCAAAGCCATTTTTAAATAATTTCCCTTTTCTACTTTAACAATTTTTTTTAAAACTTTCAATTGCATTTTTAACTGAATATAATTAGGAAAAAGAGTTTCAAACAGATCTACTATTTTATAAAATCCTTTTTTCGACATAAATGTTATGATTTGAGTCAAATCCTCCAATCTAAACACATCCAAACCTTTTAAAAAAAAGTTCAAAACTCTTCATGTATTTTTCCCCCAATATTCTGATGACATTTTAAATTCTCGATTAAAAAAATTGATGTATGGAGTTTTTAGGGAAGTAAACAACTACTACTCAAGGTGCTGCTGCTCGGTTTCCACTTCAAAAAAATTCAAACTTTATTTTATTCAATTTTTAAACATAAAAATTAAATTAACTTTAATTAAAGTTTCTTCAAAATTGTCGACCTAGAAAAATATTTGATTTTTAAACCTTTTTTCACCCCTGAATTTGAAATTGTCTTTTGCAATATATTAGCTAATCAAGTTATAACGAACATTAATCCAATGAAACGTAGCAAAATGCTAGCTTCCATAAAATACATGGTAAAGCCCACCTGCCAACGGGATTCTTGGTATTCTTTCCTATAACGGAATTTTGTTTAATTACAATGCAATAATTTCATGCTAATGTAGGCCATTTAGGGTTTGGTTTATTGTTGAATTTTGGCAGTTTAGAAAACATTATTTCCTCCTAATTGCTAGGGTTTTCAAAAAAAAAAATCATATTGCAAAAATTAGCCATTCAAGCAAGATGCTTATTGATCATTTGGCATTATTAATAATTGAACAATACTTAATTTTGACAATAAGTAACACTAATCTAAAAGTTTTAATTAAGTTTCTTAATTATGAATTACAAATAATATATATCCCATTATTGTACGCCATTTGTTCGTGTCATTTTGTTTTAGCGCCTTTCGTCAACAAGTGAAATGCCCTTTTTTAACCTATCAAATTTGAATTCCCAATTCCAAACACGTATTTAGAAAATATCAACTCTATATGGATTTCAATCTTCTTTTTTTCTCACATATATTAATTTAGAGAAAGAAAAAACCGTAAGTTTAAACATGCCAAATATATCATACGTACCCTCGGATGATATATTTGAAATTTTATTTATATATTTTTCTTGAATTTTTTTAGCAATTTTTAAAATAAAATGGGCCGTATTTTATCTATTATTTAAACATGGACTCCCAAACAAAGACGATCGATATGCTTAGACGTTCATAAGGACATAAACTTATCAGATATCAAGCTAGGTTGGAGTCAATGTAGTACCATTTGTTCCACGTAGATTAGAAAACGGAGTTTAAAAGTATTTATAATAGCTTACAACAAATTTTAAAAAACAAAATTGAATTAAATATTTTTTGTAAAAAAAAATAAAGACGAATATGAAGTAATTAGCATAAGATTTTATCGAAAAATAGCGTTTGTGTAGGACCCCGCGCGTAACACTCAAAGGAGAAAAAAAATCTCCCATTGTTTGTTTTTTACTCAATCAAAAGACAAAAACCAAAAACAAAAAAGTATATCTGCCAAGTATGTTATATCACATCGACTAAACCCCAACTCGACGGTAGTAATTAATTACTGTTCGATACAGGACATTTTGATGTACAGTATGAATAACTAAGTTGGTAGTAATTTGGAGACCGACGCATTAGTATGTATACACAGTACGTAAGAGAGATTGAGAAATTTTGTTTTAAAAAAAAAAATTGGGAAGACAAGACAACACTGGCTTTTGTTTTGTGGAAAATGATGCATGCAGTCTGTGTTATCCACTGATATTGTTTCCAACAGTAGAGCATTATGTATAAAATATCCTGGAGACCAATTAAAGGAAAAGGGTGGTTTAATGTTTTTTAAAATTCCTCCCCATATTCAATATAAATTTTTCTATGGCAAGTGAAACGACTTACTTACTGACATTAAAGCTGACAGAAATTAAATTATCGTACTTTGTGGTTATCGATCATGAGTTATGTATGTATTTCCACAAGACACGTGTGTTTCCAACTTCTTTACTCGCTCAAAATTAATATGTATGGACTTTAAAGAAGCATTAATCGAGATAATTATTGAATTTAATATTTTAGTATACTGCAAAAACTTTATTTACTCACTCACACCCAAGTTTATATGTCCTAGGATAATTTTATTTTTATTCGATTTACGCTCGTGTAACACTTCATTCATATAAAAGTTTATAACACATTATATCATTGTTTAATTACTAGAAAATTATAATTTTTGAAACAAGATTGAAAGGAAACGTGACTTACATTGCAAGACACAATTTCTTTAAAAGAAATGGATAAAAAAGTTGTGATCTTTCTAAAATATTGATTTTCATAAATTGTATATTTGATCTTGAATATTTAGAAAAATTCATTCCTAGTTAAATACTAATATTTCACTGTGTTTACGTGACGCGTTGCACTACAACAAAAATGGCTTTTCGCAGCTCGCAAATTCACTTTCCGCAGCGCACATTGCACGCTGCGAAGTTGCAAGCTGTTGAAAGTTCAAGATTATCCGCAGCGTATATGTGCACGCTACTATTAATAACGGCGTGCATATGTACGCTGTTCATACTACTATCCGCAGCGTGCAATGTACGCCGTTAATATTCAAAAAAAATCTAAATATTAGCAACGGTTTTTGACAAAACCGTCGCTAATTGGCGACGGTTTAAAACCGACGAAACCCGTCGCTAACATAGTGACGGTTTATAATCCGTCGCTAAATTAACGACGGTATTTAACTTTAGCGATGGTTATAAACCCGTCGCTACATGTCGCAACGGTTTAAAAACCGTCGCTAAAGTTTGCGTAAAAATAAATAAAAAAAATTTACTTTTATAAATTAATAAATTTAAAAAAAACTACAATACAACTATGATAAATTGACTGATGATCTTAATTAATACTTAAAAAATTAAGCAAAAATTGAAATAAAAAAATGTATCTAAATCGAAATTAAAATCGTATAAGAAGTAAAAATTTAAGTGTTAGTGAAGTTGTGTGGAAGAAAGTGAAACGGAAATCGGATATTTATAGATAATTTGCGACTATTAGCGACGGTTTTCTGTCAAACCGTCGACGGGTTTTACTAAACCGTCGCCGATTTCAAATCGGCGACGGTTTATCGTATACCCTCCTTAAAGTTAGGGACGGTTTATCCAAAACCGTCGCTAAGTTTAAAATTCGCAACCATTTTTAGCAGCGTGCTTTTAATGCACGTCGTAAATGCATAGGGTATTAATAGCGCACATTACTGCACGTTGTGGATAGTCTATAATATTATTTTTCACAGCGTACTTTTAATGCACGCCGTTAATGTATATGTTATTAACGGCGCGCATTTATAGCACACTGCGGAAGCTAGTTTAAAAATTCGCACCCATTTTTCGCGGCATGCTTTTAATGCATGCCGTGAATGCATAGGGTATTAACAGCGTACATTATTGCACGCTGTGGATAGTATATAATATTACTTTCCGCAGCGTGCTTTTAATGCGCGCCGTTAATGTATATGTTATTAAAGGCACGTATTAAAAGCACGCTGCGGAAAGTATATAATATTTACAGCACACATAAATACATGCTGCGGATATTACTTTCCGCGGCGTGCTTTAAATGCACGCCGTTAAAAGTCCTATTCGCAGCGTGCTTTTAATGCACGCTGTTGATGATGTGCTAAGGAAAATCATTTTTCTTGTAGTGTTGGATACATTTTAAGACAACACTCATACAAAGTGTTAATTAAAAAACTGTTTTAGGATGCAATTTATTTCCTTGATTTGTTAATAAAGATAATTTTTTTAATTCACTATTGGTTTTATAAACTCGATTTCCTTTCTAGTAATTATTTTGCCTTGAGACGATTGCACAAGTGTGTTATCTTTGTGTTACTTTAAATAAAAATTATTTATATGTGTGTTACAACTGCAAGTTGTTACGATGTGTTTGCAAGATACGAATCAACAGTACTTAAATCTTATATACACAATCTTTATTAAACAAAACACTTTCAATAAGATATTTACTCTCCATGCTCCATAATCCAAAAATTGATTAATAGTGTATTTACGTGGATTAAAAAAATCTTAGAATCTCAAAAAGAAAGTGCCACTTGATACACCTTCTCGTGCTATCATAATTTGACGCATGTGATAAAAGGGAACCATATAACATAATTATTATAATTCGAATTTTGGACCTTAATAGCCATCAATTAAACCCTAGGATCATTGATTAACCAAATTTCTGTCTATTTATTTCCATTTCACCTCTTTTTTTTTTGTTTTGTTTTAATGAAGAATCTAACATGTACTTAAATGCGCACGTTGAAGAAGCTCATGGCCCGACGAAGGGCTGTTTGACGTGGAGTATGCATAAAGCACGGTGGATAAATTAGTAATTGACCGCATTGATTTTAGCCACGTCCATGCATGGGATTGTGTAAACTAATTAATATGACATCCGTTCATATTTTACTGTTCGACACCACAATAATCAATTAATTGCACTCAAAAAACAATTTATTAGCAATTCATGGAAGTAAAACCAAGAGTATATAAATTGTATAATTAATTGGCTAGTAAAATGTTTTTACTATATTAAATGAAAAGCTTTATTCAGAATAAACTTACTTAAAATTTATGATATTGATACAAAACGTGATTATATCTTACCTAGGAAGCTTTTCATTCGGGTTATGTTTTTTTTATATAAAAATTAAATTAATAATGGACGCACAATATATTAATATATATCATGAATTTGTAGATATATGCAAAAGTGAGACTGAAATGGTCAAAGATTTTCAAGACTGTAATTGTTTCCCACAACAAAAGCAACATTTATATATTTCACAGTAAACATTCCAATAAATCCTCACATACAATAATAAATATTTATATAAATATCGCAGCAAGCATTATGCTTCCCACTTGCTTCTATTCTGCATTAATGGTTGGTGCACCGGCCACTCCGCAACCCTCTCGACACCTCCCAGTACGTACTCTTTACTATTTAATGAATCACTGTAGGTACAAATGAGCCTAAAGAATATGTTGAATATGAAATATATCTTTTAAAAAAATCAAGTTGAATATGAAATTTTTATGCATACAGTTAACTTATACAACTGCATATTATTCTGTTTGTTGATTTTTTTTGGTCTTTAAATATAACTGATAAGGAGAAGGAACGGAACGAGTGGTTGAATGATAAGTGCTTTAGTTGTGAAATTGTGGGATTTTTTCGTTTCTTATTATACTGAGAATTCGATATTTTGTGAATTAATTGCGTGTGTTTTAATTTTTATGCTGAATTTTTGTCCTATGCCAAAAGTTGACGAGTCAAAACCTTTTGCCGTACGGTGTTACGGGAAACAAGTGTGGATAATTAAACTTATTAGTTTATCCTACCCAAAAAGAAGAAATATATATATATATATATATATATAAACTTTACTTTGGATTAATTCTAACAAAAAAGGAGGACAGGCGGTGACCAAGTAGGTTACGAATGACGCGTGCATGGCCTCATGTCGCACAGCCGTCTAGTCTTGAACTCCGGAGCCCGAATTTGTGGGATGTACACTTAATTAAAAAAAAATTATTGACATATATTAATAAACTAAATCAATTCAACTTCCAATATATCATGTTGTCTGAATTAAAGATATTTTGTTTTGCATTGACTTTCCTTTTTTATTTTATTAAATTTTAGCTTGCTTACCTTAAACTCCCCGCAAAAGATATCTGGATTAAAATAAAAACTAAACAAGACATGAAAATAGTACGAGTAAAAGTAGCTAGATATAGATCGAACAAAAGTATCCATTATATTTATCCGAGTAAAATTAGAATATATACAAGTAATTAGTGTCATTAATAAGTTGCATTAATACTAGTGAACATGAATGTATCGCACCAATAATTGGCGCAAAGTTTGTCGACAACAGCAAGCTTTTGGGTACAATAATGTACAACTAGTGGTGAATGCTTATGCTACGTTGAATTAACACATTTTCTCAAATTGGATTAAAGAATTTGATATTTTTTGATTTTTTTTAGTGAATTATATCCTACGAAAGGTGTTTTTGCAATGATCGTAAAAATTACGTAGTTAGTTAATAATATAAAACTATTGAATTCATGTGTCTCTTTGAGTTTTCTTTTTCTTTTTCTTCAATTGGAAAATTTTTTTTTTTTACAAAAATGAGAATTTGATTTCAACATCGCGTGAAAGATCATGTCTAGTGATGCAATCGGTTGCTTTTTTGGACGATATTGGAATTGGGTGTGGTATGCACACAAACGTATTAATTTGAACACGATATATGGAAAGTCGTTCGTGCAATTTCTTCTTCCATCTTCTAATTTGCCCCACATATATATGTGTCCTTTTCCTTCGATCCTTTCTTTTACAATGTTTTTACGCAATGCAAAATCTATATATTATGTATTTTCATGCTACACATATACCTCATGTACACCGTTTCAAATTTAATTACATTTTGTAATTTTTGTGAGACTGTCTCACGAATCTTTATCTGTGAGACGTGTCAATCCTACCGATATTCACAATGAAAAATAATACTCTTAGTATAAAAAGTAAAAATTTTTCATGGATGACTCAAATAAGAGATCTGTCTAACAAAATACGGCCAGTGAGACGGTCTTACACAAGTTTTTGCCTTTATTCGATCCCCACATGAGGAATTTAACACTAAATTTAAAAAGTTATATTCACAATGACTTGTGTATTTTCCTTCACATATGATGTCGAGTCTGGGACGAGATTTCGAATGGAGTACCGAGTACCAAAGTCCGAGTTTAAGACTCAAAATAATAATAATAATAATAATTATTATTATTATTATTATATTATTACAGTTGTCAAGAATGGTGTCCAGCTGTTGCTTACCTTGCTAACCCACGAGAAATTGATGGTGAAAACCGTTACAAGTCCGAAAGCCGTTAAAGTAAGCCAGTTTTTATGTTACCGGGAAACGAAGCCAGTTTAATCGCTGCCTCCGTGTGGAGAAACACCCGTAGTACAGGCATGCATGTAACATGAACTCCCACACCGCGGGATAATCGGGAATTGCCGGTCGACTTCCACAGGACGTCGCTGATCCCGAACCGGATTTCCGGTTTTCCATGTAAGTACGGGTAACGACAACCGCAATACGCGCACACCACCTTCCTAGGAATTAGCAGCATCTCAATTTTTATTTATTTTTTGTTTCAACATTTCCCCAAGTCTTTTAATTACTAGAAAATATAATACCACAAGATGGATAATTCAAACTGCTGATAATAAATAATATATATATATATATATATATATATATATATATAGTAGAAAATCTCTGTCTGTATCAGAAATCAGTGCTTCTAAATAGTAGCGAAATAGAATAATATCGAGATGGGTACGGTGAATATATACGAAGAAATGGACACTGAGAAACAAACGAAGACAAAGTGAAGTGATTTCTTTATGTGGCATGACTTGGCACAATCGCCCAAAGAATTTTTGTAAATTGTGTCTAATCAGTTTTCTTCCTCATTCCACACTTCCATTATATTTTATTCCAATTCAAATCAGATTTCTTTAATTAACTTTACTTCGAAAGGAGATTGGATAAGATCTCAAGCGTACAAAGTTATATTACAATGTCATTTTTTTTATTAAACTAAATACTAACTATATACTTTTTACTAAATAAAATATGTAATGTAGCGCTTACTTAATACAAACCAATTTCATACATTTTTTCACTATAATTTGTTTACTATAACTAAAATTGGAATTTTACATGTATCAAATTATTTGTTTCCCCCTAGAAGAAGTCTTGTGTGACAATAGAATGGCAGACTTTGCCACCAATTCGTATCAAAATTCACGATAAAGCCATCGTATTTTATTTTAGCTTCCTAAAATGCTATGAAGTGGACCACACCCTTTCCCCTTGTTCACTTCTATATAAAGCCTCATCTTCCACCTCTTTCTTCCCACCTCCATAGCTGCGTCTCTCTCTATTTCTCTCTAGCTACTTCTCCATCTTGCTCAACATAGAATAGCAGAGTACGTTCCTCTTTCTTGGCCTGTGAAATTTTTTTTTTGAGGACCAATCATGCCTGAAGCACCAAAACAAAGCACCACAGAGTACAGTTTGGCAGATAACAACAAGAAAAAGATGGAGTTTATTGAAGAAGTGACCGAGAATGCCGATGATGTCCAGAAACAGGTCCTCTCTGAAATTCTCTCCAGGAATGCCCATGTTGAGTACCTCAACAAGCATGGACTCAACGGGCTTATTGATCGAGAGGCTTTCAAGAAAATCATTCCTGTTATCTCTTACGAGGACGTTCTACCTGATATTAACCGCATCGCCAATGGCGATAAGTCTCCCATTCTCTGCTCGGAGCCTATCTCTGAATTCTTGACAAGGTTTGAGCGCCTTTATTTTTAATAGTAATTATGGCAAAATACGCACTTTACACTTTCAGTTCTCAGATGTTTGAGTTTATATGAAATATGTATATACACGGTCATTAATCTTGCATGTGGTTTTTTACTGTTCCTTCTCCGTTTCGTGTTTTAAAGTTGGGTTTTTTATGCAAAGGGTTTGATTTTTTCTTCCTTTTTTTCTAATTTAATGCAGTTCTGGGACATCTGCCGGGGAAAGAAAAATGATGCCTACAATTGAGGAAGAACTTGGGAGGAGGTCTTTGCTTTACAGCCTTTTGATGCCTGTGATGAGCCAGTTTGTTCCAGGCTTGGACAAAGGCAAAGGGATGTATTTCTTGTTTATAAAATGCGAGACCAAGACCCCAAGTGGCCTTCTGGCTCGCCCCGTTTTAACCAGTTACTACAAGAGTTCCCATTTCAAAGACAGACCCTACGATCCCTACACAAACTACACCAGCCCAAATGAAACAATTCTCTGCCAAGATTCCTACCAAAGCATGTATTCCCAAATGCTTTGTGGTCTTATTCAAAACAAGGAAGTCCTCCGGGTTGGGGCGGTCTTCGCCTCAGGCTTCATCCGTGCTATCCGGTTCTTGGAGAAGCACTACACCCTTCTTTGCAATGATATTAGAACCGGGACTCTTAACTCCATAATCACTGATCCATCTGTGAGAGAGGCGGTGTTGAGGACCCTAAAGCCGGACCCGAAGCTGGCGGATTTCATCGAGTCCGAATGTGGGAAGGGGTCCTGGCTGGGTATCATCACTAAACTGTGGCCTAACACCAAGTATATTGACGTTATTGTGACTGGGACCATGTCACAGTACATTCCGACTCTTGATTACTACAGCAATGGTCTACCCCTCGTCTGCACGATGTATGCTTCCTCAGAGTGTTATTTTGGTGTCAATCTGGACCCTCTTTGCAAGCCAAGCGATGTATCCTACACCCTCATTCCAACCATGGCCTATTTCGAGTTTTTGCCTGTACATCGAAACAATTGTCCCTCCAATGGTCTTAATTCCATTGCAATGCAAAAATCCCTTGATGAGAAAGAACAGCGAGAACTGGTTGACTTAGTTGATGTGAAACTTGGACAAGAATATGAACTGGTTGTTACCACTTATGCAGGTATTTTTTTTGTTGTTGTTAAAAGTCCTTCTTTATAATAATAATGGGGTTCGATTATTTTGACGTTGTTTGACGCAATTTTGATCCTCAAAAATCCCAGGGCTTTACAGGTACAGAGTCGGGGATGTGCTTCGTGTGACTGGATTCAAGAACAATGCGCCGCAGTTCAGCTTCATATGCCGTAAAAACGTTGTCTTGAGCATCGATTCTGATAAAACGGATGAAGTAGAGCTCCATAACGCGGTGAAAAATGCTACGACACATTTGATTCCATTCGATGCACGTCTCACCGAGTACACGAGCTATGCAGACACGACAAAAGTTCCAGGCCACTATGTGTTGTACTGGGAGCTTAGCCAAAATGGATCGACCCGAATTCCTCCATCAGTTTTTGAAGACTGCTGCTTCACCATTGAAGAGTCCCTCGATTCAGTGTATCGCCAGAACCGAGTATACGAGGCAATCGGGCCACTTGAGATCAAAGTTGTGGAAGCCGGAACATTCGATAAGCTCATGGATTATGCCATTAGCCTCGGTGCTTCAATTAACCAGTACAAAACACCCCGCTGCGTGAAATTTGCACCAATTCTTGAGCTTCTAAACTCCAGGGTTGTGCGTTGCTATTTCAGTCCCAAGTGCCCCAAATTTAATGCCCAATGGAGCAACAAGAATTGAAGAGGAAACCAAAAGAACTGTTTTTGTGATCATGTTAGCGTTAGAATTTCATCCTCTCCCTCCCCTTCCCCTATTTAGATTTATGATCATGTTCTTTAAATGTTGTTTATTAAGGTAGAAACTTGATTAATTAGAAGGCCTGTACAAAAACAGTTCCATGTTTCAAGAAAGTCTCTCTTTCTTTATAAGCCAATGGCCCTTAGCATATTTTATGGGACTTTGTTTTCTTATTTCCAGCCAGGATTCCTGCTCACTGAACTCTCATGGGATGTGTACTAAAACTGTGACACTAAATCCCACCTGCTTTTATTAATAACTTTTTTTTTTACTATTGGAATTTAAAAGGTTAACACACTGTGTCAAATAATTAGCCAAGCGTCGGTTTCCAAATTTGAATTCTTTATATCTAAATAAAAAAAAAAGAATAATATATTTGAAAAAAATACCAGTCTTTGACTTATTCATCAAACTTGATTTTAATATTTTTATATATTTGGAATCGATCTTGGTTTTTGCTTGCACGTTAGATATAGTAGAATTCAATACTGGTTTTTTGCGGTATTTGGTTTTGATTAATACTTTGCCATTGGCTCATGTGGTCATCGACTAGCCTCTTATTTTAATATATATTTATATGATCAATAATGTAATGTAAAGTCTAGCTAAACAATGTGAGAGAAGTAAAAGAATCCATTTAGTCTAGTCTTTGTGTGTGTTGCGTGTTAGAAAATTTGGAGTTAATAATTTATGAGATACATAATTTATTAGTATAATATAATTAATTTTGTATTTAATAGAGCGGTAAAAAGTTGAATAATTAATATTTTATCAAATTAAATAATAAATTTTTAGTAAATCAACTGCAAAATGTAATTGTTGATTATGCCGAAGATGTGTTTGGTGGGAATATATTTTTGGAGAATAAATAGCATAATCCTTATATTTATTTTGACGATATGAAAAAAGACTTTGAAAATGAATCCGTGAATAGCGAAAATATAGGTATACACATGACAATTATTATTTCGATAAAACGTGATTTTAAATGTTAAATTTATAAGCATTATAATTTTAAAAAAGTCGTGGTAAATGCAGTGCTATTTATATTATTATATATTTAATTTATAAGCACGTCATTGAGACTTATCTTTAAGATTTGACTTGGGAAAAATAGGAAATGAAAACTATGACAAGACAACACTTATTTTTTTATAGTCTTCTCAACAGTTAGTCTGTCGCGTCTACCTAAATAAATAAAAAGTCATTCTTACAATAATTCTTCATAAAATTATTTTAAACATAGTTTTGTTTTCACGACATAATTCAGTTCTTGTGTGTACAAATTTACATTGGAAAAACTATGTAGCTCAAAATATTGGATATTCAGGAATACATGTAGTTTCTATGGAACTATTTTTTATTTAATTAAATTTATTTTCGTTGAATAAAATTTAAATTGTTTAAAATATAAATTATTAATTTATCGATTAACGATAGAAAAACCTATATTTTTAGCTTTCAAAAAAAGATTATAAGATTTCTTCTTTTACTTTTATGTTTTAGCTCTCACAGATTTGAAGTCAAAAGTTTTAAGCCCTAGTTAGCTTGCAGCCAAAGGACCTGCAATCAATATTTGTCCATAAATAAAAGGAATAAAAACCCTAAGCCAGAAACAAATTATTCCACTTTCTCATTACTGATTGAAAGGTACGTACGTCCACAATTACATGCAGGCGGGTACGGCATGGCCGGCGATATGGCCGGGGAAAAGGGTCACACATTTATTTCATCTCAGGGACAATGAAACTGAGATAGCACAATTATTTGGCTTTGCAGGCAATAATTTAGATCATATTGAGTACGGGATAAGATAATACGAAAATTTTCAGAACCTGTTCCCCATTTTTGCCTCTGCAGAAAGCAGCAAAACAAAACATTTCTGCAGTTTTGTTCAGAAAACGGCAAAATGCCCATTGGAAACACAAAAGAAATGGAACAGCTACGTGCTTTCTCCATTAAGAATTAAAGCAAAGTTGTGGTGTTGAAAAAGCGGTAAAAGAATTTTCGAAAAACAATAATAGAGAGACTATGGTTGATCCAATTATTTGGTTGGATAGTTCGTAAAAGTTTTTACTTTATTTTGTTTGCTTTAGTGAAGTGGGTTCGTTGTTTACAAGGACTGCGAATTATCATGCATATTTGTCTTCTTCATGATTTGTTTGCTGATTTTCTCCAGCATTTTACATACTCTTCAAATTGGTGCCCAATTTTGTCTCGATCACTTCGGATTAAGAATCGAGCCGAATTTTTCGAATTGGCTCATTAAATATTAGATTTGTATTCAAATTTTTTGAATTCGAGCAGAACTCAAACATGTTTGAACTTTTTTTCAATTGAACTCAATTCAAAATTATTTTGTTATATTGTTCTATTGTTCGCAAGCCTTAATATTTTATTAATATAATATAATTACGTATTATATATTTATTTATTTATTTATTTCAAACTTTCGAACGTTTCGAGCTTTCGAATTTCATTCTCGAACTTTATTATTCTAATAATAGTTCTAACAACTCATGAATAGGTTAGAAAATTTCGAGCCGAACTCGAACAAAAAAAAAACGATATTCGAATCCAGCTTGAACTCGAATATAATTATTCGAAACAAATTCGAACATTAATTTTTTTCTAATATTCAGCTCGATTCGATTCGTTTATACCTCTATTTCATACGTTACTTAAATTATATTTTTATCATGAATTTCGTCATCTTCCTTACTTTCATTGAATTTCTCTCTCTCTCTCCACATTTAAAGAACATCGGTCATATCATACTTAATAAATACTAGTATACTGATGCATGTGTTGCGTGCTTGTATTATAATTTATCTTGTTTTGTATTTAAATGAGGATCAAAATGTAATTAAAAGAAATATTTATGGGCTACACTGCAATTTTCATATGTGAATTAAAAAAATAAATAGGAAAAAAAACAAGTACAAATTAAACCTACAACTTGATGCTTAGGAAAAAACTCTATCCACTAAGCTAGCTAATACATGTTACTTACATTAAATTTTTTACACTTCATTAATATATATAATTATGAAAACAGACCATGACACCAAAAATTAGTTATTCTAAGTATCTCAAACTTAATAACATAATAATATAAATAATATAGATAATATAGATTTTATAACGGTCATTTAGTTGATTTGATGAAAATTTATAGATAAATAATATTATGTTTGTTAAAATATTTGAATATGAAGTGAAATAATATCGGAAAAAGAATAAAATATTTGATTTGATTGATTAAAGTTAAGATAAGATGATAAAATTCTACTTTTATTCTTTTCAATAATTAACTAATATAATAAATAGAGAAAGAATAATATAGTAAATTTGTATTCAGTTATTTGATCGGCGAATTTGATGAGATCGAAACAATTAGAGGCTTGATAATAGAGTTTAAATTTGGTGATTTCTTATTTTGAAAATAATAATTATATTCTTGCATGTTTTGTGACGGTATAATTCAGATACCGAGACTATATATATATATATATATATATTCCATATAATCATTAACACACCTCATTAAATAGTCGATGTAGTTAGTTGTACTTTCATACTAATTAATACAAATAATGACCACTTGCAACTAATTTGGACAGTTCCTTTTATTCAGTGGTGGAATCCTTGAATACGACCGGATACATTCTTTTTTTTATGACCTAGACTTATATATATACTACAAGAATACTTCATCTTGATTGGATAAATAACATAAGAGTTATATATATGGGCTTGAACAATCCTCCCCTTGAGCTAGCTTTTGAGATTGAGTTAGGTACTAGTTCTAATCTTAATAATAAATCCTCAATATTATTGTATTACTAGTGTTGACAAAAACTTGTGTGAGACGGTCTCACGGGTCGTATTTGTGAGACGTATCTCTTATTTGGGTCATCCATGAAAAAGTATTACTTTTTATGCTACGAGTATTACTTTTATTGTGAATATGGGTAGGATTGACCCGTCTCACAGATTAAGATCCATGAGACGGTCTCACGTGAGACTCACTCACTAGTGTTTACTAGTGTTTTCGATACGTGTGTTTGTATAGTCGATTTTTTATACATCTTTTTGAAAACTTGACGTATTGCCCCTTCAGATGGCTCGGAATCGATGAAAAATTATTGAAATTCGTGTAGATGGAAAATACCTTCCACATGAAAATTATGATGATTATCCTTAGAATGGAAATCACAATAATTAGAAATAAATTAATTTAGTAATGGTGAAAATGAGGTGCTTCAAAAGCGACTGAAAGGACTAAACGGAGAAGAGGTGGAAAAATTTTAAGCATGAAAATGAGAGTGAGTTATACTTTATGGAGACAATGACTGTGACTGACGCAGACGGCGAATATTGGCATGAACCGAACCGACGGTGCTGGTGTCATCTCGCTTAAGCAATATAATTTTATGGATAATTAATCATGGGATTTGCTTAAACAATAACTAATTCATGATGATCACGTCTTAATTATTTTTTTAGCATGTTCTAAATTCCATTACTATGTTTAGAGAATTGGGTTGGCGAAGAAATTAAATTCAAGAGTAGAATAATTTAAACTGACATACGTAGAATTTTAGGTTGTATAAATAAGAAGAAGTACGTAGAGTACCAAACCAAGTGTATCTGGTCTTAATAGGATTGAATTTACCCGAAAGGAGGAGTTTTTTTTAAGACTAAATATTGCTTGGGAACGTGTGAATATTATTTTTATTAAGTGAATAAAAAGATAGGCGACGAACATATCGACCAAGTCTAATCGGAAAAATAATCACGTGAAACAGCGGTGAAGGGAGGCCCATGTATAATTTGGACGTGTGAGGAGGCACACACTCACCTCACACGTACGTGTCTGCTCCTGACGAGACACTTAGAATCAGCACGTGTGGACCCTTGGCGAAAGGAATGTTGACTTTGACCCCACCCGCACGTGAGGAAATATCTCACCTTGTTTGCCTGTCGGGCATGTGTTTTTAATTCATTTTGGGTGGTGGAGATTTCGAGTGGATAGGGCGCTTGACAAGACTTGTAATATATACACAGAAAACCAGAATAACACAGCAAATAATGTATTCAAAGGTGAACTTTTGTTTATTGCCCACTTGACTTGAGCAGTCATGTCTTTGGCCCTTCAGCATCAGGAATGTATTCAGTTGAGATCAAATAATTTACAAATAAATTTTATATTATATGAAATCCACTTGCACATTGCATATTTCGAATTACTAATTGATGGTATAATATAATGGAGTGTAAACAGTATAACAACAGCGTAGATTTTACGATGATGCCCGGTGCTACAACCACCACAAACACTTGACCAACAACTGGAATATATGTAAGGCAAAAATATACTGGTTTTTGTTAGATGATTATGTTTTCGACATACAAACTATATGCTATAACAAAACATATGCTGTATAACAATAACAGCCCATCAAGTGCGGCCTAAAGAAACTTAAGCTGCGTACTTTTTAACCGGCCCAAATTTTTTCTGACTTCGGTGGCTCTTTCATTCAATACAGTAGATACCACAGCATGACCTTCCCGTGCTCACATCCGACATGAGTGGTGGAAAATAAATAAGGAATTTTTTTAAAAAAACACAGATGAAGATGAAGATGCATAATTTTTATATGTTGTCACCTTGTCGAATTTTGAATGTAGGTGAAATTATGAACCGATTAAAGTTTGTATGTTTTTTAGAGTAGTCTGGGGATCTTGTGAAGCATCAACTCTGAGGATTCCTTCGGCTTCATCAATCTGAAGCAAATCCAACTGAGATTCCAAGAGTTTAGCAGGCATGAAGTGCTGCCCCTCTGCTGCTCTTTTCTCGAGTCGAGCACCAAGAATCCCAGCCCCAACTTCCAACAAAACAAATTTTACGCTGCACATGTAAGAACCTCGTACATATCTTGCATCTGCGTGTCTAAGAATTTCTCTGTATGACTCCTTTAGAGCAGAGCATCCAAGAATTACAGTTCCACCATTTACCGAACGTGCTATTAAGGCATCGCGAAGAGTTTCTATCCAAGGGATTCGGTCTTCATCTGTCAAAGGGATCCCATTTTTCATCTTATCTGCTTTGTTAAACAGATTGGCTTATTTTTTATACAATAGAAAACCGCAGAATCTTCAGGCAAAATGCAGAAGTGAATCTACCTTTGTTGAACTGAGGATGATAATCATCGGCGTCAATAAAGCAGCCATTTAGAGATTTTGCCAGCATCTTACCAATTGTTCTGCAGAAGAGATAACATAATACACCGGCAGCATTGTAATAAGTAACAATGCATTGGTGGAAATAAGAATATTGAACTCAATCAATTTTTAACTGGTTGGTAATACAAAATTGATTTACTCATCCAGTCATCTATTAGGATGAGAGTTAAGCTACCATGTCTTAATACTATGCAAATGCCTTACTTAGGCAAGAGCATATTGAACCTTGCATTCTTGAAGT
This sequence comes from Primulina tabacum, assembly GCF_025594145.1. Taxonomy (NCBI): domain Eukaryota; kingdom Viridiplantae; phylum Streptophyta; class Magnoliopsida; order Lamiales; family Gesneriaceae; genus Primulina; species Primulina tabacum. The sequence continues at coordinate 35,463,948 of NC_134564.1, forward strand.
CACAAACTCGATATAGTTCAACAATCATTATCCTTGTTGACGGTTCGGTAATTTTCCCAAGTTGTAAAACTCAAGGTCAATGACGATCGACAAGTAAATGGGTGCAGTCAAAATTAAACAAAATGAAGGAAAAGCAACAGCTGAAAATGAATTAAGGTCATTAACAAGTAAAGTTATGTTTGTAGCTAAGGCAGGAATAGGTGTCTCAACACATTGTTATTCAGAATATGGTGTATTAGTTAAGAGTAGTATAATGCGGGTGTATAAAGACACAAGGTAATCATTTTATCCCAAAAAATCATTTGAAATCTGACATATAGAAAAGATGAGAAACATGGAACCAATAGATGAACTTTAAACTTACGATTTTCCGACACCACTGACTCCCATGATCACAATAGCTACTCCTGCCAAAAGGTAGTACATTGGTCATGAGATAAAAGGATTCCATGAATCAGTAGAGAAATCGCATATACTGGTATGATCAAACAAACTAGATCTCGTGTTCCAAATATTGTTAACATATCATATTACTACATGGTTATGTGACAAGCATTGTTGCAGCATTGACTTCAGCATACATCGAGGAAACAAAAGTGTGTGGGAGATACCTGTATCAGATGTCATTTCTCTATAGAAGAGTTGACCTCTCGAGTTTAGAAGCGATGAAGATTACCTGTAGAATGATATCTACAAGCTCATCAAATTTTTTGCCAATCCTTCTAAGTAGCAAGCAGCTATCCGCGAATCAAGAAAATAAAAAATACCAGATTTTCCCTAATCATACTTGAAAATTTATCCAGTCCTTGCAAAACAAGAACAGACAGCAGCCCTCCACGAATTGGAGAACCTAATAGTAAGATAGTCTAGAAATAACAAGAGAGATTCTGATACTAAAGATCAAGAGGAACGGATACAAAGAGGAATCATTTGTCATAATTCTAAGAAATTTTTAAAACTAAACTTGCAGATTCCAAGCTGTGAATCAAGATAAACATGTAATTGTGAGTGGACATGTATGGGAAACCATATTTTATAAGATAGCCAATAGACATTGGAGGTTATGAATACAAACACTGGACCCTTGGGTGTTCATATGACTACAAAATCTTGAACTTCTGTTCAGGAAATGAGCAGGGTCCTTTCTTCTCAAGGAAATTAGTATGAGATGAAAAAATTGTAAGTCAGACTCCCTTTGTATTCCACAGAAGAACCAAAAATAAAAACTTTGCAAGCAAAAAAAAATAAAAAATTGATCGCTTCCCTTCTTACATCATTGAAATTGAATTACTAAATCCCGACAAGATCAAGAATAACAGTTCCTAACAGCACCACAATCAATATGTTTTAGGCATCAGAAAGAATATCATGATCAACGTCATAGGATCAAAAAGAATGAAATTAATACCTAAAAAGGCTCCTGTAAGATGCATCGAAATTGCAATAAATAAATAAATAAAGGACAAGTCAAGCACAATTAAATTTTACCCTTCAATTGCCCAGGAAAACAGTGACTTTGTGTTGCTGCGCTTCTTCCAATCTTTTAATATATCAGGTAGTATTTACCATTTAGCTGTGCCATAACCTTGATTTAACTTTCAAGAAAATTCCTTTCAAAAAATAAAAAATAAAAAACTTTCAAGAAAATGCTAGGCAATTTCCGAACCGGTGGTATATTTCTCTTTTGATTGGTTCGATTGAAACAGAAAATTATTTGATCTCGTAGGCTCTACGTTATATTTGCATGACTAAAAAATCGATAAATTAAACTTTTCATATTAATTAATGTAAACCTGTATCACGAGCACGTGATGTTTGGGCTAAAGCCTCCTTATTATTAATAATTGGGCCTCGTCCACTTTTATAAGGCCGTTAGCTGCTTAGTTTAGATCTGTTATCCATACAATTTTTTCTCTCTTCTATTTATTTATTTTTTTTTTTTGAGTTTGGGAAGGTGAATATTGTAATTGGCTTTCAAATTTAAATCTCGTCTCAAACTTAATACATTGTCGTGTAAGATCATGATCTACAAATCATCGATTTTCGTATGCCACTTTCGTTTTATTAATAAATCGCAACTCAATTACTCAACACTCAGAATCAACCCAAAGAGTAAGTAAGGGTTCGCTTGGTTGGTAGGATGTGATAATTGAATGATTAATAATTTGATTGATAACTATTTGATAGGATAAGATATTAAATTTGAGATATACGTAATAGCACGTGTGGTGTGAAATTAACAAGATTGATAAATTCATGATAGATATACTAATGACCAAAATACCCTCCATCTTAATATTTATTTTCTTTCCCAATATCATTTCCCCTCCCCAAACCTATGTCCTTTTCTTCGGGAGAACACAAGGCAATTGGAAACTGTATCTATTTTGGTCGTCCGTGAAGATTGGCAGCTGAGTTCAGGTCCGTAAAAAATCTGAAACGAAGAGTCAACAGAAAGCTGGAGCATGTTGTTGTGAGTTAAATTTTTTTCTTTTACAGGTGAGATTTGACACGATTTCTTCAAACGTCGTTCCATCCATTTATACAAAACGAGATTTACCTGAGAGAACATGTTTTTTTTGCTAATTTTCGAATTTCTTAGTCAAGTAATCTTATCTTCCCGATTTCAACAAAAAGTAATTTTATTAAGTTAGTCGCAGCGGAAGCATTTTTTATGTATGTGTTTCTTAAAATTTTGTAGTTGTGTCTCTTGTTATTGTTTCTTAATATAAGATTTCGCATCTTGTTATTCGCATTAATTTTTCAGTCATCGACATTTGTGGTGTTTGAATGCTATTAAGAAAAGAGGTAAAAGAATGTGTTTTGAATATAAATTTGTACCTTTCTCTGTTGCCGACATCAAGTAATTTGTTGAAACATACTTTACAACAAGATATACAAATACATAACCTCAATTACTCAGCCAACTGGTATAGGTATTGTCAATCTGTATACAAGGGTTTCAAATCTGAGGTACTGATTCGTAGCTATCATGGAAATGAAGACACCACCACAGTGCGATTGTGGAAACGGGGAAATGATATTACGGAAAGCTGGGGATTACTCGACTCGTCCTGGTCACTATTACTGCATATGTCCTGCGAGTCTCAAACATCGGAGAAGTTTTTGGTGGTATCTTGAGTACCAGAGTCATAATGTAACACCCACTTAGGAGCAGTCGTATAAATCTGAAAATCCCGCAACTAATTTCGAAGATCAATCGTGTCATACTAGTCCCCCAATGTTTTGTAAGAAAGAGTCGACGAACTCATCCTCGGGGCCATATGCTCGTCATCCGAAAGAAGCTCATCCACATGCCAGCAACCAATATTCTGAAATGGACCGTGGCATGTCAAGTACAATATATGAGATACCGAATCATGGGATGAAGAGCAGACCGTATTCACGTGATCATGTGTGTTTTTGTTTTGGGTTCATATGTGCGTTGATCATCGTTATTTTCGTCCTCATTACAGTCCTGGTCTTGAGATTCTGAAACATATGTGCTGTATTGTTGTCTTCACACTGTTTTGTCCAACTCTATGACATGTACTTGCATAACTTGTCAAATATGATACATATGTGCTGTATGCACGTTCTACCAACAAGTTTTATGTTGACTTATTTAATTGCCTTTGTTCCATGGTTCTGTACTTAATTATGAACAATCGTCTGATATTTCATTTCTGTTGAGTTCTTTCTTCCATAATTCAAGCACATGTATTATGCCACTCACGTATACAACAGAAGTGAATATGTGTAGCAGTGAGCCTTACAAAGCAGTGAAGGGTAAGTAATCTCAATTCAAATATGCTTTTACTATTCTTCCAGTTGACATCATTTTTCGTTTAATGCAAAATAATGTACATGCTGCAGCTTTAGATCGACTACGTGACAAGTTTATCGCTTCAATGGTGCTTGGGTTAGGAGTCTACATTTTCGGAAGTGGTCCAGTAATTGTTATATAAGGTAATCACCATATGATTTACTGTAAATATGCGTTACATTTCTGTTACATATGTATATCTTCAACCACAATGTCTAACTGGTTAATTTAATTGCACTCAAAACAGATTATAGTGCTTTGCTCTGTTCAATACGTATGTCAGACTTCTTTATTACGTAAAAATTTTGCATTAAGTATTTCTGAGGCATCTATAAAGGGTATTGCAGTAGTTGAAGATGTGTCTTCTCTTATCAATCATTAGTCTTATCTACATGCACATATTAATTGTCCTGCGCACTCTGTACACTTGGTGGGATATCAAATCAATATGATCCTATATCTTTTTTGGAATGACAAGCATTTACTCTTGGGTTGGTCAACTATGATTAATGTGTTTGTGTTACTTAAATACTCACACATTCATGGGTCACAACACAAATACAAGGCCGGTGTAGTTGCTCAACTTTTGGTTATTCTGCATAACACACCTGAAATGTCTGTCACCTACAAAGCTTCCTCTGAAGTAAGCGTAACTAGCAAGTATGAAGTGGAAGTGATTGTCATCTTGGATGATGAACAAGTGAGTGAACAAGGACCAGATGCTGCTGTGCGCAAGGAAGTCCAGCCTGTTTCAAGCAAAGTTCCGACGGTACCAAAAGTAAGCACTGCCAACAACAATCCCTGCAAGAAGTTAGTGGATGACTACTTCAAAACTAACATGCTACCTTTGAAAGCGTGCAACAAACGTTCGAACAATCAGCCCACTGCTCGTCCTTCCAAGCGAACCTTACGGCATGCTGAAACTGATGGATATGTACTTCTCAGCAGCTCGGATGACTCAGCTCCTTCGACATGAAACTTCGTACAACTATAGCATAAGTATGCTACCCTTTTGCTCTTGACAAATGTAGTATCTCGTGTATGCATCGATATTTTGGTTTACAGTGTAGTGGTGTCTGGTTCGGTAGACGTATGTCATTGTGGTGTCTGTATCCGCTTTTGTTTTTGGATGTTGCAACATGTGTAGAAGGACGACACTGTAATTGTCGATGTATAACTAATGACTGGATTTACTTATGTACGTGATGGTGTTTGTATAATTAATTCACCAAATTTTGGTGTTCGTATAAATTATTTAGTTGTTTGTATAAGTAATGTAGATGCTGGTAAGTTATGAGTGAATTTAGGTATGGCCACTGTCATTTTTAAAAAAAATCTTGTGTCAAGTTGGGACTTATTTTGGTGTTCGTATAACTTATTTTGGTGTTGGTATGAGTAATATAGATGCTGGTAAGTTATGAGTGAATTTAGGTATGGCCACGTACATGCATTGCTCGTGAATGTATTTAAAGAGTAGCATACTGGTTTTACTTATTTTAAGAGGCAAGATATTGGTTCTACTTGTTTAAAGAGGCAAGACTCCAATATCGTTTGAATGATTTCAGTCACAAACTTAACAATTTGTACCCTTGTACTTATATAATATTTACAATTTGTTATGCTACTCGAAGTTGTAATGAGAATCAGAAGCATTAAAAATCTCAACAAATACTCATCCTAGTGCATTTTGGCATAAGTTGAAGTCATACTATTAAAACACAGTCAGTTTGTATCTAAGCATTCATATATGAATATACGGACACGATGAAACCCGATAAAAACCACAAAACCAAAAAAAAATTTGCACATAACATTAACATAGCAGGTGAAACCAGTAGCATGAGCACAGCTATTATAATATGGTAGCACGAGCACTGTCCATAACCCAGCAACAACGATGCATACCCATCATCTAACTCTGATTCTGAATTACATCTCAAGTTTAAGCACAGCTATTATAATATGGTGGCCAAATATGGTACCCTATACATCATGATACAAAAGTGGAAAGATCCTTACACAAAATAGTTCAGGTCATTAACAAAACATAATCACAACCATCAAGTTCATGTACCGCATAGCATGTGAGGTTAGAGATTCAGAAGTCGATTAATTAAGCTTATCTTTCCTTCAAGATTAAGCCGCAAGAACAAAGCAAGTTTATTGGGGTTATCCACCAGTAGCTCCGCAACACGCACTTTGTCGTCTGAATTTAATTCCCGGATCGTTCCTAATGTGGCCAACACACTATCCATAGCATCTTCAATTTTCGAATCAGATGACATTTCTTTTATGAGGTTTGACATTGTCTCCTTCGTGATGTCAGCTAAATTATTGATTGCAGCAACAATTTGGTTGTCAACTTCGTCTAACTTCTTGCGTCTCTTAGACCTCACCTTCGAAACTCCTGTTGGGTTTGAGGGAACACTCTGACCTACAGACATTGATTCACCATCTCCTTTAAGTGGGCGGTAAAATTCGTCCATGCCAAATTCCATGTCAATGGGTTCATGCTCAGTGATATTGAAGACATCATGAACAACCGCTGAAAAAGTCTCCACTCGATCACCTGTTGCCCTATCATAGCCAAAGATTTCGCACCAATCTTTATAGTGTGGCCAGCGCTTGTAACGCATAACTCGAACACTATTGTCCACCTAAAATAACTTTGTTTTAATAGAGTAATCATTTCAAATACGAAATTTAAACATTGCACTTAAATTTATTACCTTCACTATCGCATCCCATGCCTCATTTGTAGCGTCAATCATGTTCTCTGTGTCATTCCAACCAATACCACTTTTTGATAGCATTGATGTGTCAGACATCCATAATGTTTCTTCCATACGTGTATTTTGGAAGTTATGTGTGGATGGCCACGTAGATCTGAATCTTTGAAAGCATTCCTCAATGAAGATTCCAATAATGGTAAATAGCCATTACGGAAACCGTTCTCCGTTTTATATCCTTTGCTTATTATATCTTTCAGTGCCACAATTAGAACCTCTTCCTCAGGGCATGTCCAAATTCGCCGCAACTTGTCTGTTTTTTTTTCCTTTCGAAGTCGCACTTGCGCTATCCATGGATTCGAATGTGTCTGCTATGTTTACCTGTTAAACAGTGATATGACAAGTTAGAAGAAGATATGCTACAATAAATAGAAACATGGATAAACACATTCGACAACATATTTTGTAATACAACACTTAATCCAAAACCTAATTCAGAAACAATAATTCGTTCAAACATGAGAACCACATAACTACCAACGAAATTCAAGTTTGGAATCCAAATACAATAACATAAAACAATTGTCCTAGTTGTGGTACATCGACATTGCAAAGTTATCTCTCCACATATCCCATACATCGGAGGAATTGAAATCCTCAATAAAGTTAGTCTCATTCTGTGGAGTTGGGCTTAATGTGTCCTCTTCAATCTCGTCTACAAGATTATCCGGCATTTGAGATCGGATGAAGTTGTGTAACAAAATGCATGCCATTATGATTCTGTTTTGAGTTTTTAGTGGGTAGAAATAAGGACTTCGCAGAATAGCCCATCTTTTCTTAAGCAACTCAAAAGCTCTTTCAATGACGTTCCTTGCTTTGCTGCGTCTCCAATTGAAGAGTTCTTTATAATTCTGTGGAGCATTTGTGCGATTTCCCCAAGCATCCCTGTGGTATGGTACTCTTCTGTACGGAGTCAAGAAGCCCTGGACGTTTGCATATCCATTGTCGCACAAATAGTAACAACCTACCATCGAAGTCATATATTTTGTTAATATATGTTAAATTAAATAAACAATGCAACGCCAATCCAATGATAAAGAACTGTGAAATAAGATGACTACAGTGAACAATATTTTAACCTCTTTCAACTTTAAGACCGTCGTCACGTGATAATGCGTCCTGAAGAACTCGAGCATCCGCTGCCAATCCTTCCCACCCACAAAGCGCATAAATGAAGTTCATATCTCGGTTGCACACTCCCAAAACATTAACTGCAATGGTTCCTTTTCTGGTTCGGTACTTTCCCTTCTCTAAAAAAGGCACATTGACATTTATATATGTATCATCCAACGCACCAACACAACCCTGCAAAATAAGTTAGAAAAGTATGAGTAATATTAATCAGGATGTATACTAAAAGGTATTGTACGTACAAAATTAAAAATGAAACTTGTAGTAATTAATATTGAGAAAATTTTCATATTACCTTGAACCATTTCCACGTCTCGTCGGTGCAAGTTTCATCGACAGGGGAAGGTTTCACAAGCAGTATAGGATGGAGCTTCAGTAATGACCCCAAGACTTCATGGAAATGTGTGCTGATTGTTTGACCACTTCTTACGTAATCATGTCCGATAACGCGGCTTTTTTTATGATGCGCCAAAATGGACAAAAACATAGCCACCTTTTCTTCAGTCCTAACATATCTAGAATGATCAAGCCCGCCGACATGAGTTAACAAGTAACATAGTTGTGCAAATGAATTCTGTTCATCCTCAAATTGACCACACATTGAACATCTCCGGTTTCAATAATTCTTCTCAAATGGTTTAGTTGTGCATTCAGTCTTCCCGTCATGATGTACGAAGCTGACGTTCTACGTGCTTCTCGACGTCGTTGAGCGAGTAATCTCGTGCGATGCCGTGTTAAAAGACATACCATAAAAATTGTGCGGATCAACAATTGGTGTAGCAGCAGAAAAATTCTAATATTATGACGTCTACGGTCCATTTTGCACTCTTACTTACCAAACATAAAAAAGTTAGATCAAGCCAATAAATGATTAACAAGTCTCCGAAAAAAGAGTTAATAATATTATGGCTCTTCTGTATCATTTACATCAATACCATTACAAAAAATGCAAGAAGTTACTATCATCCAATATTTCTTGCACAACATCACAAATATACCAACCTATGAATGTCTAGTACACTGTAAGACGAGGTCCTTGTTTTTGGTAGTTGCTTTTTAAAAAATTATTAGCAGCAAAATATAAAAACACACCCAACAAAGTAAAAAGTTTCTAAAATCCGTTTCTACAATGCATTTCAAGAAGAAAACGAAAACATACAACAATAATTTTTTGGCAAATCGACGGCAAAAGGCGTCACGCAGCAGCTAAAAAATCAACAATCACAATAAAAAACGAAGCTAGAATTTATCCACATTTACCTTCGAATGCGCTTGGAATTACTTCAGATCTATGTTTGAAGTGGGGATTTGGTTGTCCCCTCTCGATCTCGAACGTCTTCAACAGTGGTCAAGGGCACCAGTCCGCGAAAGAAATTGGGAGAATGACGTGAAGAAGACCCACATGCAAGTTGGGAATTGACATCAGGGGTATTTTGGTCGTTAAAATTATTTGGGGTAGCCGGATTGTTTTAATCGGTCTTCAATGCATGGATTTATTGTCAAACCAAAACAGTGAAATTGTCGATGAAATAATCAATCTGAAATCTAAAAGTGAAAGCAAACAAAATATTAATAGTCAATCCAAACTTAGTCATACCTACCAAACTGGCCCTAAGTGTCTTGTTGTTAATATTAAATTCCTAAAAATTTTCCAAATGAAATCAGAATTGTTGATTGAATACGATCCTTAGCATCCATGCAAGCAAATAAATAATCATCTTCTTCAATTCTATACACAACAAAACATTTAATTCACCATTAAAGGAAGCATGTGCTGTGTCGGCTGCTGCTCTGCTACAACAAACATGTAGTTGGGTACATTGATATTTGACTGATGATCAACTTCTTCAAAACTAACTCCATTTAAGATTCTTACAACAACTGCGTGTAAGGAAGGCCGGCCATGTCTTCACTCAAACAATAATTTCATTTGCCAACAATTCGTGGGAAATATCATAATTTCATGCACTAATTTATAAATCATGTTTCCACTTTAGCATATTAATGTGTGCGAGAGACCCCATGGCTTTTGTAATAAACACGTATCTATGTGTTAGCGGGATAGACAATTATGGTAAATTAATTAAATGGTGACGGTCTTTTTCATACCCATCTGACCATTTTCAATGATTGCCGTCCAGCTTTGGAACACTGAACTATTTTCTCGTTGAATAAACAAATAAATAAATAAATTATTTTTATTTTTATTTTTATTATTATTATTTAAATTTACTCCATGAAGAAGACGCAGATCGCAACATACAATCCCACCTCAGATAATATTAGCATTTTCTTATATTTTTCAACTCTATGTCGAGTACATATAAACCTCAAAGAGATGAGTGAGTTTCTTTTCTTTCTTTTTTTTTCAAATTTTTATTATACAAATCTTTTTCAAGTGAACTACAGAAAGCATAAATTACATGATAATTATTTTTCTCTACTTTTTTCTACGAATTCTAATATTATTTTTATATATTTGTTACGGCCACATAGTATTATATTAGTTTTTCAAATTTTAAATTTATGCATCATAATAAAATTATTTTAAATATGTATAGATCTCATGTGAGACAGTCTCAAGAATTTATATCTGTGAAACGGGTCGACCTGACCTCATGCTTATATTAAAAAAGGAGTATTTTTGGTATGAAATATAATATTTTTTATAGATTGAATCGGATAAGAGACATGTTTCACATAATTGATTCGCTAACAAATAAGTTTTTGAGTTTAAATATTATATTTTATATATTTTGCACGCAACATGATTATTTGTCCTATCGAAACAAAACGTTGGACCATGTTATGAACGAGCAACCGGTTCTTAACTTAAAATTGATTCCAAGCATCGTAAGCTGGAAAATTTCGGAAGACAAAAATCTGAAACCGGAAGAGAAAAGTAAACGGTTCCGAAAGACCTCATTTTGTAAGAATGATGCATCAATATTTGTACATCAAATTTTGTATCAATTTGTCACAGTCTCAACATATATTAAATATAAAATTTCACGAAATAATTGTACACGTAACTTTTAGCATTATCCATTTTGTAAATATCACCAAAAACAGGTCACCAATCGAGGTGGCCGCCACTGAATGCTTCAACCAGTGGCATAACCGAAAACGACACCCCCAAATCAACGCCTTTTATTTTTGGAATAAATCATAATTCAAATTCCTGATATTATAATAATAATTAGTAAATGCTTACATTTGACTTTACGGATACGGTACCGGACGTTACAATGTGAGTCTTTTGACCGAATTACCCTTGTCCAAAATTGATGTATCCTTTTCACGTCCACGTACCAGAAGCTTTTGTAATTGTCTGAATTTACGAGGGGCACACATGGAACATGATCTTTCTCCCCTTGCAGGAAGGCTCAGGTGTCTTGGTGCTAAGGATGACCCTAGGAAAGGATTGTTAGTTCATCAGCCTTTTGTTTGGGCAAAATGATTTGTCATCAAATAGAGAAAATTAAATGCTTCTCAAAATTACATATATTTATTTACATAAATTTCTCAAGGCCGTGCCACTAGTTAAAACTAGAGTGGGAAAAAATACCGAATTTTCGGTATACCGTGATTATCTTACCGAAAAAATATAGAATTTACCGAATTTTCGGTATATCGAAGATTCCGGTACGGTACGGTAACAATATCGAATTTTTCGGTACGACAACGGTATGCAATTTGAAAATTCGGTATTGTTTGTCTCGAAAATTTGCGGGCGTGCCAGGCACGTGTTCGTGCCAAATGTGAATTAATCTGACTCCGTTTACCAAGCGTTGCGAATCTCGATTCGACCGTTAGTTATAATTCCTTCGAAATGGCTCCAAAAATAAGAACGTGAAGTGGCGGCGAATATAATGAACTTAAAGGGAGAATTCATAAACAACATCAACATTTGTTATGCCATTATAAATTCGAACAAAGTTTTTACAAGAAACTTGAACAAACATTCTGAAATCTATGGAAGACGATTGCTGGAAATAAAATATACGACCAAATATATGAGAGCAAAGTTGCAGAGAAGTTGCTGTAGATTTTTTGTGAATTTGTTGGGACCTCTTTCTGATTATTCTTTTTGCTTTTGTTACATTCCGCACAGCAGTTTTCCCTTCCCCCATCACTCCACGTTCTTCCATGTTGGGCACTGGCAGCAACTGATATCACGTTGATTCATTGGGCCAACTGCAATTTCACTTGGGCCGAATTTTGGGCTTCTTTGAGTTCTGAACATAACAATTGGCTTTCATCTGTTGAATTTGTTTTGGGTTTCTGAAATATTAGGCACAACAGGTATATACCGGAATACCGAAATACCAAAAAATATACAAAATTTTTAAAATATATAATATTTTAAAACAATAAATTTATAAAAAAATTTAAAATGTAAGGTTTTTTCGGTATAAAACGGTATATATCGATACCGTATCAAAATTAATGTATACTGTACAATTTCGGTATAATCGATATATCGAAAAATTTCGGTACGATATGAATTTTCTTATACCATGATTCTCGGTACGGTATACGATATAAGATTTTCGGTATAGTACCATCTCTAGTTAAAACATGATACTATTTAAAAGCCCGCATGGGCTTAGCTTAGTTGGTCAGCAGCAGTGAATCTTGGAGCAATGACCAGGGATCGAGTCTCGCAAGCGGCAGTGTGGGAGTTAAATTCCCTCCAATGAGGGGGAGCTCCTTGTGCGCGGCGTAGCATAAGGTCTAGCTGCTGCTGGTTGGCTGAGTCACCATGATTTACCTCCTCTCACAATCCTGTCGGGCTGGAGGTGAGGGGCGCCTAAGGTGAGCGATTTCACCTTTTGGAGCAATGATACTATTTAAAATTTTAATTTTACCTTAATGAGAGAACATGAATAAAATTTTAACGTGGCGCAACGCGACGGGGAAGCCGTTGGTCTCACTTTCGGACCTACTTAATATGCCTAACAAAATTAGTCATGCTTGGTTGTGACTTTAAATAGGATAAACAAATGCGCTATCATTACTCTTTTGATAATGTACAATCCCCCTTTTATCCAGTTTCAACCAAACATTGTATTTAAACCATGTAAATAAGCAAACAAAATCCCATAAATATCTACTAATCCCTCATATTAGTCTGACATTAAAACGAAATTTCCTTGTTAATATGTCCCGACAAGTATCATTGTCGCGTCGCACAACGACGAACGCAGTCCGGCCCCCTACAATTCATTGATTAGATGCCATTGTTTTGGTCCCACCAACTGAGTAGATCCCAAAGCAACTCTTGCATATTCAACACAAAATCACTAAATTCAAATATATCACTTCCCGATATATTTTTTTTAATATAAATTTTCGATGATATCCTAAAGATAGACTATGAGTCCCATGTTCACCATAATTATGTAGATTATTTTAATTATTTTTTTATATATTTATATTCACATAATAATTTAGGGATTGAGGGGTAATTTAGTACAATACCAAGCAGCATAAACTTCCTTTTTTAAACAAGCTTGCTACTTTCCAAATTCCCTTACTAAACCACTCCTTAAACCCCTCGATTGTTCTCTTTCCTTATTTTTTCCCAGTATTATTACTTTATTATTCACCCATGGCGTCCACCCGTACTCTCCCCCTTTATCTCCTCCTCTTCTTCCTCTTCTTCTTCATCTTCCTCACTCTCCCACTCTGCCACTCCTCATCCATACACGAACTCCTCAAGTCCATGGGACTGCCGGCCGGCCTCATACCCAAGCAAATCAAGTCCTACACTTTCTCGGGCTCCGGCCTACTCGAAGTGTTTCTTGACGGCCCGTGCCTGACCAAGTTCGACACCATGGCATTCTACGAGAGCGAGGTGCGAGCTAACCTCACCTACGGCAGCCTCACCGGCGTTCAGGGTTTCTCTCAGGAAGAGCTCTTTCTATGGCTTCCGGTCAAAGACATCATCGTCGATGATCCCAACTCCGGGCTTATACTTTTCGACATCGGGCTTGCGCACAAACAACTTTCTTTATCACTCTTCGAAGATCCACCCGATTGCAGCACAGATGGTGGGTTCTTTTCCTTTATTTTGTTTATGTTTTAATCAGTAAAGTTGAACTTTTTGTTTAATCGGGGATGCCGTTGCTTAGTTGCAGAAATTGCTGTTTCAAATATTAGCCATTGTGTCAGTCAACTTTCATAAAAATGCTAATGGTAATCCGTTCTTTTGAATTCCAGAAATTAGTAATTATTCTTCCATTTAAAGAAAAACCGAAATTATTCTCATTAATTACGGTGGATTATCGATCGCTTTAAATAATAAACGACAAGGATGATAAAAATAGTACTGAATCTTTTTCTTGGCTTATATAACGCAGACGGACTGAAGAAGATGATCGGAGAAGAGAGAGGATCTATCTGCAGCTGAAAGATGAAGCTCTTAAGAAACGGGTGGCTATTATTTTTGTAATTTAATTTTGTTTGTATATGTTAATATATATTATATAATCTGCATGTTACATTGTAGTGTAAAAATTTCGGAATCAGATCTCCTGATTAAATGAGAAAATTATATAATCTTCTGGGTTTTGTTCCGTTTGGCTTAAATTTTTTTAGATAAGATTTGGATGATTATTGGTCACATTTAGTAGGTATTTTGTGACGATCATATTCAAACTAATTGAATTTGTTCTTGGTGTGTGCGATTTCAAATTACAATCTCACTTTTATATTTTTCAAGAGGTTCAATTTAAGACAGAAAAACATTTTCCTCTCTGCATATATGCAACACATGTCGAATATATAATGAAATATAGATAAAATAAAAACTCATAATTTTTTTTAGCTGTCATATTATGCAAGCAAGGGTACCTGAGAATAATAATAATAAAAAAAAAGAGTATGTCTCTTGTGAATACGGTTTCACGAATCTTTATCTGTGAGACAGATTAACCTTATCGATATTCACAATAAAATGTAATACTCTTAGCATAAAAAGTAATATTTTTTCATGGATGACTCAAATAAGAGATTCGTCTCACAAAAGTTTTTAAAAGAAACTTTTGAGTTTTTTTTTAATAATAATAAAATGTTAACAAAAAACCCAACTCAATAATAATCATTGAGATTCAAATAAGTGGGTTTTAATAAATTGAAATTAACTTATTTAGAATACAATGATAAAAAAAATTTTATTGATGAGGTGAATGGATTTGGATTCAAATATGCTGTGGAAATGGGACGAGTTTTACTTGAAAAGAAATAAGCTAAACAAAAGGGGGTCGCAATGTTCACGGGTTGGGTTGGATTCATTTGCAGGCATTGGATTCTTTTGTCGAATATTATTAAGAAGGTCCTAAAATTAAATAAGTTGTACGTAATTAATTAATTAAAATGATTGTGATTTTATGTGAATGGGTCCCGCACGTGGCCTATGACAGCGGCATTTACGGCTCATTGGTCTCCCTCCTTCGTCCGTTGCCTACTTGGATTGTTATTTTGTCCGCCGAGTCTTTGGAGGATTTCGCAACTAAAAACACACACACAATTACAAAATATGTCAACAGGATTGACAGATTTGAAATTATTCCGAGATATAAATTTAAATTTTAATTTTATTGTTTACACACAAAAAAATAGATTACAATTTAAATGCACAACAATTTTGATTAGAAATAAATCTAAGAAGCGGAATGTGTCAAGTTATAATAAAATGCATAATGAGTCTAAGTATCGATCTCACATAGACTAGTATTTAATTACTAGAATTTTTATCATTTAACTTAAACTAGATAAAATAAATAAAATATGATATATTGATTAATAATCTAAACTATTAAATAAAATAATGACAATTAAAAACGATGGATTCAAATATCAAGGATTGATTTAACTTCAAATAAAGAATTAAAACACACAACGGTAACGAGCTCTACTATGTTGACATGTCAACATTATTTAATTATTGACAATATGTCAACATTATTCAATTCTTGATAATCACGATGAAATGCTCAATTTATTTACTAAATTATTATTCGAGTTAATAAATATATTTAAATATAACACTCCAATTATTTCTAATTAAATTTAATTAGATCTAAATATATTAAATCTTTGTGAAACTTCATTTTTCAACTAAAATCGCATACTGAAATCGAATATTATTTCTAATCAGTTTAACCATGTGTTGATAACGTCTTTGTTGCTATATTTAACCAAGCGTGTTCCGATTCGTGTTTATCAATAAACAAGTAAATAGGTAACTAGACTATTAACAAGAAATATTAAGTCAACATCGATCAATAATTAAAATCAAGAAAAATAATATACTGAAAATAAACTAAATATCAAACAAAATATTGTTAAGACTTATTGTGGTATTAGTCAAAAAAAAATTATTCCATAAAATCAAAACAAAGAAATACACAATGTTTGAATTCATAAGAATAAAATATAATAAGGAATAAGAAAATCTCGATGTGTTTGACACGATTCCTCCTTTAAAGTTGTCTTTCTCATCTCTTTCAAATTCTAAATTCCTTCTTCCTCCATGTTCTTAAGAGAGAGATATCCTGATGTCAGTGTTCTCTTCTTTCACTTCTCTAATGTTCTCTCCTTTTAATCTCAACTTAATGGCCCTGATCTCCAAAAATCTTTGTAGCTCATGCCAACTTCAACTTATAAATAAAATTGTAGAAATTATATTTTTAAAAAATGAGACTATGTCTTTATCAAGATTTGCCCAGATTTTCTTCCAAAACTCTAAAATTCTCGCGTCAATAAAATCTAATAATATTTTATTTCTTTTTTTTAGGTATTATATAGGATTTGGACTTATCACACACCTTACTCATTTACACGTTAATAATATAACTTAATTATTTAATGAAATTGAAATTCTACTTGGTTACCACAAAATATTATATAAAAATATAAGAGGTGTTGGTAGGCTCACAACTGTGGGTGGGAGCCATGATACGTACGATGAGGGTTTCAGTTGATGATAAATTTTTAGTGAAACATATTTAACACCAAATAGATTTAATGAACATCTTACGCCATGTTTTAATATTGATAAAAGAGGTAGCTCATTCCAATTTCTACAAAACTGATTTGGAAACATTTAATTACAAATTTAAATTGAGTATAAATTATATTTTGCAGGCTTCATTAGCCTTTTCTAAGACGAAGAAATCCTCAATGTTTTATTCCAATGAGATTATGGCAAGTGAATCTTTAAAAAGAATAATCATAGACTAAACCTCATCGCTGATGTGCATAATATCCTGCTTCAACAGATGCATTTTACCTTTGTCCCGTCCGCCACTGACAGGCAACGTAATGGACTAATGGTAGATAATTACAGTTTTACATATACTATTGATTTATGATTATAATTTTGTTCACCTTTTTCAAGACAAAGGCTGAATATAAGTAGGCGACCTCCCATTCATCCTGTGATAACGTACCTGTAGCCAAGATTAGAAGTATATAGTTTCCGGCGGGAAAGTAAATGGTATGTTTGGATGTTAGTCGTAAATGTAAAATTAGAACTCACTTTGGTCTTCTTTCCCGTCACCCAGAGCACCGAGTCTTCGCATGAGCTCAATATATTCAGGTATCTTCAAGTATTCATCCACAAATGCGTGTGCGTTTTTGACAAAAACCAACTCGAATCCATACTGCAGGATTTAAAATATGTTTTAAAGGCATAAGAAGAAGATTTTTTTGGAGCTGAAAAAAATACCAACTCGTAATTGGACAGATTAATCCATTAGAAAAAAAATCAAGACCTCTTCGGCCAATGATTTGAACAGATCAAAAGGGACAATCCATTCGGGACAATCAACGGCATCCTGCGAAAGGATTCAGCCTATTACAATGATGGAAGGACTATATTCTGCTTCACAATTAGAGTACTTGAAAAATTGTGGCAAAGAATAAAATACCTCTAGGTGGAACTTGTACTTGATTCCGAAGGGACTTGAAGATTTAAATTTCTAGAACAAGCAAAAATGGAAAAAACCAATCAATAATCAACATGGTGTTTCGATTGTTTTTTTCTGACAACGTGTAAATTCACCTTATTTTCGAATTCTTCGTCAAAACGTATCCAGTACACGCTATTACCAAAAGCCAGTCCATCAGCTGCATAGAATGTTGAAAGGTCTGTTAACAAAATGTCCACTTAAAACTTGCTCACCATGGTCATTTAAATCACACCAAGTGAGTATTTAAAATATTGGGTAACATTTAAGTTATGTAATAACTTGAACAAACATCGACAATAAAATCAAATATTTATGAGATATTTGCGTGCAAGTTACGTGCACGCAAAAAGTTAAACAACTTTGCACAAATCAAACCTTCTCTGAGCTTTTTTATGATAACATTTGCATTTGGCATTGTTCCGATGAAGATGCCCCCAGGTCGAAGTAAAGCTGATACATTAGCCAAGGCTCGCCGCGCACGTGCCTCAGTAGACCATGAGTAATGCAAAGCAAACTGCACTATTTCAACTCTTGACACTTTAAATTCACATAAACACATTTAATATTATAATTTACAATTATCATTTGTAAAAGAGGAAAGTTATCATGGTTTTCAGATCCTTTCGTTTAAATGGAGGTAATATTCAAGCTCTCAGTTTAAGAAACACTTATTTATTTTTCTTACAGGAAAATATGTGGGAGCGGAGATAGGAAGTTGGCTTGAATAAAATTATTTAATAACAGGGGCTTAGGAAGTAACTTCCTCACCTGGCAGCTGCAGATATCAAAAGGAGCATCATCTGCCAAAACCTTATCCAGTCGAACCTACAATATAAAGAGATGGATCACTCGAAACAATAACATGCATAGCTTAATTGCAAATCTAGTAACCTCAGCTATGTTGACACTGTCCTTGGCCTTAAGCTATTGACTTATTAACAATATAATTTTGATCTAATGTGTACAGATATTAAGAAATGGTCCACTTAAATTTCAAGATACTACATATTGCAGAGCGAGCGCTTGCCCACGAACAAAAAAATTATTGCTCATAATAACAGTATGACCCCAATATTTTAAAATATAAAATAGCCCACGCGCTACATTTAAACCATACGTCACACATACAGACATGCACAAGCAGTGAAAATTACTGCTATCAACGAGTATGGTAATCAATTACATATGTGTTTCGTAGCATCTATATGTGAAAATCAACTCTTAAACCAGCTACTCGCTATCTACCTCGTAGCAGTCTCCACATAAGAGCCTTGAGAACTTCTTGCGGCGCTGGTGATGGTCTGCATCACCATTATATCGTGTGCGGCAATCTTCTATCTGTTATCAAAGCAGGGATCATGACATCAAATAGATGATAATCTATGAATATTTAGCAATATTGACATCACTTTTGTTAACCTATGAATCTACCAAGAAACTACTTAAATTTAACCAAGAATATAAAAATAAAAGGGTAGATATCATACCTTAATATTAAAAGAAAACACTCCAAAAATAGTTAAAACACCAAATTAAATAATAGAAAAACATACCGAACCATCAGCAATATCAATACCAACATAGTAACCAATATTTGCCTTATCCCATTTGATAAGTTCACCACCCTGGTAAAAAAATATAAGACAAGAAAAAATCAGAAGGAAAACGTAAGTACGCATAATTCAAATAATTTCATAATATTCACCTAATTCACTACCTTTCCACACGCCAAATCGAGAACCGCATCCCCCTTTTTTGTGTATAGCTGAATCAAGACACTCTTTATCTGTTGAATAAAACGGGCGATGAGAAGAGGAACAACACTACCTCTCTTGTTTCCAGCTTTGCATTGGATTACAAAAACATATAACTTGATTAGAGTTGCTATATTTGCTCTGAATCAATTCATGCGATAACTTAAAAAACGGTAAAACAAATCAACGACCACAAATGAAGAGGACAATTCGAGATCAACAAATACCCAGTTGTTTAGTTTCTTCAAGTGGATAATAGGGCTCGCTTCACGTTCTTCTAATGTCTGATTAGTTCTTGCACTGTAATGATCAGCAACTTTCCTCGCAAATATCTTAGTGCTTTCATCCTCTAAAAATTCTGTATCCCCTAAACAACAAATGTAAAATGAAATGCTGACCAAATATGTTTCTAATTCCTATGCCCAAAAGAAAAATAATGATGCAAAAACAAATGAAACTAAACCCTCAGCTTAACTCCAGCATTGAGCTTAATTTTTTATATTGGATACCCAACACTAACCAAAAAAATAAATAACATGCCAGAAAATTTATCGACGATTCTCCCTACCCCAAGCTCAGTTTTTTGTTATCAGCAGACAAAAATTTGAAAACGTTCCGAACTTTCTTATAACCAGGAATCCAATTAAAATCAAATTAAGAGAACACCATAAGTTCTACGTAATCACCTTTTTTCTTGAAAGACAAGATGAACTTTGGGTGAGTCTCGAATAACCCAAAAAGATTACACAATCACTAATTTTTTAGGAGCTTTTGGACGGTGCTCAATCCTTCAATCCAATTCGAAACAAATAACCAAAAAAACGAAATACCTTCGGGGTTGTATTTAAATTTAAATTGAGGAGGTCCAAGAAGACCCGACGACGAAGATTCATCGTATCCACGTTTCATGTGTATCTATATCAATGAGAACTATATGTAGTGTATCGATCCGAAAAACTAGAACTAATTCAGTAACTGGGCAAAAAAATCCCGCAGGGTTTTGTGTGCTGTGAAAACTGGAAACAAGATTCCAAGAAAATAATTTATCCTTGTTGTGCGGCAGAATGATTTGACGAAGGAAAATAAGGAACATGTGGGGGTGGGGAAACGCCAGATGCAATAGCGAGATGAGAAAGAGGGGGTTTTTTTTTAAGTTTAATTGAATATTTACAAAAATATTAATTATTTTTTAAAATTGTTTTTGCAAAAAACATTGCCGGGATTTCTGCATTTAATTGTTTAACCCGGCCCCCTTTGATTTATTATAAAAAAAATTCTTATATTTTGTTAAATATTATTATTTTCATTATTTAAACTGTAAAAAACTAATAATAAATCATATGAATAAATTAATCATAATTTTGAGATTATGATTATAAAAATATTATAGTTTTTATCGACGATGTGATTGTAAATATAGATTATTATGTACATAGATTTTTTATTAAGATAAATATTTATATCTACATATTTGTATCATACTATTGTATCATAAAAATAGGGGTTCTTAGCTATGAAAAAAATATTTCGGAGTCGTTCTCTGAACTCGACTTTCTCTCTTCTGTACTATCATTTCTTATCAATTTTATAACACGTTATCAACGCAAATATTTTTATTTTTGTTGTTATCTAATAGAGCACAACTTTTAATTTAGCTCAACATTATTTTAGCTTCATAACTTATAACTGTCAATATTCTTGATGAATGTTGATGTAAAATCAAAAACTTTGTCAAAAATATTGATCTAAGATCAAAGATTATATTTATGATGATATATTAATTTATGCTCGAAAAACAACATAATCCATAATATTTATGTTGATACTCCTAAAATAGCACAATATTATAATTTATATTAATGCTTCTGAAGTAGTACACATATTTTATATTGATATTTAGAAATATCTAATATCTATAAACATTTATGAAGAATATTGATTTTAAAATCATTAGTATAGACATATCAAAAATATAAAAATGTTATATATTCATGAAGAATATTGGACTTAGGATTCAAGATTTAAAATATCTGTAGATTTTTTTGGTGAATATCGATCTACGATCTAACGGTTGTCGATATTCCCAAGAAATATTGATAAACGATCTAAAATTTATATGTATTTCTGCATAATATTCATGTAATATCAAATATTTTTCAGTAATCTAGAAGTATATTGATCTAATATCAAAAAAATTTATTCCTCGAGAATACTGATATAAAATCAAATATTTGTCATATTAATGAAAATACTGATTCGATGATCATTAGAAGTATAGTCTTATCTCAATATATATATATATATATATATATATATATATATATATAGTTTATCGATATTTCTGAATAATATTGGTTTGACTGAAAAAATTATATGTGTATTCACGTAATTTTTAGATGGCATTTGTTTCAGTGATAACAACTAGAAATAAACTTTAATGGAGATGTGAAAAAATATAGTTATAATAATAAATTAATTTGAATAAATTGTTGTAAAGCATGATAATATAATGTTATACAAATTGAATAAATTCCATCAGAAATATAGTTTAAAAAGGCTTTTGATTTAGTAATCTTAAATTATTTTTTGGATCATTGATATGAGTTTGTTTTAACATCATCTTTAAATATAAAATATGTTTTAGGATTTCTGATGTGTTAATCTAAGTTAAAGGATCCACTTGATCGGAAAGAAAGCATTGGAAAAAGAAGGAACAATAAATTCATGGTGAATTGTAAGTAATTATTTAAGGTAAATGATCAACTTGATATTATAAATTTTTTCAATTTTGACTGTTCCTAGATTAAAAATTATTTTATTGTCACAATGTTGTACCAAATGTATATTGATTTCTCGGATCATTATATCGTATGTGAAATACATTGAAGGCTCATATCGATTTTCATCAAGCATGATATAGAATTTATGGATGAAATTGATTATTATCCAAATTATATTTTAAACATAATTTAACATAAATGTATTAAAGATGCAGAAGATCATTTTGTTAACAATGAAAATAATGTGTTTGATAATATTTAGATATCTTAATCAAATGACAATATTCATTCAATATAATATATTATTATAAATAAATTGCTCTAGAATAGTTATAGTACTTTCAAGAGTTTATATGCATTTTTCAGAAGGAAAAAAGTTCTCGACGTTGAATATTATTTGTGTCTCATAGACAAATATAATATCGAGATGATTGACCAACAAATATCAAAATAAAATTGAATGGTACAAAAACTCAATTTATAAAAAATGATTTTTTATCAATGTCAATAAAATAAATATTACAATAAATCAAGAGTTTATTGTTGTTGCGGTTTTCTAATATGGTAAACCTGAAGTTTATTGATATTATGAATAGAAGTTTGTTGCTGTTATAAACTTAAATTTTTTGGTATTAAAAACTAGAAATTTATATACCGATAATAGGACATTGATACAAATACTTTTATTGTTATTTTTTGCTTGAACAAAAGTTTATTATTAAAATTATTGATTGTGCAAAAAATGCACTATATTAAATCTCTAGAAGAGACTGAAAATATGTTAGAAATTATGCTGGAGTATATTGAATCAATAACATTGATATTTTTATAATGCAATTTTTCAATTGTTATTTTAGCAAAGAAATGTTTTCCAACATTAAGGAGAGGAACATAGAAGTTAAATGTATATAACTGAGAATGCATTGTATTTTTCGATCAATCATCGTGAAATATGAATTGAATCCGAAGTTAAAACTTTAGTTTAAAACTAAATTATTTGATATAATGTATTAATAGATGATATTTATTATTTAGGTCTTATGTCGTTCTAGTTGAACAAATTTTTTTCTAGTATGAAGCGTTATAATCTAATTGGTTTTAAATTTTAAAACCAATAACTTATTCAAAAAAAATTATATAATAACTAAGATATCAAAATTAAGAAGACTAATCATCCAAAAGATATCGTGTATAAATAATAGTAAAACCCTAGAAGAGGTTTAGGGTATATGAAACCTCTGAAATAAATTGTTGTCCTGCAGGACCATATCTTATTTTAATTACAAGTAAATCTAAAATAAGCAAGAAACGTGGTCGACCAATAAACTCAAAATATTTTGTACCCTAAAAGAGAAAAACTTCATTAGAAGTCATTTTAGATGTTAAAGTAAAAGGAATTGATAAATCAAAATAATGTTATTCCCGAAAAATAATAAATATATGTAAGGGATGGGATTTTATCATATTTGTTTTCTAAAACTATGAAAGCAAAGTAATATAATTATTGATAATTACTTTGATGTCAATGTTATAATTATTTTAATCTTAATGTATCTTTTGTTAATATGAAAAATATTTAATATATAAAGATCTCAATTTGTAGATATTGTTCACAAAGTGATTGGAAATTGACATATGACAATATGAGCTAACTTTAACCCAAAACTTTTAAAAAAAACAATACAAGAAAATATGTCTTCAACAACAAAACAAAGACAAAGGTTTTTTATTAAAATCGTTGTGTTTTTTCTTTTAACAATATTTCAACAAAAATCATTGTCGTAGCCTAAAAAAACCCGCTCATAGACAAGCGTTTTTTAAAAATCGTTGTTTTTTTATGTGTCTACGACAACGATTTTTAGAAAAAACCGTTGTCATTTAACCTTTTTTTGGGGGGTCAAAGACAGCGGTTTTATAAACCGTTATCTATTAGCGTGTTTTTCTGGACAAACCACAACGATTTTAGAAAACCGTTGTGGATTAGTGTGTTTTTTGGACAAACAACAACGAGAATCGTAAACTGTTGCTATATTTAGCGACGGTTTTATCAAAACCGTCGCATTTTTAAATTAGCGACGATTTTTATTTAGCGACGGTTTTAATAAAACAGTCGCAATTTTTAAATTAGCGACGGTTATACGAAAACCGTTGCTAG
This sequence comes from Primulina tabacum, assembly GCF_025594145.1. NCBI lineage: Eukaryota > Viridiplantae > Streptophyta > Magnoliopsida > Lamiales > Gesneriaceae > Primulina > Primulina tabacum. Next base: position 35,488,363 of record NC_134564.1, read on the forward strand.
TAGCGACGGCTTTAGCGACTTTTTAACCAAAAATCATCGCAAATTGTCTATAAATATCCACCTTTTCTGTCCATTTTTTCACACGATAAATTTTTCTCTATGCGATTTTAATTTCGGAATGAGATAAGTTTTTCGCTTCAATTCTTGGTAAATTTTTAAGTGTTAGTTAAGATCATGAATATTATTAGTTTAGTCAGTTTTTTTGGTAGATTTATTAAATTATAAAAGTAAATTTTTTTAAATGTTACGTACAAAAAATAGCGACAGATTTAGTCAAAAACTGTCGCTTGAAAAATATGAAATTTTCTTTTGGCTATGAATTCGATATTTCTCATAAGGAATATATACTAATTAATCACAGTACACAACAAATAAAATATTTTTATATGGATATGTTACCTTCATTAATGATTGTATGATAAAGTTAAAAAGATATTTGGTCATGAAATGTTATATATAAGCATCAATTGAACATAATGTGATCGATATTTTCATAAGAACATTGCCGTTATCAAAAAAAAAAAGTATCATGCAAGATCGGGCAACGACTTAAATATTTCGAGCGTTGATTGCAACAAGGAGAATGGTTCAGACTATACTATTTATGACTTGTTTATGAATTTTACCAAGTGCTTTTTCATAATAAGATTTTAATGAGGCAGTTAGTAAGAAGCAAAATATGTCGTACTCTTTTTTCTTCATTGAGTTTTTGTTCTTATAGATTTTTCCTATTAAGGTTTTAACGAGGTGCATTCAACGTCAAGAGAACATACAATGATAAGTATCTATTGTTATATTTTGCTCAAGTTTTTCTCGCTGAGTTTTATTGTCGAAGTTTTAACAAACCATTACGTGATTCTCAATCAAGTTTTCAAGCAATCATCTTGACAAATGAAAGCTTCAATGAATAGTTGGGAGTGCTGTGATATGATTATGAATTTAGATATTTATTTAAATAGATTTTTTTTTATTTAAAATAAATATCTCAATATTTATATTTTTTCATTATTTCCTATATTCAGGTTCTTGGTTATGAATAAGATAGTTGGAGTTCGTTTTACGAACTTACTTCTCTCTCCTTTTCTATAATTTCTTATTACTTTTATAAAAATCCTCTTATAATTGCAAAGTTGACGCTATCTGCCTAATTTTTAATTTTCGTAGTTAGTTAAATAATTGTGTGCTTAGATTAATGAAATTCAAATTCATCGACTTCTTTGAATTAACAAATTTTCCTTGAGTTCTTAAACAAATCAAATATATCAATCCAAATGCAATATACTTGAGTTTACCATCAACATCACCATGCATTATACACCCTCAAATTAGAATATGTATTCAACAAATAACATTATTTTCGTGTATGTTATGAACCTTTTCAGTTAAAAACAAGGTCCTGCATTTTGCATAGAGTTACATGAGCCCACTGCTTAATTTGAAGATAATTCATATAGATATTAATTTGAAATCTACGATTTTGACTTTATTTATATTGTTAAATAGAGGACGCTCAAATCCATCTTTTATTTATTCACGCTATAATATTCTAAGGATTTGAAATTCATTATGATTATTATAGTTCTAGTGAAAGTAAGAAGAGAAATTGATTTGAATTTCTTTCGTTTAAGTTATTTGAACAATGAAAATATATTTAAACATATGAATTTTAAAATTTTTTTCATCTAAACACAACTTAATGTTTAAATAATTTATTTTATTTCAAATTATTTATTGACCGTCTGGCACTAAGTTTTAAATTCAGGACGAAATTTCAAGCTCAAGCTTTAATTGAAAGAAATAAGAATCATCTCCCCCAATAAAAAAAACTTAACGAACGTAAGTTTTTTATTAACCTTTTATTTCAACGTATAACATATTTGCAACTTTTCATTGATTATAAATTTTTTGATATTATTATTTCCACTAAATTATTTAAAATTAAGACGAACAAGTTCAGTCTCCCACATGCCTTGGTCAATGTGAGGGTGATTGATTTAAGATTTAAGAACACGCGTTTTATTACACGTCTTTGTCTGTATACTTGAGTCATGCTGCGATCATTGTCCTAGAATTTGTGCTAAGATGGTGAAGTGGAGAAAATGGTTGTATTCCATTATTTCGTTGGGTACTAGCATATGGATCAAAATTCTTATCTTGAAAAAACAAATAATATTGATGTTGAATGTGATTAATATGTATCCAAAATATGCATATAGGATCACTCTCAATATCTTGAAAAAGATATAGTTGTGCATGGATTTTAAATATATTTTTGTTGTTTTAGAGAAGGGAGACTATGAATTTCAAATTCACATCTCGCAATATTTATATAGTATTTCATGTTAAATATGACGAATTTTTAGTTTACCCAATAAGGATATTATTGTAAGTAATGTATAAATAAATAATATATGAATTTAAGATTTGATATATTATTTCATTGTTAACAATAAAACAAGAGTCGAAATTCATATATTTCACATAAGTATGTCAAGTTCCCCTTAAATTCAATGTCATTCACTTGGTTTAACTTTAGCGGGCTGATTTTGTCGACCTTCTCAAGTTCTCAATCAAATGGTCTGACTAGGTAACCTAGATTTAATACCAGACATTCGAGGTCCCAAACCAAAAGCAAAGCATAAATGGGCTATATCTAATATCATGTGCAACGATGACATGAAGTTGTTGAGATGAAGTAGGTAACTATATCTCATGCAGATGTCAACAATGGTAACTTCATTGTATGTTTCTACCATGATAATATGATGTTACGTTGTAGAGATCATATTAAAATATTAATTTTTTATTCCATTTAATAATTTAGTGTTTAAATTTAAAATTGTGTGTAAAATGAAATAAAAAAATGTTTATTTATAGACATATTTGAATTTGATATAATATAGTTGTCGGATTTTCAGAATTTTTAAAAATAATTAAGGCAAAAACTTATGTGAGACGGTCTCACGGGTCGTATTTTGTGATACGGGTCTCTTGTTTGGGTTATCCATGAAAAAATATTACTTTTTATGCTAAGAGTATTACTTTTTATTGTGAATATCGACAGAGTTGACCCATCTCACAGATAAAGATTCGTGAGAACGTCTTACATATATATATATATATACCCCAACCTCTTAGCTAAATATATCTTCAGAAGGAAGAAGAAGAAGAAGAGAGAGGTATGAATTGAGATTAAATATAAATGATTAGTTTGTTGAAGCCATGCGAATTAATTAAATCCCCAAACCAATTGATTGCAACATAATTTATTAGTGGAATCTTATTACTGCTTATCCAGTGATTTATGTGGTGGCCTAGCTATCTAGAAGCTGGTTATACGTATCTATTAGTATTCAATACATACACAACGTAAACCCAATTAATTAAGTAGTCACAAATTGAATGCACATCTTTCTTAAGTTGTTTTCCCAAGTGCCGCGATCGATTGCATGTGAAGGAGGAATGCATGCATATGTTATAAGCCATATAAAAAGAGTTATTTTCAAAGCCAAAGAAGTCTCTCGTAGTTGCTAGTTAATATTCCACGATTCAATGCGGGATGACATGATAATGAATCGACGTTGACTCGGAATGTTTCGGGCCACAAGTTGTGGCATACGAGAGCCAATAGATGAGGAGGAATTGCGTCGTGTGGAGTTCACTCCGAAAGTTACCTAACAATGGGATATTAATTTCCAGCTTCATTCCTTCCATTCGAGGCTACCACGTACGTACACATTTTTTAGATTCAGAAAACAAAATACAAACACATTTACGTTTCTTCACGAGCATGCATGTCGTACATCCCTCTCTTCAGAATTCTTTAGATTTCTTACTTTCTGCGAGCGAGACAAGATCTTGACCGTCCTATATATATATACATATATGAAGTCAAAAAGAAATTGAATTCGACTTATTTGGTTTAATCAATTTGTTTCTTGGACTAAGTAATTAATAAATAACATCTTCATCCTTATCTATGCAAGGATAATCTGAGTGTCACAAGAACTCCAATGAGAATGTTTGATGAATCAATTTTATGATCTCATCTATCCCATGAAAATTGTTACTTTTTATGTCTAAGATATTATTTTTCAGGGCAAAAATATAATTTTTTGTTAGCTATGTAACGAAAAAATATTGTATAATATATGCTGATTTGAGTGAAAAATATTAATTTCTATGTCAAAAATATATTGTGTAATATATGATTATTTGAATGAAAAATATTACTTATTATATTATTTCAAAACTATTAATTTTCACTCTACGTATGGACCAGATGGACCATCTCACGGCTATAAAGATTTGTGAACATTGCACAAGAGACATATTTTTTGGGTATACATATATATTTCACGAATATTTAAATAAACCATAAATATTAATATTAACTTGTTTTTTTATTTAATTTATGTCGACAATTATAATTAAATAAGTTAAATGAAATACACACTCTTTATTCAGGTACACTTTTAGGATCAAGCATTTACAATTAGTCTAGAAGTTATAGCTGTTAAGTCAATGAATAACTTTATATACTTATATTTGTGGCAGCGTAGAGTGCACCTACTTGGTACTAATGGGTTGGCTACTAGGCTCATGAGTCCGGGGAAGTGTGTGTCAATCTGTTGGTGCTAAATATCATAGAGATTAGTTTTTCCATTTTTCACACCGACCATGTCCCCAGCATAGTACTTATTCAAGGCCTACCTAAACTAACCAGATCAAGTAGCACAATGTCAGCAATTTCAAGCACGAGAACTTCCCAAGAAGTCACTCATCTCAATACTACTCTCACACATACATATTAACCCAACATTCTGCCCTCAAGAAGTATATAAATATGCTTCTTGAGAGACTTAAACCATTGATCTCGGCCTTATATCAATGGTTAAGATTAAACGCTTATCACTAGAAAAAAAGTTATAGATGTTAGTCAAGGAACAACTTTATTTTCTTATACTTGTGATTGTGCAGAGTAAATATACTTGGGTTCTAATGAGTTAAGTTGTTAGACCCATGAGTCCAACGAGGTGTGTGTTTATCTGTTGGTGATATTTTATATGCATTAGAGATCACTCTTACTCTTTTACTATCGCGAGTTCTGTATCTAGCAGAGATACACTATTACCCATTAAGATTTGACGTCATTCTTTTACGGTCAACCTAGCCAATCAGATCAATGATGCAACGTCGGCAGCTTGACACACGAGAACTTCCCGGTCACTCATCTCAGTACCACTCTAACTTATGAAAGTTTAACCCAACATAAATATTTTATGGTGGAACAAATATAATGTCATTCTCTATATATAAATAATAATAAATTTCATTGCTGAGGTATAGAATTCAAAATATTACGTGGAACATATTGGACGATAATTAAATTTTTTAATCATATTTAAAATACTTTATTTAATTATTAGTTGATATTAAATCGGATAATTTAACTATATATAAAGATTAATCCGTTCAATGGTATTTAGATGCCATTGTTGTTACTTTGTCATCGTCCAAATTTATTTAATGGAATGTACATACACCCAATCCACGTACCGTGTTAGATAATTAATTTATACGGCACATAACCTGGAACGCAATACAAAATAATTAAAAATCTCTTTCGAAAGTCTCTCCTTTGATTAATCTTCTTTTTTTGGTTTAGATTATTTACAAATCAAATTAGGTTTAATTTTTTTTTATAATATGTCTTTATCTATTCATAAAACTTAATTACGACTCAAGGAATACATTTATTAATACTCAAATAAATAAATACTAGTAATATTTAATATAATATATTATCTTGTCGCTAGAGTCTCTCAGCTCCGGTAAGTGAAATGTTATCTAAACGAGCACTACTCCAAAGTAAAAGGTATATGTTTATCAAATATTTGATCTATTATTTTTTGTGTAAATTCTAGGAGTATTGATAAATCTTCACCTGGGTTGATGGCCATAAAGATAACATAAGTAGGTCTCTTGTGAGACGGTCTCACGAATCTTTATCTGTGAGACGGGTCAACCCTACCAACATTGACAATAAAAAATAATAATCTTAACATAAAAAGTAATATTTTTTCATGGATGACTCAAACAAGAGATCCGTCTCACAAAATACAACTTGTGAGACCGTCTCACACAAGTTTTTATCTTTTTAAAAAACATGTTATTTTTTAAGTGTGTCCTTATTTTACTTAATATTGGATATTGAAAAACGTTTCATTATCCCGAATTTATTAGCGCACGATCTTACTAAAATTAAATGATCATATGATGAATTTCTCATCTGAATATTTTTACCATAAATTTCAATAAAAAAATCTATATATTTTTAATTTTTAATATAATTTCTAGATATTTTACACAAGAAATATTTCATAATTATTTGTATGTATGTATGTATGTATTATACTTGTTGAAATTGTGTAGTTTATGTATTCTGCGTATATCGAGTATCTTTATAAAAATATCAGGTGGGATTTAAAATAATGACGCGATTAATTCGATATGTTTTGAATGAGGAACAAATAAATACATGTGTCTAGATCCCGCATCCTGTCTGTCAACTATTTATAGTTCTAAGTTCTAACACACACTAAAATGGCAACTTGACGCACGACGAGAAGAAAAATAGCAAAATAATCTTTAAACAGAGAAGAGGGGAGAGTTGTTGAGAGAATCGGAAGATTTCATCTCAACAGCTTCTCTTCGATTTGATATATTCTCCTCTCTTTTTTATCGGTGCAAATTATAAAGATGAAGTTTTTCTTGGATTTCGTGACTTGTTATGGATCGTGCTCGTCGGAGGTTCGTCAGCCACCGGGGGAGGAGACCAGAATGCTGATGGTGCAGGAGCATCGCCGCCGCGTGGGGCGGAAGCGAGGGAGGGTGAAAGGCGGACATGAATGGCAGCCTTGTCTCACCTCAATATCGGAAGATAACGTGGTGACGACAGCTGAGAGGGGTAAGACTAGTACAGAAACCCCGGTGAACGCGGGGTGGCGACGAAGTCTCAAGAGGAAGGTTTCATCCCTTTCGGAAAGGGATAAAAACCGTTTTTTAGATCGCGATCAGGCCCGGTAAACATTATTTTTCGATCATTTTTAAGTTTTGTTGCCGATTCAATTCCTCAAATTGACTGTTAATATTCTTGACTCATCGTGTTCCTTTTTTTGTTGATTTTTACAGAGAGGCTCCACTATCGGCCATGATTCCAGCATTCCCTCCGACGCCTTTCATGTTTTAATTTGTTTCCTGAACAATCAGATTCATGTAAATAAATACAACTCGATGTTCCATTTCTGATCTGTTCTTTCTCGTAACCCATCCATGTTTTCAACCCTTGCTGCGTTTTCGACGCTTTGTTTCGAGCAAGTATTAAATTCGCTTTGTAATAAATGTAGCATTGAGTTGTAGAAATTATATGGTGTTAAATTATGGTATGATGTGATCCCCAAACTGTAATATCATTGTTATTACTACTTAAAGTAACATATCGTAATATCATCCTAATTATTTTAGCTTGCAGTAACCGGAAATATGTACAATGTTTGACTTTACAAAATATAATAAATATAAAAAATAGAAGTTAAGTATTTTGGACTTAACGAGAGAATAATTTGGATTTATATATAATTAACAAATCAAATGATATTATATCGGTGAAGTAATTCAATACGAGATTACATGTATCGTTAACGATAGACATATCTTATCAAGCGAGTAATGAATGTTCAAGATTCTGAAGTGAATATCGTATGTAAAAGATGTGACTATCACCGACATTTGGTACATCATTTTTCCTCATGTACTCATGTAGGATTCGTACAATCGATCATTTACGAGCCAAGATGATACATTTTCGGACCGAAATCTTGTTGTTCAGATGAACTGTATACCATGTTATAAACCTATTATTCATTAGACTCACATTTCCGGGACGAAATCATGTTAAACAGTGGACTAGCAATTTGGCACATATACCGTTATCCATGGTTCCAATCATTCAGTCATTCATTTAATTAGTCATTCAATCAGTAATAGTCGATCGATAACCAATCAGGAATCAATAAATCCAGTAATTCAATATGAAGTACAATATGATCAATAAAATGAAAAATTCACGATATGATGTTATATATATGAATAAATTGGTAGTAATGAAATTTTATGATAAATTCCAGGCCAAATGAAAATGGCCATAATTGAAGAAATTAAAAACCGTTGATAAACCCGACAGGTTGAAACCTCACAATAAAAAAAAAAAAAAACTTCACTTTGGTATCTTACTATTTTACCCGGTTGATGGGGTAAGATAATTTCTTATAAATATAATTCAATTAATTTTTGATCGATTAGAATAAAGATTAGATATTGGAATATTTTGAAATTCATTTTTGTACAAATTTTGTTCCGAATATTTTTGGTTAAACTCGATGAATTCATGTTAAACCAGAAACATGTCCGAAAATTACGAAACTCTACTAGATGGCCATAATATGTCAAAAATGGATCGAAAAATGTAAAATTCGCCTTTTGGCCAACGCGTGTAATAGCAGATTTTTCCAAATTGATATATTTTTGGACGTTCTACAACTTTTATGTTAACACTTGTCGAAATTCAGAAATGATAGACAATATTATAATTTGAAAAACTTGATTGATTGTCAAACTCATTTCGGACGACCAAAAACGATATTTTTCGACGATTGTGGGAATGTTCGCCCATTATATACTACTTAAACTAGAAAACATTTGGACCATTTTTTTTTTTAAAATTGAAGGGAAATTCGTTCAAGAAGATAATTCAAACTAGAAATAGCTATCTAAGACCATACTTTCTGGAAGTTTTACAGAATTGTTCTTAACAAGTCTAGATTTTCTGAGAAAAATCAATGGATGATTTTGTTGCACCACTTATACATTTTGATTTTTGGGTGAAAGAAGAGTGTTGTGTAAATTTTTGGTAATTGTTTGAGATAGTTTGCTATTTTTCCCTTATTTATCCCTATTTTTCACTATTTTTTGCCTCATTCTTTTTCTTTAAAACTCAAAAAATTTGATCAATTTAAGCTAATAATATGCTTGGACTGAGACATATTTATAACAAAGAAGTGGGGTGGGTGAGTCAGTCTCTCAACAAGTATAAAACTCATTTCTTGATATCTAACTAAGTCACCCATTATTAATACATGTCAAGCTTATTTGAGTATAATTTGGCAAGTGTTGACCTAACGTGGAGATATCTATTTCTATTAAATTAGTGACACATACCCTCCCTTAGTTTATTTATTACTAGACAAATTTGAATTAACTGACTGATTATTAAGTTTTTTAATGTTTTTATATTATATATATTCTTTTATTTATTTTTTTATTTATCTAAGTTATATTATTTTAGAAGCATATTTTATATTTTGTAGTGTTCGATTTATTAACTTTTATTTGTAGGAGAATATAATTCATTTATTTGAATTATTGTTATTTGGAAGTATTATTATTTACTTCATTATAAATATTTTAGAAATTAAGTAGATTAATGCGTTGACAAATTATTTATATATAGAAACTCTTTTTTTATACTATAATTTTATTGATTTATCATAATTATTATTATTTATAATGATATTTATAATATATTATTAAGATATTTATTCTATACAATCTATATTTATATATAATTTATAAGTTTGAGACATCTATAGTAATTAATTTTTTTGTTGTAACGAATTTTTTAAAATACCAACAATATCTTTTAAATTTTATAAAAATAATATTTTTTAAAAAAATCTTAATATAAGGATGGGAGGACTCGAACGCGAATCATTACAGGAATTCACGTGAAACCATTGAAACTAAAACTCGATATCAAAATACTCTATTTTTCATTTAATAAAAAATATTGTAAAATATTAATTTAAAATTTTATGCATTTCATTATCAATATATAACCACTTTCCAAAAATTTAAACGATTAAAATGTTTTATTAAGTTTTATCTAATTTTAAATTTTTAAATGATTATATTATTTTTAATATAAAAAATATATTAAAAGCATCATTTTATTTTGTTTTTTTAAAAAAAAGCTAACACAAAAAATAAATATATGTACACGTGTGTAAAAAATCGCTAATCTATACTATTTTATTAAGTGTGAGGACATAATAATAACTACTTAGAGAGGACACTGACTTTTTTTTTCTAATTTTACCCTTATATGATACTAATTTTACCCTTATATGATACTAATATTACACTTTTGTTTTTGTTTATTTTTTTCAATTTCAACACACACTTTTATTTTTATTATTTTTATTTCAACAATTCAAATATCAATTTAGTCCCTCCATAATTTGTCAAATTTCACTTTAGTTCATCGTTAATGATAAAAAAAACTGTACACACGCATCACGTGCGGAGAGTAACTAGTTCTAATTAAACTTGATTATGAGTTGTCAAGTCAGTTTCAAAATAACTTACTCGAAATGTTTAATGAGTTATTAGTTGAAATATCAGTCCACCGTACAAGTGTGTGAGTCCAGCCGTGATCCTTATCTTGAGGCGAGGAATTTTTGGCCCTGTCAAGAATTTTTTTTAAAAAAAAAAATAGGTAAAAGTTATTGAGAACCCGGTGAATTGAAACGGATGGATCTTATTTACACATAATTTAGTAATATTTTTATTTAATTTGAGAAATTTTGAAATCCCTTAAAAAAACTAAGACACCGGCTTAAAATATTTATTAAATAATTTGGAATCAAATAACTCACTAATATCCAAATAAATCCCATGTATTTATATAATACTAGTATTTGAAAGGGTTCCATTCCAAAGCCAATGATCGAATACAACATAAATAAAGTACAAAAATCTATGTCAAACAATCTCATGATTCATATTTTGTGAGGCATATATTTTATTTGGATTATCAATGAAAAAATATCACTTTTTATGCTAAGAATATTATTTTTTATTGTGAATATCAATATTCGTAAGAACGTCTCACAAAAGACCTACTCTAAATAAATTACACGAGTTAAATATGGTAATTTAAAATGTATTTAAATGAGTAAACTTTTTTTAAAAAAATGAATTTTAATTCAAAACGAAATTCTAACAACAGATTTTTTTTATAGCTGCAATTTATTTTGCATCACAACACCTCAATCCTATACCTGAAACTTGGATTTTACAAAAGGAGAAATGATAAATCACTTCAGCACAAAATCTTAAAATATGGCTACATCATCAATGCCAAGCTGAAGCTGAAACCAGATTCCTGTCCTTCCATCCCAACAACATAGCTCCATCCTTCTCCACCAAGGAGTAATTCTCCGAGTAGCAGCGCAGTAATCCCCGGATCACAGAATTCACGTAAGAACTTAAAGCGAATGCTTGAAAACCAGCCATCGTGAACCTCAGACTCCATTTGCCAAGGAGCTCGTGTCTCTCCACTCTCTCCTTCCCTTCACAAGCTATGATGTTCACTATATCTCTAGCCAAACAGTGTTCCTCAACGTTGATGCGCTCTTTACTGCCCCGAGGCATTGTAACATCTATCGACTCAAACATGGCTGAATAATAGTCTAAAGCTTCAACGAATCTTTGAAGAAAATGGGCAGTGTTTGTGTTCGATTCTTGTTCCACTAAAGTGACTACTTTCGGAGAAAGTGATTTAACCATTCTTAGAAGCCCATCTCTTGGATTCGACACGTCAACACTCTCGTCGGGGGTGTGGTGAAGCTGCAGTGGAAAGTTCACCACCAGCGCCTCACCCGGTCGAACATCAAGCATATCCCTTGTAATATCAGGAGCAAAAACTGGAACGGCATGAAATTCAACAGGGATGCTGAATTTCTCAGAAATTGCTGCCAAACGTCTTCCTACTAATGCAAGACTGTCTCCACGAGCGAGTTTTGAAACAGGATCATCAATCCCAGTAATTCGAACATGTGGGGCACCACAAGGTCTTGCTGCAAGTGCTTGTAAGAGAGTCATCCATTGAGTCCCTTGTGCAATCTGGAAATCTATGATGTGGATTTGGTTCTCATTTTTACATGCCTCAGCAATGGCCCCATTTGCAGCCATATAACCAAACTTCAAATAAGGGCATATTTCATACAGAATGTGCATGTATGACATCAAGTCTTTGCTATCTGGCTCGTTGCACTTCAAGGACCGGTAAATGTTAGTGCCAGACAGCTCTTTCCTTGCTATTAATCCTTCAAGCATGTATGCACCAACACGCTGAATCGGATCTCCAGTAATAGATACGGATGCACGAACATAGGGTACCAACTTTTCAAATTCATTCAACTTATTATTGGAAAGTGCTGTTGCACATTGAACCAGTAGTTGTTTGAGGTTATTAGGAGGGAAACCTTGCCACACAAAGTTTTCCATTGCCTTGTAGTGACTCTCCATGTTGTGTTCCCCACTCGAGCTGCTAAATGAATCAGAATTATTTAAAGAAGTCCCCGGGGATTCATGGTTCCAGCCTCGTGACCCTTGGAAAGGTGCCTGAGATCTCTTATTTTCCCCCAAAAACGGTTCTGATGTTGCCACTTCCTCGTCGTCACCGGCACCCATAAGAACACTCTCCAACTCCAATAAAGCACGCCTTATGTACTGATTGTGATTAGCACCATGAAGAGAAAACAGTCCGCTGGAACAAACTAATAGGTTATCCTGATGGCAGAAGGAAGAGGGCCTTGACTGTTGGCGGTGCTCTTCGTAATACGGGGAAGAATTGGAAGAAGGGGCGGATTCGTAAAAATTCTCAGTTGAACTTTGCTGCTCTAGAGTACCCTTGTAAGTGCTGAGTGTATCAGTGTCAGAATGGGTAGAGAAAGGCGAGTTAGATCTGAACAGATTTGCCGGTAAGGCAGAAGCAGTAGGATAAGAGGAAAAATCTGCACCAGTAGCACTGAATCCAAGATAATTAGAGTCCATCAAACAAGTAAAAAAAAATGCAAAATGCAAAATGCAAAATGCAGTTCCTTCGAAGGTATCTAGCAGAAAAATAAACCTGTAGAAGAGAAACAACAAGGCAACATTAGAAAACTCTTTTCTTTCTCACGAAGAATTCAAACATAAGCACCAATTCAACAATTGCAAACCTACCATTATACAGTTAAATTTGACAGCTTATGATATTTAGGCGATCAAGACTAGCTCGTGAATATATTAACAAACTAGGCATTTGATTCCATTCGATTCAGATAAAAACAAATAAATAAGAGGAATTACACCAAACTAGTAACTAGAACCAGATTTTAACTTTGATATCAATATTATTCCATTTTACTTTTCTCTTTTTCTACTGATCGAGCTGAGTGGGACAAGACATCAGCCTAGTAAAGAATCTGAATTTAAACGTAAACCCAAAATCAGGAAATCTTAATTTTATCAGTAATTTTCGAGGACATCCCATCTGAACAATTTCCTCTTGACAAAGGAAAAGAATAAGCAAGCATTTAACATTAAAAGAAACATCAGAAGCCAATCAAGATCTTGTCTTCCCGAATTCAGACTACATAAGAACCTTTTTTTTATATAATAATTCCACTCTTATCTAATAACAATAAATAATAGACAAATCACGTTCTTTTCCCCTTTTTGGTCCTTATATAAATGAAAAAATCATAAAAAAATATTTAGGAGGATGACCAGTCCGAAAAATAATACTAATAATAATAAAAATCAACCTTGAGGAATTTCAACTAGGGTCAATGAGCAAATATGAGCAAATAAAGATACACAGCATACAAATAATCGATAAATGAACCCTAACGAGACATACTGAAATCCAACAAAAACAAACACATTAAACAAAACCCAGAAACAATATATCCAGTAAAGATTGAATACCTGGCTTTCTTTGCAGATGGTAAGTAAAATGATTGTTTTTTTGTTCAATAATAATTGTTGGAGCGTATGAATGAAATAATGTGTGGTAGGAAACAAGAGAATCAGTGCCTAAATAGCAATCCGATAAGTGAGACGGTGGTGGGAGGAAACTCTCATAAATTTGACGGTGACAGCAATCGTTGGGAGTTTTGACGGCAGCACTGACGGGTTAGTCTCCACGTCCCAAGCCACGCGTTGACGCGACGAAGAATGTTCCATCCTGTTACTAAATGAAGACGCACGTGCTGATGTGCTTCCACCTGTTTATCCTTCTGAGAAAAATTTATGAATTTTAAAAGTTAATTGTTTCAAGCTAGTAGTGTTTTTCACATTCACAAGTTCAAAAGCCAAGTGACTCTGCTGTCCACTGTGATGTTGCTGAAATCAGTGATGTTAACTGGGAGGTCAGATCTTCGCTTGGAGAGCTCGGATCAAACCTTGATACACTGGCAGGGAGATCGGCACGTCAATCGTGGAGCTCAGATCCGGCACCTCGAAATCAAGAAACACAAACAAGAGTGTTAGGAGGGGGCCGGAAGGTTGTTCCGGCGTAGCCCCTCCGACGCTCAAGTCAGAGAATAGAAAACTGAGAGAGTAGTGTGTGTGCTGAGAGAATGTGAATATATGAATTGAATTAAGAGTTAACGAAACCTGGTATTTATAGGTGAACCATAGAGTCCTAGTTTTGGTAGGTTTAGATCCTCAGAATCTTCGAAAGATTTGGTCAGATATTGCCAGATTTGATTAGATTTCAATGGGCTTTACCTTTCTGGGCTTTGATTTATGTGGGCTATGCGCTTTTAATTTCTGAGTAAGAGCTCTCGTAGGTGTGAGCCCACCTGCCACAGGACCTTGTGGGAGCTCGGCTCGGGAGCTCGGCCAAGGCGTCTCCAATCATCACGATATTAATATCAAGGAGGTCGGCTCGGCTTCACGCTGGGAGGTCGGCACGGGAGCTCGGTCATCGGAGGTCGGCTGACTTCTCCAATTGATGGAATTTCTTATATGGGAGGTCGGCTGGGATGACCTCCCAGGTGACCTCCCGGGTCCTTAGAATGCTGGGCTCCCAACAAGATGGACTATCGAGAGCGGGCCGAGCCCATCCTCCATCCGGGGGTATCACGAGTCCCCCCCTCAAGTCGAGCTGACATTGCAGACCAAAAGCTCGTGGTTTTATGAGCTCTAGGTGGCCCCTGATTACTGATCTCAAAGCTTAATGATGCGCTAACCTCATATGACTAAGTGTTGGTAAGTCCTGATGTGATGGGCAATAACCTCTAACCAAGCTTCTGGGATGTTCTGAGCTTAAGATGACCAAGCTAATGGACGTCCAGAGGAATGAAATCCTTCAGCTGAGCTTAGGAGCTCTCAATGATACCGATATGTGGTGACGAAGCCCAGATGCTTCCCGATCTTAGAGGATTTCAGCCGTGCTGATCGAGAATGACCAAGTTATAGGGTGTTCTGACCCTAAAATTCGAGTTTTTCATCTGAGCTGATCTTTTGATAGCTCTGAACTGGAAGACGAAGTTCTTAGCCGATCTGAATGACTAAGCAAAGTACACCCCCACGCTGAGTTGTGAGAGTTGTAGCTGAACAGAGCTGGCACCCAGAGTCCCTAACCAGATTAAGTCGTCCTTACCCACGCTGAACTGATCAGGAGCTGAGGTTCACAGTTTCAAGCCCTGCTGATTCCCGAGCCAAAAATGAAACGTCGCTGCCACCTGTCAGTTTAACGGCCAGCTTCACACATCCCGAGATGATCCTAGTCGTCCACCTAATCTCGATTTAACGGTCCGATTTCCTCATGGTCCCTCTATAAATACGAACCACCCCCCTTCATTTCATTTTTCACTTTCCCATCGTTTCACCTCGGCCCCGATCTTCCAAAAGAATTCCTCCTTTTCCACAAACTCCCGCTCTCCCGATCTTCAGTAGGTATTGTTTCATGGCCTTCCCCAACCGTTCTTCTGAGTCGACCTCCGAGGGGATCTTCCGAGAGGTGGATCAGTACGATCCCCTCACGGAGGTCGCCTCGGGATCAGGTGAGTATCCTGAGGCTGCGGGGGTCAGCTCCCGCCTCGTTACTGGTGATGATGGGGCAGCCCTGAATCAGCTCAGTCCCAGTCACCCCGAGGAGCCAATTAGGACGTCTGACCCCTGGTTCGAGCTCCACCCTTCGTGGCTGGATACCTCGGATGAGCTTCGCATCCGAGCTCTTTCTTATGCCCCAGCTGATTATGACTTTATATTCCCTCACTCTGAGGAGAGAGCAAACAACCCCCCTCCCGGCTACTACACTTTCTATCAAGATCAATTAGAGGGTGGCATTCGCTTTCCTCTCCCTCCTTCTTCCAAGAGCTCAGCCAATTTTACCAAATCCACCTCGGTCAGTTTACCCCAAACGCCTTCCGCACTTTATGTAATTTCGTAGTTCTTTTCAAAGTTTTAGGCTTCATACCTGACCCCCTTCTCTTTTCCTATTTTTACCTCCCCAAGAGGTCAGAAGAGGGCCCATTCTACTTCTCAGCCCGGCCGAATTGCCAATTCTTCGAGGGGGCCCCTTCCTCCAACAAGTTTTGGAAAAATCACTTCTTTTTTGTCCAACCCTCAGACTCATGGGATGTATGCTCTCGGTGGAGGGCAGCTCTCCCCGAGCTCCCTACTCCCCCCTCGGGCTTTCGTAAGACCCCCACCTTTCTCGAACCCTTTGGGGCAATCAGGAGTCGGCGTTTCCATACTCCCACCCTCCTAGCCGAGGACCTCTTGCGCTATTACGGGCTCAGCTCGGCCAAAGTCACTCCCCAAGGCAACGAGGGTATGGAAATCAGCTCGATCTTTGTTGACCCCCTCCCCTCTCCGTTATCTCTTTCTCTCTCTCTATCTGTTGCTTTTTTTTTTTTTTTGATTGAGCTTCGGTGATTGTCTCAGCTACCAGAGTCATGAATGCTCTCATCAAAAAGGCTGAGGCTCGAAGGCAACAGAAGGCCAGCTCAGCGAATGTGGGCAAGGGAAAGATTGTGGTTGCTGAGGTCAGCGCAGAGGAGGTTACGGTTGTCTCCATTGCTGAGACGCAAGCGGTTCCCACGAGCTCCTCTCGGAAGCGCCGAGCCCTCGGGACTCCTCGTCCTCATGGGCGATCTTCAAGTAGTGAGGAGCTCGGCCCCCCTCAAACTGAAGCCTTGCCCCTTCGACAGATGAGGTCAGATATCTCCTCACAAGTCCTCCGTTGTCGCTCTAATCTGTATGATATGTACCGAGAGGACCTGCGCTTCGTTGGGGCAGGGCCGTCTCCACTCGCCGGGGCTGTTCTCCGGGACGTCGCCTCGAAGGCCGACGCAGAATTCCTAGATGGGCTGAATTGGTCTGAGCTCGTCAGGAGATCCACCAGTGCCAGTGCTGAGGTAACCTACCTTAGGTTAATTTTTTATGCTACTTAGATTTGGCTAACATTTTTCCCATGCAGGCCGCTCTGCTGAGTGCTGAGGTGGCATTCAGAGCCAATAATTTTCGGAAGCAGTCCTCCAGGGAGGCGAGGTCCTTCCAATCAACCTCGGCTGAGCTGGAGAGCAAACTCACTGCTATTTCTGAGGCTCTGGCAAAGGAACAGGCCAACTCGAAGCGGAGGGAGGCTGACATGCGAGAGGGCTTTGCCGCCGAGACCATGAAAATGAAGAACGAGCTGTGCCTGGCTGAGGTACGTCTTGACGCTGCTCAGGAGGAGGCGAAAGCCGTTAAGGAAGAACTTATCATGGCCCAGCAGGAGATTGTTTCTGCAAGAGCTGACCTTGACAATGGGGCTGAGGTCTTCAAAGAGGCTTTCTTGAAGTCTGAGGAGTTTTGGGACGTCGTTGCTGAAAAGGCCCTTAACTTTATCTACGTAGGCTTTGATGGCGCCGTGGCCCAGTTCAGAGAAGCTGGCTATCCTCCAGAGGGGACCGCAGACGATTTCCTGGATGCCAAGAAGGTTGTGGAGAACCTCCCCCTGATGTGTGATTAGTATTCTCCAACCCCTTTGTACTGAATTTGTGATGCACTTAATTTATATTTTATTGTATCATGGGTATCGTCTCTAGTGGTGAGTCAGCCAGTTAATTTTAGGTCGGTTTATTAATAGTAAGTTGATGTCCTACTAGGAGAGGCCGGCTGGACTCTTAGAGCTCGGCCCAACACTTAAAACCAATGAGGTCACGCTGAGAGAGGTCGGCTGGGCTCTTGGAGATCGGCCAAACACAACAATAATAAACCAATGAGGTTACGCTAAGAGAGGTCGGCTAGGCTCTTGGAGATCGGCCAAACACAAAATAATAAACCAAAGATTACGCTGAGAGAGGTCGGCTGGGCTCTTGGAGATCGGCCAAACACAAAATAATAAACCAAAGGTTACGCTGAGAGAGGTCGGCTGGGCTCTTGGAGATCGGCCAAACACAAAATAATAAACCAAAGGTTACGCTGAGAGAGGTCGGCTGGTCTCTTGGAGATCGGCCAAACACTAAACAAAATAATAAACCGTGAGAGATGAGCTCGGCCCCAGGAGCTCGGCACAATACTTGGCGACAACACAACCGTAAAGTTTATGCCGAGCTGAGGTGAGCTCTGGGCTCCTGAACTGTCTGAGGGCGTAAACCCTTTAAAACCTGGCGTAGCCTAGGTGAGGTGAGCACTGGTGCTCCTGAGATGAGATGAGCTCTGGGCTCCTGAACTGACTTAGGGTGAAAACCCTTATACTTGGCGTAACCAAGATGAGGTGAGCTCTGGGCTCCTGAACTGACTGAGGGTGAAAACCCTTTTCATACTTGGCGTAACCAAGATGAGGTGAGCACTGGTGCTCTTGAGATGAGATGAGCTCTGGGCTCCTGAACTGACTGAGGGTGAAAACCCTTATACTCGGCGTAACCAAGATGAGGTAAGCACTGGTGCTCCTGAGATGAGATGAGCTCTGGGCTCCTGAACTGACTGAGGGTGAAAATCCTTATACTTGGCGTAACAAGATGAGGTGAGCTCTGGGCTCCTGAACTGACTGAGGGTGAAAACTCTTTTCATACTTGGCGTAACCAAGATAAGGTGAGCACTGGTGCTCCTGAGATGAGATGAGCTCTGGGCTCCTGAACTGACTGAGGGTGAAAACCCTTACTTGGCGTAACCAAGATGAGGTGGGCACTAGGCTCCTGAACTGACTGAGGGTGAAAACCCTTTTCATACTTGGCGTAACCAAGATAAAGTGAGCACTGGTGCTCCTGAGATGAGATGAGCTCTGGGCTCCTGAACTAACTGAGGGTGAAAACCCTTATACTTGGCGTAACCAAGATGAGGTGAGCTCTGGGCTCCTGAACTGACTGAGGGTGAAAACCCTTTTCATACTTGGCGTAACCAAGATAAGGTAAGCACTGGTGCTCCTGAGATGAGATGAGCTCTGGGCTCCTGAACTGACTGAGGGTGAAAATCCTTATACTTGGCGTAACCAAGATGAGGTGAGCTCTGGGCTCCTGAACTGACTGAGGGTGAAAACCCTTTTCATACTTGGCGTAACCAAGATTAGGTGAGCACTGGTGCTCCTGAGATGAGATGAGCTCTGGGCTCCTGAACTGACTGAGGGTGAAAACCCTTATACTTGGCGTAACCAAGATGAGGTGAGCTCTGGGCTCCTGAACTGACTGAGGGTGAAAACCCTTTTCATACTTGGCGTAACCAAGATAAGGTAAGCACTGGTGCTCCTGAGATGAGATGAGCTCTGGGCTCCTGAACTGACTGAGGGTGAAAATCCTTATACTTGGCGTAACCAAGATGAGGTGAGCTCTGGGCTCCTGAACTGACTGAGGGTGAAAACCCTTTTCATACTTGGCGTAACCAAGATAAGGTGAGCACTGGTGCTCCTGAGATGAGATGAGCTCTGGGCTCCTGAACTGACTGAGGGTGAAAACCCTTATACTTGGCGTAACCAAGATGAGGTGAGCACTGGTGCTCTTGAGATGAGATGAGCTCTGGGCTCCTGTACTGACTGAGGGTGAAAACCCTTATACTTGGCGTAACCAAGATGAGGTGAGCACTGGTGCTCCTGAGATGAGATGAGCTCTGGGCTCCTGAACTGGCTGAGGGTGAAAACCCTTTTCTGCAATAATAATAATTTCTAACAAAAATGCGTAATTTTATTAATATATTTGAATAAAGCATTAAAACCTGACGTCCTTGCATCGAAAGTAAATGACATAAAAACTAAAGCTTTTAACAATATCTAAGCATAATATTTACGGAGGTGATAAGCATTCCATGGCCTCTTCAATTTCTTCTCTGCCCAGTCTTCTAAGTAATAGGCACCTGAGCTGAGCTTCTCCACCACTTTGAACGGTCCTTCCCATCTTGGATCGAGCTTTCCGACCTTCTCCTCTTGAACCTTCTTCCAAACTAGGTCTCCAACCTGGAAGCTCTTCTGAATGACCTTCTTATTGTAAGACTGGGCTATGCGTCTCTTGTAAGCTTCCATTCTTATGGCCGCGGCTTCCCTCTTTTCTTCCAGGAAATCCAAGTCTGCTGCTCGCCTCTCATTGTTTTGCTCATCATAGAATATTACGCGAGGTGTCTCTTCACCGATCTCCGCCGGAAGCACGGCTTCATTTCCATAGACCAGGCTGAAAGGCGTCTCCCCCGTGCCTATCTTAGGAGTAGTCCTGTATGACCAAAGCACGCTGGGGAGTTCCTCCACCCAATTACCTTTTGCGTTCCCAAGTCTGGTCTTCAGGCTCTGCACTAGGGACCTGTTAGTGACCTCCACTTGGCCATTGCACTGAGGGTAGGCCACGGAGGTGAAGTGCTGCTGGATCTTCATCTCTTTACACCAGGCTTGGATCCGGCTTCCTTGAAATTGTCTTCCATTGTCAGATATCAGCTTCCTCGGGACCCCGAACCTGCAGACAATGTTCTTCCAGAGAAATTTGAGTACCTCATTTTCAGTTATCCTAGCCAAAGCCTCAGTCTCCACCCATTTTGAAAAGTAATCTACAGCAACAAGCAAGAACTTTTTCTGAGCTGGGGCCGTGGGAAAAGGTCCCACAATGTCGATCCCTCATTGGTCAAATGGGCAGGCTGCCACAATACTCTTCATTAGTGCAGCCGGTTGATGTTGGAGTTTAGCATGACGTTGGCAGCTATCGCATGAGATGACGATGGCTAGAGCGTCTTTTAACATAGTGGGCCAGAAATATCCGGCCAAGAGTGCCTTTCGTGCTAGAAAGTAGGATCCCAAGTGATTTTCGCAACAGCCTTCATGAATCTCCCTTAGCACATAGTTAGATTGCTTGGGACCCAAGCACTTGAGAAGAGGCCGAGAGGCTGACCTCTTGTAAAGAGTTCCGTTGACCAGTATAAACCGAAGGCTCCTTCGTTTCATCATGTATGCCTTTTTTGGATCTTCGGGGAGCACTCCATCTTTCATGTAATCCAATAACTCGGTGCGCCAGTCATTGTCTTCGAGCTCAGGGGAGGGGTAGTGCAAAGAAGGACTTAGTTCTACTTGGACCACCACCTCTCTTGATTTCCAACTGTGGAGTGAGCTTGCCATTTTTGCGAGGGAGTCGGCTCCCTCATTCTCCTCCCTGGGGATCTGCTTAAAAACCAGTTCTGTAAAGAGTTCTTTAGCCGCCTCCACCGCTTTTACGTATTCTATCAGTCTTTCATTCTTGATATCATAGGATCCATTCATTTGGTTGGCCACCAGCTGAGAATCAGAGAAGATGTGGACCCGAGCAGCTCCGACTTGCCGTGCTGCTCTTAGACCTGCTAAGACCGCCTCGTATTCTGCCTCATTGTTGGATGCCCTAAAGTCTAGTCTCACAGCTAACTTTAGTTCATCCCCTTTCGGAGAGATCAATAACACACCGACTCCACTGCCTTCATTGGTGGATGAACCATCCACATATACTTTCCAAAGATCTTCTATATCAACATGCAAAGTCTCAGCAAGAAAATAGGCCAAAGCTTGTGCCTTTATTGCGATCCTGGGTCCATATTGAATGTCATACTCTCCCATTTCGGTGGTCCATTTTACCAACCTTCCCGAGATATCAGCATGAGTCATTATCTTTCCGAGAGGACTGTTAGTGAGGACCATAATGGGGTGAGATAGAAAGTATGGCCTCAGTCTTCGAGCTGTTGTGACCAGAGCCAGAGCAAGCTTTTCCACAACTGTATATCTGAGCTCCGCTCCTTTGAGGGCATGAGAGATGTAATATACTGGGCTTTGTTCGGTGCCTTTCTGTCTGACCAAGACTGAACTGACAGCCATCTCAGTGGCCGAGAGATAGACATATAATGGTTCCCCTGAGGCTGGCTTGGCTAATATGGGGAGCTCCGCCAAATGCTTCTTTAGATCATCGAATGCCTTCACGCATTCTTCATCCCACTCGAACTTCTTAGCTTTCCTAAGAACTCAGAAGAAGGGCAGACTTCGATGCGCCGCTCTTGAAATGAATCGTGACAAAGCGGCGATCCTCCCGGCAAGCTTCTGGACCTCCTGGAGATTCCCAGGAGGTGTCATAGATTGAATAACTTTCACTTTCTCAGGATTGGCCTCAATCCCTCTTTCCGTTACCATGTATCCGAGGAACTTCCCACTTCTGACCCCGAAAGTGCACTTTTGGGGGTTGAATTTTAGCCCGTAAGATCTTAGAGTGGCAAAGGTCTCGCGGAGATCCTTTATGAGATCGACTGAATTCTTGGACTTTATAAGAATATCATCCACATAAACTTCCACATTTCTTCCGACCTGGGCTGAGAAAACTTTGTCCATGAGCCTTTGATAGGTGGCTCCCGCATTTTTTAAACCGAAAGGCATCACCACATAACAGAACGTCCCTTCGGAGGTGATGAAACTCACTTTGTCCTGGTCTTCCTCTGCTAGGGGGATCTGATCGTATCCCTGATAGGCATCCATCAAACATAAGTACTGATAACCTGCGGTGGAGTCAACCAGTTGGTCTATCCTCGGCAAGGGGTAGTAATCTTTTGGACAAGCTTTGTTAAGATCTCTGAAGTCGACGCACATTCTCCATTTTCCGGAGCTCTTGGGGACCAGGACAACATTTGATAGCCATGTTGGGAAAAAGACCTCCCTAATGTGCCCTGCCTTAAGGAGCTCGTCTACCTGTTCTTTTATTACCTTGTCCTTTTCGGGGCCAAAATGCATTTTCTTCTGTTTGACTGGCCGAGCTTCAGGAAGTATATTGAGGCGGTGTTCCATTATCCCGGGGCTGACCCCATGGAGCTCTTGTGAGGACCAAGCAAATACATCAAGATTAGCTTTCAAACAGGTCAGCAGGTCATGCTTAGTTCTGGGATCAAGATCAGCCGCCACTCTGACGCTCTGTTGGACCCCTATTTCTACTGTTTCTGGCTCCTCTTCTGATGTGAGCTGAACCTCTTT
This sequence comes from Primulina tabacum, assembly GCF_025594145.1. NCBI lineage: Eukaryota > Viridiplantae > Streptophyta > Magnoliopsida > Lamiales > Gesneriaceae > Primulina > Primulina tabacum. The sequence continues at coordinate 35,511,692 of NC_134564.1, forward strand.
TTTGGAGGTCACACTTGGTTGGGTCACAATCATCCCCACCTCGATCCAAGATCTTTTGATTTCCTGCTTTACCTCATCTACATAACAACGTCGTGACGATTTCTGATCTCCCCCTACGACTCGTACTCCATTCCCCACAGGATATTTCAGCTTTTGATGGTAGGTGGAGCTTACAGCTCGGAAATCGGCCAGGGCAGGTCGGCCAAGTATACCGTTGTAAGAAGAAGGGGCATCCACCACAGTAAAACATGTCATTTTGGTGATGCGGTGCGGTCCCGTCCCTAAAGATAAGGGGAGCATGATTTGTCCAATAGTTTGGACCGCATGTCCTGTGAAGCCAAATAAAGGCATAGAGATATGATCAAACTCGAAACCTTTCACCTTCATTTGGTCCAGGGTTCTTTTGAAAAGAATATTAACTGAGCTTCCGGTGTCAACAAAGATTCTTGCGACGTCATAGTTGGCGACAGTAAGAGTGACTAATAAGGCGTCGTTATGAGGCGCCACAACACCTTTCAGATCATCCGGCCCGAAGCCAATGACGGGGTCATCTTTGGGGGCAAGGTCTAACCCCAGACTCTCCATTCTCCGACCATGAGCTTTACGAGCTCTGCCTGAATCTCCGTCGATGGCGCCGCCCGTTATCATATGGATTATACCTCTGGTCGGATCATTAGCAATCTGCTGGACCTGAAGTCCTTGATGTCGCGGGGGGTCATCTCGACCCCCTCGGTTGGGTCGGATCTCCCAGAGTTGTGGCCTCTGATTCACCCCAGGAGGTCCTCGATCCCTTCTATCATCTCGATACCTTCCTTCTGGTCGGGCTAAGAGGTTCTTCATGTGAGGGTCTCTTTGCATGATCCTTTGGACCTCTTCACCCAATTTCTGGCAATCATTCGTAACGTGACCGTACTCTTGATGGAACTCACAAAACTTATCTGAGGGAGGTAAACGCGGCCCCTTTTCGGCTTGTTTCGGGCGCTCTAACTTCCTTCTCTTTTCGCAAATTGCCATGGCCCTTTCCAAGCTCATGGCCAACGGAGCGTAGGGGAAGGGTCCAGGACCTCGACCCCTCTCCCCTATTCTCTCTGCAGGCCTCTTCCTGCTCGGCTCCACTTTCTCCTTTCCCTTATCCTTATCGGTGGGTCGGGTATCCACTCGCCTTTGCCTCTGGGCGTCTTTCAGGTTCACATATTTCTCAGCCCGGCTCAGGAGTTCATCATAACTTTGAGGGGGTTTTTTCACCAAGGAGTTGAAAAATTGTCCCCCTCAAAGCCCCTGCGTGAAGGCATTTACCAAGATTTCTGTTGTCGCGGCGGGGACCTCCAAGGCTGCACTGTTGAACCTCTTAATGAAGTCCCTCAATGAATCTGCATCTCCTTGTTTCAAACTGAATAATCCCAGGGAGGTCTTCAAGTATATCTTGCTTGTGGCATACTGGTTTATGAAGAGGGTGCTAAATTCTCGGAAGCTGGTAATGGAATGTGGTGGGAGCAGATCGAACCACCTCTGAGCAGGTCCCACCAAGGTGGTAAGGAAAACCCGGCATTTGACCCCATCTGAGTATCGATGGAGAAGGGCGGCATTACTAAACCTCCCCAGGTGTTCTTCAGGGTCAGTACTCCCATCATAATCTTTAATAGTTGGCTGGCGGAAGTTAACGGGGAGGTCCTCATTCAGTATTTCGGGAGAGAGCGGGCTTTCCTTATCCAGCATAGGAGGTCGGCCTCCCATCTGCCTGCCAAGCCTTCTGACTTCCTCCCATATGGCTTCTAGGTGTTCAGGAGGAGGATTAGGAGGTTGTTGCGGTGGTGGTGATGGGGCTTGATTCCGACGGAGGGCCTCGTCCACAGATCTGTTAATCAACTGGGCTAGTTGGTCTATGCTAAGATCATCCATTTTTCCCCCTTGGCCCCCTCTGGGCCCTCGGTTATTGCCTTCGGTACCTCGGTTACCACCTTCATGGACTCGACCCCCTGCGGGGCCTGTTCTTCTACCTGTTCGTCCCCACATGTCTACGTCTTCTCAGTTGTTTTCCCACAGACGGCGCCAATTGATGTTGCTGAAATCAGTGATGTTAACTGGGAGGTCAGATCTTCGCTTGGAGAGCTCGGATCAAACCTTGATACACTGGCTGGGAGATCGGCACGTCAATCGTGGAGCTCAGATCCGGCACCTCGAAATCAAGAAACACAAACAAGAGTGTTAGGAGGGGGCCGGAAGGTTGTTCCGGCGTAGCCCCTCCGACGCTCAAGTCAGAGAATAGAAAACTGAGAGAGTAGTGTGTGTGCTGAGAGAATGTGAATATATGAATTGAATTAAGAGTTAACGAAACCTGGTATTTATAGGTAAACCATAGAGTCCTAGTTTTGGTAGGTTTAGATCCTCAGAATCTTCGAAAGATTTGGTCAGATATTGCCAGATTTGATTAGATTTCAATGGGCTTTACCTTTCTGGGCTTTGATTTATGTGGGCTATGCGCTTTTAATTTCTGAGTAAGAGCTCTCGTAGGTGTGAGCCCACCTGCCACAGGACCTTGTGGGAGCTCGGCTCGGGAGCTCGGCCAAGGCGTCTCCAATCATCACGATATTAATATCAAGGAGGTCGGCTCGGCTTCACGCTGGGAGGTCGGCACGGGAGCTCGGTCATCGGAGGTCGGCTGACTTCTCCAATTGATGGAATTTCTTATATGGGAGGTCGGCTGGGATGACCTCCCAGGTGACCTCCCGGGTCCTTAGAATGCTGGGCTCCCAACAAGATGGGCTATCGAAAGCGGGCCGAGCCCATCCTCCATCCGGGGGTATCACACTGTGTATATATATATATATAAGGGTGATTCCGATTAAGTTTCTAAATTGATTAAATAAATCATTGACTAATGATCAAAAATTCGATTATCTTTTGTCAAAAAAATTTTGGAACGAGCCTGTCACGTACCGGACTATCTTAGCTTAAATATAAACTCTCCAGTAGTGGGCTGAAAGAATAGTTAAGCCCAGAGAATGAGAAAGCCCAGTTTAGCTCGGAAACCCAGGTCCAACAATATATCTTATTCTGAAATTCAACCCGCACTGGTCTATCTTAGCTTAAATATCGATGACTAACATATTACATTTGTCCTTTTCCTTAAGCAGGAAACTTATGAAAATATGTAGACAAGTCAATAGTTTTTAAAAATATATGGAAATAATCAAGTATTTTATAAATTTTTTACTTAAAAATATTTAGTCAAGTAAGTTTTTATTAGTTGATGATTTTTTACTTGTGACAGTTTTACATGTTACTTGATTCGACATATTTTAAAATTCGAAACTTTGAGATTACGGGAAATTTAAAACAATGCCTGGTCCTAGAAAGTGCCACTGCTTTGTTGAATGATCATTTCAAAATCTAAGTTATTTTTGAATCGATGGATCTGAAGTAATAGATTTTAAATTTATCATAATTAATTCTTTTGTTTGTTTGGTTAAATCAACTTGATAATGAAATTATATATATATATATATATATATATATATATATATATATATATATATACACACACACACAATCAGGTATTAGAAAAATCTGTTTAGACATTAACTTAATCAATAGCTTAAGTGCTTTTAGATTTATTTAGTTAACTTCTTATGGTATAATAAATGTTGTAACGCCGTTTATGTGTATAAAACAGATAAATAAATTTAACTAATTGAAATTAAAATATAATTCATTAATTTGAACTTTGAATATAATAGTTTTTCTTTCAAATAATTTATTATTTTTCAAGAAAATATTTTGATGAGTCACGAGTTGAATCGATTTTAATAAAACCCAACCGTTAAAATCTGCGGTTTGGATTTCGGCGGACTCTACATATCATATTAAAAACATCACGTTACCATTTAAATTTGAAACCAATTCGAATTAAAAAATGAATGCAAATTGAATCTCATTAAATTACCACGGATTGGTTTGTTCGAATATATGAATTCTTCGAGGAATCATGATTTGAAATCCGGGAGGATAAATTGGTGGGCTTTATTCCCGGACTTGGTCCCCACTTTTGAAGCATGACATGCCGATTTCAGGCCTTCCATCACCATCCCCATCATTGCGTTCTGCTATTATTATGTCATATTTTTCAATTTATGCAATATTTTGTACTAAAATAACGTTCCCTTTCTTTTTTGAAATTTCCTAAAAACTTGTATGATACGTACATTTCGATCTTGATAAATTATAGACAAAACAAGTAATTTTATGAGATATCATACTAGTAGATCTACTAAAATCTGAAATTACCGATCTTTTTATATATTTTTCAATTTCAATAACACATACATTAATGTCGTCAAGATCATTTTGATCGTCTGGACCGTTTGTACCGCTAATAAGGAATCTTAATCAATGGAATCAATAACTTTAATATATAATTTTATTTATATAGTTTTCAAGTTATTTTTTCCCAGCTATTGCCGTAAAAGTGTCATCAAAAGTATAATTGCATTAATATCATATTTATCTCATAACCTGCCTCAATCCATATTCAGGCGCATTGCCTATTCCGATTCTTTCCATCCCCGAACGTAGTGCTTGCTTAATGCTTATGTTGCCTCCGCCATGATGCCATTGATTTTTGCTTCACCGAAGATTCTTTCTTTCGGCCATTGTTCAGTACCAAGAATCCGGAGGTCGACAAATTCGAGTGGGGCATACGCTCGCGCCTGATTCTTTTCTCTCGTCGTCTCTTTCGCACATTTCACTGTTTTCTTACGACGATTTCCCCCCGAAAAACTATTATTAACTGCCGCCCCTTCAACCCCTATACAGAGTACGTTCAGTTTAATTCAATCAGGAGAAGGTTAAACAATATTATTGTCAATGCGTCCGTCTCATTATTCTCCTTTCCCCCTTTTTGAAATACTGCAGCTCTACTTTTAAGTCTGTCTTTTATAACGTCTCTTGTGATTTTTTTTTTCTCTTTTTGTTTGTTCTTTTTTTGCTTTTAAGGATTATGGTTCTGGGTTTTTAAGTGAGTAATCTGGGCTTGTCTGTTTTTTCTTTATCGCATTTTATTGGTCTCGAGTCTGTCATCGCCTTCTCAAAGGTGTGGCTTTTATGTGATTTTGTTGACAAAACCGTGGGATTAGATTGACTTGTATTATTTTGCAAAAGTTCAGATATTTTGACCGAAGCTTATGAAAATTCCGGTTACTGCACTCAGCTGGCCTTTGCTGAATTTTTAGTCCTCGTTGTGGTGGATTGTAAAATTCAAGGCCGCGGACCTAACTTTATGCACTCTGTCTATTGCTTAGCAATAATTTTTTAGGTAAAAGATTTAATGTTCTTGGGATTACGACTTTGTATATCACTGGATTTCGCATTTCTATCCTACATCTGTTGAAAATAGTCACATGGACGTGATTTTTGAAGAAGAAATCTGATTAAAACTTTAGCTGTATTTGTTTTCTCGCTCCTAAACGGGAAGATTTACGAGCTAAGTATTGTGTTTTATCTTTGCAGGTTTCTTTCGGTATACTATTTGTATAATTTTAATATAAAGCGGACCTGGTAACAACGACATGAGAAAGGAATCTGTGGGCTTAGTTATTGGGATATCAATAGGAGTGGTGATCGGAATAGCTTTGGCTCTTGTCGGTTCCTTTTGCTTTACATACCATAGGAAGCGTTCCCAGATTGGTAGTAGCAGTCCCAGGAGCAGTGCAACGATTCCAATTTGTGAAAATGGTGCAGATACTACTTCAATATTGGCTGACTCATCAGTTGGGATAGAGTCGCCACGGTATGCTATACAAAATGGCATGGCTTTGTGGTTTGGTAGATTTCAAAAGGCTGGTGTGGTTGCTGCATCCGGGATCCTTGAGTACTCGTACAAGTATGTACTCTTTGCCTACTCATGGACTGGTGTGATTTAGTACGTACCATATTATTATCATTCTCTTAATTTGAAGTTTAATGTGGAATGAAGTGGAAATTTAAATGTCATTGGCTGTTACCCGTTGTTTAAAAAGTTAACCGTGACTCGTGAGTTTGTTGTCCATGGATATATTGTTTGGATTTTATTTGTGATGATATTTTCTTTGCACTCAAATTTTTTGCTTGTTAAGTTAGATCATGATATGTGTGCCCTTTTCACCGCAATCAGGGACCTGCAAAAAGCGACCTATAATTTTAGCTCATTAATTGGTCAAGGAGCTTACGGTCCTGTGTACAAAGCACAGATTTCGTCTGGGGATACGGTTGCTGTTAAAGTGCTTGCGACCAATTCAAAGCAGGGGGAGAAAGAGTTCCAAACTGAGGTACTTCAATTTGACAACTAGCATGTTGGACTGTGAGAACTTGCTTTTGTTTGTTGGTTGTAATCAACCAAACTGATGGAGAAAGTGTAATTAGTTAAGTGCCTAATCGTTAGAGGCTCAACTTCTGAAAGGGCATGACTATTGCATAGCTTAGGAAGCGAGGGTTGAAAAAGTTTTTCCTCTCATGTCATCTAATATCTACATTACTATGTGTTGAACAACAAAAGAAATGTTTATCGATAATATACAAGCAAAATGAATTATTATTGACTTATGTTTCCAAAAGCATGTAAGGGGCACCTTGGGCTTTCAATGTGCATCCACTCTTAGCCAAGATGCGATCTTCATTGTTGGGCAGAGCCTCGGCTTGTGTCTAGGCGCAAGGACTTGTTGTGCCGTGACCCGTGAGCCTAGGCGCTGAGCTTTTGATAGCTATAGTCAGTTGATAAATCTTTTTATTCGCACGGGTGAAAAATTCTCTCACTCACCCAGGCTATTTGGATAAGGGCTGGAGCTCTACCAAACAAGGACGAAAAACTGCATATTATAAGTGTTCAAATCTGTGCCATCGCCAGTACTCGTTGATTTATCTTTCGTTTGATTTTACTCTCAGGTTATGCTTTTAGGAAGGTTGCATCATAGAAACCTTGTGAATTTGGTCGGCTATTGTGCAGAGAAGAACCAGCACATGATTATTTATGTGTACATGAGTCGAGGAAGTTTGGCTTCTCATCTATATAGTAAGTTAGCTATTTTGTCCATTTAAATTTAAGATAATAAACGCCTCATTTTCGACATTTCATCATGGTGATATAAATTCTATTTAGAATCATTACTTGTTTTTTTTTTGTGATTCTCAGATGTGAAACTTGAACCATTAAGTTGGAAATTAAGAGTTCAAATAGCTCTTGATGTAGCTAGGGGATTGGAATATCTTCATGATGGTGTAAGTTAAAGAAACACTATTCTTATCCAGAGAGCAATTTATCTATATCTATATCTATATATCTATAAAAGTGTGGATAGTAGAAAAGTTTTCTCATTGTGAACGGACATTATTACCCTTCACATATTTACTTATTTTCATTATTAGGTAACATATGTGGTAATTTCACATTTATTCCATTAATTAATAATTAATACTAATTAACCATATTTTATGATTATTATTTTGTGTTTTTGACTTTCTTCTTCATGTTCTTAAATATTTGAGCTAATTTTAAATAAACATACTATTAAATTTACTTAATATTAATATCAATTATTTTTTTCCAAATTTTAATAATTTTCGTTCTAAATTTAATATTGATAAATGAAGAAACAAAAAAATTAAAATAATCAGTATTATTTTTAAACTAAATAAAATGAATTGAATTGAAAATAAAATTATATTTAATCAAAATTTTAAATTTATTTTGTCAAACTATTAATTTTTAAATGCATGAACAAATATAATATTTTATAAACCTAAATTGTGAATATAAATAATATTAATAAAAATAAATTTGAATCAGAAGTACATATAAAAGTGAGGACGAAGAATCGTTCATCCACATACATTGGATGATACGATACTAGAAAAATATTGTTGTACATTTGATAAAATGAGAAAGAAATATGTAGAAAATCAATCAATTTTTTCATTAGTTTTTTTATTGTTTTTAATTAACAAAAAAAGAGGAAAAATTTGAAAAAGTTAAGCACAATATAAATCTAATGTATTGATAGCCTTTTAATAATAATCAATTGAATTGAAAAATATTATTATACTTAAGTAATTATATTTTATTCTAATTCAAATTTAGTAATAAGAAAAAAAAGAACCTTAAAATAGAAATATATAATGAAAACGAATTCAAATTTTCTGTTAATAGCTTCTTTTTCAATTGGGAAAGGACATAATTATCATTTACATGCTTACTTATTTTCATTATTAAGTAACATATGTGTTAGTTTCACATTTAGTCTATTAATTAATAATTAATACTAATTAACCACGTTTTATAGTTATGATTTTGTGAATTTGACTTTTTTCCCTTATCTTTCTTTCATTCTAATAATATTTAATTAAGTCATATTTCATTAAAAAATTATTTAATTATATATTATATACATATAAATGTGTGGATGATAGAAAATTTTTCTAATTGTTGTAAATAAAGTTGAGTTATATTCATATTTTAATTTATATGTAGCAAATAAGTCATGTCCATGTTTTTAAATGTTTGAGCTACTTTTTTAAAAAAACATACTATTAAATTTACTTAATATTAATATCAATTATTTTTTTCATTTTAATAACTTTCTTGGACTTTCATTTAAATTCTAAATTAAATTAATTATGTTATTTATTGTTCTATTTCACTATCATTTGAATTCAATGAATTATTAAAAATAAATTTTAATATAATTAGATTTAAAAAAAAGTTCAAAAAATTATATATATAAAGGACTCATGATAAAGTATCTGAGTGCTTTGAACGAAGAGTCATTCAAATAAATTCTAAATTAAATATTGACAAATGAAAAAATTAAAAATTAAAATAATCATTATTACTTTTAAATTAAATACAAAATTTGAATTGAAAATAAAATTATATTTAATCAAAATTTTAAATTTATTTTGTCAAACTATTAATTTCTAAATGCATGAACAAATATAATATATTATAAATCTAAATTTAATTGTGAATTTAAATAATATTAATAAAAAATTAATAAATTTGAATAAGAAGTACCTATAAAAGTGTGGACAAATGAATCGTTCATCCACATACATCGGATGATGTGATGTTAGAAAAATATTATTGTACAATTGCTAAAATGAGAAAGAAATATGTAGAAAATCAATCAATTTTTTCATAAGTTTTTTCCCACTAATTTTGATAATAAATAAAATAAATTGAATGAATTATTGTTTTAATTACTCTCATAGATTCTATTTATTTAAGTCTCCTCATATTTATATATTATCAAATAGTACTCAATCATAACAATAATGCCATATCATTTTATTTGTATTTGTAGTGTTATTTACATACAAGTATATAATGACAATTATATTGACAAAAAGGTAAGCACACATTAAATAAAAAAAATCAACAAACACTTAATTTGAAAAAAAAAATAAAAATTTGAGCTTATTCACAAATTTTATCACAATTGATATTTTTTCAGCTTATTTTTCTAAAAAAAAAAATCAATGACGGTATCTATTATATGTTGAAAAAAAAGTAAAGTCAAATGGTACATAGATAAAATTATTATAAAATTGTTTTAAAAAATGACACAAATGAGTCAAAAAGAGTAAGAGCAAGATGTTCCTACAAATAATTATTAGTATAACGTTAACATAACTAAATTGGAAGTTATGTTGGTGTAGAGTAAGTCTCTTGTGAGAATGTCTCACGATTTTTATATGTGAGGCGAGTCAACCGTACCGATATTCACAATAAAAATTAATATTCTTAGAATAAAACTTAAAATGAAAAATTGTTGTCATATGTTCTTAATTATTCCAAATTATAAGTAAGTACTATTTTAGATTTTCAAGATGTAATTTTTACATTTTAGGAACATATTTATCAATTAACTGATATAATGAGTAGATAAATATCAACATCATATACTAAAATGTTTTCTTCCACTCTTATATTGTTTAATTAATTAAAATATATTCATATAATTCTATTTACACTCTTATATTGCTTAATCAATTCAAATCATTTCACATCATTGTATTTGTATTGTTATTTTAGTTCAATTTAGTATTTAATCTGATAAATCATTATTCCAAATTCTTATAATTTGTTTTGATCTATCTTTTTCCGAACGAAATGTTGTTTCATGGATTTGATCACGTTATGCAAAGATTAAAAATATTTTTACTATTAATTTATTATTTAGAATATAGGTTCACGTGCGGATGCACGTGCTTTTTTGCTAGTACCTATAAAAGTGTGGATAATTCAAATGTTTTCCAATTGTGAATGGACGTCATTACCCTTCACATTTTTTAATTATTTCAATTATCAATCAAGTAACATATGAAGTAAATTCACATTTAGTCTATTAATTAATAATTAATACTAATTAAACATGTTTTATGGTTATTACCCTTCACATTTTTTAAAGTTCATAAGTTGATTGATTTTTAGTTTATTATGCCTTATACTTGATTTTGGATATATATTTTTTAAAAATTTGTTTCATTTAATTTGATTCTATATATTGTGCTAATTATAATTTATTAGATAACATAAAATTATCAACTTGAATTTTAATTTGACAAAAAACTCGAAAGTAAATTACATAAGTTCTTAATTAATTTATTCGTCCAATATAACAAAGAGATTAAACTCAAATTTATAACAAAATGATTCAAATTATTTTTTTAGAAAATCAAATTTTTTATTTTTATCATATAATTTGTATTTACGTGCATCGCACGTGCTTCGTACTAGTCTCTTATAAAAATGTGCTTCGTATGTCCTCCTCTGTTACTCTTATTCGTTTTCCCTTCTTCAGTGGCTGATTTCTTTTATTTCACTTCAGGCAGTTCCACCTGTGGTACATAGAGACATCAAATCATCCAATATTTTACTGGACCAGTCCATGAGAGCAAGGGTAGGTTTCTGTTTGTTGTGCACTTTTCCCTCGAAGAAGAATGTCTACAGGATTATTGATATCGACTGTTTTTTGCAGGTAGCTGATTTTGGACTTTCAAGGGAAGAGGCGGTTAGCAAACACGCCTCAAATATTCGGGGGACTTTTGGATACCTTGATCCTGAATACATATCAACACGTTCTTTCACGAAAAAAAGTGACATTTACAGCTACGGTGTGTTGCTCTTTGAACTTGTTGCTGGAAGAAACCCTCTCCAGGGTCTTATGGAGCACGTTGAGCTGGTAAATTCTTTTGAATTTCTTTTTAATTCTTAGACTTCACTACTTAACTCAGTGATTAACTATCACAGGCAGCCATGAGCGCTGAAGGGAAAGTTGGCTGGGAAGAAATAGTTGACCCTCAATTAAATGGAAAATTCGACGTGGGAGAACTCAAGGAATTGGCAGATCTTGCACACACATGTGTCCTACCTATTGCGAGAAAAAGACCATCAATGATGGACATTGTTCAGGTTCTCTCTAGGATTCTTAAATCCAGACAAAGTAAGAAGCATTCCTTAACTCCCCTAGAAAATGAAGTTGTAATCAATATGCACCCATTAGAACACCGGCGAGCTGAATCGTTGGACAGCATGACTGATTCATTTGATATTTAAACGTAAGGTTTTTACTTCTTTGTTCGGCTTCCCTGATTTTGGATCTTGATCTGTAACATAATCTGAGGTGCTTCTGCTAGTATTCATATCAGTTCTTCTGGTGGCCTTTCATGTGAAGCTAAAGTAAAAGCCTTTTGTATTTCAAAGAGTAAAAATGATAGAGCCAGGTCAATGAGTTGACGTTTGATTTCAAATGCTTCAGGCGGAAGTATGTCAAAATTTTGACTCTTATTTAACTAGATATGCCAGCTCTTTCTTTTTCTACCACACCAAAACTACTGACTTAAAAATTTTTGTTTTAAACAAAAAAAATTACTTTGTGAAATTTAAGAAGTTAAAAAACCACACGATGTTAAACTTTTATTAAATCAAAACTTCGTACTGACACTGTTTTTTACTACACATGTTTATTTGCATACATGTGAACTTAATTATATTGAGAAATTAAAGTCTTCAAGTCCAAAATGATATCATAAACTAAATAGATATTTTTTTATTAATTATATTATAAAACATTAGAAGTTTCAAATATTTTTTTCATCGAGATATTTCCAGTTTGCAAAGGAGAATGGCTTTGATCCGGTATCTGTCATAACAACTACTGTGGGCGGTTCATTTCTCAAATCAACTGTTCCGGCAAGCATTCAAGTTGTCTTGTCTCCAGTCACGGGTAACTTCTATGATTTTTAAGAATCATGAAAAATAAAAATCGTCACAATCAAGTACATGTCCTAAAAGTACTCGTTTGAAGTTTCTCACTAGCATGATTCAAATGGTTTAGGTGATCCTAAGCTGCTCCCCATATTAGAAGCCATGAACTCGAGAATGGGATCGATCGCATTAGTTCACATCGTAGACATAAGCAACGCCCATATATTTGTCATGGAGCACCCTGAAGCCGAGGGTCAATACTTATGCTGTATAAATAGTTGTGCTATGTCTAATCTTGTCGAGCATCTAAGTAAAAAAACACTCTTGTGCAGACACGCAGAGGTGCATAGCTTTTTTTTAATAAGTGATGTATAAAGTTCTCAGAAATCTTGAGCTTTTGCATGTTTATTTTTAAAAAAAATTTGTGTCGGGTTTGACAAGAAGCAGCATGATTCAGTCCCTGCTGAGATATCTTCCAAGAAGTTGAGAGATTTAGGATTTAGCTATAACTATAACATTCATGAAATTATCCAACATACTGTTAAAATTTGTATGGACTGTGAATTTTTACCCGTCATGTGACCATGCAAATGAATAAAAAATTAGCTGACCAATGCAACATTGTTGCTTAAGCACTTCTATATTACCGTCAATTGTCGATTTATTTCATGTTTTCTGTACCATATAGCGTGACTTTTGCATAGATTTAGAATATTTTTTTTCTTCGAGAAATATTATCATGTACTAATTAGTTCCCCCCAGCCCGGATTTATCCAGTTGCTAGTGTGGCGTAACAACAAATATTTGGTCCATAATGCGTTTTAAGCCGTACAAATTTGCGGTATGATAATCTATCCAATACGGGATCTCCCCATCTTATCTCCATCATTTCACTTTCAAACAAGTAGGGGACACCCTATCCTCAAAGGAAGATTAAATAGTGTCAAACAAAAACAGATATGTTTACAAACAAAAAAACTTCAAATTGGAATGCTGAGACAAACAATGTGACATGTCATTTTCTTGATTCTTGTTATATATTCTACATCCAAATGTCCGCTTGCTGCTGCATTTAATGCAAAAACTCTAGTTTATGGATTACATTTTCTCTCCAAAACAATTCATTCTCTCCCCTTATATACTGGAATAAATTAGTGTTCCTCGTTATTTTTGAGGATTTGAAGATTCCCTTTTGCGATATTCCCGTGGAACGTAGCCAAAAATCATTACTGAGGTCCAGTGGCTTTGTTTTTGTCTTTTACTTCAACTATGCACGAGGATTCCCATCTGTACTAATGTATACTTCTTGATTAATGCAAGCTTTTATGCCTTTAAAGATTCACCGGAGGGGTTTTTCATTGGCTTTTGATTCAGTTTCAATGCGAGGGTGGACATTTCAAGGCACTACCTTAGGTTATAAACACAAGAAGTATATAATATAAGGCTTCACTATCGGAAGATATATCTCACCTTTGCTTATAAGCTATTTTTTATTTATTTTATTAGTTTTAACGTCGGACATCTATGACAAACTAATTTAAGATTGACAAAATTGTGCTTACGAGCTATTCTTTATATTGGATGATATAAGCCGAAATTGTGTTGGAATGCAACAAGACGCAAACGAGAACACACACATAGAATGAGTGTCTATTGAGCTTAATCAAACAAAGTAAAGAAGAATGCATATTATATTACCTTCAACAAAGAAAATTACACATATTGAGTGAGGATTTTTCAGCTTGTGATCTTCAGTTTTTGCAAATAATCACAAAACAAGGAAGAAGAGCCCTAGCATTAAGCAGGTAAAGTTCCTCAATATTCGAATAAAGACCAACTTTACCCGCCAAAGAATCGAACCCTGTTTGTTGAGCCATTTCTTGGATGTTATCCAATGGCCGATGCACCCTCCCCGCAATCACCCTGCACACTATCAGCGCTTTCCTAATTGAAGAATCATCCTCGTGCATTTCTATTGATTCGAAAGCTCTCCCACTCGTGCTCGTCGTGAAAACGCCTACGCCACCTCTGAGTTCCCTGTTGGTCGAAAATCCCTGCCGTATAATGCGACAGACGGAGCATCTGTCGGAGATGCAGAGGCTCGAGGATCCATTCATTCCCAGGGAACATGTTAGAGTTGTTCCATAGAACCTTAAGAGTTCGTTGCCATCTGCTAAACAACGTGGATGTTTCTTAGGAAGCTTGTTGGCTTTAAACTTCACTGTCTCCCTGTATTCCTCAAATCTGGACAGTGTTTTCTGCATATTATGAACTTTCAGTACCCTTTCGATCCTAACACAAGGATTCTCGGATTTTAGCCAGCTTGATCCGCAGATTATTTCTACTATTTTCCGGGATGAATCACCCTCCAGAAGTTCGGTCACTGTGTAAAAAGTGGTTAAAATATCAGATTGGATGTAATTTGGTTGAAGAGTCTTGCCAAGAAATTGCGCTCAAGAATTTAAAAATTGGAGAAACTTAATTAAGAAACAAGGAAAAAATTGAGAAATATATATTTACCGGCATGCTTGGAGAGGTGATGTGATTCAAGAAACTCCCACTTCACAAACTGTTCTCCACACTTGTGGCAAGCAACAGAAGAACCGAATCCACTAGAGTTATTATTATCACTGGCAAAAGATGCCCTTTTGTAAGAGGGGAAATGTGCAGAACCGCCATGCCCAAAACCTTCCCTTTCTTTCAAAAGATTGGCAGCGGCTGTCTTTCTTGGTGGAGTTGCTGAATTCCTGAACGCAGGATTAAAGTAGTGCATTGTGGGTTGCCCTCCAGGCCCTGGTGTCCCCGGCCTCAGAGTGCCCACAAATGTTCCGCCACCCCCGCTGGCGCTGCTAAAAGAGTCATGAAATCCACCACAACCAGTGATCTTAAGCTCACATCTGGAGTTGCTCAGAATGACTTCGTGGGTAATTGGGGTGAGAAACTCACTGCTGCCAATGGATCTTGGGCTACAACTGGGGGGCTTCTCCATGTGCCTCTTGCTTCCATGAATTACATCTTTCAGATTCGCAATAGACCTGGAACAACCAGACCTACCAGCTTTCCTAGTCAAAATCGAACTCAACTGCTTCCTCGTCTTCGGAACATATACATCCGACTGCTGTGATTTGCAATGAAAAGATTTCTTTAAAGAGAACCATACAGTCTGCGCATCATTCTTCTTCTCCCACATTTCTTTATCACTCTCAGCTGAGCTTCAAAAATCCTTCTTCCTTTTTCAAAAAAAGAAAACTTTTTTTTGGCTTTTTCACAAGAGTTTCAAAATCAAAATCCGATTGGCTGATATGAAAAAAGAGGCCAAACATCAGCTATTTCGACATGCCTCGTCTCAGAAAGCAGCAACTAATAAATACACCTGTTTTCAAGAAACACCATCACTAAACTTCGTTGCATTGACTGCATGCATAGCAAATCCAAATTCAACCCAGTTATATTAGCAGAAATATATTATTATTAAGGAAGACAGAAGATTATATAGATATAATGAATGGGAATAGAAGAACATCGGGAATCTTGAGTGGAGAAGAAGATGACAATGGACAGGAAACATTTGAGATAACAGACAGAGAAAAAATAGATGGATTGATTAAAGTTAGGCTCCAGCGACACCAAGTAAATGACATTAAAATGGTGCAGACAGTAAAGGAAGAATTAATAAAAGTGGCAAATGTATTTGAAATTGACTGACACGACACTTCTTTCAAAATTAACTGTATATTCACGGGCATCGATTCTTCTGATTAAATGAAGTCCTGTTTACAAACAGTAAATAATATTCCGTGAACACCGCCAGATCCTATTCAGCAAATAGAATTCAAAGACTCGTCGAGAAAACTTAGCACCTTTTGTCCCAAATTATACACGACGCTTTCTTTTTACACAATCAGACAAAAAAAATTCATTTGTGTCATTATTCTCAATGAATCCTTATAGACAAGTTTGCCATAGTTAGTAATTACCAAACTTCAAATTAAATAAAAGTATATTAGAAAAATATAGAAATAATATTGCCAAATCTATATATTTCAACAAAAAAAAATCAATATAATTGAGACAGATAAATAAATTTTTATACGTTTTAGCGAACAAAATCTACGTAGAAGCGTAGAGGCCAAAACAGTTTTATGAACAAATTTGCAATCCATGTATTCAGTATTCTGGATTTTGAATAGAGATTATAATTATTTTTGGTAATGTATGTTTCAATATCACAAAATAATTAGAAAGAACAAGTTGAACTTGTATTAAAAAATAAAGATAGTGTCGGGTGCAATAATTGTCTCTGTTTGGTAGAGCGATCGAATCATGGTGTTTGAGCTGTTGTACGGTTTAAAAGATTTAAATTGCACCATTACTACTAGCTATAACTTTTGGTAAAGCGACAAACGTTCGGTCTTATAATTGGTATCAGAGTCAAGGTCACGAGTTCGATTTTTATTGATTACAAGGAGTGCAATTATTGAGAAGGAGATTATTGGATGCAATAATTGTCTCTGCTTGGTAGAACGATCGAATCGTGGTGCTTGAACTGCTGTACGGTTTAAAAGATTTGAGTTGCATCATTACTATTAACTATAACTTTTGATAAAATGTCAAACGTTCGATCCTACATATAGATATACATATGGATATGATAGATCAAATTTGTTTTTGTTATTTAATTATTTGATTGATGTTTTAAAACCAGTGCATTAATTTCAGGATGAGTTGCAAAATCCAGGGGCTCGTTGTTATTATTACCTTTGAACACCAATATCTATGTCCACTTTGCTTCCATTGTCGGAATATTAAAGAGAACGTAGAAATTATATAATTATACTACTCGGAATTCGGAATGTAATCATGAAGAGGGTTGTAATTATCCTACTTTATGCAAAACATAATCTATTTCATATTATTACACATTATTAGTACTAGGCTGCTACGGCTCTTGGTGCGGTCCGTATAAAAAATTGATAATGATATTTTTTTCTAACTTTTTAAATTGAAATATTAGAATGTCCATCATGTAATTGTTGAATCCATGCCAAGATTGTGAGTGAATCGTTGGATTTTTCCGAATCAGAATTTAATGGTCGAAGGAGAAATCTCATCTTGTACGTTTTATTTCAAGTTCTGTTCATACTATAGGAAGGAGGCTGTTTCTCTGTCTGATCTAACAGGTCGAACTACTCATTTGCTTACTCTGATTTCTAGTGTAATTTTCCAAATTTGATTTAATATAAGTATTGTTAAAAAAAATAAAATTAAAAACGCTTGCAATTAAGTTATTTACACGAACCAGCCCTGGGCCGCTACGCTAGTGGTTTCGAGAGCAGTTCAATAGCCCAATAAGCACTACCCATCACGGATGAACTCACGGCCAGTAGCAAAACATTTAGGGCAGGACGCTCCTGAGTCTTAATTTCTCCGGTAGCATATGTCTTTAGGTGGTAGAGTCCTCGTCTGCTTATTCGTTAGCTACTCTTGCTTTGCATTGGAGAACTAGCTTATTTTTTAAGATTCAACCCTACATTGTTTACAATAAAAAAATAATAATAATTTGACATAAAAACAATATTTTTACATGAATAACTTAAATAAAATATATATTTTTTCCGAAACACATTTCCTCCTTATTGTACCTCTAGGTGGCCCAACTCTTTCTCATGGAGAGTATCAAATTTTTTTACGACATAGTTTTACTGATGCTTAGATCAAACTAATAGTTAGGCCATCTCCAACTCATATCTTCTATTTTTCATCATCTATCCTCTAAAATAGAGATTCATTATTTATATTTTCAAAAACATTATCCAACACATATCCTCTAAATATTACCAAATATTCTATTTCTTTAATTTATTTCATTTTCAACCCATTTCCTTTAAATATTATGAAATACTCTATTTCTTTAATTTATTTTATTTTTAACCCATATCTTTTAAATATTATCAAATATTGCATTTCTCTAATTTATTTCATTTTCAAATACACACACATATAATTAATTAATTTCATAATGTATTATTTAACTAAACTTAATTAATTCGCTAAACATAACACAACTACATGTGTATTCGAGAAAAAATACATTTATTTTGTCATCAAATTACAAACAAAAGACAACATTCATCAAACAGACATAAAATATAAATCAAGATAAACATAAACGACACATGATTTAAAGAACAACACACAAATTGACCATTAAAAATACTAATATTCCGAATTACTGTACTCCTCCCAGGCTCCCACAAATGGTCAATAAGAGCATCTCGGAGTGCATAGTGAGCCGATTTATCTTTTATTTTACGATGGCGTGAAAGAAACTCTTGAAATCGGACATGCTCATCACGTGCCATTTCAACATCTGGGATGGGTGCCTCGCGATAATCTGTGACTGGCACATTCAATTCCCTTTCGTCTTCAATAATTATATTATGCATTATAATGCATGTTGTCATGATATCATGCAGCACTTGTTTGCTCCAAACTCGTGCATGTCAAGTGATTAGGGATATAAATGAACCAAACCGTTTGCGAGCTATTCGAAGCTCGATTCGATAATGAGGTTCGTTAAGATAAACGAACCAAGCTCAAGCTCTACGATATTCGGCTCGTTAGCTCGTGAATATGTTCGTTAGTAAATTCATAAGTAATGTGGCGCCCCAAACCTTGCCACGTAATCATATAACATATGACGTCATATGCATAAAAAATTTATTTTCAACGACGTAATAATATAATGCATATACGACAAAATAGTGCAATCATCACACTATCTACATCAGTGCAGCAGAAACAGTATAATAAATACATACACACAACTCAAATAAAACAATAAACTATATTGTCTCTATCTACTATCAACTACAGGACTGTTTGACTAGACACACCTAGTCCTTTACCTCTATCATGTCTCACAGCATAGTCATGTAACCTGTCCAACAGAAACAGCCCCCAAAAGGTGAGCATACACAACAATCATCATCGTAATACATAACAGTTATATTAACAACAACATAAGATATAACTGAAATGATAACAGAAATACCTCATTTGCCGTTTCTGGGCAATCAATCATAAATAACCTCACACTTCAACAATAACATCGACGATACGTCACACCCCAACTGTGGGGACCCGGACGCTAATTCATTCCTTAATCGTCTTCAGGAATGATTCAACCAATTATAATAAACATGGTCTAAATTTTTTTTTTTTAAATACAAAGCGGAAACGTAATGTAATTCAATTCAGATTACATATTAAACATAATTATACAAATCTTGTATTATCTACAAGAATTCAACTAGGTTCAACTATATATCAGTGCTGAATCCTAAGTTGCTTCGAAGCCCGGATCTCCACGCTATCTAGTCCAGCCTCGTTCTCTTCTTGACCCTGATTCTATCCCACCTGTTGTCATGCACACATACAAACAAGACAACAGCCGGATAACTCCGGTGAGAATTACATTCTCAGTATAAATCATGAAAAGGGCCTAGAACTCCTTGCTTGAAAATTTGCGGAAAATTAAAAAATTTTCTTTTTAAAAGAACTTAAATGGCCTCATTCATAAAATCGACTGATGAATCAAGTTCAATGTTTAAAATAATAGCAGCGGAAGAAAATAAAGTTTTGCCAACAATAACAATTTAAAAATTATCCAACGACTGATAAAAATTGTTTGCGGAATAAAATAACAACTGCTGCACTGAGGTCCTCGGGTGCCACTACTGCCGACCCAAGCTGGCTCACTGGTCCCCGCCCTCGGCCCTGGCCTCATCAGTACCTACAACAATCAAGTCTAGTGAGCCTAAAGACTCAGCATGCATATATCGCATCTAACGAGTAAAAATCGGAATTAAAATATGCATGGGATAAAATATCATGTCCTGAGACATGCTGAAAATAATCTGTACTGAGCAATTATAAAACGTGCATAACTGAACTGATAATCACAGTAAAAATGTGTTGCTCCTTGGAGCCTGTACTGAAATAACTGGTAAAATTTTCTGTTGAGATTATGTTTTACGCCTGTGGCCCCTGCACTAAGCTGAACTGATCGGTAACTGGCTACCGGGGAGGCTGAAACTGAACTGAGCTGGCCGGTCACTGGCGACCGGGTGGTACCATACTAAACTGATCGGTCACTGGCGACCGTATAAAATAACACTCCCACATAGTGAATGAACCACAAGCCATATCGCATAAATCTCAAAAATAATCATTTTCTATTTAATGCACGTAAAATAATTAACTGGCGTAATGAAAATTCCTGTAATTTTACCAACTGGATTGGATTGGATCGTCCCCAGGCTCGCTGCAACCTAACTGTGCCATGAAAAATATGCAATAGCTTAAACTTGACCAACTATGCAATTTACGTTCAAAAGATGCGACTATGACGCCTAATGACTTCGCATTTAATCATGACTCCGAGCCAACCTGAACCGACACCGAACCGACGTATAGTCATGATTAAAATACGCTGAAAAATCATAAAATAATGCTCCTAAAATGATAGGGTCGAAATCTAGGTGGAATGGAGACCAAAACACGAAACGCTCTTTCGAGAGTCAATTTGGCACATTGCACCGTAAATTCTCGTACGACCTCAAAAATGATCCGAATCACGAACGGTCAAAAACATGACCTTTCCAACTCAATGAGGCATTGTCCAGTCCAAGGCCATGTGCTAAAAGCCAACCAAGAACTCAAACGAGCCTTCTAAACGACACAGCAACTTGCTGTAAATTTCCAGCAGCTGCACACCCGTGTAACTTGTGTTGTTTTCGAGACTACCGGCCATTGGGGCGTGAACCACCGACCAGAGGCTCTTACCAACATCCCAAGGAATGATTTGAACCATGGCTAAGGGTCCTAGGCCAGCCACAATCCGCATCACACCATAACTCAACCGAAGGGTCCAACCGAGAGCCAACGTGCATGCGTGTGTAGTGTTTTGCTTAGATCGATGTCTTGCGTCGTTCCAGTGGCCATTTGATTGACCATGGCACGATCTAGACATCTAGGAGCATGATATGAACCGTGGCTAAGGGCCATAGGCCAACCAAGATGCATACCAAGCAACCAAAAGAAACGAACCAAAAGCTGTCCAACCGAAGTAGCCGAAGGGGTATAGGGGCTGTTGTGATGTTTTTATTAAAAACCGATGAGCCATGGACCAAGCCACCAAAAGGGCAACTTAGTCACGTCTTAGACATGCTAGGGGAGTGATCCAACCATGGCTAAGAGCCCTTAGGGCAGCCAAGGTCAGATCCAACCCCTTGACATAAAAACTGAAATTTTTCGAACTCAAAAAGGGACACAAATGGTGTTGCTGTCATTTCTGTTTTTTCCAGCAAGAATGGGACTGAAATAAACGTTCTAACATGGCCCTAACATGTCCTAGTACATGTCCATATGCAGCCTCGAGCCCCTGGAACGATCCATCCCTGAAATCGAAACAAAACATACCAATCGTGAAGCATGGAAGTCGATAAAAAATCTGTGCAGAATTTTCGTTTCTTGTCTACTGAAAATTTCGGTTTTTGAAATGATAAATCTTGATCATGTACTGAAAAATAAATGATAATATGACTTGATTGAGGTTTTGAAAGAATCTAGACATGCCTGGTTTCGTTTCGAAAGAAAACGAACGAAACGACGACGACGCGGCACGGAGGAGATGGAGCGCTTCTCTTGTTTTCTTTACTCTCGATTTTTTCTTGCCTTTCTCCCTAGCTATGGCTCACGATTTTTCTACTGAAAAGGGGTCTGATTTCACTCTGAATTTTTGAAAATGAGAGGGGGGGAAAAATGGTTAGGAGGGTGAAGGAAGTGGGTGCAAGATATAAGGAAAGAATCAAGATCAAGTCTTCTCATTTTGAATTTTGAATTATGGTTTGATATCAAATCTATGTTGGGTGTTTCTAGAATGGTGATGGCCGATTATTGCTTATTTTCTAGTCTAGGATATGTCCATTTATTTAATTAAATTGTGCTCTCAAAAATCCTAGAATTATCCTACTAATTACATGCAAAGAATTGGTCAAAGTTGATGAGTTGGAAAATGAGTCTTCTGGCAACTAGGGGTGGCCGAAAATGCATGATAAAATAAAGGGGAAATGTTGTTTATTTACTAAATTAATAACTCTTAAAAGCCTCACTAATCCCTTAAATAATTTAGTGAGCTAACCCCTTAATTAAATAACTTAAATGAGCTTATTTTCTACTCACCTCAAGTAACTTAAATTAAATTCTCAAAACATCCTTACTAACTTAAATGAACTTACTTGCTAGCTAAATTAACCTCTGAAAATATTTTCTGGATCTTAAATTCTATCTCAAAACTCCAACTCCGGTCCGGCCTCACTGAAATAACTGAAATGCTAAAAATCAAACTATTGAATTGAAATAATGAATAATTAACTTCAAATAAATGCATTTAAAATAATCATGCAATGAAGTCAATTAAATTTAAAAATCTAGAATTATGCATGGCTTATACGTCTACTGATTTACGGGTTCTACAATCCTTCCCCCCTTAAAAGAAATTTCGTCCTCGAAATTAGAACTCACCGAATAACTCGGGGTAACGCTCCCTCATCTCTGACTCAGACTCCCACGTAGCTTCCTCCTCAGAATGGTTAAGCCATTTGACTTTAACTCGCTTAACAAGCTTGTTCCGAAGCTTCTTCTCCTGCCTGTCTAGGATCTCCACGGGTCTCTCCTCATAAGATAAGTTCGGAGTAAGCTGCAACGGCTCGAAATTCAGCACATGCGAAGGATTTGCCATATACTTGCTCAGCATGGAGACGTGGAACACATTGTGTACTCCGGCCAGATTCGGCGGAAGAGCCACACGATATACTAGCGTCCCAACTCTGTCGAGGATCTCAAACGGTCCAATGAATCTCGGACTGAGCTTCCCTTTCTTTCCAAATCTCATGACACCCTTCATAGGTGTCACTTTCACGAAAACATGATCGCCCACTGCAAAATCTAAGTCTCTCATCCGCTGATCGGCATAACTCTTCTGTCGGCTCTGAGCAGTCCTCATCCTATCACGGATCTTGACTACTACATCTGCTGCCTGCTGAACAATCTCTGGACCCAACTCTGCTCTCTCTCTTACTTCATCCCAATGAACAGGAGATCTACACTTGCGGCCATACAGTGCTTCATACGGAGCCATACCTATAGACGACTGGAAACTGTTGTTATAGGTGAACTCTACCAATGGTAAGTTCGACTCCCAACTCCCAGAGAAATCAATGACGCAAGCACGGAGAATATCCTCTAAGATCTGAATAACTCGCTCCGACTGTCCATCTGTCTGCGGATGGAAAGCTGTGCTAAACAGCAACTTCGTACCCATAGTCGAATGCAAACTCTTCCAAAACGAGACGTCACATTTAAGACTAGACTCAATCCTAGTCTAGGGATCCCGGTTTCCAGAAGTCAGCATTCCCATATCGACCAACAGTAATAGAAAAGACTCCAGTTCTATCCACGTCGATAAGATATCGATCACCAGTAATAAAAGAAATACCAATTCTATCCACATCGATATGGTATCGATCACCAATAATAGAAGAAGCTCATATTCTATCCACATCGGTATAGTATCGATCACCAGTAATAGAAAGAACTCCAATTCTATCCACATCGATATAATATCGATCACCAGTAATAGAAGAAGTTATGATTCTATCCACATCGATACGGTACCGATCACCAGTAATAGAAGAAGAAGCTCCAATTCTATCCACATCGATATAATATCGATCATCAGTAATAGAAGAAGTTATAATTCTATCCACATCGATAGCCAAACATCCGGTGACAGACTTTGGCACACTCGCCAATACATTATCTTGTGACACCGTGCAATGTGCCCGTGGCGATCCCACCACTATCAGGCACTTCTGTCACAAGATTACTCGTCTAATACCTGATGTCTATAAATCAAGAGAACAAGTACATCAATCAAATTAATACAATAAGGTAAAGTATGTGATTTAGGGAAACTCGAGCCAAACCTCACTCGAGTTGTGCAATCCCAACTCAACATTAATTTATACATTTATCTTCTCGATCCGACGAAGACGAAGTATTGAAGTCAACTCTGTCCATATCCAATCTGATAATGACATTCGAATAGATACAATATCAGTACATAACTCAGTTCAAAACCTGTTCTGATTAATACTCAAATCAAAACATAATCTGATCAATGCCCATCGACATATGATATCACAATACCATCTCAATCAATATCGAATCTGATCAATATCAATCAACTGATCTTTCGACGGCATAACAATACAGTCTCGATAACCCCGTCAGTCCCAACATCACAGATATAATACCAGAACTCATAATCGATATCGGTGCAACTCATAATTTCAATAACAATACAAATCTGATATCGAATCTCAATTAATCAATTCCAAAAATCATAACAATCACATAATCAGTCTGTTTCTTAACCTGACTTCGATTCTATGATGTCTAACATGTCAAGAACAACATATATGACGTGTATTCAATTCCAACAATATCATAATTTCAGAACATGTCAAAACGTAACAAAACTTACGTCCCGTTGTAGCCTACGTCGATAGGAACTCGGTACTGAAGTCGGATTACAATTCGGACAGACGGATTTGGAACGATTGTAACTTGAAGCACAAAATCAATTTTTCCTTTGGAGACCCTCGGTTCTTTTCTGAGGAAAGATTTGCATGTACATATATATATATATATATATATATATGTATATCCACGTCGCACGGTGAGGCCAAATGGCTTGTTCTTGTTCTGCATGACTCGCGCATATGCGCGCTCAAAGTCCGCGCATATGCGCCGGAAGCCTTATCCAACCACTGGACTACTCGCGCATATGCGCGCACATAAGTCGCGCATATGCGCGAGACCTACTGTCTCGTGCCTCCCCTTACTCGCGCATATGCGCGCCTTCTGCCGCGCATGTGCGCCAACCTTTCTGCCCTGCTCGCGCATATGCGCCGAGCACTCCACTAGGCTACTGGACACCTCTCGCATATGCGCGTCCTCACGCCGCGCATATGCGCGGGGTCTTCTGTCCACTCCACGCATGGCTCGCGCATTACGTCGCGCATGTGCGCGAGCACACCTCCTTACACATATATTTCGCGTCTTTTCTCACCTTTTCCGGTCTAATACGTTCCGTCTATAATCACTTCAATTAATCAAGAAATCATCTCAGATTAATATCAGATTACAGTAAATATACCCAAATCATTTCCGATTACGGTAATCAAATTCTCGGGCCTTACATTTCTCCCTCTTTAAGATATGATTTCGTCCTCGAAATCACAGACAATAAATTCAGATAAGGAAGGAATGTATACTCAAGGTTACTTCAGAAAATTCATTCTATCAAACCATTCTGATAAAATTAAGTGCAAATACTGGCTACACAACACTCGTATATATCAATCAACAGCTCATATCAAATCAATATCATCAGCTGTTATCAAATGCAATCTCAGATATCATCGTAATATCATTCCCATTCAGGAAAAATCCGCAGTACTCACTGTACAATACCTCGACTAGAGCTATCTCGATACTCATCTAATAGCTATTATCTTACAATAATTCATAAAGTGACAAGACATCAGGTCACTAGTGCGAAAATCCAGCACTATAGTTCCTGGATATCCTCCAGTATCTAGATAGTTCACTCCAACTATCCGTCAATCTATAAACCATAGATATAAATCATATTATACATTCTGTCAACAGTACTAAATCAACCAAAAATCACGGTATGATATAATTAACTCTGACATTCAATACCATCTGACCCCTTTTCTGACATACCTCTCAGTCGTCTTGTCATATCTGTACGTCATCCAGTACGATATACATATGCCAATTTGAACAATCGTTCAATCATAACCACATTCTGGTACATTTTTGGCACGATTTTGGTAAATCTATCACCAGATCCATAGAATTGTACTCCTATTTCTATTCAGGAATCGATAATCTGTATAACCAATCTTCTGGTTTCTATCTTCTTGTCTTCATCTGTCATCGAATTAGACATTTCAATACAAACTCTGACATAACCGATCTCGGTTATACATCAAAACTATCCGTTCGTATTATCACACATTTCTTGTTACTAGAATAATACGGAATCTATTACTGTGTGCCTCTGACAATACCTGTCATTTCAAATTCGAAATATCTGGCACAAATAAATCAGCTAATTATATAAAATAAAGTATTACCTACCTGGTATTCTGATTGACATACTGTTCTGACTATCGAGATCAAGTTTTGAACAATCTAATCACTGTCTCAACTGTGCTACAATCAATCAGTATATTATCTTTAGATATCACAGACTCTGAATACAATCTGTTGCAATCTAGATTCATAGTCGAATAATTCTGTATACAACAATCTCAGTTTCCAGAATATTCAATACAAATTTCAACTGTTCGATTCAATCAATTATACGCTGCGAATATATCAAAATATCATAGATAAAACGAGCATAAGGTCATCAGAACAGTTCGGAACACAGGATTTATCAACCCATATACAGAACTGAAGTATTTCTCAGAGAAACACATAATCATATGTAACTCTAACTCTTAGGCAGTAAATCTTCTAACTGACATTTCAGTTCTTTCAATTTAATCAATATCATTCTGTACAGAAGTCTAAAATGAAATCCATACCTGATATCAAATCAAGGCTGAAGTCACTCTCCCTGATATAAGACAAATCCGGAATTTCATATGGAATGACTATAGCAACTCTCCTGCTACTGACAAATCATTCCCAGACAGGCTCAACTTCAGTAATCAACTGAATACATAAGGAATTATTCCATTCTTTTCGATAATCATCGAATCATACATAATACGGATATCAAGGAATTCAAAATCGAGAATCCTTACCGTATATCATTCGTTCATCGGCCATTTCAGGTCCGAATTTTACCATCTCCTGGCAAGAATCTATAATAGTTCTGTACTTGTTAGCATATTAATATCAATAATGTAATCAGAATCAGATAACACAAGTACAATACCATCTAATTCAATCTCATTCTCTTTTTACTGCAGTACACAATATATCACAGAATTCACTGATATCAATTCCTTTCCCCAAAAGGTACAAGGATCAATACTACAGTAATACAGACCCAGCAGGTACAATATATATCAATACAACTCCGTCAAAGATAATCGTAGGGAATGCATTAGTATATATCAATACATATGCAACATAATCATAAAAGATTATTACCTGCCACTATATCATCACGTGTGTCCTGGGTCTGTTCCTCGATCACTACCACCAGATGATTCTGCTCCCTGAAATCTTCGGGAACCTCTCTGTGGACAGAATCTAGCAAAGTGTCCCTGCTGTTTACAGATATTGCACCTACCAGTCACTCCCTGGCACTGCTCCATGGGATGTCTCCCTCCGCAAGTCCTGCAATAAACTCCAGTATAACTCGGGCTAGAACCACTGGAGCTAGATGAACCGCTCCCTAACTTCTTGAACTGCTTCTTTCGAGCTTTCAGCAAATCTTGCTTTCCACTCGTGCTGCCGCGATCAAGTCGGAGAGGGGATTGCTGTGTCTTGGGTTGCATCGCACACACCCTTCCTAATTGTCTAATCAGACTCGCCTCCGCTCTCTTCGCTCTACTCAAGGCATCAGCAAAATGGTAAGGTCGCTGCATATTCATCAATGCAACTATTTCCGAGTTCAATCCTCTGATGAACTGATTCGCTACAGCTTCATCATTCCCAGCTATCTGAGGAACAAAACGCAGTAAGGTAGAGAATTTAGCAACATATTCTTCAATATTCAGTTGTCCTTGTCTCAAATTCTCAAACTCTGCTCTCTTGTCCTCTCGGTACGAAACTGAGAAAAATCTTCGATAAAATTCAGTTCTGAATGTTTCCCACGAAATCACTGTACCTCTCTGTTCTAACATTCTTTTACTTGTAATCCACCAACTCCTGGCGGCTTCTCGTAACTGGTTAGGCACCATTTTAACTCTCTGTTCATCCGTACAATCAAGTAAATCAAACAGTATTTCCATGTCATCAAACCAGTTCTCACAATCTTCAGACGTTTCGATACCACTCAGAATCGGCGGCTGAAATAACTGAAACTCCTTCAACTTTATTTCCATCTGAGTTTCTGACACATCTATCAGATCAGTCGAAGTACTACCTCGTTCTGGAACTCTTCTAGGAGGAATATCTGATAATCACAGATGTTAGTAATAACAGGAGACAATTCCGTCTCAATCCCAATCCTGATCAGCTTACCCCTGATCAAGAATGGGTTCTGATTTATTTTCAAATCAGACATATTACCAAATCAACTCAGGTATTCAGGTAACATGTATTTAAAAACAGTAAACATAATATCATGCTAGCATACACAATGTAATTCCACATTATAAGTAATCACATGCTAGCAATCAAAAGCAGGAAAGAAAATGCTAGCAATCAAAAGCTGGAGCCTAATGCTCTGATACCACATGTTGTGGGGACCCGGACGCTAATTCATTCCTTAATCGTCTTCAGGAATGATTCAACCAATTATAATAAACAGGGTCTAATTTTTTTTAAAAAAAAATACAAAGCGGAAACGTAATGTAATTTAATTCAGATTACATATTAAACATAATTATACAAATCTTGTATTATCTACAAGAATTCAACTAGGTTCAACTATATATCAGTGCTGAATCCTAAGTTGCTTCGAAGCCCGGATCTCCACGCTATCTAGTCCAGCCTCGTTCTCTTCTTGACCCTGATTCTATCCCACCTGTTGTCATGCACACATACAAACAAGACAACAGCCGGATAACTCCGGTGAGAATTACATTCTCAGTATAAATCATGTATACATGCAATCATAAAAACAATATAAAAGCATATAACAGATATGTCTAACATGTATTCAAATCAGAATATAAATCCATGTCAAGAATAAATCCTATTCTAAACATGTACCATCATCAGGAACATACTCATCATGTACCATATTCAGGAACATAATCAACATAACTCAATATACACTATCAATTAGACTCATGACGTCACATTTAAGACTAGACTCAATCCTAGTCTAGGGATCCCGGTTTCCAGAAGTCAGCATTCCCATATCGACCAACAGTAATAGAAAAGACTCCAGTTCTATCCACGTCGATAAGGTATCGATCACCAGTAATAGAAGAAATACCAATTCTATCCACATCGATATGGTATCGATCACCAGTAATAGAAGAAGCTCATATTCTATCCACATCGGTATAGTATCGATCACCAGTAATAGAAAGAACTCCAATTCTATCCACATCGATATAATATCGATCACCAGTAATAGAAGAAGTTATGATTCTATCCACATCGATACGGTACCGATCACCAGTAATAGAAGAAGAAGCTCCAATTCTATCCACATCGATATAATATCGATCATCAGTAATAGAAGAAGTTATAATTCTATCCACATCGATAGCCAAACATCCGGTGACAGACTTTGGCATACTCGCCAATACATTATCTTGTGACATCGTGCAATGTGCCCGTGGCGATCCCACCACTATCAGGCACTTCTGTCACAAGATTATTCGTCTAATACCTGCTGTCTATAAATCAAGAGAACAAGTACATCAATCAAATCAATACAATAAGGTAAAGTATGTGATTTAGGGAAACTCGAGCCAAACCTCACTCGAGTTGTGCAATCCCAACTCAACATTAATTTATACATTTATCTTCTCGATCCGACGAAGACGAAGTATTAAGTCAACTCTGTCCATATCCAATCTGATAATGACAATCGAATAGATACAATATCAGTACATAACTCAGTTCAAAACCTGTTCTGATTAATACTCAAATCAAAACATAATCTGATCAATGCCCATCGACATATGATATCACAATACCATCTCAATCAATATCGAATCTGATCAATATCAATCAACTGATCTTTCGACGGCATAATAATACAGTCTCGATAACCCCGTCAGTCCCAACATCACAGATATAATATCAGAACTCATGATCGATATCAGTGCAACTCATAATTTCAATAACAATACAAATTTGCTATCGAATCTCAATTAATCAATTCCAAAAATCATAACAATCACATAATCAGTCTGTTTCTTAATCTGACTTCGATTCTATGATGTCTAACATGTCAAGAACATCATATATGACGTGTATTCAATTCCAACAACATCATAATTTCAGAACATGTCAAAACGTAACAAAACTTACGTCCCGTTGTAGCCTACGTCGATAGGAACTCGGTACTGAAGTCGGATTACAATTCGGACAGACGGATTTGGAACGATTGTAACTTGAAGCACAAAATCAATTTTTCCTTCGGAGACCCTCGGTTCTTTTCTGAGGAAAGATTTGCATGTACATAATCATAATTATCCACGTCGCACGGTGAGGCCAAATGGCTTGTTCTTGTTCTGCATGACTCGCGCATATGTGCGCTCAAAGTCCGCGCATATGCGCCGGAAGCCTTATCCAACCACTGGACTACTCGCGCATATGCGCGCACATAAGTCGCGCATATGCGCGAGACCTACTGTCTCGTGCCTCCCCTTACTCGCGCATATGCGCGCCTTCTGCCGCGCATGGCTCGCGCATTACGTCGCGCATGTGCGCGAGCACACCTCCTTACACATATATTTCGCGTCTTTTCTCACCTTTTCCGGTCTAATACGTTCCGTCTATAATCACTTGAATTAATCAAGAAATCATCTCAGATTAATATCAGATTACAGTGAATATACCCAAATCATTTCCGATTACGGTAGTCAAATTCTCGGGCCTTACACCAACTCCGGCGACAGCAATATCTTCGAACGAATAACATCAACGATACGTCGCACCCCAACTCCGACAACAGCAATATCGTTGAACGAACAACATCAACGTGACGTCACCGAACAACGACAACCAAGAACATCACCAATAATAAACAACAGCAAATATAATATCAAATCACCCAAATACAGTGATTTATCATCGTTCAACGCAACAGTATTCATCAATACTAAACAATAACAACACATGCTCGCACGTCAACACGTACCTGATATTCGAGTATATAAATAATCTGGCTATTTCTTTGATCCCGAGGCTTGTGATGTATCTAAATAATTCAACAATAATTATCATATCATTTTCACTGTATCAACAAAATCATAATAGCCTCAATATACAACATCAAATAGCCCAACAACAATGAATTCAATAAAATTATAAAACTCGATTATAAATTCTTATCATTCAACAATTAATATTCCGGTATATTTTATTTCACAATACTCAAATCAAATACACCCTAATTAATTAACTTGAAATAATAGGCTATTTTACAACATCCGTCAAATTACGAAAACTTTATATCAACGTGTAGCCTATTTTACGTAAACTCTGAATATATAATCAGAATTAATAACAGCTGACAAACAACTCTCCAATCTCAATCTAATCATTAAAAATCCCTAATTATAACAAATTAGGAATAATTCAAAATAACACCACTATAATCTTCTCTACTTCGTTAAAATCATACATTATTCAACAATCTTCAATTTCAGTATGATTTAACAATTTATCGGATTTATTCCAAAAATCGACGAATTTCAAACATCAACAAAACTATAAAATTTATATCTCAAATCGAAGACCTCGTGTCAACGATCTCAGAATTGAAATCAGTTCGTCTATTGGATAAACAGATATGTCGCACGATCAAAAAGAAAATCAAAAAATCTTATTTTCTTATCTTCTTACCTATCTGCTCTATGTAGAAAGAATGAAACATTCTTTCTTTCACGTAAGTTTATCTTTTTTTTTTTATATTATATTATATTTTATTAATAAAATAAAATAATATGATATAATATATAATATTTTAATACCGATATATTCCTTTGGATCAGTCAAACGATCAAATTTTTCAAAACTCAAAATATAAAACTTCTATATCTTTGAGTTTTCTACGTTATATCCAAATTTCAAATCATTTGAACTTCATATGACAAAAATATGTCATATTTCATTCTTTAAAAATCATTAATTATTTAGTAATCTCACATTACTATATTAACAAATTGTGATATTTACTTCAGGCATTATATTTAATATCTTAGATGAAAAATAATAATTTTGATATTTAATTTATTGATTTAACACGTTAATTATGAAATATATAGAAAAATCTAATAAATTTATTTATTATAATAAATCGACAAATTTTAATAAGAATATTATATTTTTTTTCTAAATGTATAATTTATTTTTAAAGAATTTAATGAATATTTAAATGTACAATTCATATTTATTGAGCTCGTTTAGGTTCGATAAAAGCTTGAATAAGCTCGTGAGTCATGAATATATTAGTTAAATAAAGCTCGAGCTCGGCTCGATTAAAAACAAGCCAAGCTCAAACATTCAAGAGTTCGGCTCGGCTCGATTCGATTACATCCCTACCAGTGATTATCGCCCACTTTGATTGCAATACTCTAAATGCTCGTTCAACGTCTTTTCTACAACTTTATTGTCATGCTGCAAAATATTTCTACAAGGGTTATATTGCAATTTTCATAATGACAATTCTGTAATTATTTGTATCTTTCACACATCCTCCATTTGAATAGCCGTCCTCCATTTTTAGAGGATTATTATTCCTTCCTCTAAAATGGAGTAGACAAATAAAGATGGGTTGGAGGAGAATCCATTCTCTATGACGAAGAAATACTCCATTTTGGAGTTGGGTTGGAGATACCCTTAGATAATAAATATGTAAAAACTGAAGGGCAAAACTAAGTAAGTTTATGTGTTTCTATGGTCCAAAAAGATATTTCCTTTTTATTATGGCGAATAACTTAGTAAACGATTATTTTAGGGTTATTACCAATTAACTGAAATTTTATTTCCTTTCTCTTTGTTTGTGGTTAAACTTCGATATACTTTGGTCAAAAATTTTAAGAAAAGCATATCGAAAAGTTTTATTTGGCAGCTATAATATTGAGTAAGATACGAAATATAATATAGTTACAAAATATAGTAGGCCCTTTCTAATTTTTAGATTAACTATATTAAAAATTTTAATTTAATATGTTGCGAACATCACATGTTCCCGAATGACAATTGACAGGGTGAAAATGGTCAAATTGCAATCCGTAAATTTATTTTTTTAACAAAAAGATCGTCATTAGGTGGCGAAAAAATTCTAATCCGTCCGTCCATTTTCCTCTTACCAACGGCTATAACTACTGATCCGCGTGTTTAAATTTAATGGTCGCCTTTAAATTCCCACCACTATATAAATTCCTGAAAGCCTCCCACAACATCACTTCTTCGTCGTTTTACTGCTGATTCACTGTCATATCACAAGTAACCGAAAAGAGCGCGAATCTTTCATTTTCTTTACTGCAATTTTGCGAGTTTGACATGGTGGGTCGGGGAAAGACACTCGGATCTGGGTCTGCGAAGAAAGCCCAGTCTAGAAGCAGCAAAGCGGGGCTCCAATTTCCTGTTGGCCGTATCGCCCGATTCCTCAAGGCCGGCAAATATGCCGAACGTGTCGGTGCTGGAGCTCCGGTTTACCTCGCCGCAGTCCTTGAGTATCTCGCTGCTGAGGTTATTCTTACGAAAATACACTTTCACAGCTCCTGTTGTTTTACCCCCACTAATTTTATATCGAAATCCGTGGATTTTTTTTTAACTTTAATAATTTCTCTTCGATTTTTATACGTTGGTTTCCGTAAATTGCATTGACCGGAGTTAAAATTGATAGTTGTCTATTTTTATGTGGTGAATTCAGGTATTGGAGCTGGCTGGAAACGCAGCAAGGGACAACAAGAAAACCCGAATTGTGTTCCCAGGCACATTCAATTAACCGTGAGAAACGATGAGGAACTGAGCAAACTTCTCGGTGACGTCACAATTGCTAATGGTGGTGTGATGCCCAATATTCACAACCTTTTGCTTCCTAAGAAGGCTGGTGGATCATCCAAGCCCTCTGCTGATGAAGACTAGATCTTTTAACTCCATTTTGTCCTAACTACTGCAATTTTTCAGTAGTGAAAATTAAGTTCAATCAGCATGTTTTTTTTTTCTTTTTTTTTAAAAAAAAAATTTTTACATTTGAATTTTTTCGTTGTATTTTGGAAAAGCTTGGATTTGTGAATATAAATTGAATGATCTGGATCCATATTCTCTCATCCAGTTTCTTGAAAATTTGGTTGTATAGGAGGGTGGCAGTTTTGAACATTTTTATTCGTGATCTTGTTAATATTTTTAAATGCTCTTTTTAAGGCAATTTTTTGCTATACGTCTTTGGAACGACTAATTTTTTCAATTTCGTGAAGCTTGTTGGAAACATAGTTAATTATCCATCCAATAAAATAAAGTAATATCCAAGGCCCATATTTTGAAAGAATGGTGGGCCACATTTGAAGGGCAACATAAAGATTAGGGCTTAGACTCCAACAATGTTCATTTGAGGATTTCTTTTGAAGCTCAGAGGTGATTGGGCCTGTCATGGCCTGGAGGTCAAGGGTTGCTCAACAACTTGGTTCATAGCACATCTATATCTGTTTTGGCCCAAACAATCAGAAAAAAGATTTAAGGGAAGAAAAGAGGATTTCTGTACGATACTTGCGAATGTGATTTTATAGATCTCGATATAAAGAAAACAGTATCTATAATGTATAATTTCCTAATCAACAGTTGGAAACAAGCATTCGGCAAATGAATCTACTTTCAACGCTTTTGTTATTGCAAACTTTTGATGACAAATGGACCTCTTTTGGCGATGACCACTACTCCAAATCCGCCGGCTTTCACCATGAAATCTCATCTCACTACAATGCAACAACATATCCACTCGTACCATAATATACCTCACTCCTGTTGTCTTTACTTAAACGTCATTCAAATTGGTTGACAAAATAAAATGATAAGCCTGATATATACAATTTATGGGTTCAGTAGTAATTCACAAGCACTTTCCCATTTTAATTATTTCTTGACCATCAGTACCGGCCTTCAACACAAGTGTATCTATCACAACAAATTTTAGTAGTTGGTCTTTTAAGATCTAATTCAATAACAAGACTTTTGATCATAGTTGTCTACATCTACATTTATAAGAATATACACTTATTATGCATATCACAGTTAGAACCATAGTTTGAATATTTATCGTCCAAGTACTTTTATAATAACAAGTAACGTGTTTGCATTTTTCGCTAATTAATTATATTTTATGCTTACATATTATGTGTGCATCATATTGTTTATTTATGCACAACATAATTAATAATACTCCATTTACTTGAAAATACGATGACAACATCAATTGCTTGATGTAAATACATTTTGGAGTCAATTTTGAATGCCATTTAATGCACAAACTGTTTCAAATATTACTTCAAGAATAGCAACTGGTTAGGCAAGATGTGAAACATCAATAAACGACAATAATTAGGTGCAATGGCAAATGATTTGTTCTTTGTAATTTAATATGTATATAGAAGAAGCAGGGTTGCATTAGAGTTACCACCTAGAAATGAATGGATGTGCCAACAACTAACACCCATGTACTATTATTTTTCTGTCCAGTTTCCTCATAGGACAAGTAAAGTGAAAAATTCTTGCAACCTGTATGAAGCAACTGCAAAATATATATTATTCTATATTTTTTTTACAACAATGACGTTTTATGTTCGAAAAAACAAATTCAACAAAATGGGATCGACATTTTTTTTTTTTTTGTTGGAGTATACTGTGTACAAAAACTTTTGTATTCGTATATACGTGCTCGAGCTTTATTTAATGAGTATATTTATGACTCACGAGTTTATTCGAGCTTTTATCGAGATTAATAAATATAAATAGTTTAGTTATATTTTTTATTGTGTTATTTCGTTTTAAAAAATACTATGCAGAAGTTGGAAGTATCAATACAAGTAAAACATAAAATTCAATTACGGTAGACAAATGATATGCTGATATTTTCACTTGTTCCAAATAAATTTTATTTTTTAAAATCTTTTTTCAAATTATTCAGTATTTATACCGACAAACGTTTCACAGTTATTTTTAAATAAAATAAACATAATAATAGGAACCAATCCAATGAAATTAGATGCAATCAGCCGGGGTAAAACGGTCCAATCAGATCGTAACGAATCTATTTTTCAGAGTACCGCCACTGTTCTTTTCAAAAAAATTCAAAAAATAATCCTCACACAGACACACAGACTCTCTCTCCAAACGCTCCCTCAACTTTCTCTCTCTTGCCGGAATTTCCACACTCACCCTTCTTCAGTTTTAACGCTATTACATACGAAACCTGTTTGCGAGTCGCCTTCTTCAATTCTTAGGGATAAACAGATCAATTTCTCTGTTGTTCAACCTTCATTTGTGGCTGTATTGTGTTGCTCTGGTTCCTGCAATTCGAAGCATCCAAATTCTGGGCATAGCTTCGTTTACAATTTACCACGACCCCACCAGTATTTTGATCCCCTCGAATTCTCTTTCTCTATCCCTTTCACCACGCACTCTTCATACATATGGATTCCAAGAACCAGAACAAGCCTCCTAGTCCTACACATGTGAGTTAAACACTAATTACTGTTGCGATTTGATAGCAGCTCACTCGAATCTTTTGTAAATTGGGGAAAATGGGATCTAATTGTGCTCACAAAAGTATGTTTGTTCTTCGATTTAGGATTATTATTGAGTTTTTTTTGGTTCTCCACATCTGTGCAGGTTTATTTACGAAACATTTTTTTTTCTCTTGTTTTTATCGTGGGTGAAGAAATTCGAAACATTTTGGGGATGAGTTGTGATTCTTTTTTCTCCCCTGTTAAAATGTGGTTTTTAGGTTTCGGTGGATAAAAGGCGGAGGATTGGAAACTCAAAAATGGCACCGAACACGGGGACACGAGCACAGACTAGACAAGCATTTTCGGTAGTTAATGGGGGCCAAGATCTGCCTCCTAATAGTGGGCCGCCAAGCAACTCTGGCTCTGAATGTGGTCTAATTGAGTTGACCAAAGAGGATGTGGAGGCACTGCTTACTGAGAAACCGAGAGTTAAAAACAAATATAACTACAAGGTACCACAATCATTCCTCAATCTCCGTTTTATATTCTGATAATTATTTTGGACCGCACATGATTTTATGTTACGTGGTAGTCTAATGAAGCAACTGCGGATGGGCTTCAGATTTCAAAGCATCAATGAGTTCTAGACTTGTTTTTAAACCGTATCTTTCTGTAGGAAAAAAGTGAGCAGATGCTCGAGATTATAAAACGTCTCAAGCAATGTATCAGGTGGTTCCAACAGCTTGAAGGAAATTATGTGGTAGAGCAGGATAAGTTGAAGAATTTGTTGGACCTTGCTGACAAGAAATGCAATGACTTGGGTAAGTGTGTT
This sequence comes from Primulina tabacum, assembly GCF_025594145.1. Lineage (NCBI taxonomy): Eukaryota > Viridiplantae > Streptophyta > Magnoliopsida > Lamiales > Gesneriaceae > Primulina > Primulina tabacum. Next base: position 35,549,457 of record NC_134564.1, read on the forward strand.
CTTCATTTGCTTGTCCAATGTTTTGATTTTGCATAAGAATGATTGTTAGTCATTAAGAAGTAAATCAATCTATAGATTTTATAGTGAGTTCGGTCTTGTTAATTTTGTCACAGAGTTATTCATGAAGGCCAAGGAGGATGAATTGAGTTTAATTATCATGGAGTTGAGAAAAAATTTGGAGTCGCTTCAAGAGAAATTTGCCAAGGAAGAAACTGATAAATTGGTAAGGGATCCATAAATAATGAATTACGAAAATGGCTTGTAAATATCCGCGTTGTGTTGCATGTTAAAGAACAAAATTATGAAATGCAATTCCCAGGAAGCATTGGATTCTTTGGCAAGAGAGAAAGATTCTCGACTTGCCGCTCAGAGATTGCAAGCTTCCCTCTCGGAAGACCTGAAGAGAGCGCAAGAAGACAACGTTGGCGCAAACCAGAAGGTAAGTACTAAGTAGAGTAATTTGGCAGTATGCTTCCCATTCAGTATTTTTAGATGTAACGGTGAAAATGTTCTCACCGTTGACTCTCTTTGCCTTCTACAGATACAATCATTGAATGATATGTACAAGAGGTTACAGGAGTATAACACAAGTTTACAGCAGTACAATAGCAGACTTCAATCTGAACTTCATGCAACAAATGATACGCTCAAACAAGTTGAAAAAGAAAAGTCAGCAGTGATAGAAAATCTCAGCACTTTGAGGGGCCGTTATACCTCTTTGCAAGAGCAGCTTACGTCTTCTAAGGTACCAGTTTTTATCACTTGGTTTGATCTTTTTAACTGTAGTGAGCTGATCAGTATGACCTGTCTTTGCGTGATTTTCTGAGTTGTGAATAATGATTGTTAGCCTGTATACTTGCATGAGTTCATCCAGTGTTATATTCTATTTAATTTGCTGCACTTGGATAACATTTTGAGGATAATGGAAGTCTGGTCTGAAGCATGTATTGACTTTTAAAGTTTATTATGATCTTCAAGTAGACATATCTGGCATCTGCTAAATAAGACGTATGGTTTCTATTCAAGATGTTACATAAATGTAGCGTGGTATTGTTTGATAGACACGAAAGTCAACTTGTCTAACTGTTTAGATGTTTGCGATCATATCCCAGGCAGCAGCAGTTGGCATTCCCTAAAATGAAAACAAACATTATTATATATTTTCATTTTTGTTTCCTAAAAAACTTCCACTACCATTTTCACATATCTTATTATAATCATTACTATAAACTAGATATTTGTCATTCAAAAAAGGTTATTATTATATGATTTTCTTCCAAAATATACAGGTTTAAATTTTATTCTTACATCTGATATTCTTTATGTTTAAGGTAGCAATTCTATTTCCCTGAAACATAAAAAATGTTAAAACTTTTCCTAAAACATTTTCACCAAATATCTTCACAGAACTTCCACAACAATACAAAACTAACCCTTAGAAATTCTTATGTACATGAGTTATGTCTGTATAATTGTTGTTTTTTAACCTGATTGATTGTGCTTCACAGCTTATTTTAAAAAACTAGGCACGATTTTTACTAATATTTTTCCTCTTGCATATGTTTCTTCATGTTTGATCCTGGAAGAAATTACAAGATGAGGCTATGAAACAGAAAGAAGCATTAGGTAGTGAAGTTGCTTGTTTGAGAAGCGATCTGCAACAAGTAAGAGATGATCGGGACCGCCAGTTGTTGCAAGTGAGTGCTTTGACAGAGGAAGTAGAAAAATATAAAGAAAGTACTGGAAAATACTGTGCGCAGTTGGATACAATGGAGGCATCAGCAAATAATCTCGAGGTTTTACTTTTTCACACATTGTTGCTTATTTTATATCTAGAATGCAATTTTAACTAAATTTTATTTTTAAAAGTCTACATGCATGACTCAAAGTGAGGAAATTAAACGATTACACGAGCAACTAGCTTTGACGCAGAAGAAATTTCAGGTTATTGTCTTATGCTTTATTTACTGTTGATATTTTTATTTTTGTCAATCTTGATACTGAATTGTAGCTACTGTAGAGTCGCATACATTTGCTAACCTCGGTGAAAGATTTTCATCCAATCTCATGAGTCATTTTGCCAGCTTTCTGATTTATCAGCGATGGAATCAAGACGTGAATTTGAGGAGCAAAACACTTTAATTATCCAGCTGCAGAATCGACTAGCTGACGCTGATTTGAAAATTGTAGAAGGAGAGAAACTTCGGAAAAAACTGCATAACACAATCCTGGTATTAGCTTTTGAGATTACTCTTTCAATTCATCCTAGTATAATTTTTTTGTTAGACTTAGTTTCTTTTTTGTTTGGCTATTTAACTAAGCTAAATGAGATCCTTTTGTTAATGCAGGAGTTAAAAGGAAATATCCGCGTGTTTTGTCGGGTGAGACCCCTGTTAGCTGATGAATCTACATCTGACAGCAAACTTATATCGTTCCCAACATCAATGGAAACACAGGGTCAAGGCATTGACTTATGCCAAAATGGTGAGTCTTCATTGTTAAACACCTGTTATGTATCTTGTCCTAACTACACACACACACACACACATTTAATTTTTCTCGATATCTCTCCTAATTCATTATTATTTTTATTTTCTTCAAAGGGCAAAAGCATTCTTTCTCGTACGACAAAGTTTTTATGCCTGATGCATCCCAAGAGGATGTTTTTGTAGAGATATCACAGCTAGTTCAGAGTGCCTTGGATGGTTATAAGGTTTTGCATTACCTACTGCACTACATTATATGTAATTTATCCTTACATATACACGTGATAAATTAATGGATCTTATGATAAAGTTTATTTGATTGTTGTAATGGCTTAAAAAGTAAATTTTATTTTAGTTTGAGACAGCAAGCTTTTTATGGTTTGAAATTGTTTATTGATTTTTCATAATATGTTTATGAGGATTTATATGTTGAAGCTCCTTAAGAAGCAGCGAGCTCAACAAGTAAATTTTATTTCTGTTGTTTGCTATTTGTTCTGATTAAATCTGTGTGAAGAATGATTTGTTCTTGGTCGTCAATGAGAAGTCAATTCAACATAATGATAAAAAAAAGTTGTACTTTCCATCAGGTATGTATCTTTGCCTATGGACAAACAGGTTCTGGCAAAACTTATACAATGATGGGCACACCGGGAATTTCTGATCATAAAGGTTTGATCCCTCGATCACTGGAGCAAGTGTTTGAGACAAGACAGATTCTTCAATCTCAGGGATGGAAGTATGAGATGCAAGTGAGTAGTTTGTTTGCTTTGTTGCCTCTTCTGTAAACTATGTGTAACGGATTCAAATATATTTATTTTTCAGGTGTCAATGCTTGAAATATATAACGAAACAATAAGAGATTTGTTGGCACCGAATAGATCAGGTTGTGATGCGTCACGACTAGATAATACCGGAAAGCAATATGCCATCAAGCATGATGCAAATGGCAACACCAGCGTCTCTGATCTTACAATTGTGGATGTTCGTAGCAGTAGGGAGGTTTCTTATCTTTTAGAGCGCGCCGCACAAAGCAGGTAAAACCCCTTTACTTTTATGTTTTTTAGGCCTTTATGAGCTTTGAATTTTTCCATGTCAATCCAAGAGGTTAATCTTCTTTCATTTCGAAATTCTTGTTTTTTTCAGGTCTGTAGGTAAAACTCAAATGAATGAACAATCTTCAAGAAGTCATTTTGTCTTCACCTTGCGAATAATGGGTGTTAATGAGGTATTTACACCTGTCTTAGATTCCAAAATTTGGTTTTCAACTTACATTGCTACAACTCCTACATCATGCTTTTGTCTTTTTTTAGTGCACTGATCAACAAGTTCAAGGTGTGCTGAATTTAATTGACCTGGCTGGTAGTGAGCGTCTATCTAAAAGTGGTTCCACTGGGGATAGACTGAAAGAAACACAGGTGTAACTGAGCAACAACAATCATCTTCGTTTTTTTTCAAGGTTCATGGCTTGGTCTTGACTGATTTACTTTTTATGACTATATATATATATCAGGCCATCAATAAGAGCCTATCTTCTCTAAGCGATGTCATTTTTGCCTTGGCTAAAAAGGACGAGCATGTACCGTTTAGAAATTCCAAACTCACCTATCTTCTCCAGGTAATCTGTGCCCTAACCTGGTTAAAGAGATGCTACCTTGATGGTATTGCCACAGATCCAAAGGCCTAGCTAAATCAAAATTTCCCTCTGTTTTCGACCTCCTCTTCTCTTTTGTTTCAATGTGAAGCCAAGGTTGTGTTTAAACTGATCTTAATTTTTTTCCCCTTTTCTCTAGCCTTGCTTAGGTGGAGATTCAAAGACCTTGATGTTTGTCAACGTTTCACCAGATCCTTCATCTGCTGGTGAAAGTCTATGTTCCCTTCGGTTTGCGGCAAGGGTTAATGCTTGTGAAATTGGCATCCCAAGGAGACAAACCAATTTAAGAACTACAGACTCTCGTCTGAGCATCGGCTAGGTAATTGATTGGCGGCCAATTACATTGTTAGGAAATTGAGTGTTTATTTATGAAAACCTGTGGAATTTGAATTTTTTAACATGACGGCTGAAGGTACTTTTAACTGCTTATAATTTGTATAGTGTAAGGAGTACGATACACCAGGGATGGTCTAAGCCCTGCTTTCACTGAATTGAGTTGTATCCAACTATATACCTCTGTAGTTTGTAACGATAACAAGTTTGTGTGAAAAATCTGTACTTATCAATACTTTTCGTATCTGATGTTCAAATGTAAACTCATGTTTTCTCGAACTCTTGTTCTTGCCGAGAAAGCATGAAATTTTAGTTCTATTTTTGAATGTTAAAGCTTGAGAGTTGTAGATTGAAATGAGTTATTGTGCCTGCTTCCTGAGAATATTAATATCAGTTTAGGATAGTGGGCAGCAAGGCGTGATCTATGAAGTAAACACCTTCATTAAAAAAGAAAAAAAATTATTGATGAAGATGGAGGCAATGCTTACGACACTCGTTCTGTATGGATTCCACACATCACTTCCCACGAATGATATCATATTATCAATATATAATTGTTTTAATAGTTGAAATTTTGTTCTCTTTTTTTAAATTTTTTGGTGACACAGCGGCAATTTATAAATAAAAATTACCAAAAGCGGCACAGACATGCATCTAATGAGGTCAGTCATATATCAATTAAAACAACGGTGGAGATTCATAAAAGATATCAATAATTGGGCATCACTCAATTCTTAAAAAGTACTTAAAAATCTCATTGTAAAAAATCAAAAGTAAAAAAAAAAACTCTAAATCTCTCTTTTAGCAATACATTTTGGGAAAATAAACTACTATTTATCCTTTCCTTTCTCGTGGGTACTAGATCAAAGTATTGGAAACTCATGAATGCCAAGTATCCGAGGACACAATTGTCACACTAAAAAAATAATAATAAATTTTGTTTATGTTTATCTGATGAAGATACGAAATAAAATATGTACACTAGCTGAGTTATTCAAAATATAAGCAATTCCTTTTCCAAAAAAAAAAAAAGAAAGAAACAGAAAAAAGAAACAACTCCCCAATTTAGAACAAGAACAGAGACATAAGACGTGACACCATCAAGGGAATAATGTCGATGTCATCTTGTAGCCTCTGACTGCAGCATTCCATCAAATTTGTTTAGTTCCCCCTTCATTTTTTTTTTTTGGTTCATTCAATTTTGTATTAATATCCTCCATATGAGGTTTTTCGCCAATTTATTACCGTCAATAACTTACGAAAACTCTGTTATTAATGTCTCAAATTTATGCCAAGATATCTAATTAAAACAAACATATTATATATAATGATTCAGGAATTTTTAGCTATTGTCTCTCATGAAGGCAGTGGAAAATGCATAGTTAGAATAAATTATTTTTTTTTATTAAATTTCACTTGATCTAATCTAATCTAATATACTTTTTCCATTTATTTTTTCCAATGCCATAAATTATTAAATTGATCATTACCTTGATTCAGAGTAGCAAAGGTTTATACATCATTTGACGTTCACATGAATTGTTCCATAGTAAACAAGTCCGATAAGAATGATGATTGTGGAAATTGAATCTGCAGCTAACACACAAAACTCAAATGTTTAAAATTATATAATAATATCCCAAAACATGGGTAAAAATTCTTTGTCGTTTATCAATTAAATTTTAGTGCAATTCTATTTTCATTAATTTAATCTTCCACATACATTCTTGCATTTGAGTTCTTTTGGCATGTCACAAAAGGTTACAATAATTGAGCATCATTTTCCTCAAAGCCATTACAACCACACGTCTTCGATCCTTTTCCATCCATATTCACAAATGGCAACCAGACACCTCAGCATTTAACAGAAATTACCAACACTGGATAAACAACCAGTATCATTTATTAATTTATTTTAAATACGACTATTTTTATAATTGAATTTCGAACTAAAATTTAGAAAGGTGTATTTATTCTGTACTTTCAAAGATTTTTAATGATTTTTTTTAAATGATGGATTTTTGTGAAGTTGATAGATTTTTATTGACTTTTATGGAATCTCATAGAATTGTAAAACAAATTTCATACTCTTATAGATTTTTTTTCCAGATTTTTGTAGACTTTTGTAAACTTTTTCATAGAATTATGTGAATTTTGTAGTTTATAATTGTGATTTATTTTTTATTAATTTTTTAAAAATAATTATTGGACATAGATAACATCTTCAATTTTAAATTATTATTTTTATTTATGAATATAAATGAATTTTACTTACTTAAAAGTTAAATCAATTTAATTTGTGAAAAACGACAAATGAACTATCCAATTTATTGAAATCAAAATTTCAATTCTTTATGTCAATTCAACATATTAATGAATAATATTTTTATAAGTTCATAATAAAATTTTATTAAAAGAACACTCAAAATAATGAGTAGTCTTTTATAAAAAAAATCTAATCATTACTGACAATTTGATCAACATCGTTCTATATTCCATTGGCTATGATATCCCTCCATGCATTAGCATTTGCTCGTTGTTGTTTTTGAGTATTAAATAACTGATCAAAGTCGTCACCTTCATAAACTTGTGTTGATGAATACAATTGAGCTTCATTATCTAGTTCAATTTGAAATTCATCAAATTGACGCTTCTTTCAAAGAAAATTATGTAATATAACAAATGCCAATACAAACCATGTTAGAGGTGGGAAAAAATACCGAATTTTCGGTATACCAGATTACCATAACAAAAAAATATTGAATTTACCGAATTTTAAGTATACCGAAGATTTCGATACGGTACGGTAACAATACCGAATTTTTCGGTACGGTAACGATATCCAATTTGAAAATTTTGGTATATACCGAAATACCGAAAAAATATTGAAAAATTTTAAAATATATAATATTTTAAAACAATAAATTATAATTTTTTTTAAAATGTAAGATTTTTTTGGTTCGGTATACCGAAAATTTTGGTATAATATCGGTATGAATTTGCTTATACAATAATTTAATATATAGATTAACTAAAATTAAAGAAAATAACTAAAAATAAAATGTTATGTAATAATTAATAAAAAAATTAAATTTTAATTATGTTTTTAAAAAGTACAAATAAAAGAAAAAATAAATAGATCAGAAAAGAATAAAAGTTTTTGGGAGATTTCTCAATTAAATGTACATCCAAATCTTTATGTTGAATCAAAGACTTTTGTTGAGATTTTATTGTTGTACCTTAGACTATAATTCTTGTACTTAATAAAATTTCATAGGGTCATTAAAAGGCTATTGACATTTTGAATACCTATAGACTTTTGTAGAGTTTTTAAAAGTTAAGTTTGAATACCACATGACTTTTTAAAATTCTACAAAAGTTTACATTGAATACCACTAAACTTTTATGGAGTATATAAAAGTCTAGTTTGAATACCTCTAGACTTTTAAATTCCATAAAAGTCATTAAAAGTCTATAACCAATACACCCCCATTAGTTTTAAAAACGAGACATTGACGTATATAATTAAGTCATTTTCTTAAGAGTAAGTCTTTTGTGACACAGTTTCATGAATCTTTATCTGTGAAACGGGTCAACCCTACCGATATTTACAATAAAAAATAATAATCTTAGCATAAAAAGTACTACTTTTTCATAGATGACCCAAATAAGAGATTAGTCTCACAAAATACGACCCGTGAGACCGTCTCACACAAGTTTTTACCATTTTTTAAAAGTACACTAAATATAACTAACTAAAATCAATTTCGAGTAAAGATTTGATATTGAGCATATGATTATTTATTGAGTGGGTTTTATGTGAGACGGTCTCACGGATCTTAATATGTGAGACGGGTCAACTCTACCCATATTCACCATAAAAAGTAATACTCTTAGCATAAAAAGTAATACTTTTTCATGAATGACCCAAATAAAAGATCTGTCTTATAAATACGATCCGTGAGACCATCACACACAAGTTTTTGCTTTATTTATTTATATGAACTGCAAAATATTAATAATAACCATTGCAGAGAGTGAGTGGAGACAATAGTGCGTCGCCACTTGCTGTGGCTGGTGTCTGATTCCTCTGGGGAATATCTTTTTCATTTTTAATGCTCATTATAATCTTATATTATCTTTATTTACTAAAAAAATCCCAATTTGCTTCGGATTTTCGCCCTAAAATGTATGATATAGTAAATTATTAAAAACAACTTTCCCATTCGGATTTCCAATGTCCTCTTTCGACTCACGTGAGAATCAGTTTTCTTCTCAAATCATTTCAGAAAACGCCCAATCGCTCCCCCTAGCTTCCATCAATCAATTCCATTTTCCAGTGTTGGATTCTATATCTTTCAACGCTTTTCCTTTTTTACTGGCTGCTGGTCGGAAATGGTGTCTCCGGAGAACACGAATTGGCTTTACGATTATGGGTTTGAGGATATCCCTGTTCTAGATGCCAATCTATCTGCGCCAAATTCTGGGTTTTCTTGGTCCGTGCAAGCCTTGAACGGCTCATCGAATGTCGGGTAATTCAAGATTATGACACATTTGTACCTGTGATTGATAAATATCTGGTCTTTTGCGAGTTTTTTCATTCCATTTAGGACAATCGCGCGCCTAAAAATTTGTCGGAGGAGGTGGATAGATATTAAGGGGCGGGGAAGAAGCTATAAATTTTTTAAAAATTTAGACATGAAATTTTAGTATGTTGGGGCTGAGGGGTGACCCAAGTTTTTCATTGTCGGCATGGTTTTTATGTATTTGTTGGGGTATATGGAGAAATTTCTTGGTATTTTCATTATTTACCGGTAAATTCGTTTTCGGAGATTGCAGTGGGGATTGAGTGGAACCAATTGTTATGTGAATTACTTAAGTCTGATAATCAATTTAATTTGTTATATCATGTGAGTGTAAGATGCTATGTAGTAGGTGTTTGAATTACTATGGATGCTGGTGGTCTTTTATTCGTTATAACATGAGAACGGCGAAACACCAAGCTCGTTGTTGAGATTGATTGCTTTGTTATGGTTCCGAATTGCAATTTATATACAGCTGCATCAGTCTTGTTTCGTTGTACTTCTTTTATTTCCTTCGCTTTTTCATGCAGAGCAATATCTATCACTGTCATAGTGTTATTATATTTTGATATTATCTGTTGCTAGTGTGGAAATTGATGGTTGCTCATTTGAAGAAACAGGGGTTCAGAAGGAAACTGGCTCAAAAAAGAGGTATATAAAGTTTGGCTTTTGTTAAAGAGAAAGGGGTGATCAGTTCCGCTCTGTATCCTAATTTTGAATTCGACAGGGATTTTTGTGAATAGGGACAAAGTACCAAAAATTAATCATGAACTTCTAATGATAATCAACTTATGATGCCATGTAAATATAAAACTATATTGATGTTTACGTAAGTCTTTTTCTCTTAAGATCGATCTGTGGTTGTCTAACATTTTCTACTCTTCAAAGATCTCGAACTGAATTGTGTACTCCATCAAGTTCCAAAGCATGCAAAGAAAAACAACGGAGGGATCGGCTAAATGACAAGTACTTACACGCCCTTTTGTGTTCCATACTTGTTCTATGTTTTACTCTTCAGTGACTTAATTGTGCACCTTTTAGGTTTCTGGAATTGGGTGCTGTCCTAGAGCCGGGCAGACCTGCCAAAACAGACAAGGCTGCCATTTTGGTTGATGCTGTTCGAATTGTGAATCAGCTGAGAGGTGAAGCTCAGAAGCTGAAAGACTCAAATTCCGATCTCCAGGAGAAGATTAAGGAGCTTAAGGTAGGGCTGGTTTTATCATCCTTCGCTTTGCAGATGATTTTCTATCAATTTCATGATCCAAGGATGATTTTAGCCAACTAGAAGCTTACTCATATTTAACAAGAAGCAACTATCCATGTTTTCTGAGTTTCACCATGTCGACTTGCTGATAGGGATCATGGACTTTGAGTTGCAATCAATCTTATTCTTTTTTCTTTCTGTGTTTTGCTAATGAGGATAGGCTGAAAAAAATGAGCTTCGTGATGAAAAGCAAAGGTTAAAGGTTGAAAAGGAGAAGCTAGAGCAACAACTCAAGACGACAACTGCCCCTCAACCTGCGTTTTTACCGGCTCCTCCCCCAATTCCTGCCGCATTTGCTGCTCAAACCCAAACGTCTGGCAACAAATTGGTGCCTATCATCAGTTACCCTGGGGTCGCGATGTGGCAGTTCATGCCACCTGCAGCTGTTGATACTTCTCAGGACCATGTCCTTCGCCCACCAGTTGCCTAAGTTGGCAATGGTGTCCTGCAGTGGTGCCATCCGAGTAGTGGTCCAATTGTTGAAATCATTTGTCTTTGTTCTTGTCTGTTTTGGTTTTTACTGAACCTTCTGCCTGGGATCTCATGGATAATTGGGACAATTACGATTGTCCATGCTTTAATTTAGTTTGTTCTGGTCTCTACTTGTAAACTTCAGTAAATCTATTATGTTGCATTTAAATTTTCATAAAATTTCTTCCGGCAAAACGAATCCTTTAAGTCTAAGCAAAGTGCCTGTCGATTGGTAAATATATACGCCCAAGCAAAACTGCACTTTTCCGGCAATTGCTAGATTGCCATTTAAAATAAGATATAAGAACTTATAAGTTCTTAAAATAATTTATAAGCTTTTATGAAGATAAGAGGTATATGACACTATACATAAGCGAACAAGTATAGCTGAGTTGACCAGTTCGATGGCACCAAAGAAAATTCTAATATATTATCCAGATTTCCTGAGGCTCAAAATTTTTCCATCTGTTTATCCTAGTAGCTATTTCAATTTGCTGACTGCAATTCACAAACAGAACGACTTCTGTTTTTGACGGCTAGAAATTACAATGGCTTCCGAGCTGTTGTTGAAGATGATTCCTGTGCAAACTACCATAACTTCAAAACCTTCATCCAATTTCAAACCAACTACAACTCCCCCATTGTATTTTTTGTTTGCATCGCAACACGAGCAGAATCATTGCTCTCTGTTTATCTTCCACAAAAATGGGAAGTCTTCGCTAAAATCAAGAATCTCGCATCTATTCCCATTATGTTCCATATCTTCTTCCAATCCGCCATCCACAAAAGAAGAAGCCATTCTCCAAGCAAAGACTTCACTTTTATCCACCTTAGAGAAACCCCTCAACAACCCGAAACTCGCAGGAAAGCTCAAGAAATTGAAGCAGCCAAGATTACGCGTCGAAATTCCGATAACTGACGACTCACCCGTCTCGCTCTCTCAATTGGCTGTTGAGATATTTGGAAAGATGCCCATTAAAAGAAAAGGCCCTCAAATCCAAAGTCTAATTGTATGGCCAAACCAGAGCTTTACCGAATCTGCCATTAACGCCTTTGATTCTCGCTCCTCTGGCGTTCTTGTCCAAAACGTTGACATTTCATCAATTCTCGACGAGGATGTCCGAACTGTGAATTCGGTTGATGTAGCTGTGTTCATGGCACCCGAGGTTTCTCAATTGGCGGTTATGAAGACAGTTACTGACAGCTTATACCCAAGGCCAGTTGTGATTTTCAACCCCAAGTGGGCATTTGAAGAGGAGATAGGATTCGATGAGCTGAGTGGTTTTGTTGGCTCATTCGAGGTGGTTTATTCGTTTATAGGGTTGGAGGTTAGAGGGATTTTGAGTAAGAGGAAAGGAGTAATCTTTAAGTGTGTGAGTGACGGTGTTTTAAGTGGTGAGAAATGGGATGTTTTGGTTGAGGAAGAGGGTCAGTTGAGAGTTGTCTCGAGGTTCAAAGCACGACCATCTATCACCGAGGTCGAGAATGTTTTGTATAATCTAATGGCTATCAACTCCCCAGTTACAAAATCTGCCAAGTTCTTGAAAAACTTGGTTTCAAATGTAACTGGCAAGAAGTAATCGAAAATGTACAATTGAGAATGCTTGCCGATGATACACATCTTGTTTTTTCTTGGTGTTCTGAGAATTTTCATGATCTTTTTTATAATTCGAAAAATTATGACGAAAGGAAATGTTGCTTGATTGATAACTTAGCTTTTTTTTTTTTGTGATTCATTCTCTCTTCTTCGTCACCTGTCTTCAGTTTCTTTACTCATAAATGCTAAGATATAATAATATCAAGACCTAAGAAAAGGACTGTTTACAGAATTTGATGCCTGCGACTGGGGTTTTTGACAAACACGAATGCACAAGAACTTGAATGTTCCTTCTTAGAATATGTTAAAAATTGAATGAATGCAATATAACAAGAACTTATTAGAAAAGAGATCTCAAAATTTGAATCCTCCTCTCCTCTCTCTCAGAGATCATTAAAGCTATGAAAAACTCTACACGCATTTCCAGCGATCTCATTTACAGGGGTAAAGAGACTAAGAGTGTTTTCTTAGATAAATTTTATCTATGATGCCCTTATACGACAGCCCTTTATGAATTTATCAGAGAAGTCAATATATTTTGTCCATAGGGGCCGCAGCTGTGGAAATGCTATATCCAGCCAAGGCTTCGCTCTGCCATTAAAATGGATGACACCAGCATTAACAGCATCTGTAAAGGTAGTATTTTCCTGGTATCCTAATCCAAGCATGTGCCAGAACGGATCAATAACGTGGACATGACCATGAAAAGCTATTAGACCAGGAGGTAAGGTTCCAAGCTGCCACAAACTTAAATCTGACTTCAAATTCTGCAGTAGTGAGAAAAGGCGTAATCAGAGAATCTAACAGTGTGCATATTTTATTTTGACTACTCCTAAATGAAGAAAGTGTCTCCAGATGTAATCTTAAGATGTTACCTCTTCTAGCCAGTAATGGTATGTCTTACTTATGTTTGTTCGTCTCCAAGCATCTAGATCAAAAATGTTCATGCCATAAGCCCATGCACATTCATTAGGATCAAAGTTCTTCTCTATCATAGGATGAGAAAAGTTCAAATAGCTTTTGAGTTTCTTTGACATCACAAATTTGTCCACTCCTTTACATGTTTCAACCGCTCCATTGACCTTTCCATTCATATCAATGTCCCACAAAGGTGAAAGATCAGTTTGAATCACAATATCGTCATCCAGGAATACTACTTTGTTTAGACTTGGAAACAACTGCAGCAAATTTGTACGCAGCTAATATTAATGTTTTCAAAAACTTTGGAGGGCAATGTGATTTCTAATTTTCAAGACTCACCTCAGGTAAATGTATCCGAATGTGATTCATCAATGAATTGTACTTGGGGCTGAGTGCTTGTAACTTTGCCGCAATAATATATGGTTTTTCAGTATTATTTGCCACAATAGCTGACGAACCGCCCCTAAACTGTGATCGCAATTTTTGATCTTTCTCCATTGCCTCCAGAACCGGGACCTTTCCCTTAGCAAACCAATCAAAATGATGCAAGGCTTTGACCTCTATAATTGCAGGTGTTAGAGGGTGTAGCGAGAACCAAGCCTGCATTGGGTAGTAGGTCTTTCTATCGGTTATTATGTGGAGGACAAATTTTTCCGGGTGCAATGAATTTCGAACAAGTGATGATGCCACAACTGCCGCAGCAATTATATTGTCAGAAGCAAGGACAAAGTGAAAGAACGAGTTATCAACAAGACCAGGTACAAATTCTGCTGAAGGAATCTGGAGTCGAGCATGAGCATTAGTAGAGTGCTCATTTGCTAGTCTTAGAGCAAGGCAATGAAGCTGCTTAGGGATGCTGCTAGAGGCGACGTGGCGATACAGGTATTCCTGAATTTTTGCAGTTCTTGTTCTTTGTTCAAGTAGCGACACCTGTAATAAATATGGAGATCAGTTAATTGTCACTAGCAATAGAGGTAGCTTATTTATGAAGCATCCTCATACTGATAAAGAAAATCATAACTATTTCAAGTAAGTTAATCAGAATAAAGTATTGGTGCATAATACCATAGCTTTGAGTTTAGCAGCAAAAGTCTTAGCATCAGGTCTTTCATCCTTTATTTCTGCTATAAAATCTTCCAGCGTTTGCGGAATTTCTTGTCCTGCTTGTATTTCATTTTCGTTTACGGGTTCTTCCAGTATTTGGTATATTACTTCAGGAACCTGACAAGAACCAAGTATATTTTCACCCTTATAAATCAAATTCAAAGGTGCGAGCAAATAGAGAGATCATTTTTATGTTCCGAATTCAGGGTCACAACTCAATGCTGCCAAGTGCTACAGATTTATAAAGTAATTTCCATGTAATCATCATGTCAAAGTAATTTAATTCACGGATTCACGTACAGTTGATTCAAGTCTTCTTCCCATATTTCTCGGACCTAATTTTTTCCCCAAGCAACCTACATTTAATCAAGACAAGAAAGCAGGATTTATGAGAAAACAAGTAATGGCTGCTAGAATCTGTAGATTGATCATTGATGGTTAAATGAACATCAAGGATCCTGGATATCGAGGACTAGGACAAGAGAGGAGCAATATACTTTAAACTCTGCATCTGTGATTTTTTTTTTTGTTTCTTGGACGTACGTGCTCAAGTTATTATTAATGTGAACATTCACAATTTCAAGAGATCATTTAATCTGTACCTCACCCTTAGAAACATTAAAAAAAAAGTTACAGATTTTTGTAGATATATTGATACCAATTGACATACGTATTGTTGAACACTTGATTTCTCCATCAATGGTATCAACTGCAGTTAACACAAACATGAACCGGAGAAGAAAGGTGAAGAGCAAAAGAGCATAGAAAAGCATTCTATACGACAATCGTCTCGAACCAATCTTCATTTTGATCAACTCCTTAACATTTTTTGCCGGCAACAAAGTAACATGCCTCAAGCTCGGAGATATATGCAGCTGCATTTTCAAGAACACAAAAAAAAAAAAAGAGAGAGAAAGAAATCACAGATTCTAGCTATCAATGATTCATTTGCCTGCTGATAGCCTCTAAATGTTAGCGAGAAAAGCTCTTTTTGTGAGAGTGATTAGGGTTGCTATCCATCACCTAATCTTGCTTAGCATGAAGGTTATATATGTATTGAAGTTCTTGTTTGATTATGTTTTTATTTTCTTAGTCGGGGTTAGTAATATTTTGGAGGGGGAAGAGTAGGAGGAGGTTGTTTGATGGAAAAAGACTGGAGACTGAGAATGTTTTGCATGGTGGCTTGATTTTGAAGAAGGGAAGTTAGAAAAAAGAGACAGAAATATGATTTTTGAATTAAATAGTGTTGCTTCACTTGGCCTCCACATGAAGTGCATATTGAAAATTGTTGTTGTCTTTCGAGCTGTTATTTGACATTAACATAGTTTCTAAATGGAAAATGACTTCTATTTGTCCCTAGTTTCTTATTTTCTTTTAACTACGTAAAAACTGGAGATTTTTTTAAAAAGAAAAAACAATTAGACTCGATAATTTTGGTGAGAGAAAATGAGACTCCGGATTGAATTTATGGTTTATTTAAACCAAAACATATTAAACTTGAGAATTTTTTTTTAGAAACTAATGAAAGATTGTAGTTGTCGTCCTAGTATGCCTATTTGGTCCTCGGATATTGAACCGTGACATAATCCTCTCCATCGAAAAATTTATATTATAATAAGTGAGTGTCACCCAAGTTTGCCCATGGTCTAAATAATCAAATACATCACAATTCCCGAAAAATATAAACTTGAAAAACGTCAAATGATAGAAATCAGATGGTTCTGTTATTTACATTAACCAGCAAATTATAGATACCAACACCGATTTATACCAGTAAACTTCTCCTTCAAGCGCCCCAAAGCCTCTAGATCACAACGGAAACCCACATTCTGAAACTTATGGCGGAGAATAAAAGAATAGCTTCCACGCCTACCAAGAGAGATGTCGTTGAGTGTTACTCAGATGCAAAAGAACTATATCATTAACCTGGTCCAACGATCGACATGTAAGCAAAACAACAGAGAAAACAAGAGGAAGCACACGACTGTATAGTACTTCAAACCGGATTCGAAGAAAAAGAAAGTACCTTAGTCAAACCGGTTAGTTTATGCAAATTTAGTCTCCATTTTCAGGCAATCTATATTATTTACAGGTGTAAATTGGTTATTCTCAGAGTGATCTCTTGTGTTTACAATTAAAAGACGAGCATTTGCCAATGGAGAATCATTGTTCGTATTAAATACACCCCTGCTTTTTTTGGTGGACAATTGAAGTCCATCATGCCCTGCTTCGTCACCAACCTTGTCCACCTTGTTACCCACAATTTCACCAGTGTTTACAGGGTCAAAAGAACCGGAACTGCTCATGCAGGTGCATGCGCCATTCTCGGACCACTGTAGATGCCCATTGATGTTGCACCTGAGGAATGAGAAATGTGGCTTAAAATTTCAGTTTCAGCGAGATAAAGGACGAAAAATGTAGAAAGAAGCGACCGAAGAACCATCACAACATACCTCCCCTGTTGAGATTTGGGAGCTTGAAGATAAAAAAACTGGAACCAAGTCTTTTGGTCTGGCTTCAAGCACACAAATGGGTACTCTTTCAATCTCAACCTCTCCCTCTCCCTCTCCCAAAACGTCATTTGTATTAATATCATCAGCCAACATTGACTGAAAATATATCTGTACAAAGGTAGTACAAGAACACAAGGATGTCACTCATCAAAGTGATCATTAAATGTTACTCAGAACTATCTCAACATTACTGAAATTGTGAAGTACCTCAGATCTAGCCCATAACGGATTCTGGATCTGATGCATTTGAAGCTCGGCTTCACATATATACATCCTACGCCTTTCTTCAGTGATAATATTTCGTTTCATGGCAGTATCCACAATGCTGGAAAATAGAGTATTTTTCTGTTCCATTCTTTCTGGAAAGACTCTACAGCTATCAGAATTTCCATTTTCACCACACATATCAATATTGTCTTCACTCTCCTCGCGATTTTGTTTTTGACAAACATCCCATTTTTGCATTTCCTCCACCACCATCCTTGAATCACCACAGAGATTAGATTCACAAGTGGTGCTTGTGGGCAAACCCCTTGTACCATTTAGAGCAGGAGATATGCGCAGAGCATATTGTATCCGGCAACCAGAAGGAGAGAAAACAAGTAAATAATAGTTTTTTTTCACAGAATCTACATTCATATCATTGCCTTTACAATATTGGAAAGCTGATGCAATCGCTCCAGAGAGTGAATTACACTTACTGAATTTTTCCAACCATTATTTCCGTTCCTTATTCGGCTAACAGCAGAAAGTGTAAGTGGAGAGGGCCAGATGCACAGATGTTTTGTTGAGTCAACACGTAATCCTGAATCAGGTGACCCACGAACTGGAGTGTTTGAAATCAAGCTGGATCCATTATTTTTTACACGATAAGCATCGGCTGATTGAAAACTAACCAATCCGCCAGAAGGAGAAATAACAAAAAGATGGCTTGTCCCTCTTGAGGAACTGATCAAAATGCAATTACTGTTACTACTGAATCTAATATCTTGTATAACCTGAAAAAGTATGAACAAAGAGTCTAATTCACTGCATAGAAGGTTGCATAGATAGAGAATTATAATCCTACTCTTACAGCAATTGTGAAACCACGTTGCAGCCGGTAAAGGTGAACATAAGAAACCCCAGAAGCAGCTCCAGATGATCCTCCTCCAGAAAGTCCAGGCATTATTCGAAAAACATTAATGTTGTGACCTTGGACGGAAGCTGTCACTAAAAGAGTACCGCTGGGATCAAAGCATAATGAAAAGATAGGACTTTTACGTGCCCTAAACTGAGCGATAACAGTTTTCCTAACAAGGTCTCTGACAATTACCTGATAGGGAATTTATGGACTATACTTAGCTCAACATAATATCACACTGCAATCATGGAAGTACAGGCATTAAATGGAGAGCACACAAGAAAAGTCAAACAGAAAACCCGACAGTTTGAACAGGATAAACTTGCGACAAAAAAAACGCCAACTGATGTATGGTAAAATGCACTAGCATTGCAATTTTTTCTAGTAACTATGCATTCGGTCGAGGCAATTCGAGACAGAAAATACCAAATTAAATAAATTAGTTTAGTTACCTTGACAACAACACACAAAATAAATCATATGGCAAAAGTAATGGAACCAAGGAAAATCCAAACACTCGTTTTTTTATAGGTTAGTAATTTGACTAACACATGAGAAGAATGTGGCATACCATGCCAAAGCTGTCTGCGTCGTGGGAAAATCCATTAGCAACACTGTATACCTTTATTCGGGAAGTCTCAGATTGACAATTATTATCTTCAGGTAACAGGTCAGAGTAATACCTCGATAGCTTATTATAACCAAAGTCCCCTAAAGTCAATATACCAGCAGCAAGTTGTTTGCTAGACTCTTTTGCATAACACGCAACTAAGCTTCCATTGGATGTGGGATTGGGGTAGCTGGCTGAGGGATTAAGATTTTGTCGACTAACACGCCCAAATTTTGAAACCTCCACTTGAGTCCCACTATAAGCCATCCAGAGGGGACCAACCGCAAGGGGACCAAAACCTTTATTTCCTGACCCATTACACCCCGTAACAACAGGATTGATAAGGATTGTATACTGTCTCTCTAGTTTAAGAGCATCAAAACAATGTACCTGTAAAACCGGCATATCCCAAACAAGCCCAAATAGCACGTCGCAACATAGTACAGCATAACCCAAGGATTCAAGAAAAGGTAGAACATACCTGAGCTGATTGTAAAACAGCAACAACTCGAGAGCTGCATCGCACCAAATGGACAACTGATCTAAATCTTAAAAGAGGTACATATGATTGAGATCTCAATGAATAAAACCAAACCAAAGTTGAAGCACAACTACTGTTATTTGGCCCAGGACACTGTTGGACAGAGCCGTTGTGAAGAATGCCAGACCTTTCCGGAAAGTTATCATCTCCAGTAAAGGATCCATCAGCACAGATAATCAACAATGGGCGGCTGTCAGAAAATTTATCAGCAGTTTGCTCAGATGAAATTGGTTTTGGTAACATTTGCATGAATGAAACAGGTCCATCATTCCTAGAGACTAGATTGTGCACACAGTCCGCTACTTCAACATCCCAAACCTGAAATCCATAGCCGTACCCTAGCAAGAGAACTTGTAGTGTGATGCCTCTTTCAAGTTCTAATTTGTCAAATCCAGCCCACAAAACCTAAGGTGAATAATTGGGGGTAAAACTAAGTAAGATGCACAAAGGAGTTCCCATCTAAGTGGATCTAACATTTATAGCAATTATAAATAATTTAGGATGAGATGAAAAAGGAAGCTACCATATCATTGCATTAACATTGAACAATTCAATACTACAAATGATGAAGATCGCAATTTTAGGATGCTAGCTAGTAGCTAGAGGTGTCAAACCAGATTAGTGGAGTTGAGATATCATATGGTAATAATAACATCAATAAAAAGTCCCATGCAATCACTCATTGCATTGAAGTTTATTCTGTTTGATTTGAAAACAATTCAAGGACTACTTGCAACCTGTGTGGCTTTTTCTATAAAGCCTAGCCACAGTCTGATTATAAAAGCGAGTGATGCACTATTTAAAATGTTTTTTAACCTGAAGCAGTCATGCTTAGTTCAAAAGGTTTCTTTTTTTCTTTTTTTTTTTGGTCACAAGTAAATGCTAAAATGTTTGAAAAGCTGGGTTTCAATAATTTCAAAAATGTGTAGACTAAACAATGAAATTGTCTGGAACTTGTCCATGTGGTCATATTGATATCACTTAAAAATTACTGGTAGTACCTCTTATAATCTTGTCAAATGCTACCAGCAGCATCACTTTCAACGCACACAATGCAGTGTGAATATAAACTAATATGGTACCTATTTCAAAAATAAAAATTAACACTTAAATGGTAAGAAAAATACCATATGTGATAGATATATCAGCAAAATGGAAACAGAGCTTTTTCAAATTCAAAACATGGTTACTTGGGAGGAATACCAAATCAGAACCAGGTAAAAAAATTCGAGTCTGGGGTCTCAAAAGAAACCAAATCTCCTTAAGTCCACAACACAAGTTGCATAGCTCGAAAGAAGTTTTGGAACACACAAACAAACAGAAAGTCCATGATTTCCATCCCTGGGAATCCCCCAAGATTCAAATTTTGTATTTAATAATGGAGTTACACCACATTAATCAGTGGTGATGGTATGTCAAAAATTCAAATTGTGATCGATTTTAAGGAATCAGGCAACTGGCTTAAGGAAATTTCAGTTGCCAAGAACCAGAGTTATCCTATTTTAAGAACACAATGACCTTTTACTAGAAATTCAGACTCTACAGGAAAAGAATCAGCAATCCAACATATAAGGCATTACACAACAAAAGCTATATTTTCCAACCTTTATCATGCGTATCCAAGGTGAAGAATCAAGAAATGAAAAAGAGGTACTTCAGAATCCCACCTGATCGTGGCTTTTCTCACTGTCCCTCTCCCCGATAGAGGATGTCGCAGACCTCACAGACGCGGCCACATTAGAGGCACCTGAGGAAACATATTTCAGGTAACCCCAAAGAGATTTAAACGATTTAGGAATGATCCCATTATTGCCCTTCCCCGACCGTGGCACCAAAGCTTCCATATCAATTCCAACGCCACCTCTTCTCTGGCCATCATTCTTCATATCAAGGCGGAAAAACCGAAGGAAGAAAGTCCACACAGCAAACTCTAACAGCCCACCAACCACAGCTACTCAGCTCGCTCAACACTCTTACGACCATAACCTCAGCAAACTTGCCTGTTCCTAGCAAAATTAATTAATAGCCCAGTTCAGATCATACATGACCTTAAGTTTACAGGTGTCCGCATCATTAGCTTCCAAGCATGGTTTGCTGTCGCGGTGGCGGTTTCCAGTTACAATGAAACTAACGGTGTTATAAATATATAAAATTAAAAATTTTGAAAAATATTTAAAAATATAAAAATTAAAATAAATATCATTTAAATAAATTATTTGATGTAAATAAAAAATTTAATTTGGTAACGGTTTTATCCAAATAATGCATGTGCTCAAAATTGTATTATTTGTACTACAAAACAAAGATACGACGTGCAATAGGACCTACAATTGCATTATTTGTACCAGAAAGCAAAGATACGTGCATTATTAAATCCGTCGCTGATTCGAATTTGCGACGGTTTTATGAAAATTCGTTGCTAAACATAGCGACGGTTTTGACTCAACCGTCGTCGATTTTAATTTGGCGACGGTTTTATTCAAACCGTCGCTAATTATAGCGACGGTGTTATTAAACCCGTCGCCGATTGAATAAAAACCGTCGCTACATACATAAAACCGTCGCTAATAGCGACAGTTCAAAACAAAACCGTCGCGAATTGCGTTCCGGTTCCACCCCGAGACCTCGTCAAGGTTGCTGACGTTCCGGTTTCGGAACGCCCGTTCCGGCCGTTCCGTACCCATTTCGACGAACCATCTGTCCCAAGCCAATTACAAAAACCATGCAAAACACAACAAAACCAGCGGTTTAATGATACCTGCCTCATCGTCGAGCTCTATTTCTTAATACATCACATTAATCACACACCCAAACCCGGACAATTTCAACAGAATCCAGGATATGTATATAAACAACAACAAAATGCCTCAAAAAAAATATCCCTTGTACATTTCTTTGCCTCTTTACTCGCCTCTTGATTATAAACTAACTGACTAACAAGTTTAATAATTTCAAAATGAGTTAGAGCTTGAACTTCATAATAAAATATCGAATCAAGCTCGAATCTATATATTTTATAAACCAATCGAGTTCAAAATTTAATATCATTCTTACATCCCTGCTACTAATAATGACATAATCAAAATTTTTAAAATGAGGTGAGCCGAACCCGTGGTTTTACCCAATTTAATAGAAACTCCGGCCGAATCATAAATCCTATATGATTTACACATGCTGATTATTTGTATAGATCTATTGACACGATTTCTTCGTTTATACATGTATTGGGTCTAATAATTGACCTTATTAATGGAGCAGCCGTTACGTTTCATTTACATTTTTTTATTGAGTTTAAAAAGATTGAAATTGTACCATTTCATCAGTTATAAATTTTTGAGAAAATGACAAGTTAAATCCTAAGTGATAAAAGTTTTTATTTTGATAATGAATATTCAATTTAATTACATGCTATTGTTCATTGCCATCTTGCACTTGATTACCTATCTCAGTACCCTGCCAATAATAGCGCAATATATTTAATAAAAATAAACCGACAATCATACGCCTCTTTCGAACTGTTACCCGTTTAAGAATCCCTAGATCTGATTGAGATATTATTGTCTACATCCAAATTAACTTGCACCTTTTTCTTTACACCAATCATTTGCGGAGTTCGTTTCTGCGTAAGAAAATGATTGCACGCGAGGCCGAAAGTTTTCTAGACCTGTCCCATAGAATCTCGTGCACGTGACAGAAGTTTCCATTACACTCCAATAAACTACATACCCATATCGCACGTGCCAATCAAATCAGTATGTTCGTCACCTGAATCTCTCGCCATAGGCCGACTCCCGCTTCTTGCCACCATTTGCTGGTTTCTTTGACCCTAGCGAGCATCGCTGCCGTAATCGCCTCAGAGACTTCGAATTTCTGGGGGGCGGGCCAAGGCTAAAGGGTTATTGGGCTGGTGGATCTGTTCGATTGTCGATTGAGATGGAATCGATATTGGCCAGAGCTTTGGAATATACTCTTAAGTATTGGCTGAAGTCATTCAGCAGAGATCAGTTCAAATTGCAGGGGCGCGCCGTCCAGCTATCTAATTTAGGTAAATTCACTGCCGTTGGTTCTAAGATTTGATTTTGATTTCGAGGATTCGGTTGATTTGGATGTGTTTGTTGTAGACATAAATGGAGATGCATTGCATGCCAGTATAGGATTGCCGCCCGCGCTGAATGTCACCACCGCTAAAGTTGGAAAATTGGAGATTATTGTCAGTAACTTCTTGGCTTAATTAATTATTTAACGAATTATTGAATTGATGTTCCACTAAAATTTTTAGCATTGCCACGTGGAGCGATTCAACTGTAAGCACTATAATATAGTGTTGATAATTGGTGAATAACATGGTAATTTGATGTTGTAGCTGCCTTCGGTGAGCAATGTACAAATAGAACCGATTGTGGTACAAATTGACAGGCTTGACCTGGTTTTGGTGGAAAACGAGGATGACATAGATTCATCCAGGGGCTCAAGCAGGTACCTGATAGGATTAAGAAACGTCATTTTGGTTATTCATTTGTTTTTAGTGGGATAGCATAGCTTCACATTGTAATTTCGGATCTTCATGCAGTGCGTCATCCATCAGTGCTGCGAGGGGTAGTGGATATGGATTTGCTGATAAGGTTAATTTCTACATTATGTTGAATGCTTATATACTTTTGCTTTACCATGTTCTGATTAATTGATATAGGTGTTACTCGTGCATTGCCTTGTTCTTAAGAACTTCAAACAGTTTTATGCTATTGGCCATATGTTTTATCTTGTATGTTTGTCAGATTGCAGATGGAATGACTCTGGAAGTGCAGACTGTGAATCTTTTACTCGAGACTCATGGTGGTGCTCGACAGAGAGGGGGAGCAACTTGGTAAAACTATCGCCACTTTTCTAATAAGCTAATCTTTTAATTCTTCAGTGGGGAGCAAGCTGTTGAATAGTAGTTAAAAATCTACTAAAAAACTGCATCAAACAGATGTTCTCTCATTCATATTTTGGATGTGATATTACTGCTTCACGTGGACCTGCTTCCTGTTCAAAAAGCAAATGTGTTTTTGTGGGAATCATTATACTGATGATCTTCAACCATTATAATTTCAGAGTGTAGTGCTAAACCTTGTTAGAGTTCTCTTGAAATTCAGGCAGGGAATACACAATGTGAGAAACTAGGAAAGAAAGTTTTGAACAATATATGCTATCACAAACCAGCTCTATTCAATTTCCAGTTTTGTATCTTGCGGTGTTTATTTCAGAAGTGTGGTGTTAAGAATATATTTCTTAAGTTTGAGTTGATTAGTATTATTTACTGTACAATATGCATCTATTAAAATTAATGGTGGGTTTTAGGAAACATTCTAGTCCGAGTGCTAAAAGGTTTATATCACAATTTTATCAAATTGGCCTTTTAGGGCAGGAAAAATCATTCTCTTTCTTTAATATCTGTAGGTTTAGTATATCCTTGATATATCTTCTGACACATTTTATTCATTGTCAGTAAATATCTTCCAGGGGAAACCAAATGGATGATGCTATAAGATTGGAAAAACCACACTATATCTTAATAGTTAGGTCGAAAAGGGACTCTATTATAGTTGCATGTAGTGAAGACTTATGCATCAGCCCTACCAGGCAGGGATTCTATCATAGTCGCATATAGTGAAGACTTATGCATCAGCCCTACCAGGCTACCCTCCTGGAGTCTCACAAAACAAAAAAAGAGAATCATTTTTTACTCATCTTAATATACTACTGTTGAATTTCTATTTTAGCAACGCCGTTAATTTGAATAAAGATTGAAAGTAACTGAACATTTAGTCATCATAGACTTGAGTAGTTTTCCTGGTTTAAGAGGCTAGAAAACATCAAGAGTTTAGGGTGAAGACCGATAAAAATCTGGGTGATAAATGGTCGCACAAACCATTTTTTTAACACTTTTGTTTCCTAATGCTTTCTATCAATTCAATAGGGCATCTCCCATGGCTTCAATCACCATTCGCAATCTTCTGCTATATACAACAAATGAACACTGGGAGGTCATGATCTAAACTTCCTCTAGAGTTCTACTTTTATACATGTTGCTTTAGGTGCATTTGTATCTGAAATAACTCTTTTAATCATTCAAACATCTTCTCTACCAGGTCGTAAATCTTAAGGAGGCACGAGACTTTTCAAGTGACAAGAAATTCATATATGTATTCAAAGTAAGCATGCCCATTTTATGTATTTCGTTTTTGTTGTTCATTGTATGTGCATTTAAAAACATGTAACACTAAATAAACAGAGTGCGCACAATTTTTTTTGCCTATTTTCAACCTTTTGCCTTAATTGCTTATCTAATAAGCTATTGCCCACTTT
This sequence comes from Primulina tabacum, assembly GCF_025594145.1. Lineage (NCBI taxonomy): Eukaryota > Viridiplantae > Streptophyta > Magnoliopsida > Lamiales > Gesneriaceae > Primulina > Primulina tabacum. Next base: position 35,575,002 of record NC_134564.1, read on the forward strand.
GATAAAAGATCTGTCTCTATTTTGAAACATCATGGTCATTTACATGTTATAATATGTGAGAAATAATTCTCTGTTTTTGATTCACAGAAACTTGAATGGGGACATTTATCTATTGATCTCCTGCCTCATCCAGATATGTTTTTGGACGCAAAATTTTCTAACTCCATAGACGAGTCTAATAGGAAGGATGAAGACGGTGCAAAACGAGTATTCTTTGGTGGAGAGCGATTTATCGAGGGCATCTCAGGAGAGGCCCATGTATGCAGATTTAATCATTTCAGTTGATTTCGAAGGAATTCACCTTTTACGAGAAATGAGATTTTGATGTTGAATTTATCATATAGGAAACACTATTATATTCTTTTTGCGGTCACATATGATATACATGTCGGCATTGCAGTGAGCAGAATTATGCTTTCCAAGAATAATCTCATTTTCTGAGCTTAATTGGCTCTTGTCAGATTACAATACAAAGGACGGAACTCAATAGCCCACTAGGGCTTGAAGTCCAACTGCATATTACAGAAGCAGTCTGCCCTTCCTTAAGCGAACCAGGCAAGTGTTGGAGTTTTATGTTCTTTTCGTGCATCCTGAAACTATCTTTTATGTAACTGAGCTTGAACAGGGTTACGAGCTCTTCTCCGTTTCTTTACTGGACTTTATGTTTGTTTAAATAGAGGAGACGTGGATCCAATTGCACAACAAGTATGAATTTTTCCCCACTTGTTCTTTTTTTGAGATTTTTTTTTTAATAAATAACATGTTGATGACACTGTGGGGGATCAACCATGTTGAGGTTTTGAGCTGTATATCCTCTCTCTTGGCAGCGTTCTGCGGAAGCAGCTGGACGTTCTGTGGTCTCGATGGTTGTGGATCACATATTTCTATGCATCAAAGATGCTGGTTAGTTTTCTACCATGCAAAGCATACCTCTTCAATTCTTTTCTTGTGGTTCTCCTTCCAAATGAAGCACCAAGTGTTTGCCGCTCTCCACCAGTTGGTTCAACTCTAAAGTTTTGAATTACATAGCAATTCAACCCCCATGTATTAATCGGGCCACTGGCAGGGGAAGAGTGTCTTCTGACATTCCTTTTGGTCCAAAGACATTTATGTTTCAAGTCTTGGTCTAACAAGTTTGTTTGTCTTACAGAGTTCCAGATAGAACTTTTGATGCAGTCACTGTTTTTTGCTCGGGTATTGTCTTGTGGAACTTGAAAGCTGTGTTCAAATGGGAAAAAGTTACTTTCTTCTGTTACAATTTACTTGCTTGGACAAAATACTGAAGGCTTTATTTCTTCTTGCAGACAAGTGTTTCTGACGGAGAAAATGCCAAGTACCTGACTCGAGTTATGATTGGTGGGTTGTTTTTGAGGTTAGTTGAACCTATGTATCATAGGTCGGGTGCCACGGATGTGTGATGAAACTTCTGATAAAGTTTATAGATCACAAACCACAACAACATGCTCAGTCAGAAAAAAAATTTAATAAAAGAAGAAACAACCTTGATTCTGTGTCAAGTAAATAATTGACACTTTTATTAAACTCCCATGCTATTATGTGTCATCTGATTAGAACCTAAAGCAATCATCTAAATTGCTGACATGCAATCTGATCAATCTAAGCCCACATATGCTTTTAGTGCTTTGTTCAACTTCAAAACAAAGTAGGCTTTATTTACTTCATGAAGTAATTTTCTCAAGTATTGCATGATATCATTTTTATATTCATGGCATCTATAATGTTATTCGTACTATTGACTTCTTATATATGGTTAAATAAAACGCAGAGACACTTTTGCTCGGCCTTCATGCACCTTAGTACAACCGTCAATGGAAACTACTTCAGTTGATGCGTTACATATTCCAGACTTTGGTATACTATGATTTTCAAAATCGTTTTGGAATTTGAAGAATGCTGTTTTTGTGTTTTTTGAAAGTGATTGCGTTCCTTCGCTGGCTGTGCAGGTAAGAACTTCTGTCCCCCGATATATCCTTTGGGAGACCAACTGTGGCAATTGAATTATAGAGTGCCTCTGATAAGCCTCAACTGTCTACAACTCTTGCCCTCCCCAAATCCTCCGATATTTGCTTCAAGAACCGTTATTGACTGTCAGCCACTGATTGTAAGTATCTATCTTACCCTTTCTTTTCATTCATATGTATATCAACTTTCAGACTTCGTTTATTCTAATCTCAATTTAATTCTTACCTCTCACCCATATAATCAGATCCATCTTCAGGAAGAATCCTGTCTGAGGATATTGTCATTTTTGGCTGATGGAATTGTTGTTAATCGTGGAGCTGTGCTGCCAGATTTTTCAATTAAATCCCTTGTGTTTAATCTTAAAGGTTTAGACATTACGGTCCCACTGGAAATAAGAAACCCAGAATACACCTCTAGAATTTGTGACACATCTTTTGAGAGTTCATTTACTGGTGCAAGGCTTCATATTCAAGATCTGATGCTTTCCGAGTCACCTTCCCTTAAACTGAGGTTACTGAACCTTGAGAGAGATCCGGCATGCTTTTGTCTTTGGAAAGGTCAACCAGTTGATGCCAGCCAGAGGAAATTGACTGCTTCAGCTTCTTTGATTTGTTTGGCTTTGGAGACTGACAACAGCTCAATTGGAAGTGACAACTCTCTTCCGGAGTCTCCAGATTTATGGAGATGCCTTGAGATGAAAGATGTTTGTCTTGAGGTAGCTATGGTGACTGCAGATGGAAGCCCTTTAATAAATGTCCCACCTCCAGGAGGGGTTGTTAGATTAGGGGTTGCGTGTCAACAATATTCGTCAAACTCTTCAGTAGAGGAACTATTTTTCGTTCTAGATCTCTACACTTATTTTGGTAGGGTTTGCGAAAGGATAGCTCTGGTAGGGAAAAACCAAAAGTCAAATGGAATAAGAAATGATTCTTTGGGTAGAACTGTGATGGAGAAGGTTGCTGGTGATAGTGCTGTATCTCTAGCTGTTGAGGAACTTCAGCTAAGATTTTTGGAATCTTCTTCTGATATTCCCGTTAAACCTTTAGTTTGTTTTATGGGAGAAAATCTATCCATCAAAGTCGGTCATAGAACATTGGGTGGTGCTAGAGCAATATCATCTACCCTACTGTGGGATAGAGTCAAGGTGGAATGTGCAGGCACTGTGGATAACTTGAGACATGAGAATGGCTCCAATTTAACCTCAGATTTTATTCATCTCGATGAAAATGAATACCATAAGTTACGAGCTGTCTTTTGGGTTCAAAAGAGTACCTCACCTTTTCTGGATATAAACATGGTCCATGTGATTCCATATAGTGCTCAAGATATCGAGTGCCATTCTTTGAATATCTCTGCTTGTGTTGCTGGTGTCCGTCTTGGTGGAGGAATGAATTATACTGAATCTTTGCTTCATAGATTCGGAATTCTTGGGCCAGATGGTGGACCAGGGGAGGATCTTACTAGAGGGCTAGAGAAATTATCCACTGGACCACTGTCAAAGCTTTTCAAAACATCACCTCTTATAATGGATGGGCTTGGAGAGAGTATAAGTAAGTCACTAAGTCAATATTACGTATCAGCTTGTTTTTCCTCTGCTATTCATCTTCAAATTGATTTCTTTTTATTTGGTTTATATTTAGATTCTATTTCAGAAGATGGAGATGACAGTAGCCTTCTTCAGTTGGGTGTACCTGATGATGTGGATTTATCGATACAGTTGAAAGATTGGTTGTTTGCGCTTGAAGATTCACAGGAGATGAGCAATTGGAGGTCTTTCAGTGATTCTGCTGAAAATTCTTTTAGAGAAGAAAGGAGCTGGCATGCAACATTTCAGAGTTTGCATGCCAAAGGAAAAAGCTGTCCAAAGCACGTAGTAGTTGGAAATGGAAAACCAAGTGTAATGCATAAATATCCAATCGAGTCAATCACTGTGAGCACCTTTTCCTTTGCTTAGCTATCTGTGTTGACATTATATGTTTTTTTATATATCGTAATTAAGATCTCGATGGCGAATCTATCCTGATTTTTTAGAGGCTTGTGTATTCTTCTTGCTGATATTGAAATACTTCACTGTGGGTCAACATGCTTGTTCATGCATCCTGTTATGCTTACAAATCAATCATATGTCTTCATAGTTGTAAATGGCTGTTGGATTTTGTAGGGAAAAACCCTTTTTTTAACTCAAAAAATATTTGACGGTGTTAGCTTTTTTCAGATACATACATCTCTTGCTTCGGCCTCGGTGTTGAGGGTTTATCTTTGTTTAGCCAAAAAATGAACCCAACTGTTGGAAATCTCTTTACCAAATTTGCATCACAAGTCATCTCAGGTACCACGTTAAAAATATTTACAGGTTGGCATGGAAGGCTTGCAGATCTTAAAGCCTGTGGCTTTGGAAGGGATCGTGTTGAATGGGATTCCTGAAAAAAGTGTCTTGCCGAATGGTTTAACTGAAACAGAGAAGCCAAATTATGGCAACCATGGCGTCAATGTGGAAGTTGAATTGATGGCTTCTGAAGATGGCGATGGTGCTGAGTCAATGGCCAATTGGATAGTGGAAAGCTTGAAATTCTCAGTGAAAGAACCGGTAAAGAGAATTTAAATTTGTTGTGTCATATCATTTTTTTGCAACTGAAATTAATATGGTGAAACTATTGCACTTCCTAGATTGAGGCCGTAGTGACAAAGGATGAGCTGCAACACTTGGTTCTCCTGTGCAAGTCTGAGGTTGATTCTATGGGTAGAATAGCTGCTGGAGTTTTGCGTATTCTCAAATTAGAAGGATCCATAGGCTCGGCAGCTATCAGCCAACTAAGTAACTTGGGTAATGTAGTCAACATAGCTGGAACTCTAAACCAGTTCTGAGCCGTTTTCTTTTACAGCGCCGGCATAGTCAAGGTTCCTGATTTTTCTTTTTTCCATAACATGCAGGAAGCAAGAATTTTGATCGCATTTTTACTCCTGAGAAATTGAGCAGAGGCTGTAGCCCCAGCAATTTTGGGCTCAGTCCGCCCTGTAATTTCATCCAAGGAAGTGGTGGTTCTGGCTTGGATTCGACAATGGCTTCTCTTGAGGATTCACAATCAAAATGTGCTGCTCTTGCTGCCGAATTAATAAGTAGGTCGGATTCCTCCGCTGAATACATTGATAATATTAAGGAACTAAATCAGAATCTTGAAAGAATGCAGAAATTACTCGAGCAATTAAAAACTCAGCTTTAGTTATTTTGTACGTATAGTATACATATTGGGACGAAGCATCCCTTGACAATTCTTTATTGTACATAGTACACATGCACATGCATATAATATAGTGGTTGTAACATTTTGTGGCTAGGCCAGATTGTATTTTCGAGGAAATTTTGAATTGCTAGTGATGATTGATTTAAGAAGTTTTGATCAGCAAATGTACGAATTCCAGTAATCGTCGTTTACAATATTGACATTATTTCACGAACTAAGTCTGTCTAATGCAAACATTGTTATGCATTCTTATTTATATTTTGTTTGAATATAGAAAGGGCTATATATCAAAATAGAGAATACAAATTTGACGATGATGATTCATGTAAAATTTAAATAATTAAGAGCACGAATGAGAATTTTAGAATATTATGATTCGGATACACCGGGCTACGAAATCCGGAAGACAAATCATAAAAGTGCAGGCGATATTTTTAAAAATTAAATTTTTAGATAAAAACTTACGGACATTTAAAAACTAATAACTAATATGTCATATATATTGTCATTAAAAAAAGCAATGACATCTGAAACTAAAATATAATTAAAAACATGTTTTAATATCTTGATTAAATAAGTAGTGTTAAAAAATTAATGTAAACAAAAATATGATTTAATCGCCCCATTGATCATATTCTCCAACTAGTATTTTTACACACACAACATGGATATAATATAAAATTATATTTTTTAATTCATTATTTGTTCTTTACAATCTAAACTATATATATCTTAAAAACTTCTCACATTCTTCTCCCAATATCTCATTATTCTACTCACTATCTCGTTATCTTAACATAAAAGCAAATAAATTCAAATTTACGAAACAGATTTTAATTACAAAAAAACGACGAAATCCTTAGGAAATATGACCTCTAATGAAGTCTGTCACCGTCGGAACGAAATATTTTGCTTTGTCTTTAGTATATTTTCTACGGCAGATAACAATTTTTGAAGTAACAAAAATTAAATAATAATTATATTGAATTTCAAAGGTATGTAAGCACAAAACAGCGGCGAGATCCTTATAGATACATCCAATAAATTTCGCATTATTTATTGTATAATAATTAACTCGGAAAATAATGAAAAATTGGGCTTGTATTGGGTTACATGGACTATTTTATTGGGCCCAAGCCCGGGAAACTCGCTCTAGATTATTGCCACGTTTGCTTTGATTTTAGGCCAAGGAGAATATAAAAACTCATTTATTACGCCTCTTCTTTGAAGCCCCAAATTTCCTGTTCAGGTGATCTCTCGATTCCATCCGCATCCCAATTTGGGATCGATCTTTTGATTTAATTGCGATATGAATCGGAGATTGGATCCCTATTCAATTTTATTTTGTACCTCGCATTAATTATGGTGTATGTAAATGAATGAATTTTTTTGTTCCGTGCTCCGATGTCCCTCGATCTGTTAAATTTATCATGCTCTAATCATTTTTTGTTGTTGTGGAGATTTTAGTTTGAATATGTTCATACGAGTCACTTTATGCGTGCTTCTGAAATTCAGGATATGTTAACTGGTTTTATGCAGCAACTCTTTGTATATTTCTTGTTTTCTTGAAATCTAGGCTTCAGCCTTGCGCTGCTGGCTCTTTGCCCCCGTAAATTTTGCTCCTGTTTTAAGTCTCCTATTCTAGTGAATTGTGTGCGTAAAAACTCGTTAAAAATTTCTGGACTAGTCATTTGTTCGGGTTCTGAATGTGCGGGAGATTATTGGAGTTCATGAATTTTTTTGTCTGCCTGGACAATATGATTCATTGCCAGTCTGGTTTTGTGCTGGCCAAAGAGGGTAGTCTGGTTTTGTGCTGGCCAAAGAGGGTACTCTTTCACATCTCTCATTCGTGGATTCTGAAGGACTTCCTTAATGCCTCAATCTAGAAACTTCTCTAAAGCTAACAATCGATTATTTATCTGCATAATTCACTCTGAAGCACGACGTCTAATGCTTTGCCGACTTTCTTTTACTGATCTCAATTTCTGTGTGGGATGATTTTGTTGACTAATTTGTGGTTCGTGTTTCTATCTTTAATTGGGTCCAATAATTTGAATCCAGTTTCAGGAAATTCTGTCCACTCGTTTATCAATACATCAACCAAGTTTCATGTCTGATTTTGACATCCAGACTCCTGCTTTTGGTATACTTCTTTACTACTCATTTGTTTTTGTTGAAGCTATTATAGTTCCTATGATGATTTGAAAAATGGAAATTAAGTTGATTGAGAAATAATATTGTTGGTAAATTATTTAATAAAGAATGGGAAGTGATGTGGTTGTCTATTGCTAGATTCAGAGAGATTAGAAATCCTTTCTTTTCGTATCTGACTTGATTTTCCCCTGATGCTCAGATCCTTTTGCTGATGCAAATGCTGAGAATTCTGGTGCTGGGTCAAAGGACTACGTTCATGTTCGCGTACAGCAGCGGAATGGTCGGAAAAGCCTAACAACTGTGCAGGGTTTGAACAAAGAGTTCAGCTATAACAAAATCTTGAAGGATCTCAAGAAAGAGTTTTGCTGCAATGGAACTGTTGTTCAGGACCCAGAACTAGGCCAGGTTTTGTTTATTCTAATTTTCTTTCTTTTACTTCACTTAAACCCTTTCATTCTATTCAAAGGAGGTTTTCCCTATGAAGGTTATTCAACTCCAAGGTGATCAGCGGAAGAACGTTTCTTCCTTTCTTATTCAGGTGATTGATTACTCAATAGTTTATTCATCATATTATCTGCTAGCATGAAAATGTGCTAGTCAAAATCATAATTTTAATGTATCAAAACTGAGTTAGAAGACATTAATAATTAGGCAATAGTAGATTGTCTGAGAAAGCACTCTACTCCTTCATGTGTAGCAAAACAAATTATGCATAAAACTATTTACTGTATCACCGAACCTCTGAAGCTTGTATGTCAAATTATCTTATCTTTCTAATCTTTGATCTCGGGAACAGGCTGGGATCGTGAAAAAGGAGCATATCAAAATTCATGGTTTTTGAGTTCCAGCCTTTGCCTTTTTGCTCTGGCCGTTGGATACTGTGTCAGAGCTGAAGATGATATGTGCAGATACTTTAAATTCAGTTGTGTGCCAGTGATCTTTTAAATTTATTATCACGTCTTTAATTTCTCTTTGTTTCCCTGTGTCATGCGCGATGTTGACCGCACTTTTCTGTGTGTTTGTGGGGCTTTATTATCGGTATCCATTGTATGGATTAACTCAATATTTCCCCTTTATGTATGAAGAACGTGATATGAAGCATGATTCTGGGAGATTCATACATTTATAAACCGTCAAATTTGGTATTAAAATTTGGAGATGATGATTATGTTGGATTTGGTGGTAGTTTTGATGTAAGCCACTCGTTGTTCGTGTTCACGTCAGCACCGTGATATCCTCACCTACTACCGTCAAAGTGGTGGGGACGCTTTAAATCAAATCGCGGATAATAATTCATGTCCCCATAGCCAATTTAATAATCATTCTTTTGATCATGTAAACAATCAGCGGATGTTGTGGGTTTGAAGTGGATGACCAAACTATACGATAGACAAGGTACAGACTATATAATATATATAAAATACAAATTATGTAACATTGGCTCATTTTTATTTCCCTCGGCTCGATACCTCAGTTTTTGTTTGTCCTGAAAGGACCACCTATATTATTCTATCTTACGTTGGATGTCTTTCCTTGTGACTTGTGAGGGTACATAATGACACACGTGCCTATATTGACTGGTGGGCATTATTTCAACAATGCAACAACTTTGGGGTCGTTCGAGGCTCGTATACCCATGTGTAATACTCCAATTCTTCGTTATTCAAGAGACAAATAATGACACGTGTTTTTTTCATGCAGATCCATATGTTCATTAACTATATACAATATTAATTAAATATGTATATGTAAATTTATAAATTTAATTTCAAAAACTTGATTAAACAAAACACATATAATATAAAATAATATAGATTGAAACAAACTTAAAAAAATGTTTATTCATTCAGACAATATACTATATAGAAAGTAACAGAAACTACAAATTTAGATGTAGATGAAATGACACGCAGAATATATAGATATTACAGTCGAATGAAATAAAATGTTTTAAAAAAAGGAAATAGAATGTAATATGTAAAATCCTTCGTAGTACTGAATTAAGCTTTTTTTCCAACACGTTAAAAGGTACCACAAGGGTTTATACACAAAGAACGGGCAAACCATAGTCATAATTTTAAAATATGGCTAATTAGTATTAATTATTTATTAATATAAAAATGTGAAAGTATTACATGTGTCATTTGATAATGAAAAAATAAACATGTTACATTAATTATGTCCGTATGACGGAGTCGGAAATATGACTTCTTCTGGACTAAAATTTTAAACTCTATAAATTTTTAATATATTAAATTGATCTACACGGGCTAATATTATATTATTTTAAAATTATATAAAATTTACATATACTTTTTTTTATAGGAGTCTTTGGCTCCGCCCCGGCGTACATAATTAAAAAACATATGGATGATCGATAATTTTATAAATACGTATATATTGAAAAAAATTGTGAGTCCTTGTAACCTTTAGATTAAGAGTTGGAGCAAATCCATATTTTTTAATTATTTTCACTTTCCCCGTTCCTCTATAAAGAAGCAGCTCTTGTAGCATGCCTAATTGTATGTCATGGGAAAATGGCTTCAACACGTCAACCTCTGCTAAGTGCCCCTCAAAATACCAAGTTCCTCTACTTAGCTCCAGCCATTTTCGCTCTACTCGTTTCCGCTGTTTTTCTTGCTCCAAATCTTGTCAAAATAATCCAAAATGACCAGTCAAACGCTTCATATATCTGCCAACGAGCTTTACATCTTGAAACGTGCCAAAATTTTGTGTCTGAAGTCGTCTCCCATGGTGTTAAGCCCCAAAATACCACTGTTATCCTGCAAAAAATGTTGGTGAAGCAAGCCCGTCTAATGAGACACGCTTCTTTACATGCTAGAAAACTGAGAAATCAGATGAATCAGCAAAATGAACAGGGGGCTCTAGCGGACTGTCTTGAGCTAATAGACTCATCCATTGATCTAGTTCTTGACTCGATCAAAGCTCTTATGGATCCAACTGGCATGTCTCCCGCCGATGCACAAACATGGCTAAGTGGCGTGCTCACTAACCACGTCACCTGCTTCGATGGGTTCAAAACTTCATCAAGAAAATCAATGGAAGCCATTCTTGAAGACCTTATATTGAGGGCGAGGGCTTCTTTGGCAAGAATATACAGGAATGACACTCACTGGTGCGAGAGGAATGCTGCTGCCTTCATGGATCAGCCCAGTGGACAGGAAATTGCTGCAGAAGTCGGCTAGTGACATAAAAGCTGACCTAGTTGTAGCAAAAGATGGCTCAGGGAAATACAAGACAGTAGCAGAAGCAATTGCAGCAGCGCCTGACAAGAGCAAGACTCGTTTCGTGATCTATGTTAAGAAAGGGACGTACAAGGAGAATGTTTCAGTGGGCAAGAAGAAGAAGAATCTGATGATTGTCGGAGATGGTATGAATTCCACAATTATAACAGGTGATCTTAATGTTGTTGATGGATCCACCACCTTCAACTCTGCTACTCTTGGTAAGATGTCAGATTATTCGAATACTTACCTAAATTACTCGACTTTTTTCAAATGGTGTCCAACACTAGTGACACGCTTTTTTATACACTGCAGCCGCAGTTGGAGAGGGATTTATACTACAAGACATATGCATACAAAACACAGCCGGGCCGGAGAAGCACCAGGCGGTGGCTCTACGCGTCGGTGCCGATAAATCTGTAATAAACCGCTGCCGCCTCGACGCTTTCCAAGACACACTGTACGCGCATTCTCAACGGCAATTTTACAGAGAGAGCTACGTAACGGGAACAGTTGACTTCATATTCGGCAACTCAGCAGTGGTGTTCCAGAAGTGCAAACTGGCGGCCCGAAAACCCATGGCAAAACAGAAAAACATGGTCACGGCTCAAGGAAGAACCGATCCGAATCAGAACACAGGCACTTCGATCCAAGATTGTGAAATAATCGCCAGTGATGACCTCCAACCGGTACAAAGTTCTTTTCGTACTTACCTTGGCCGTCCATGGAAGGAGTACTCGAGGACTGTGGTCATGCAGTCCAAAATCGGCAGCCTCATTGATCCGGCAGGATGGGCGGAGTGGAATGGGGATTTTGCGCAGAAGACTTTGTACTATGGGGAGTACTTGAATCAGGGGCCTGGGGCTGGAACCAGCAAGAGGGTGAACTGGCCTGGGTATCACGTTCTTACTGACTCGGCCGACGCCATGAAATTTACAGTGAAGGAATTGATCCAGGGTGGGGATTGGTTGAGTGCCACTGGTGTAGCTTACACCGAAGGACTGTAATGTTTCGTGGGTATTGGCTTTGAGTTTGAACTGTAATATCTCCCAATAATTTTGTGTGAATTTGGTTTCGCTTTCTCGCAAAATAAGTGATATATGATATATGTAATTTTTGTTCAAGAAAACATATTGTAGAAATAAATATTTAAAATAAATTTGAGATTTTTTGAGAGATTTATAAAATAGAATAATGTGTTTGGATGATTGAAATAATCTAATCTAACGTAGATATAAATATATGACTTTTAATTATGAATTTTTTAATATATCCTTATTCATTTAAGATAGAAAAATAAATTTTAATGATTTTTTTTTTAATTCATTCTCAATCTTAAATGACTTTGAACAAAAATGTATATTAAATTCATTAATTTAGCAACGGTTTTACTTTGTTGCTACTAAAAGTAGTTACTAAAGTGGGTGAATTTCTTCATGGTTGCTAATGAGTATTTAATGTTTCATGTTATCTTATATTGTTGATTTATCTTTTCTTTTATTTTACATATAAATACATCAATTTTATAACAAGTTGATTTTTAAATATGAACTAAAGGGGGTGTATTCAATGTAGGAGATTTATTGACTTTTAATAACTTTTGTAGATTTTAAAAGTCTAGATGTATTCAATCAAGGCTTTTGCATACTCTATAGAAGTCTGGTGATATCAAAATAGATTTTCATTGAGTTTTAAAAAGTCAAGTAGTATTCAACATTGACTTTTAAAAACTCTATAAAAGTCTAGAGGTATTCAAATTTTTCAATAGACTTTTAATAACTTCATGGAATTCGTTAACATACAAACATTAAAGCCTAAGGTATAACTATAAATGGTTAAAAATTGTATTTGGTTCAACCGAAAGATTTGGATGGATTTTTAAAACTTCTAACTCATACACAAGCTATTTATTTCACTCTATGTTGCTTCACATTACATCTCTTCTTATCTTCTCTCATCTCATCTATTTCTATCACTCTCTTAAATTTTCGAAATTTATCTCTATATTTTCATCTTTTCTTATCAAAATTTTCATTTTTTGGCTGCTTTTTTATTTAATAATTTTTTATTTTAATATCATAAGAAATTTTGAATTCTAGATTTGATTTTGTTATTTTTATTTTATGATTTATACAAATTAATATAATATTCAATAATAATAAAAGATGATCCAAAAAATGCCGCTTAATTCTTAATAATTGAATAGGCTCGCAACAACAATGATTTTTAAATTCTTTTTAGCAGTTTTCAATTAATGTGTAAGCTATGATATTTTTATACAAAATTATATCCACATAATGATAAATAATATTTTTTTCACATGTATATTATCTATTCAAAAACAATGTTACAGATTAATCAATTGATGTATTTTAAAAATTTACAAACATGCATACATACCCACATATATATGTAAAGATTAAATGATTTAACTTTTAAATAAGTAAATTTACTTATTAATATAAATACTGAAAAAATATTTCAAACTGAATATGTTATATATGTTAACTAATTATTAGTTCATAATATGTTATAATTAATTATAAAATTCTATAAAAAAATTCTCAAAATTCTATAAAAATCTTGCAAAAAAATCTACATGAATCCAAGTAAATCTGTTTATAAATCTATGAGATTCTGTATAAGTCAATAAAAATCTATTAAATCCATAGAAGTAAAAAGTCATTAAAAGTCATCAAAAGTCTGAATTGAATACACCCCACCAAGAAACATCATACTTTTTTTTAAATTTAAATATGATATTTTGTTTTTGTGACACTATTTTTTTCTTTTATATATATATATATATATATATATATATATATATATTATGTTTGCAGGTATTTTTGTGCTTATTGTTTTTATTTAACATTGTTTAAAATATTATATGTATATTAAAATTTTAATATTTCAGATATAACTAATAAATTTGATAAATTTTCAACTCTATTGTATGTTTCCAACTTTGTTAGACTACTATAAATACATTAGATTATTATAAAATAATTTTTTCAGGAACTTACGAATTTTTTATGTATTTAAATTATATTTATTAGTTAATATCAAAAAAATTATTAAACTCTTGATATTTTTATGTAGATGATAAGAAATGTTAAATGATGACAAATTTCAATAAATTGATTTAAGTAATAATTAAATAAATAGTAGATCAATAATTTAGTTATTTCAGTTATGATTCATTACGTGTTATTATAATATTTTACATAATAATGTTTTTAAATTTAAATTTCTCATTATTATATATTTTGTTACCCAATTTTCAATTTTATTCTAAACACAATACAAATAATGATTGTATTAACATTATTCTACTACGAAATCATATATATATATATATATATTGATTTGTTGTCTTGTTTGTTTTTTTCATTATTAAATAATTAATTAATTTTTCATTGTAATGATGAAACTATATACATAAAAAAATAATTTTTCTTCTTTACCACATAGCGCACAGGCCCCTCCATAAGGTTGTCACCCAAAAATTAATATATATGTTTAAATTATTATTATTATTAATTAAACTTATTTTATGTTCGATAAAAATTTTTGATCCGTGGGAATATATTTGATTTTGATAAATAATTTTTAGAATGTAAAATCGCATCCACATCAGATTTGTTAGGAGTTTGCATGTGATAAATGATTGAGTAATGCAGCCAAAATTTATTTAATTGATGGGGTCCTCCGACCTAGTCTTTCACTTGAGTGAATAATTCAACCGATAGAACCATAATATTCCTCGATTTTGTAAGGATATGCTAGTCGGTCCTTGAGGAAGGATGTCCGACATTTAGGTTGCAACATGAATGGTAATACCTGGATTGAAGTCGGGTCGGGCAATGAAGTTTACGTGGTTGATTCCATCCTACATGTAGGGGCACTACCCCATGATAGAATCAATGTGTGGGAATCTTGTCCATCCAAACCATGTAGAGGCAGTGTCCCACATGTAGCATCGAAGCTACCGGTTTACGTCATTGCTAATAACTAGCCACATGGAGCAAATTTTGTATTTAAACTGAGTTAATGGAATTAATTTCGCAAAATGTTTGAACAAAACGACTTAAAATAATTTAAATATCCAAAATAAACGAAGTTAGAGTTCTTTAGGAAAAATAAAGAAGAAGAAATTTTTGAAATTTTTCCTTTGATTTTAGTTTATTCTACCCTTTCGATTTTGATTGATAAAGATAATCGGATTTGAAGAATTTTGTAAAAATTAATAAATTACTGAATTTATCTAATTAATTGAGTCAAATGAGTTAATGTATAATACACCATGTTTTGGCCTCTGCAAAATGACATGTTGGACTGTACACAATTTTTTCCCTTTCTAGGTGAATGAAGTATTGCATTTATACGCCATGTTTTGGCCTCCGCAAGAATGGCAAAAACTAGAGGAAGAAAACGCTTCTTAAATTTAGTTCCTACAAAAATCGTGTGTCTCATGTTAGCCTATGCCAGCAGTGACTAACATTAATGTTTTCTCGTCTCAGTTTCGATCATTTTTCTTCTTATCACCTTCATGCACCGTGTCCAATTTCACGGGGCATTGCCTGGTGATCTCTGAAAACTATACATTTCCGGCTCTCAGCCGAGCCCCACGCTGCCTTTTTATATTATTCAACGTCAATAATTTTAAAAACAAAAACAAGAATTTGAAAACAAATCCACGTTTATTAACACAAATGTTGGCAAGAAAATCAGGCATGAGAATACAATGGTTCTGTGTTTTAATTGTCCTGTTTCTATCCACCATCAACGTCTCCAATGCTCAAGATTATGACACCCCGGAAACACCACCTCCGGAACAAGAAAACTGCGGTGGAATCTTCGTCTCCTACACATTCATGGGACGAGAGAAAGAGTACCCGTTTGTAAAGAATGTGTCAGCTCAGGCATGGTCATTCAAGGCCATGTTAACTGTTCTCAATGCTGGGGCTCAAGAACTGAAATCTTGGAAAGTTTTCATCGGCTTTCAGTATCGAGAGCTGCTGGTTTCTGCCGACGGTGCTGTGGTGGTTGATGGAGATGGATATCCTGTCCGAGTCGGGAATAATGGAACGACTCTCGCAGGGTATCCGCAGTCTGATTTGAAAACTGCGATAGATACTGCTAATGATTATGGTCAGATGATGGTGGAGGTCAATCTCAAAGGAACACAATTTGGGCTCGGAACTAAAGGGACTCCCATGCCTAAAAAACTTAAGCTTGTTAATGAAGGGTACAAATGCCCTGCAGCCACACGAAAAGGTACCGCCTATACCGCAAACATCATGTCTTTTGCGAATATATGTTAGTTATATCGTTTACCAGGACATGCAGAATTTGCACTACAAATGGTGCTTTAACATTCTATGTTAAAATGCATTCATTCCCTTGTCTTTGTTTGAGGGTGGTGAGAAGTTTTGGCATTTGGGTGGATTTTATTCAATGTATTTGTATAATGGGATCTAGTTTTCCTAGTGAATAACGTCTCATCTGATTTTGAATCACCTTAAAATACATCTTTATATACAAGACGTATGGTCTTCCTATCTTATGGTTCGTCAGTACCTGATGTTTGGAAATTGTTTGGAGTATGACGGATGCTAGCTTAGTAAAATTGGAAATTGACTGTTTCAGGAAGTTACATGCATGTCTGCTGCAAAAGGGACCCAAAATACAAAGACAGACTTAAAAGCAAGTTCTTGCCTCGAAAGTACGGTGATCTCTCCTTCACATACGATGTTCTTCGGGCATACGAGAACAAATATCTTGCACAAGTCACCATAGACAACAACCATCCACTTGGTCGTCTTGATCAATGGAACTTGACTTGGGAGTGGATGAGAAACGAGTTCATTTATGATATGAGGGGCGCTTATACTCACATAAAAGATCCTTCGGAATGCATTTACGGCCCTCAAGGGCAGTACTACCAGGATTTTGATTTTTCTAATGTAATGAACTGCCAAAAGAAGCCAGTTATGGCAGACTTACCTCCTGAGAAGGAGAACGACGACAAGGTCGGTAGGTTGCCAAATTGCTGCAAGAATGGTACTTTGTTGCCAAAGACAATGAATGAGACTCAGGCAACAGCCATTTTCCAGTTAGAAGTGTTCAAACTTCCGCCCGACTTGAACAGAACCGCTATTTATCCACCTCAAAATTGGAAGATCGAAGGCCGACTCAACCCGACTTACAAGTGCGGCACTCCTATTAGAGTTGATCCAACAGAGTTCCCTGATCCTTCCGGGATTGCCGCACAAACTTTTGCAGTAGCAAGTTGGCAAGTGACTTGCAATATGACTCGCCCCAAGCCGAAACAATCTAAATGCTGCGTGTCCTACTCAGCTTACTATACTGATTCAGTTGTTCCTTGCAACACTTGTGCATGCGGATGTGACGAAAAAGCTCGTTGTGATAAAAACTCGGCTCCTTTGCCTCTTCCCGCAGATGCCCTTTTGGTACCATTCGTCAACAGAACAGAGAAAGCTAAAGCTTGGGCCAACATTAAGAACAAGAATCTACCAACAAAATTGCCTTGTCCGGACAACTGTGGAGTGAGCATAAACTGGCACATTGACTCAGATTATAACAATGGATGGACAGCGAGAATAACACTTTTCAACTGGGATGATTTCGCATTTTCTGATTGGTTTTCTGCCGTCCAGTTAAAGAAAGCTTTCCCTGGTTTTGAAAAAGCTTACTCATTCAACGGCACAAAGCTACCTCAAGTCAATAGCACCATTTTCATGCAAGGCCTGCCTGGATTAAACTACTTGGTTGGAGAGGTAAATGGGACTCACCCTGAAAGAGATCCTAGAGTTCCTGGAAAGCAACAATCGGTACTTTCATTCTCCAAGAAACATATACCTAATTTAAACATACCACAAGGGGATGGATTCCCTTCGAAAGTTTTCTTCAACGGGGAGGAGTGTTCTCTTCCAACAGAGTTGCCTCGTAGAAGCGACGCCCCACGATCTCGATTTGGGCTGGTTTCACCGGTTCTGCTTTCCCTGCTGACTTTTCTGCTTCTGACATTCAGCTTTAATTGATGAAAGCTCAGAATTTTCTTCTGGCATAGAGAAGCTTCTGTGAAAAACTTAACATCAGTCTAAATTTTATGTAAAATGGGTAAGTTTCATGATATAATTTTATCTACTCTTTCCTTTACAGTAAATGGAGGCAGTGATGTGTATTTTTAAGAAGATAAAAGAAACTCCGCAGCATGGTCAAGACAATTCTAGTTCAACAAGCAGATATAGTTTGAGATTTATGGGCATTTGTTTGCAAGAATAATACACTTTCTGTAGTTTATACTAATGTAGAAAAAACAATATTTGTTTTCCTGTTATTCATGTTTATGTTCTTTCCAGGTGTTTCTGAAAAGAACATCCATACCCTATATTTTGATACTTTTAGGATCTTTTATCACAATTTTTTGGTTCTCTCATTTTTGTCAGGCATAACAGCACTTAGACAGCTAGCTTTAAATCTGTACGTATGTGGCATTAGATCTGTTTAAGCTCAGATCAAGAAATTCAAACTGCAGCATAAACATGAAATTGAGCAATCCGGGGTCCATTTGGAGGAAAAAACCCATTATTCTACCAACCGCTGACTAAATTTATGGGCATTCATTTTTATAATTAATTTTTTAAAAAAAATTATGGCCGACTCTGCAATTTTAATGCTTGCAAGCTGTCACGTATCTGCGGCATCCGCTCTATAACAAAGCAGACGCTGCAGATGAATTGATTACAATTCCACATTCATTGCGACACTTTTTGTTCAACGCGCATTTGAAATTTTTGTGCGTCTACAAATTTCATATGTCGAGAGTTCATGTTAGTTTATCATTTGTTTCAGAATGACTGCAAATCGACATCACAAAAATTATAGTGTTTTTCATTTACAAGCATACATATCTCGCATACGCATACGGTGGAAGAATGACAACATATGTGTCGAGTTGTTGGGATTTGACATTTATGTTGATAAAATTTTGGAAAATAATAAATGCATAGTAATGTTAGCAAAATTGTATGTGAACAAAACTTCGGTTAAAATGAAATAAATCGATCGAACCAGTTAAATTAAAAAATCCGATTTGGTAAAATTCGGAAATCCAATTTTTGTTTTTCTAAAAAACCGGTCAAATTGATTTAGTTTCGTTTTTATTTAATTTGGATTGGATAAATCAATTTTCTTAATAAGCTTCAACTTTTTATACTCAGTTTTTTAATATATTTTTCCAGATTTTGATTAATTTGTATACATATCAAAATAATTGAATTTAATTTGGTTCGATTTTTTATTTTAACTTTGGCAAAAACTCGTGTGAGACGGTCTCACGGGTCGTATTTTGTGAGACGAATATCTTATTTGGATCATCCATGAAAAATTATTACTTTTTATGCTAAAAGTATTTATTTTTATTGTGAATATCGGTAGAGTTGACTCATCTCATCTCGGTAGAGTTAATAAGCTTGTTGTAGGAAGTAATGGTATTAATTAAAAAACAAAAAGAAGAAGCATGGCATGGCATGACAACTAAAAGAAAAACAATTGATGTTCTTTTATTGATAACATTTATGTTTCGTACAAACGGTTCCAATTATTGAAGTTCAAGTTTTGAGAAAGATTTAAAACTTACATAACAGAAATGTTAACATCCTATGACTGTTTGTCAGCGGTATATATAGTTCAGAAAAAACTACACAAGCAAATTGTGGAATTCAAGACATGATCCCTCTTTTGTATAGTAAAGGTATGATGTCAGAGATCAGACTAGCATAAATATAATTGGGGCTGCTCAAATTTCAGACCAGATTGAGGTTGATGTTCCAAGGCACAGCCAAGATATTAGTTACACCTGCTCCTGTGTCATGCATTTTTGGCCTGCAAGGACATTTTAACAAAAACAACGGGTCAGAGGGAAGAGATTAATTTATAACAAGGGGCGTTCGTTGCATGTTTCATTGGTTATGAAACAAAACAACTCATGTTGCCTCATTATACAGCAATTCACATGTTTTTACTTCCAAATACGTTTGCGTTTGGTTGCATCATTTTCCACAATGTTCGTCCTTGCCTTTCGTTTTCCACAGATCACACACTAGTTTTTCAGCGTTTATGTGTACAGGTAGCATGCTAACACGTTCTAACACACACACACACACAGAGAAGCCTTCTGCAATTAAATCTTGGCGTATCTAGGAAGAAAAATACATAACATAGACACACTCCAGTGCAATTGGAAAGTAATTTCAGTGCAATAACAGGTTGTTAATAAGAACAAGGCGAAATAATGCTGAAGCTAAGGTTGATCGATACCTTTTTTAGATATTTCTTGTGAAGCTTCATGGCACCCGTGCATGCTTTTCTGGCATCAAGATTTCCAGTCATATCATTCAATATCTGAAATGTAAATTACACCACACCACTTGAGTATTATACACCTTCAATGCATGAGACATACATTCCCCAGTACTATCAACGGTTTCCATAATAATGGTTCAACTAGGTTGTGAGACAATTTTTATGACAATCGCTACAAATTTTTTTAAATGGATCCCATTTATTCACCTTTCTCGACTTCTCAGATAGAGCTTTTTTTTTCAAGCCTATGACAAGCATAATCACCTCGAGTTATACTATTTCAGAATGTAAATACACAGTTTTGTTAAGCTGCGAAAATGAAAACCCAGATATCATGAACTCATGAAGCTAACCTTAACAACATCATCTAAGCCTCTGGCTTCTGCTAACAACTTTGAACTCTTATCTTTTAGTACACTGGCAACTAAAAAAACTGAAATAGGCAGAGGTGCAGCAGCATTTTTGCCTCCATTTCTCAGGTTCTCTCTTTCAAATTTTCCGCACTGTCTTGTTGATTTGACTTTCCCTTTAGATCCCTCCGACTTTTCATGAGTTGATTCATGCTCCTCGTACATGGAGAATAAGTCAGGATCATATTCTAGGGCCCACATCATCTGTTAAAAGAAAACAAAAGCAAGAAAAACAACAAAATATTTTTACTTCGAAAAAAGCCTGACAAGCAATAGGAGTATAATTTTCAAAAGACACTAAAAGATTACATCAAATGATGATAAATAAAAACTACCTCGGCAGTTGGAAACAATTATTTTGAACTTACAGATATTTAGCATACGATATGCTGATAGATATAAAGGGGACAACCTACTCAATCAAGAATTTAACAAGCTTCGGTCCATACTTCAAACACTTGACAACTATGACTAAGGCCATTTAACATGGATTCTAAGAAAAGATTGGATGTTTGGTGAATTAGAAATGAATTTGATAAAACCAACATTTGACATACGATAAGGCACAATTTTCAGAGAAAATAGGCTCGTCTTTTCCTGTTGCTATAAGACAACAGGTTTTGAGAAGTTGCATGGCTAGCTTCAACAGTCTTGCAAGCATTCAAAAACTTCTCAAAACCAAACAAGGTCAGCTGGCAAGCGACTAGATTCTCAGGCCAAAAACCAGCAGTCCATTCATTGGGTAACTTGTATTACCCCATTTCTCTTTCACATGCTGAACTCAGTTTTCCATGCCAAAAATATACTGTATCTAAGAAGACATCCTTTTTAGGCTAGTCATTAAACTAATTTCCAAAACGTATAAAATGGGATTCTCCATTATTTCAGTGAAGAAACTTGTCTATAAGAATGTGAAACCATACTATCATGTTCCTGAAATTTTGCATTAAGTTTATGCTAAAATTTTACGGATGTAAAAGAAGCCTAAAAATAGTTTAAACAAATAAAAGGAGATGGAAAATATGTATATACAAACAATTACCTCCCAAAGGTATAATGAATCCCCAAAAGAGAATTCCCGACGAAACAAGACCATGAGCATTCGGAAAGCAAACAGATAATCACCCCCACCCAGGGTTTCTGTTTTCAATATAAAAACATGTTACTTTCTCATATGGCCACAAAATTGAATTAAGCATAAGAACCAAACTGCGTTGACATTGAAGACAAAATTATGAAACTCTTGAAACCTAAATAGCTAGTATCTTTCTCTATTCTCTGACTTTCAATTAATTATTTTATCCGTTACCCTTTCTGTAACTTTTTAATATTGCTGACTAGCAGTAAGCGAAAAAAAATATGAGAAAATGGAACAAATGATCAACGGTTACATTGGTAGACAGAAATTAGGAAAACAACTGATAACTCCGTACCTAAGTGCTGATGAAGTTTAGGATCAACAACTTGAGTTATTGATGCAAGATTAACAAGTTGCTCCTCCACCCCAACAGAGTTCCCGGTGCATCTGAAATTCCCTCGCTTCACAATTTTATAATTTAATAAGTATCAGATGAAGATGAAGCAGTGAGAAGGAGTTAAATAAGTGCATGAAATCCCATCTGTCAAATATTTCGTAGAAGGAACTTTTTTGTCGCATCATTAATATGTCATCGTATATTAAAAAAAAAGAAGAAAAAGACTAAATGAATGGTACCAATTTCCGCATCAAACGTTCAAAGCACCAGAATGCATCGGCTTCATCATCAAGGAGAACAATCATAGGAGAGCAAAGATCACTCATGCCTGTTCAGCATGCAAAATGTCAAAACGCGCCACGTTGTTCAGCATGCAAGTTTATACCGAGATAATATAGGTATATACATAAAAAATCAACCACATCATCATGACCCATTGGTAGACTTATAATTGGAAATGCAGGGTAAAGATTAAGTTCCTGAATTTATTTCAAGCCAAAATATAAAATTGAGTTTGGATAGAGAAGTTGCAGCTTAAAAAAACATTTAATAAGTTCAGTTTTTTAAGTACTTTTATTAAAAAAAGAAGAAGCGGTTTTGACTTTTAATAAATGTTAAAAAGTGATTTTGTTTTAATTTTTAAAAAGAATTAGAAGTAAAAGCCAAAAAACCATAAATTCCAGCTTCTAAAAAAACACATTTTTAAGTGCTTTTTTAAAATGGCTTTTGTGACCAAACACTACATTTTTTAAGAAAATAATTTTTTTAAAAAAAATGCTTTTAACCCATGCCTTCTCTAATCAAACGGGCTCTAAATCACAGAGCATATTTACATGTACAGGTGATTCTGTATGAACTAGAAAAACATGTGTTACGGTACACTTAATTTAAACAATTAAGATATTGATTGATTTCAGATTTTATATTTCACAAAATAAAAAGAGAACCGAGTATTAGGAATTATGTTGAAAGTTTATGAAGAGTAGCAACTATTCTCTTCAGCAACTTACTAGAGAATTGGTGTTTGTGATACTCATAATTTATAAAGCACAATAATGGATTCCTCAAGTAACTTTGATTTATCATTTTTGAATAGCATATGGAGGCAAAACCTTTAAAGTATCACTTGTGTAAGCCCTTGGGCACACGATGTGATAGGTGTGTTGATTAAAACAATGTTTTTGCAATGATAAATAGTTAACTAGACTAAGGCACATGTAGAGAACAATTAAAGAAGATAAATGTCGCTATTGTGTTATCTATCAACTAACTTTCTGCTAGAGGAGTCAGTGTCCCTGGACCTTGGTCCAAGGTTGTAAAATCCCAAGAGAGACAGAGAGGTGAGAGAGAGACTCTTGTGACTTAACCTTGGCCGTACCCGACATCGATATCAAACCAGGAGTAGACAGCCAGTATATCCCAAAGTTTTGACAAATTTTCTTGCTTTTCAAAAAATACCAGCGTCCTGTCAGTACGAACCACATCGAGACCTGACAAATATATCAATTCTCAAATTAGAAACACATAAAACCAACAAAAATTTGTTAATAATTCCGTACAGAAATAAGTTAATAAGCATCATACTTTGTCATGGGATACCGACAAAAGCGATGAAAATAAGCATTTTTGACAGAATTAAATGCCAACCTATCTGATGTAATGTAAGTTTCCACTGGATTTCTTTCTTGTCCAGATGTTGATGCCCGTTTGATTTATTCATTGTGTGGGAGCCACCAGAAGCATCTGTGTTACATGATAAACTTCAGAATCTTAATATCAAAGTGCAGCTATAATGTTGTTCATATCTTTATGGATTTCCAGTTGGTACTGAATTAAATACCAGCTGTGGTTCCATGATTACCATTTTCCTCATTTAGAGATGCAGAATTAATTTGTTGAAGTACGATTGGATCTTTAGTAGGTTCACCATCTTCAGTGATGATCGGTGCAGTGACAAACTTGCCACTTCCAATCAATGGAAACATTTGTCGGCATTCTTCTTTCAACATTGCATACTTCACTCTGAAAGGATACATGGAAACGACTCCATGATTAGGTAGTGCATTACTAAATTAACTCAGGAAAGTTATTGTGTGTTCTAACAAGTGTTAGACAAAATTTTAAATTTTATTCTAACATATATCAATCACTTAGTATTAATGTAAATTATTTATCAATTTACTAATAATTCAAAAAAATGAGAGGACTGCCGAATAGATATTGGTTTAGCAGTGTAATCCAAATATCATAGTCATTGAATTAGGTCAACAAAAGGAGTTCATTTTTTTTATGAGCAGAATAAACAACAGAAAACCGACTGAATTGAATAACAGATATATTTATCTATGCCTTCATATTGTTATTGTCAGACCAACAGTTAATCCTTATCACACGACATCATCTCATGCTTCATAAGCAACAGCTGCAAGTGCTTACTTCATGTACCCGACAAGGGAAGTCTGATGTTCCAAACGATGACAAATACAGTAGCATTTTTGGGATACAAGTTATATCCTTAACAAAATAATAAGAACAAGTACCTTCGGCGTTGTCGTATTTGATCTCTTTCGTCAAAACTGCTCTTAGGATCATAACAACCCAATAAAAATTCCCAAACATCTCCTCTGATTGATGGATGAATTCCCTTTGAGACATACGATGATAAAAAAAATATTTCACAACCATAACATTTGTCAAAAATCACCAATAAAAATTCACAAAATCTTTATCATGTTAGTGGAACACCTGACAATATTGCATTTGATAGATGATCTCAGGCAAAACAATTAAACTAAAAATAATAATAAATTCACATATTCTCCCTACAGACCAAAAAACTATGAATTAATATCACTTTTTTTTGTGGAAGAGGAAGCTGTAGACAGAGAGTGCAAAACATAGATAAAAAGAGATACATTCACATACACGTGCCAAGATATAATATATTACTTCATGTCGAAGGGGTCTGCGACAAATCCCTATAAAAAAAGCTTACCCCACGATGAATACGACTGAGTGTTTTGCCAATATCAAGATAACCTTCTGTAGAGAAAGCAGCATTCCATTTCCGTGCACTTAAAGTTTTTCCAGCCTGATAATTCAGAAAAAGAAGTTGCTTAAACATAGATGGAGTTAAAGGAGAAGAGGAATGTGCTTGAATTTTCTACGAAATCAAAATAAAATCTCTCATTATATGATACCAGAAAATGACACACAATACTCATGCTTAATGTTATAGGCATGCATAATCTAATGGCATTGCTTCATTCATCCAACAAGCAAGATTCTGGCATTGAAAAGTAAATAGTACTATAACAAGTTGTTATTCAACTTGTCAAAGATCTCCTGATTTAGTTTCATCATTCTACGCCCCATGTTAAAAGAAAACAATTTCACGGCAGTCAAAACACCAATTTTAAATATATTCATGCACGTCCTGATTGTATAATAGAAAAAACATTTTCTTTTCACTCCAAGGATCTAAAAAACTTTTCTTACTCAAAAGATAGACAATAGGTTGTCCTCCAATTGCCATTCTTCTTCAGATTACTCGGACCTAAATTTTACAATCTCATAGCTCTACCTAATCTCATCAAACACAGCTAGGTTCGAGAAATTTATGGGCAAATCCACCACTCTAAACAAAAATAAATTGTGGAAGAAAAACAGCATGCACAAAATTAGTGTTGGTAACAAATGCGTGAATCCTAGTGCCTAGCTTGCGTGAGCAGAGATTGGAGAATATTGGACCAGAATTCAGGAATATCATTTAGTTCCACAAATAAATAAAACCTTCAAAAGGAACTCCCCTTTTCAGATGCCACATAAAGCTTTGGCAATCATATTATAAGATTCTTCATGAAATTGGTCAGATTGGGGAACACAACGCTCACCAAATATGAATCAAACAAATGCAAAACAGCCACAAATCGGTAAATCACCATTAGTCTAGCATTCCGGTTATAACTAAATGGCTATAAACTGCAGAGTTAGAAAACTAAATCTCATTTACGATCAACAAGGAAAGAAACACCACACCTTGATCCTGAACTTGCTTTCGGGAACATCAGTGCATTCAGGCCGAACCTGGTAATAGGAATCAGCTGGAGTTCCTGGGTCCCTCCACATATTTCAAATACTTCACCCCAAATAAGTAAATTTATAGATAAAAATGGGAAATTTAACTTGAAAGGTCCTTTGAAAATCCAAAAACCCAGATAAGAAAAAAAAAAAAGAAATGTCAGCAAGAAAAGACCCACAGCCCCGAGATCAATCAGCTGACCTACCCTTTAACAAAGATCAGGGGCATTTCCAAACCAAGAAAATAATAATTATTATTTTATACAGTGTACATGCGCAAGACCAAGAAAATGATCTGTTCAGGTAGTTTGGTGGAAAGGAAAGACCATGAACACCATATTCACAGACAATGCCGTTTTATGCGTTTAATCTCTCCAGACTTTTATTCAATCTACCTGGTTTAACAGCTTCAAATGGAGCGAAAATGACGAGGGATCGACAACTATGTAGCCCACTTGCCTTGTTTCGCGGTTGATTTTCATGGAGGGAGTGGAGCGTGTGGACATCGCGCAAAACTTGTAGACTTTTTAACTGGGTCGAGTTGACTTTTCTATGGGCCTCGTCTTTGGATCATTAATGGGCCTTCTGGTCTGTTGTTTCAAGTCAACATGAGCCCAAAATCACTCAGATCGGATCCAACCCCTCCCAATTACGAGACCAAACGTTGATTATTTTTTTTCAAATCACTCATAAAATTTGAGATTATTTTTCAGTATAGTTGTCTCATGTTCAAGAATTTTTTCTTTAACAGTACCAAATATTCAAGTCATTTACCATCTATGCAATGCTAAATTAAAGTGACTTACTATTAAAATTCATCGATATGACCAATCTAATAATTAGATCAAGAACAAATATTTAAAAAATCACCCTTTAAACATATCTATTGCCTATTGGATACCATTTCCCAAAGTGCGAGACATGGAAAAATTCTTGATAATGATGAAGCAAAGTATAATACGTACTCATTTGTTGTCAGTGGAAGTTAAGAATAACAAAAGGCACCAAAAGCTTCATTCCCACCACTTGTGCAACCACACCTACATATACCCGGCTTTCTTGCTCACATCTTCATTTCATTAATTACCTTCAACAAAATCAAACATTTTTTAAGTACAAATTATATTGCCATTGGTTAGTTCTTGGCCTATTGGGTGCATTATTCAACAATGGCTCGATTTAATGTCATCTCTTTCTTGGGGATTTTCAATGTTTTATTGCTGATTAAGAAAAACGACGCATTTGAATTTAAGGTTGGTGGCTCCAAAGGTACTTGGGCAGCTCCTGCTGATCCTAATTCTTCCGAGTACAATCAATGGGCCGAAAGAAATCGGTTTCAAATCGGAGATTCCTTATGTAAGTACAATATCTTCCTGTAGAGATATTTGGATTGAAAATAAAAAATATTTTAATGATATATCTTCAATGACATTAATGATATTGTTTCCTTGCAGTGTTTGTGTATGCTGCTGATCAAGATTCTGTTCTGCAAGTTAACAAAGATGATTATACAAACTGCAACATTGCGTCTCCTATTGCGAAAAACAACGATGGGCACACCGTGATCAAGCTGGATCAATCAGGGCCACATTATTTCATTAGTGGAGTGGATGATAATTGTCACAAAAATGAGAAGTTGGTAGTAGTTGTCATGGCAGATAGAAGCAATCGTTCTCCTCCGTCTCCGGCACCTTCTGGCGAAGAATCCCCTTCTCCACCTTCCGATGAGGACACAAACCCGACTGCAGCTCCCTCGCAGGAAGCTTCTCCTCCTAATAATGGTGCTTCTTCAATTGTTCATGGTGTCGTTGGAACCATTGGATTTGCGTTTCTTGGTTCGTCACTTGTTCTGGCTATTTAATGCGAATTCATATGTTGGAGTTGAAAAGGTTTTTTTTTTTTTTTTTTGAGATTGTTTTATGTGGATTTTGTGGAAAGATTTATTATTTGTATCAGATGATTCCAGTAACAAGATGACTCCAGCCAGAGTTGTATAGAACATTGACATGTTTGTGTGTTATAATTGTACAATTTAAAATAAATTGATTTGAATGTTGTTCCAAATCTTATTATGTATATTGTTCTAATTGTCAAAATATTTTATATTATAATATAATAATATTTACATCATTAAAGAATAATTTGTGATTTTAATTGGTTATCTGTTGTGATTTTGATTTTAGTCGTGCATTTTTTATTTTAGCACTTTAAATTTTTTTCTTAAAATATTGTATATCACCGTCATGTCTTTGTCTTGTGATTGAAATTGAAATTTAATAATAAGAATTAAAAGAAAAAAAGGAAAAAAGAAAAAATAAATATACTTTGATTAATTAAATTACAATTCTCAAAAATAAATAAATAAACGTTCTAAGCAGCTAGAGATGTCAATGGGGCGGGTATGGGGCGGGTTTGGCTAAACCCAAGACCCTCCCCATGAAAAAATTTTTGACCCATTACCCGCCCCACCCCAGTTAAATATTCTTCGGACCCACCCCACCTTGAATACGAAACGGGGCCGGGTAGATCCGTGAGACCCGTGAGATCCGAATTTTTTTAAAATAAAAAAGTAATCTTTCTTCTCACATGACTTAATTATGAAACAGACAAGCCTCTAAATACAACATTATGGAAAATTAATTCATGTCTTCGACCACACTTAATAATAACAAACAAAGTATTTTCACGACTTAAATAATTACATAAAAAAAAGAGTTACTAGCTCTCCAAAAAAATCTTGATATCCTCAAAAATAAGTCATAACATAATTTAAACAGATCAATATAAAATCAGCGAGTAGGCAATATTTCAGACACATTCTTCGGGATCATTTTCCTCTTCATCAAGAATGGTGGAACAAGTTGCTAAACTACTTGAAAAATTAACTAAAAATTAAATAGAGAAAGTACATTGAAAAAATAAAATTGTAATTTCAAATTGTAAAAAAATGTAATTTAAAGAGAGAAAGTACAGTAAAAAATTAAAATGAAAGTACAATAACAAAATAAAACTGTGATTTATTTACCTTTCACCTCACCACACAACCATCTTCGCAAGCACATCAATATCTCCAAAGTCGTTGGATTAAGTCTACTAAGATGAGGACCAACTATTCTTCCACTGTTGCTAAAAGCAGATTCAAATGCAACAGTTGACATAGGAATAGCTAAGATCGTTATGGTTGAGGTGAGCTACTAAAAAAATGAAAATTAATAAAAGTAAAACACTAGAATATTTATATCCACATATATGTGGCGGATATAAGACGGGTATTATAAGACCCATGACCCGTCCCATATCCAGACGGATCTGAAAAATTGGACCTGAGACCCACCCCATGACCCATTTAATATGCTCAAATCCACCTCATACACATGGATCATTGTGGGTCTGGGTAAAACCCGGACCCATTAACGTCCCTATAAGCAGCTTTGGTTCGTCGTTCGTTCCTCCGTCTTCTTGGAGGAAAACATTCACAACTGCTGAACAGTAATCCCATATTAGTAAAATAAAAAATAGTTAAAAAAAATCAATGGCAATCAAGACCGTGTTCGGAGCGATTCGAAATCGTTCGTTTTCTAGTCGTGTGTCTCCCTGCTATCGATCTGTAAGTCATCTTGTTGTCTTGTTCATAGCGGCTTAATTCGGTTCATTAACGACAATTGAAAGTGAAAACGAAGCGAGCACTATTTGGAAAAATATTTCTTGTGCTTTTGAGTAGCTAAGTATTCTGTATACTGAAGGCATGCCGAGGAAAAGATTGGATTTTTTTTGGATTTGGAAGGTGAAATATATTGGTTTAGGTTTAAGCTGACAGGGCGTGGGACAAGTATTTGAATTCGCTCTTGTTGAACTTAATATGCCAGCCACCGCTAAGTAATGCCATGACAATTTAGTTTCTTGATAAATTGATGATCAATATTTTGGAGCTTGAAGGAATGTTTTAATTGAATAAACATGGGTCTAAATTTCCTTCGTTTGCGCTTCTATTCAATGCCATGTTTAAGAAATGCCGCCTCTTTAATTTCTGGTAATGTAGTTTCTGAATGAATTACTCTCTTTCACAATTGAAAATTTTATCTTGAGATAACGTTTTGTGGATCCTATTTTGTTGACTGCATATAGCTCAGCACACTGGTTTTAGCTGAACATGATGGAGGCTCAATAAAAGCTTCATCGCTGAGTGCTGTGGAGGCTGCTAAATCTTTGGGTGATGACAACTCAGTATCTTTACTGCTTGCTGGTTCTGGTCCTTCCTTGCAAGAAGCAGCCGCTCATGCTGCTTCAATGCATCCTTCCATTTCTAAGGTATTTTTTATCCAATTTTTTATTTATTATCTTTCTATAGTTCCATAAATCTGTTGCGGATAACTTTTCAATTCAAGTGATTTTATCTTTTGTACAATTGAATGATAGATAAATCAAATGATAAATAAGCAGATATTAAAGGCGTACCTGTGAATGGAATATAGGCTCTAGGCAAATGCCTTATCAAACTGAATTGTGCCAAGAGGTAATATTTTAAATTGGATGTATGGAAAAAAAAACTTGCATGTCATGTACATTAGCATGCCAAAGTAATAAATAAGTAATCTTTCTAGTACAAGCACTAAGAACGATTATGACATTGGATTTCATTCAATGCTCAGTTAAATCGCGCCTTGGGCCTTCTAGGTGCTCCAAGATGCTTGCTTTGTGCCCAAACTACACACTTCACTAAAGGGATGTGCTTTGGCATGTCTCGAAGTGCAAAGGCTGCACGTTGCTGCGCCTTGAGCTTTGAGCACACTTTGAGGGTTTTTAATGATGGTTAAAAGGGTGGGATGATCCGGAGATGACAGCAGAAATGTTCATCTTTTTGCCAAATAAATATTAAACCGTCTCATCATCTAATTTAATTAGCTAGCCTTTTGGTATGATCAAATGGCTTTGAATAGCTACTATCGACATGTTTGGTGGGAAATAATGAAGTTTATTGTTTGTGCTCCCATGGTATATAAACCTCTCTTAGAAATACAGCTGAGAACTGTGAAAGTGTCTTTCTTTCACATGATAGGTAATCATGTATGAGAAAATGCAGTCCCTTTGTTTTCTAGAAAATGGAATCACTGCAACTTATACTTGTCAAGTGATCTTTAGCACCATACTTTGTTGGCAGAGAAATAGTTGGTCACTAGACCTAAAGAATCCAAGTGTACTTTTAGGTTGTGTTTGACTTGGTGGATTTGGATTTGAAGAAAGGATTTCAGAGTGGAATTTAACCGATATCAAAGTGGGAAGATTTCCAAATCCATTTGAATGACTAGAATATAAGTTAAAAATGGTAGTGAAGGAATTTGAAATCCAAAAAATTCATAGTTATGCAATCAGGTGCAATTGATTTATATAATGGATTCATCAATCCAATCCCTTGTGCTATTTGAAATTGGAACCCAATGAGCTAAAACTCGGGAAAAAGTTGATACTCTAGAAATCGCTTAGCAGTATATGACATACTACACTTTCCAGTTTCTGTTTTTGGATTCTGAAGTTTGCCAGATGCTTGTTATACAGGTTCTTATTGCTGATTCAGACAAGTTTACCTATCCTCTGGCAGAACCATGGGCTCAACTAGTACGTATAGTGCAGCAAAAGGGCAGCTACTCACATATAATTGCTGGATCAGGTTCTTTTGGGAAGAATATTCTCCCTCGTGCATCTGCTCTGCTGGACATTTCTCCAATCACTGATGTCACGGAGATTCATGGATCTCATCTCTTTGTCAGGTGATTGAAACAGTTGATTTTAACCAGCAGTAATTTCGTTTTCTTATGGGACAAAAAGATTTATTGATTTCTGTTTAACCACTTTTTTGTATGGCAGGCCAATATATGCTGGTAATGCTCTGAGTACTGTTCGTTATACTGGCACCAACCCTTGCATGTTGACAATTAGATCTACGTCTTTCCCACTGGGACCAACGTTGACTCGTTCAGATTCTGATGCTGCATCACTTGAGAAGGTTGATCTCTCTGCCTTAGACGAAGGTTTGTGCCAACGTATATTGCACACATTGAAGGATTAGAGTGGCTAGGTTTCCTTTGTTCTCTAACTCGTGTCTGATGCTCGATTATGTAAGTGGAGATTTTTGTCTAGCCTAATGAATTGAGACTGTGAATAGGCACGTTTGGCTATCAAATTGTAAGTACTCATAATTTCTATAGAACAGAAAATGATTGCTCTTTTTTTTCAGATGATGCAATTGGCAAATCAAAATACATAAATCTCTCACATCAGGATTCTGAACGCCCAGATCTAGGAAATGCACGTGTCGTGGTCACCGGAGGACGAGCTCTAAAAAGTGCCGAGAATTTCAAAATGATTGAAAAGCTTGCGGAGAAACTTGGTGCTGCAGGTTTTTCACAGAAATCTTATAGAATTATAGGGCACTGCACTCCTGCACGGTTTACCAGTGTGTACTAAAATTTAATTTTGTGGTGGATTATATCTTTGACTCTGAAGTACTTTATTATTTCATTCTTGTGTATATAAGAACCTTTCCTCAGTCTTGTTATTACTTTATATATCATCTTAAGAGAAAATTGTCATCTTATTTTTCATAGTTGGCGCCACCCGTGCTGCTGTTGATGCCGGATTTGTTCCAAATGAACTACAGGTAAGGAACAAAACTAATCTGGGTTTCTGAACAGCAAAAATCGCCTCAACATCACTTTTGTTCTTATTTGATGCTCTTCACTCTTTCAATAACAATCCATTTGTTGCTAATACAGTTTAATTTTTTTATACTTTTTATTGTTGTGTTTAGGTGCTATTACAATTAGCTGTCGATATATTTTTCGAGATATGTTATACATCGCAGTTTGATGCATAACATTGTTATAAATGACACACATCATGTTTTGTGAGTTTGTAGCTAAAACTTGCATCTCAAACCATATAAAGTGCTAATGATGATTAAACAACTCAGATGGTTCTCGATTTTGCCCAGTTTGCATGTATGCCTATGCTGATAAGGCCGTGTTATTCTACCAGATAGGTCAGACTGGGAAAATTGTCGCTCCTGAATTATACATGGCTTTTGGTGTTTCTGGAGCTATTCAACACTTGGCAGGCATCAGAGATTCTAAGGTCATTGTTGCTGTAAATAAAGATGCAGATGCACCGATTTTCCAGGTCCTTGTTGATCCATCACTCTCTTATATATATATTGAAATTTTGAAACTGTTACATTTAGTTGCCAATTGTGCAACTCTTCTTGGCTTATAATTTACTCTTCTTGATTTAAACTTAGTATAGAAGTTTACATGGATAGTAAAATTTAAAGGTCCATGAGGTGATTCATTTTATTCCTCTGGCGAGGATAATATGAGATATATCATAAACCTGATGCATCACCAAGTTACTGTGGGCAGTTGAAAAACTATGATAATCATATGCTTTTTTGCTTGCATTTCTACCAGGTTGCTGATTATGGACTGGTCGGTGATCTTTTCGAAGTCATACCAGAATTGTTAGAGAAAATTCCTGAGAAAAAGTAGACGAACGGCGCCCTCTAGGTTCTGCAACGGTAGAAAACTTCATCACATTCTTCTGGAAAAGGTTATGGTTGAATTGTTGATCATATTTTTTTAACAGATGTTATAACTTATAATAGTCTATGTCGGCTACTACAAAAAATGGGATTTATTGAATTTTAACTGCGGATAACTAAAAGTTCACTACAATTTCTTGGTATAGACTTTAATGTTTAATAAATACAAACCTGCTATCCTGAGATGCTGGAGTTTTCTGAAATTTATCGAATTTTTCTGAGACAGCGCACGTATATAAGGATGAGCTGTTCCAATTATTTGTATATTGCTGATTCATATGAAATTTTGCATGCAAATGTCACTTATTAGTTTGTTTAAACATTGCTTCAGGACACTGTGAAAGGTTCTATTGGTTGTCTGGTACGTAATTCTCTTTAATCTATATGCTAACAAAACACAGTAAACCTGCAATTATATTGCTGCGGCGAGCACTAGTCTTCCAAATTATGAGTAAAATATATATTAGAAATGTTGTCCCATTAAATATACGAGTTTCTTGGATTTGAACCTCGCATTAAAAGTGCATTTTATTATAGCACTGCTTGCATTTTTTACCTCGTCTGTCGCAATATGTTGTGATTATAGTCGCCAGTTGGCCTGAGAAGATCTCAATAATTGTTGTCTAACTCAATAATTGATTAAACATGTAAAATTGTTAAGTTTAAATCTGCGACCAATACCAACCTATCTATCTATCTATTTCTACGTACTATTTATTTCCGGTATATTTGTAGGATGCATGAACCAAGATGTCACTTGGTTTCATCCTCAATTTAAAAAAAAAACAAATAAATTATATAAAATAATATAATATATATTCGATTGTAAATCTGGGTTTTACCAGATTCGGATGCAGGAAGAAAACAAGAAACTCACGGCTTTCTCCACACCGCAAGGACATTATATCTGAAAAGTATTACCAATGAGATTGACTAATTCACCACAGATATTTCAAAAAAAAATGGATAATCTATTTAAAGATTATTTCAAATTTATGTTCGTCTATATTGATGATGAGTTGATCGCATCTAGAAATAAGGGAGAACATATTAAGCATTTAGATATTTTCATATATATATGTGTGTGTGTGTGTGTGTGTGTGTGTTGAAAAAGATTGAAAAATCTACTAGAACCGAACAAGAATGAATGTGGATGTTGCTATACTCGTCCAAAATTTTGCTCAATTATTTGTGAGGTTTCAATTTTCAAGCTTTGCCCCGCTTAAGGTTATTAGTTTTTCAGTTTTATTACTTAATTTTATCTTATTTTATAAGCTTATGTTCCAACCTAATCAAGATTTAAGATTTTAGTCTTAATGACATATTTAAATCGTATATATATGATTATGAGCAGGTATCATATGAGATGATTTTACGAATTTTTAATCGAGAGACGAATCAACATGCTCATATTTATAATAAAAAATAATATTTTTGACATAAAAATAATATCTTTCATGGATGACCCAGATACAATATATGTCTCATAAAATTGACTCGTAAAACTGTCTCATAAGATTTCTTGTATATGATTATAAGATATCATTGGATTTTCATCGGTCATATTTCGCGTCTCGGTATAGTAATTAAAGCAAAAAACATATTGTCATTTTTTTGCTAGAAATACGATGTAAACTTGAATGATCATTTCCGAATAACAAATATTATCATTTCTGCTGATGATTTATTATTCGTTACTAAAATCTTAAATTTGAAATAAAATCTCGAATACAACGTAGTAACAAACTTATCCCAGATTCAATATAAAAATATTATAATAATATCCCGAAAAAAGTGGTGGGCTCATATGCGGTCTAGGCCGTAGGGAGTTCAATAATTGATAGCTGCTACATCTGGTTTATTATAATCCGCGTGACATACAAAGTGCCATGGTATATGTCAAAGCGTTTGGTCTCTTAAATCTGCCTATAGATGAAGTTAAAGTACAATATTTGTCATCAAAATCCAATATTTTAAAAAGTCAGCCACCAAAACTATATATAATTTGAATGTCAACATTACTGTTGGAGCACTAAAGGTCAAATACTTTCTTTCATATATGATAAATTAAGGATAAATTTCAAATGAATCTACAAACTTTATTTTCATTTAGATTTTACTTCTTTGGTTTTAAGCTTTTACTTTATTTAAAAAGTTTCAAAATCTTACTTGAGCCTATTTTTTCGTACGTGGCGTTGTTATATATATATCGAGTATGTTCAAAGACATATGTCACGCAAAGACACACACACACACACACATATATAAATTAGAACATTTTACATCCTTGACCAGAATGACATCAGATTGTATCCACCGGGTTTTACAGATTGCTCTTCATAGCCTAACCACACAGTCGCAATAGATGGTTCTTGATGTAGATCCATTCGACCAACCCTGTATCGTTTTTATACCTCAAGTATATATTAAATAATTTTAATTTTGAAAATAATACAAGAGATGAGCAGTAAATCTTGATTTTTTTATTCAAACATACAACATAATATTACACAGTAATTTCCTATAGAATAAAAACTTTTTTAGCTATTTATTGTAGCTATAATTACAACACATATAAACTGAAAGTGAAAAAAGAAAAGGTTGAATGATGCCTTCATTTTCCTGTTGTCCTAACATATTTATAGAAGTCTTGGTGGATTTAAATTCGGATTTAAACTTTTGAATTGTTTTGACAATTATGGCCGACAATATCTTTTAGTTGGTGTACCACTAGTTAATGGTATGTCATATTGTGGTGGTTGAATGGTTCATCTTCCATTAAAATCTCTGAAGAATTTAGAGGAATCTGACAATATTTCTAAGAACCAGTTACTTTGAATAATAAGTTTATCGTAGGATTCTAATATGTTACTCTTTGTTTCTGATGTCAAATCATGGCTAGCTAGCTTTCCTTGTAAATATTTTAAAGCATTGGAATAAGTTTTGTAAATATTTAATCTCGAACATATGTTCGGATCTATATATAATTTTTTGAGAAAAATCTCCTCCTCAAACATTTAATTACAAAATAATAATCATATTGTATATATGAAATTATTTTACCTCAGATAATATTTCTGGTGCACTTATAAAATGAAGGATATTTTTTTTATCATTTTGTTAAAATTGAAGAGTTCGAACTAAAATTTTATGTCATATGGAGTAGATCCTAAAGTGAAACTTGAATTGCAGATTTTTCTCTAGCTTACCCGTAAATTAATTATATGCACATATGTGTTATACGTACTAACATAGAGGCCAAAAGTATGTGTTGTATTTATAATCCTTTTCAGATAAAAAAATAAATCAATCAAAATTTGTACAATTATTTATAAAAAAAATAACTTTCATACCACGTAGGGGTGTTCATCAGTCGGTTCGGTTCGGTTTTCGGTTTTTTATTTCGGTTTTTTCGGTTTTGGGTTTTTGAAATATATAATCCGATATCCGAACTATTTTTCTTCAGTTTGGTTCGGTTTTCTACCAAAACGGTTCGGTTATTTCGGTCGGTTAATTCGGTTTTGGTATAATTTTTTAAGTTGATAATATAAATATATTGTAAAATATAACACATTAAATTTTCCTTAGTAAAATATTTAAACATAATGTCTAAATTAATTAAACAAACAATAATCAACTAAAAATTGTTCAAAATGGTTTTTCATTCACTAAATATCATATCAAAATATATAATATAAATAAAAATATAAAAAATTATTAATTTAATGAAATTTCGGTTTTTTCGGTTTTGCCATATATAATCCGAAACCGAACCAAATAAACTTCGATTTTAACATTTATATCCGAATTACAAAATTCGGATTTCGGTTCGTTCGGTTTGGATTTTCGGTTTTTTCGGTTTTATCCGAAGTTTGAACACCCCCTCATCCCACGTAAAACATTCAATTGCCCTTCTTCACCTTTCATCAAAGAGCGTTCGATTAAATATTTGTATCATATCCGTCAATTAAAATGCTAGTCACCGTGAGAAAATAAAAAGTCCAAAAGAATAGTTCAAAGATAGGCAAAACACACTATCCAAATCAAACAAAGATCGAATCAAGTAAAGTTGAATGTCACTCACAATGCTACAAACTCACTTTAATTACGCACTTGACCCTTTTCTTGAAATACAATGTTTGTGTGTGTGTATATATATAAATATATATCGAAGTGATTTTTATTATTCTTTGATATTGGTGATTTATAAATTTCTGATTCATGAACGTAAATGAAAAAATAAATCAATAATCACATGTCCTCTTCTTCAAGTCTGCGAAGTTACTCTCCTTTTCAACGTGATGATCGCTCAATGCTCCGCCCTTGCCAAAAATCATTCTTTTCCCCTGTTCAACAAAAAAGAAAGATAATTAATAGTCATGCGAGTGATGAGCTAAATCCTCGAAAACGGAAAGGAACCCAAAATATAATCTAGTGGGACAACGATCGATCGTGAATTATTAGTTTTCTTTTTGAAGGGCGATACCTGAGAAACATCAGCCTTTCCTTTTTCTTTATGATTCATGAACTCATTCATGTAAGAAATCTGTTGAAGAACAGAAGCATGCAAGAAACAAAAATATTACATAAAATCAAGAAATTAAACTAAGAAATGGTTATAATATATCTTTTGTTGGGAAGCTAATTACCTTGGGACTGTTTGCAGGAGAACTTGCGGTGTCCTCTAGATCATAATCCATCACAGCTGCAGGCACTTTAGTTTTCTGTTTCTTGAAACTGTTTTGCTTGCACATGATACTCGTATTCCTGCCCATATTATTGTAATTATCGTTATCATTACCATTACCTCTGGTTCCATCAGGAAACCCTAATTTTGTATCTGCCCCGTGAACATCATCTACCGACTTTTTGACAGCGGACGAAGCAGCATCAGAAAGAAGAGAAGGGGTTTCGTAATCTGAAGACAAGGTGCTGTTTTTATCATCATCACGCATGAACCCTTGTATGTAGAAAGTCCAGCTGCTGCTCTCTTCACCGGAATCCGCCATTTTTTCATCAGAAGAAATCTTCATCATGTTTCTTCATTAATTAATTGAAGATGCTGAAGTTAGGTATTTAGTGTCTTAATCCAGTTTTGAAGAATTAAGCCCTCACATTGAAAAAAAAAATACATATGTATATATAGTGGAGTATATATAATATTTATTATATGAGAGATGGGAATCTTGATTAATGGAGGTTGAGGTAGGTATAATTTTGACCAACCGCAACTGAGTGTTTTTTGATATAAAATAGTAAAAATGTATTTGGTTTATTCCACTTTTAAATTTTATGTTACAGTTGATCGATTAAAGTGAAATTTGACAAATTATGGAGGGATTAAATTGATATTTGAATTGTTGAAAATAAAAAAATAAAAGTGTGTGTTGAGATTAAAACAAAAAACAAAAGTGTAATATCAGTATCATATAATGGTAAAATTGGAAGAAGAATTTGGTGTCCACTAGATAGTTACTATCATATCCTCACACTTAATAAAATAGAATATATATATATATATTAATTATATTAATGTATGTTTGTGATGGGGTTCGGCAGTTTGTGGTGTGAGATTAGAATATTATTGGCAGAGATTTGCCAAATCTTGTTTTCTATCTTCCCTTTCCCTTTCGAACTAGTCTGTAAGGTTTTGAAGAAATTGACATTTGACATAAACATTTCCCATAATAATTGGGACAATTCTATCCTACTCCGGGAGATTTACTCCCTGTTACTAAATAATCTATACATGTCAACTTTTTTATTTATTTTTATCAATTTTAGTTCGGTTATTAGATAATTTCCACCTTTTATTCCCGCCATTAGTAATTATTTTTGCCATTAGATCATTTTTTCTTAAAATATATCAATAGCTACAGTAAATTTATTCGCGTTTATAAATGGGTATAACATAGAATTTGTTATAATAATTAAATTTTAAAATATTGATTTTTGACATTTTATATGATTCTACTACAAAAATAAGAATAATAGAAATGAAAATCTCAAATCTCGAAAGTTCCTATCAAATAAAAATTTCATGTAATTTTTAAATATGAAATATTAAGTTTTAAAATTTGAGAATAATAATATAATGATATAACACATGTTATATACATGAAACGAAATTAGTTTAATGATTAGTTTGGTTGATTTTGGTTAAAGTAGTGTGAAATATAATAATAATAATAATAATAATAATAATAATAATAAAAAGACAGGGATAAGAAAAAAATAAAGGGGAGTAACTCACCTGGTGTAGGATAGAATTGGCCTTTGTCCCTTTTATCGATCTGGATCATGCTACATGTACGATGAAGATTACATATTTGGTTACAAAGTGCATTTGAAACAACAAAACTATCATACATTTTTTAAATATTTTTCCAAATAAAATACAGAGATAATTTTGTCATTTCAATTAATGTATTTTGTAACATAATTTCTACTCCTCATTAAATATATAAGATTTTCCTTTATCAATATAATCCTTTCTGGATAATCATAATGTGAACCAAATTAATTTGAGAGTAAAATTTTAATTTATTCATATAAAGTAACCTAGATTATTATGAAAATTTAAATTCAATTTTAAAAGTATATATCTTGTAGTTGCGTCACCACATATATTAGTTTATGGATTGTTTTGAGAATGGTACACAATTGGGGAGATTAAAACTCTTCCGATCAAATCAAACAGTATTATTTAATTAATTTGTATAATATCGATCTTACCAAAATAAGTGTAATTTATTGATAGAAAAGGTGAAGCTCTGGCCTTTGAAAACAGATAAACGTGACCCTTCAGTATCTATGCAAAATATATATTTATTGACTTAAGAACCAAACTAAGAAGGCTTAATTAAGAAACCTTTGACATGCCAAATCAACTATTATCTGCTGATGTCGAACAATTAGGACAGTGGTTCCTGGTTTTCGTGCAGATACAAATATATAATCATAAATAGTTTCATATATTCAAATAAGGCAAATTTAATAGAAAATTTTCATAATCTAATTGATATATATAACCTTAATTACATCGACATTCACACACGCATTAATTCGATTACTGTAATTACAATTTATGTGGTGCACTGCACATATATTAGTTAGCTATCGAAGTTTGGCGGCTTTAAGTGTCAGCAACACTCAACAGGGAACTTGCATACAGTAAAGTTTAGTATGAGATAGCTTCATAACTTCATGTGTGTGTGTATATATATATATATATATATATAATTTTAATTTTTGATCATGTTATCGGTAAATTCACGATTTTAGTCTATTAACTTGAACATTTTTGTTTTGTAATTTAATTTATTTATCATTAGAATGTTGATGTGATGTCTAACACGTCGACAACATCTGACGTCATGTCAGTTGTCAATGTATAAAAGGACTAAAATAAAAAATATATAAGTTAGCGAGTGTATTAAAACTCTGAATTGACTGATAACATGACCAAAAATGAAAAATATACAAATTATATACGGAAATTGTGATACCTGGCGGCCAACATATATGGTACTAATTATCACATAAAATGATTTTTATATAAAAATTTGTAAATCTGTATATGGTGGGACAAATAAGTTACCCTACAATTAGGGGAGAGCATCGAAATAGGTGCAAAATCGGGAAAATTCACCGGCCGACCCTCGTGTTATGATGTTGTGCTTATTTCCATTTCACCTGCGAACTCTTGAAGCCAAAGGACAATAGAACACGACGTATACCGACAACATTGTTGCAACAAATTAAATATGAAGCCGATTATGATGATTAATTAGGTCTACCTCGTGTATAAATTAACAATGTTAACTATTTAATTTGGAAAATTTCAAATATTAATTTTGAGATTTATAAAAAAGCAATTAGTTTTAGAAAATTATTTATATTTTTTTAATTACGATTTAAAATATGAGTCACTTCGACAAAACCACCTGTTACATCTGACTCAGTGCAGCCGTCGATAACAATAATAATAATAATAATAATCGGTTTTAAAATATATAAATAATTTTGACTTATTAATATTTAAGAATATCCTGGAGTTTCTGAAATTAACACCACAAGACTTGCACATGATTCAAATGAAAATTTATTTGAAGACACATATATTGATTTTATATTTTGTTTAGTAAAAAAAAAATCTTCCTCGCTTCAAACTAACTTTTATATATATATATATATATATATATATATATGTATGTTTGACGAATATGTCAGATGCATGCATTTAGTTTTACAAGATGTTGGAATTGGATTATTATAATTATTCTAGATTTATCGTTTAGTTTTTTTTAATAATATGTTGGAATCGGACCAGTATAATTTAATTTTTATAAATGTATTATATATTTTAAGATTAAACTATATAGCCGGCAATTTTACTTTATTATTTTAAACGAACGACTACATTACTTTTTTTTTTTTTATGACGGAATAATTTCGGGAACACAGAGAAAGAAAGTGATGTTAGTAAATTGTGGCACGGCGTGAAAGAGTCAACAATTTGTACGGAAAATTAGGTATATTTTTTTAGGCAAAAAATTGTATCAGACAGTCTCACACATCGTATTTTATGAGACGGATCTCTTATTTGGATCATCCATGAAAAAATATTATTTTTTATGCTAAGAATATTACTTTTTATTGTAAATATTGATAGGATTGATCCGTCTCACAGATAAAGATTCGTGAGACCGTCTCACAATATACTTACTCATTTCTTTATATATATTAGTGATTGTGTATGTAAGCATTACATGTATATATAATCATATTTTATATTTAATATTGTTTAATGTGAAATTTGGAATCTGAAATTATCTATTTATTTTTGTTGATCCGTGTTTCATGTGGAATCTAGGCTTTTTTTCTTACTTATTTTTTTTCCAACTTATTCGAGATAATTATATATAAAAAATTTATTTAAATAATTATAAAAATATTATCTACTTTTGTAAAAGTAGACTAATTGTTTACAAAAGTAGATAATATTATCTACTTTTTGTAAAAGTAGACTAATTGTATAAAAATATTATCTATTATCTATTTATAAACACACGCGATGCGTGTGTTTATATTTTTTTTTATCATTATCGATGGACTAAAGTGAAATTTGACAAATTATGGAGGGACAAAATTGATATTTGAATTGAAAATAAAAAAAATAAAAATAAAAGTATGTTAGAACTTAAAAAAACAAAAAACAAAAGTGTAATATTAATATCATACAAGGGTAAAGTTGAAAAAAAAAATTTAGTGTCCTTTAGATGGTTACTATCTATCCTCACCCTTAATAAAATAGAATAGATATATAATAATAAATATATCAAAGAGACGTGAATTGGATGACGTCATTTACTCGTGTGGCTTGAGTAGATTGTTTCACGACGTGCACATTCCTAGCCATGCGCTGCGCGCACTTTGTGTGCTTGAAATCCTTATTAATTATTATTGTAACTAAAATTCTACCAATATGTTTATTAAAAAAAATAATCATTCTAGAAAACTCGTAGTTTTTCGAAATAGACTTTCTTTGTTAGTTAGTAAAGGAAATTAGACTCTGCTATCTTCGAATCACAGTGATTTTTTTCTTAAAGGTCGTTGTTAGGCCAAGTTAACTTGCGCAAATAATTTTCATCAACCAAAGATATAATGAAGTATTAAATAAGATAAGGCCACCAAGCTGCATAAAGTCAAGTACTTGAGATCATTGTACTTTTTTAATAAGTATTTGATACTAATTTTGTGTTACATCACCTCAATTTTGGCCCACCTGTCCCATACAACTAAACGTAAAGTATTTCTGGAAATAAAGAGAAGGACTCGATTGTACTAGAAAACAAGTTAAAAACTGAAAGTGAATTGAAAAAATTTATTCGATAAATAATATTTTAGATACATTGCAAGTTAAAAACTGAAAGTGAATTGAAAAAATTTATTCGATAAATAATATTTTAGATAGATTGGTGGGGTAGGGAAATGGAAACTACACCACGGAAACCTAGTAGATGGTGGTGGCTTCAAAGAATAATTTGTCGAGACAGCATGATTTTTAAAGTTGAAAACAGTATACTTGTCCCATCCTTTAATAACAAAATTTCCACATCAGAGAAAAACATTTATTTCTGGCATGCATATTAGCTTTCAGGTTTTTACCTTGACGAAACTAGAAATAATGCCTACTTTCTCGGAATAATTTCTCCAAAAGAAAAATCATGGGAAGGAGGACCTGCAACAAGGAAAAAGAATTCATAATTGAAGATCTGACAAGTTGCGAGTACTGCGGGAGAACAGATGATTTCACCAAAAAGAAAAAGAAGAAATAAGATGGACACAAGCATCGGTTCAGATTCAAATCAAAATATGAGATTTTGCATGGAAATATGTACCTTCTTGGCCACCTAAAATATAAAACGGAATATGAGCAATCATTTTCATGCTGCCTTCGTCCCAGTTGACGATACCTGAATGCTGCTTGACTTCACTTGAAGGGTGA
Organism: Primulina tabacum; assembly: GCF_025594145.1. Lineage (NCBI taxonomy): Eukaryota > Viridiplantae > Streptophyta > Magnoliopsida > Lamiales > Gesneriaceae > Primulina > Primulina tabacum. The sequence goes on from NC_134564.1 coordinate 35,619,082, forward strand.
ACAGGTCCCAAAATAGACATACACACAGCAGGTTCATTCATCAAACTCAAACAATCTTGCGCACGTTTCCACACCATTGCATCAGAAATTCGTGAGCGAGCAACCTGCAAATTTCACACAAAAGTCTAAGCCAGAGGTTAACTGTCTTTTGGATGCTATTTAAGTCTTCGTGTATGTGTGGAGTAAAAATATTCCGACCTTTGCCAACGACACACGAGCCCTTGGAAGTAATTCGCGATGAAAAGTGGCAAGTTTCGCTATTGCGGTCACCACAAAACAGAGGAGCCTCGACTGAGAAGATTTTTTAAAACCAGAACTGTGGGAAGCTTCACCAAATCCCAGACGACTTTTCACACACCAAAAAGAGAAAAAAAAAGAAAGGACAAGAAAATCATCAGCGTGTAAATGGAAAATGACAATTGATGGGAAGTACCTTGGAAAACATAATATACCTTGAAGAAAGGTTTTCATATAGGAGTAATTCCAAGCTCTCAAAAAGTTCGCGAGCTTCATCTTTGTGAGCTCCACCTCCTCCTCCATGCTCGCCAATAGCCCAACAAAGCTGTAGAGCCAACTCAGTCTACACAAGATTCATAAATTTTGTTGAACAGAATATCGTTCATTGACCATTGAGTTATCAACATTAATTTAGAGAAACTACGTGCAAGCGCAGTTTGAACTGACCTTCGCAGGGTTGTCATAAGCTTCTCCAAGCCTGTTCACAATTGGTTTCTGCAATAAAAATCCAATTATTATATCTCATTCATAGAGTATTAGAGCATATGCACACGTAGCCTTGTATCATCAGACAACTTTCTTATTTTGAGTTGCCATAGAAGTATGACACTGTTAGATACCCTCTCAGAGAAAGTATAAGAAAAAATATGCATACGCCACCTTCAGATAATTTAAAGCAAGATCCACTCTAAAGATACCTTCAGAAGTGCAATGAAATGAGGAGAACGGTGAAAGGCAGCAAGCATGAATTCTACAAGCCTCTTCTGAACCTGCAGGTGTACACGAGTGGCTTAATATAATATATTGCTAAGTAAAATCTCCCTGAGCCCAAGTAGAAGAATAAGTTATACTACACAACTGTGTATACGCGAATATGTGTAGGCAAGGAGAAAATTATTATTATTAATTTTTTTGGGAATCAAAGGGCATTTTCAACGTCACTGGTACATAATTAGAAAACCTCTGCGGATAACAATGCATTGGGCCAATATGTTGTGAATGAGTGATTTGAATTACTAGAAGTCACGATGGTGTTTTGTGAAGTATAATTGTTTACGCATTAATACAAGCTCCCAATAAAAGTTTGCATCACGCATACACACAAAAAGAATAGATCATTTGAAACTTTCTTACCTCATATGAGAACACTTTGTCAGGAAATAGTGACGAGTATCTAGCCATTAGCAGAGGAATCAAAGCACAGATTAAAGCTGGCACAGATATAAATCAGAATCAATAAAGTAATCTGGCGGAATAACTATTAAAATCTCATTTCAAGTAAAAGCTAATACAGAATACATGGAGGAGTTAACCTACAATCATTGGCATCATAAACAGCTGAAGCAAAATACGAATCAAGAAGCCGTGGGGCTATTTTAAGTGCTTCTTTCAATCTATCAGACTGGGGGGTATTAATTACAGCCTGCAAAATAGCAGCTATGGTAGGAGAGGTCCAATGTCGCTCCTGAAACATCAAAACGACAAAGAAACATCAGGTACCCAGGTAAATTTTAACAAAAGAAAGACTCAATCGTAGAATAAAAGAATATATAAATATACAAATATTCCCTAATAATTTTAAGCAATACCAATAACATTACAAACAAAAAAGTATAAAAGTCCATGTAGCTTTAAATACCAATAAGCAAAATTTCTAGAAACTAGTAGCTCAATTGATCCTTCATCTAGAACAGGATAATAATTACTTTAATGGTGAAAAATAAATCAAATTGCTTGGCAAATTAGGAAAACGGGAGACCAATTGCGCAAGCGAGCCTAAAATCACATACTCTTACAAAAAATAAAATTGAATAAAAGGTGTGTGAAACATCAGTAGGCCAAAACATTGGCTTTAACTTGCAGTAGAACAATCATGGAATGATAAAGGTAGTTATTAGATATTGCCAACAAAAATTGAAGTAACAAACCAGAGGAAAAGCTATAACAGTTCACGGCCTAATTATGATAGACCAAATACTTTGGTTATCCAACAAATTACACAGAAAGTACCATACAGAAAGGCCATCATTCTCATCCTTGAGGAGATCAAGAAAGATAGGGTCAACAGTCATAGTAGTGCTATCTTCAGATTCAGAATCTGCACCGCCAACTCCAATGGTTGATCCTGTATATGCTTCATCCATGAGTGCGAGCAACATCTGTATACAAACAATGGTTATTATCATCAAGCAGAAATTTAACTGGTATATTTTCAAGAAGTTCTGTCCAGACCTCCGGTGCAGCACTTTTCTGAATTGAAGCTATGCTGCTTCCAACAAGTGACCCAGAACTTCTTTCAACCTTTTCCAGTGCCACAACCAGTACTAGTCAAGACATAAAGAAAGATGTTACTGTGTAAAATTATGAGCAAGAAATTTACACAAAACAGATCTTCACTCGAAACAATGGTGGTTCTGTTCCCACATACTTGACAGGGTGAGAGCAAATAAGATCCTGTATCTAACAGATACCTAATAACGTAAGGCAAAAGACTGAAGAATAAAGAAAATGATTTAATTCTACTTTTTCTTCACCAACTGAGCTTAAAAAACATAAAAGAACCACAAACATAAATTATGTACATAACTACCCAATGAAACTGAAGCTTAGCACTTCCAAGTATAAAAACACTTCGTTTTTAAGCTTAATAAGGATAACTTCCGAAACTAAATTAAAAGGCTCAAACAATAGCTTCTATAAGGTCAACTCATATAGAGACTTCGAAAGCCATATTCTGAACACCGATGCACGGCAGGTACTACATGAGATAAACCCTCTCCACAATGCTAATGAATGCAAGCCAGAGATCATAGTTGTCACAAAATCAAGAAAAATGAACTCACGAGGTAAGTCAACAAGTGATGGGAAAAGGGGAATGAATGATCCAGGAGAGATGAATTCACCAAAAACTCTTATGAATAAATTTTCTAATCTGCATGAGAAAGAAAAAGATTCAGAGCCGAAAGACCAATTGACTACATGCAAGAGACAAGCCCAGTGGACAGTGGTGGCAGAAAACGCATTTACTTGGGTGACATTTCATCAATGATTATCACTCACCACCTTGAATTTTAGTGGATAGCAAAGAAGAATGTGGTAGGAGGAAACTTACTTCTCTACATTCCATGCAATCAACTTCAGCATTAATGGGAAAAACTGCATGTTAACAAAATACATTAATACTTGACTATACAACGCTGTGAGACATAAAAAGAGAAAAGTAGTGCTTTAATTAGTGAATTTTACTATTTTTTTCAGTTATCTATCATTGTTGCTTGCACAAATCTTGAAAGTCATTCACTTTTTAAACACACTACACTTACGATTCTTTCAGTTAGTTATCACTTCGCCGCTAATGTAAATCTTGAATCTCATTCTGCTAGAGGTTTGGGCTAAGGGGTGGTAGTGGACTGGACCAAAGCAGGGAAACTCGAAATATCTAGAAATTAGAGAGACAAAATGCATGTCGGAGAATAAATGTGGGGAATTAGCCCAAACCTGTAAGGGGAATGGAAGTGAAAATATTCTATTTTCTATCTCATGGAACCATTCTTTCTTGAGAGAATTTAATCATATGACTCACAGTCATCTATTGCACACGATCAACACCATTTTATCCACAATCGGTAAAAGTCATAATTTATCTCAATCATATGCATAAATAGTATCTACAAGAATTTATCTCAAAGCATATACCTGTGGAAGTAGCGTAGGAAAGGATCTTAGAAACTTTCCTTTGTTTGAGTTCAAAAATTCAAGAGTTTTCTCAGCAACATCAGGGTCTGCAAATTCACTACAAGAATAATCCAAAATGGGCATGTGTGACGACTATCAAATTTATATCCAAGTCCATTGGACTGGATATAAGATATCATTTAAGTAAATAACATGACATTAACAAATGGCTTGTGGAAAAACAAATATAATTGAGTTGGCATTAACTATGATTCCTATACACCAGAAAAAGTGAATAAACTAAAAGCAAGAAAAAATGTAGAAACACATTGTGATTTTAGAATACTTTGAAATTCACCAGTTTCAGTTGCTTGGTAATTTCAAAAGTAAGTAAAGAAAAAAGACTGCTGTCAGTTCAAACTGCTGCTGCATACGATCATAGATACAAAAAATTAAATAATGATTCCAATGACAAAAAAATTTGGGTAATCTAATTTATTAGGAATCCAAGCATGAACAACCAACATATATTCATTGACATAACAATGGGGACATCCAAGACTAATTCTATGTAAATCTAAATGCAACCCAAATCTCCAGCAGATAATGAGGATTAGGAAACCAGAAGGTCGAATTTAGTTAATCTCGTGTTTACAAAATTAACTTTGCCAATCTCAGTCAACTTTTGCACTAGACATCCATTCAATATAGTACACAGCTCTCATATAGTATGAGTATAGGACAGATGCACAAGCAATATCCCATATATTTTATATTTATTTTGCCAAGAAAAGAATATGAATTTCTCCTTACCGGCTCAAACATGAGCGGAAAAATGTTCTAAGACTAGGATCAGCATCGTGTAAAATGACATCCCCAAAATCAAGGAAAAATTGAAGAATGACCTGAAAGGCAAAGGATGACAGCCTAGAGTATGAGTAAATTATTCGGATTAAAATGGATCAGATACGCCATCAAATGGGTACAACAGCAGTACTTATTTCACAACAAAAGAATGATTTCAAAACAGATAGCAATTTTCTAAAATTTTAAAGTCCAATGACATGACATTGTGCTTTGTTAATAATTTGGATCTCATTTGTTTCTCTACTGGATGATGGAGCGAACGGTAGCCTCACTTAAGTAGTTTATTTCTCGGTTACATATGTTTTTTTTATAAAATAAAAATCGCACCATTCCATAAATATTCCCGGAAAACTCACTATTTAGATTATCCAGTTGATATCAGCAATATTTATAAAAGAAGTGCTCAAATTTTGACGGTATGATAAAATACAACGAACGAAAACAACAAGAAAAATAAAGTACCAGCAAAAGAAGGCCGTTGGAGGTTTGAGTCTTGGAAATCGACGCAACGGATCGTTGAAAAATTCTGTTCAGGTGCGGGTAAACCCTAGCAATTAGCTCTTCTGAATTCTCACTTTTACAAAGTTCATATAGCCTTTTGATCTACGCAATTCAAACAAACTTGAATCAATCCACAGAAAAACGTACACTTAGGCAACCGTATATACCTATTCATCCAAAAAGGAAGGGGACTCAACGGAATTGAGGATTGAAGGATCGGAAGCCGGGTCGGTTGCGTAGTTGGAATCTCTGGCACTGGACGATAGTGATCGAAGATGAAATTCCCATTCCCTATCTCTCTTTTCCATTGTCAGATTCCGATATGTCTCTCAGAGAATTGCCATTTCTCCGTGTCTATCCATCCATTATTCTACTTTAATAAAAGCTACCAATTTTCAAGTGCTTACTCACTGAGAGCCGTTCCTTCTACCTCCTCATTTTTTCCTTTTTTTTTTCGTGCATAAAGAGAAACTAAAATAAATAAAAATGTTATTTGTCCAAATTATATTGCTGAGAGTTAATCAAGCAACTACAAATTCAAATTTTATATTCCTAAAAATAATCTTCTTTTATTAGACAAATAAAAATAATCACTAGTCTTTTAAAAAGTGACAGACTCCTTTAAACATGATTAAATATAAATTAATTAAAAAGCACTCACAAAAGAATAATAATTTATCAATAAGATTTCTAATTTTTTTGCAAAATAACATGTTATGTTCCTAAATTTATATTAAACCATAAATTTAGAATTATCCCCAAATAAACACATTAAATAAATTAAACGTGAATTTAAACTTCATTCACAAGTTGCATTAATCAATCAATTTGCTCTCCATTATCTGTATCTATACTATTATATAAAGTTAACTCACGTAATAACTAGCTCGGAAGATATCAAAACATCTATTATTATTATTATTATTATTATTATTATTATTATTATTCCTGTCCACTACCTAACCAAAAGCTCGTCAAGTCACGATACACTCTGCAATAAATTTTTTTTCTAAAAACACTTGCCTTTTAAATTAAATAATACTTTCAAATTGAAAATAATTTTATATTAATTTTTTAATATAATTCCATTAAGTTTTTTTAAAAAATGTTGATATCGTCTACATTCTATTAGTTATATATAAAAAAATTTATAGAATGTAGACGATATCAACATTTTTTCCATTGAGCAAGGATAGAAGCTGACCCATTGGACACGAGTAGCATGTCACCAGAGCCGGAAGGTAAGTAATTTTCTTCATGAAAAGTTTACGGTCCCCTACTTTTCTTAAGCCTGAAGCTAAGTAATTTTCTTCATTAGTTGTGCTTTATTTTCATTTTAAATTGTGAGACCCCGAAAATAAAATAGCTTTATGACATTTTTGTAAATAAGTCGAAAAATATTCAATTTATTTTGATGGCATTTTCGTAAATAAGTTGAAAAATAATGAATTAATTTTTAAGAATAAAATATGACATATCTTGGTCATATGAAGTCCAAATGATTTGAGATTTGGATATAACGTAGAAAACTCAAAGATATAGAAGTTTCATGTTTTGAGTTTTGAGAAATTTGATCATTTGACTGGTCCAAAGGAATGTACCGATGTTATAATATTATTTTATTAATATAATATAATATAATATAATATTTAAAATTAAAAATAAAAATAAAAGGATAAATATGAATTGAAGAAATCAATTCATTCGAATGTACGTACAGCAGAGAGAGGAGAGAATAGATATAGGATTTTGATTTTTCTTTTCAATCTTGCGACTTATCGGTTTATCCAATCGACGAACCGATTTCAGTTCTGGGATCGTTGACACAAGGTCTTCGATTTGAGTTATTGATTGAAATGAATATGTTATTGATGTAGATAGATTATTATACTGATATATTCAAGCTACATCGACTGGAACGAAGAATTGAGGTATGCTGCGACCGGGTAACATACGACAGGTATCTGTATTATATGATATATGTTGGATTGATTTGATTGATTGGAATGAAAATACATGTCTATATGCTTTATTTGTTGATTGATGTGTCATACTTGACATTGAGATTGAGATATCGATGTATAAAATAAATGTTTTGTTAACACACATCGTTTGATGCATACATCGATACATGACATGCACGTTGAGCTATGATCCTTGGATACCCTGATATGATTTGATTGGATTATGGGGTTTGTGAACACAATGCTATGTTTGGTATTATATGACCCTTAAAGCATAGACATTTGTGGCCCCGACGATTGATATGAGATTTGGGATTTGATGGCGCTTCGTCGACGCTATCATACGAGTATCCCTTATTGAGGCCGGTATGCCAGCTCGAACATTGATTTGATAGCGATTCGTTTGATTCCGACATGTGCTCAGTGGATGGGCATTTGACCTGATACCTCCACGACATACATGCATTGCATACCATATATCATTGTTTAGATACTTGTGGTATATATGATGGTTGTTCCATACGGAGCTTTGCTCACTCCCAAGGGGGGCTGTTGTTGTCTTTGTGTGTGGACAATGGCAGGTACTCCAGGATATCAGGAGACCGGAGAGGGTGCTTCTGTTGGGAGTCACAGTTTGAGTTGAGGTTTATATTTTTTGTTCCCAATATATATGTATATGTGTCTATATACCGGGGCATGTCCCGAGGATACGAGTTGTTTGTATATGATTGGTTTTTGATTACGTGTGGGCATGTTTATGATGTGAGATTAAATATTATTTTTTGTATTTAAATTGTAGAAGAAATATTTCGGGCTCATTGTAAATAAATTTTAAACTCGTTTTTCGCTGTAATTAGTTAACCCTAATCAAAGTGCATTGTAATAACGATTAGGAGCTAAGGGCCCCACACTAGATGGTATCAGAACGACTCCGCGTGGGTTTGGGATGGTGGGGCAAACCTTAGCGAGGATGCTGAGTCCCGAAATGAGGGGTGAGAGGTCCCTATGCGAAATCCCACACCGCCAAACAACGGGAGAGATGCTGGGCATTTAAATGAGCGAGTAGCAACCCCTTTTGACGCGTTTTAAAGCCGTGAGGCCCTCGGGCCAAAACGGACAATCTCACAAGTGGGCTGGGCCGTGACACAAATCTTCTTTATAAATATACATTTATATTTATATTTGTAGATTAACCTATCAAAAAATTAAATTTATTTGCAATATAGGCACATGTAATGTGTTTAGAGATCATGTTAATTAAATATATAACTAAAGCACACATCACATGATTTAAATTCTTTAATGAGTTATAATTGAATTATGAGTTTTATATATATTTTATGCGCGACTTGTGTAATTAATAAGTAGATAGTATAAGAAAATAAAATAAATTATGAATAAAGCTTGAATGTGTGGACCGTTGAAAGATGAAATTTATAGTTTTTTTGGATTTCTTTATCCTTTGATTTTGTAGTTTGTTATTTCGACTCAAAGAATTCTTCGATTACGTAATTTCTAAATTAAAGAGACTAAAAGTGTTGTTTTTACAAGAATTATCTTCGATCAATAATGTCACAAGGTAGAATAAATGGGCTAACTATATTGTCGATTGAAAAAAAAATAGTCCGAAAATTAGGTTACACATATTTGATAAATATTTTCGCCTCTAAAAAGCTAGACGAGTAGTATTTATTTAGTTATTTTAAATATTTATTGAGTTGTTATTGGTGTAATATATTGGTTTTGATATATTTATGTATTTATTAGTATATTTGTAATTTGCAAATTTATGTCACCAACGGTACCACCCGAGATTGTTAGGTGTCGATAACGTACTTCAGTATCGACCACGATTTCCATATACTAGTTACTTTGCACACGCGATGCGTGTGTGTACAATTTTTTTTATTATTATCGATGAACTAAAGTGAAATTTGACAAATTATGGAGGGACTAAATTGATATTTGAATGGTTGAAAAAAAATGTGTGTTGAAATTAAAAACAAAACAAAAGTGTAATATTAGTATCATATAAGGGTAAAATTGGAAAAAAAAGTTGGTGTCCTCTCTAGTTAGTTATTATCATGTCCTCACACTTAATAATATAGTATAGAAGTATAGATAGTATAGATATATTTTTAAAATAATGGTGGAAGAAAAGTAAAAATAGCGATTTATTTCGGCACGTGGTGAGCCCAACTTTTTCTACAGTGTGACTTTAGCCCAGTTATCTGATAGTCCGGCCCACTGCCAGAACACAATGTAAACCTGTCTAAACTTCACCACGTCTGTTTCCGTTTTCGCAATCTTTCCTCGGGGAAGCGACGCAGAGCCCTACTCCTAAGCCTAAACATCAAGGTTAGTCCTCTTCAATGGCCGCCTCCATAGTTTAGCTCGATTTTTTTTACATTTTTAACTGAACGGCACTCTAGAGGAGTGAGGCTCCATGTACTTTGACTCAAAGTTCAATAGGTGAGATGATAGAGATTGCGGCGGAAAAGTATTTGAGATGGTTTTGTTTTGAAGGAGGATCTGAAGAGGGGAATGGATTTCGGAATTTGTGAATTAGTGTAATGATGATATTAGGGGTAATGGTTGGTGGGTAGAGCGCAGAATTAATATGTGCCGTGACTTAAGCCCCCCGCTTGCGCTTTTATTAAAGATTTCTCTATTCCCTCCTTTACACTTGTTACTTTCTCTGCATCTTTTGCTTGGTAATGGTCATGAAATTGGAGTAGCTTGTTAGCAGAGTTAAAACTTTTAACTGGAGTGTCCAGCGAAGTTCTAAAGAAGCCGGTGGTAGGCAATGGGTATCGAGGGAATTGGAATGTTATTGGAATAAATGACAAATGGATCTCATCGTTAGGAATGTAAACAAAACAAACTGTTAGTGAGCTATTCGAAGCTCGGCTCGATAAAAAGCTCGTTTGAGTTCGTTTATTGATCATATCAAGCCAAGCTCGAGCACAATTTCGAGCTCGGCAATTTAATCAAACCAAGCCCAAGCCTAAAGATATTCGGCTCATGAGCTCACAAACATGTTCGTTAATCGGCTCGCAAGCTCGAGATCTGCTTGTTTAGGTAGCTCGTAAGCTCGAGCTCGTTTATGCATTTTTAGTTGTTATGTTTGTCGTTTTGATTATTTATGATGAATTTACACTTTTATGTCCGATTTAAAATTACTTCGTAGATATAGTTAATTTTTTACAAGCTCGAATCAAGCTCAATTGTTTGCTTTGCGGGCTCGAAAACGATCGGAGCTTAAGCTAGGTTTGTTAAACAGATAAACGAGCTATTAATGAACCAAGCTCGAGCTTGACTTAATTATCATAATAAACGAGCTTTTAACGAGCAGAGCTCGAGCTTTTCACGAGCTTAGTAATTTAAAGACAAATCGAGCTCGAGCTCCTCTATTAATCTTAAACGAGTCAATCTTAAGCTTGATACTGTTTGGTTTGGTTTGGATCATTTACATCCCTACTCATCGTGATTGAAATCTCATCGTGCTTGGTAATTACATATTTCAATTTTAGGTAGCCAAACACAACATTCAATGAAAGCAGCCAGTTTAACTCGAAAAAGGACGGAATAATTTTCAGACCGTGTTAATCAAGCCTTACTAGCAAATAAACTTCAGTTTAATCAGAATCCCTATTCACAGACATGCTTGCTTGGATATTTAATAGTCGATAGGTTTTGACATGAATTAATTTATGTCTTGTGTATATAAGGGAATTGATGAGTTAGACATCTCCCATGGGGCGAAGCAATTCAGAATCTCTAGTCAAGGGCCAAGGATCTCCTTTAAGGAAGACCATCTCCCGAAGAGAAAGATCTCCTGTTCAGCATAGGAGTTCCAAAGCTGAAAATGCATCAGAGCGTAAGAGGTCACCAAAACGTCCAAGGTCAAGGTCCCCTGTGTATCATTCACCAATTAGAAAGAAACCCTCTAGTCTCCACAGATCTCCAAAATATAGAATATCACCATCTACTACATCTCATTCTCCAGATAGACAAAATCCGTCAGGTCGAACTATGTCCCCAAAACCTGCCCCTTCGAGGTCTCCCACTCCTCTCTCCCCCATTAAAGAGAAGACTTCGTCGCGGAGCAGATCCTCAAAACAAGGAAAGTCAAGGTCTTCTGTGTCTCGATCACCCCAGAAAGTAAATCTGTCAAATATAGCCAAATCCGCAGTAAGTGGCAGATCAAAATCTCCAATAGCTCGCTCTCCTTCACCACGGAGCAAAAGGTTGAAGAGAGGTAAAGTTGAACGAGATGTTGAAAAAGGGGGTGAAAAGGAACATGACAAAAACCACGGTAGAAATGGCGACAGGGCCACACATAAGGAAAGGGATTATGACAGGGCATTGCCAATCCAGAGATCAGATAAAAGGCTAGGAAGGGATGCAATTGACAATGGTTCTTCTAAATCGAGACGCGGACGCTCAGGTTCACCAACTGATAATCGCCGTAAGGGTCAACACAGGTCAAGATCGCCTTCAGCTACAGATGATAGAGCACGCGATGAGGTATCTGATGATATTTACTAACTATGCCCAATTTCATTTCTAGAATTAGATATTTATTTTGATAAAATAAATTTTTTCTTGATTTGAAAAGCAGCAAGGTGCACAGTTTGGTAATATCTGGAATCTTTTCCAGTCAAATTATTTATCTGTGCATAGTTTCTATATCATTCTCTTTAGCTCCGATGCTGATATTATAACCTCACTGTCACATTTAGATTTTAATTACCTCATTTAACATTCTCTACAATTTTGGTTTTGTTCATGAATATACTTGCTGATCTATTAATAGTGGAGACGTTTTTTATTCAATTTTTTTTTTAACAAAAAGCTTTGGTCTATGTTTCTGAAAGGCTCAAAATAAATGTTAGTTGTACTGTTCTTGACATATTGGGAAGGATGTCATCTGATCATTTTTTATATTTCTGCAGAGGGCATACCCAAGAAATTCTGAACAGAGGTGAGCCACCTCTTTAAAATTATACTTTGATTTTGCATCAGTTTTTCCATTATTTTGATAACAAGTACATCAGTTGCTTTTGAGGAATGCAAGTTAATATGTGCATTTAGGTTCACATTGGTTGTCTCCTGTGATGACCAACGTTCATGCATCAAGAAATGTCGTTTTTGTTTTAATTATGATATTTGCAAATCCGTCTTTTTTTCAGTTAGAATTTTGAAGTCATCATTGTGCTAATAAAGTACAGCATAAGATTTTTGAAACTATGCCTTGTGTTATCTCTTAATTCTGGTTTCTGTTTTTTGTGAAATTTGGCTTGGATAGACATTGCAATTATCAAAGCCGGTACTTTTTACAATTTTTTTCTTTTTAGTTCTTTTGTTATCTCATTTTTTAAGGAAGAGGTTAGATTCCAGGGGATTTCTTTTTCTAGTGTTTAGTAAGATGTTGTATGGCTTTAGCTTTTGTATTCTTTTAAACTGTTATTTCTTGCTCAAGCAGGAATGGTGACAATGATTCATTAGCAAAAATGAAGGCTGCTGAAGATACACTGGAAGCCAAAGAAAAAGTATCTTCTCCATTTAGCACAGTTCTTTCAATTACCGCCCCTAAGCCACATTTTATCTGTTCTTTTCTTTCTTACTTTTGCTTAATCATTGAGCTGAAGATGATTCTCCTACATATTTAGTTTATGAAAATTATGACCATCATTGACTTTGTGTATAAATTTATTAACTTTTGAGTTGAATTACACTTGCAGCAAAAGCCTTCATTTGAGCTGTCTGGAAAGCTTGCCGCAGAAACTAATCGATACAGAGGTAATTATTGATTGCCTTTCCAAACTTGTATTCCACTTCTGATCATGTCAAGGTAGGAAAGATTGTGAACCTATTGAGAAAATTGCGAAAAATTGATGATCTTCATCATGCTTGAGTTTGTGTGTATTGGTTTCACTTTGCTCTTCAATGTTTGGTATCTTCTAAAGATCTTTAGTCACATGGGTTAACCATCTATAATGGAATATATCTGTTTTGCTTTTCATCAAAGCTGCAAAAGTTGTTGAAAAAGCAGCTTTCTTTTTTGTATTTTGTTACTTTTATGTCTCCTTTTCTCTTATACTTATCATAGACAAATTAGACACAAAATAAAAGTTAACTCTCAAGCAGAGAATTTTAGAAGTTGCTGCATCTATTTCTTTTCTGGTGAACTTGTTGATCGAATTGTCTGCTTCATTTGATAGTATAGGTTTGGTTGGTGCAGAAGTGAGTTTAAGATGAAACGAAGTTGATTGAATGGTTGCTATCCTCTTTGCTTGCTTTTTTAGATTATTTTAAACATTGAGCTGTGCAGCACTGCTGCTGTTTATCTGTGTATAAGCCACTAAATTTCTTTTAAAGCTGGCATATGAGCTGCTTCTCATGCAGCTTTTCTCCACATGTGATATCTTGATGTCGGTGATCAAATGAGGATGAAAGATTGGAGTTCTTTGAGTTCATTTTTTTTATTCCAGCCTAGAAATTGTAAAAGATTAGCTACTATGTGATAAAATAGAAAAGATTGTTTTGGATGGAATTGCCATCCCGGTTGTATAATATCTCCTTACTCTGTCCCATAAATTAATGATGTAAGTGTGCATTTCTGATCTTGTCCATGGTAAATCTTACCACTCATATGTTATTACTAGTCTAACGCACATTAGGACCTTGTCAGGTATAACGCTGCTGTTCAATGAGGCACCAGATGCTCGAAAACCTGACATCAGGTGGCGATTGTATGTATTCAAGGGTGGCGAAGTACTTAATGGTAAATATTTGTTGGGCATGTGATTTACCTTTACGCATTTATTTTGTTCCTTTCAACTCCAGATTAATGTGCTTTAGTTCATACCATCCTCGACTTTTGATGTCCAGAACCCCTTTATGTTCATCGGCAAAGCTGTTATCTTTTTGGTAGAGAGAGGAGGGTTGCAGATATCCCTACCGACCATCCATCCTGCAGCAAGCAACATGCTGTTCTTCAGTATCGGTATAACATATTCAAACTTGTTATTTTCCTACAATCTTATTGCACCAGTAAAGTATTTCATATTTTTGCAGGCAAGTGGAGCAGGAGAACCCAGATGGTACCATGTCTAAGAAAGTCAGGTAGCGGTATTATGGATTTTCCGCTTGATTTCTTGGACAGCCTTTTCAAGTCTTCTAGTAACTTTCGATGTGTTGGTGTAAATGACGCAGGCCTTATGTAATGGATCTTGGGAGCACAAATGGAACCTTCATTAACGTGAGCAATTCATCCCAATAACCCACAAATATTTTCTTCTTGCAAATTGCTCAGTCAATTCACTCAAGACATCGGTTGCAGGATAATCAAATAGAACCTCAACGATACTATGAACTGATCGAAAAAGATACTCTGAAGTTTGGGAACAGCAGGTAAGCAACAATTTATATAATATTGCTGTTGTGATTTTCCTCGACTTATTACTCAATGTTCGGTTTTGTAGCCGTGAATATGTTCTACTACACGAGAACTCGGCCTGATGATGCTTCACACCCCCCTTTTAATATGCTGGAAACCATGGAACAATATAACATTGTAGCAGAAGTCGCCAATTCGATATGACATGCTGAAGCCTAATACTGCGTGTATGACTTGTATTTCCAAAGCTGGTCTCTGTTGAGCTCTGAACAGGAATACGATTTATCTTCGTACGTTTGTAAATTTTGAAAATTACTCTACTTTAAGCTTAAGGAGCTGCTTTCTATTTAACGATTGCTTTTCAAGTACAAAATAGGATGCAATTCTTTATGCTACCTCTTTTCTTGTTTTTGCCCTTTCTGGTCTTTTCATTATATAAATAATTTTTAAAAAAATGATTATTAAATTTGCTAGAAATTAAATGGAAGGGTCCCATTATGGTTTCAATGCTAACCGTGAAATAAAAATCAAAATTACAATCATAACATCGAAGCTGTATTTGGTTTAGTTTCGAAACATTAAAATTAAATTTGTGCGAATATCGTAAAAATTTCAAGTTTTTCAATTATGTATGAATAATTCAATTTATTATTTTTGTGTAATTTATGTTAAGGTCTTTTGAATTTCATTTGATAGAAAATTAATCCTTGTCAGTATTAATTTATCAGTTTGATAAATTCAAGAGCCGAGGTTTTATTTTTCTGAATCATTATTAAAACTAAGACAAAAACTTGTATGAGATGGTTTTACGGGTCGTATTTTGTGAGACGGATTTCTTATTTGGGTCATCCATGAAAATTATTATTTTTATGCCAAGAATATTATTTTTCACTGTGAATATCGGTATAATTGACACGTCTCACATATAAAAATTCATGAAATCGTTTTAAAAAAAACTACTATAAAGCTAAAACGAGTAAAATTTGTTTTAGTAGCATGGGAAAGTTCAGTTTAAATTCCGATGTAAGTACAAATATGAGTTTTTATTTATAAAATTTAACTAAAAGAAATTATGTCCTAATTAAATAATATAAAATAATCATGTATAAAATAATATAATATTAAACACAAGGCACCAGTGCTGGATCATTTATAATTTGTTATTTCCCGTCGTGTAACAGATGAATCTGATCCCATAGATGTCGAGATTGTTCCAACAGAACCGATCGATGGTGAAGAAAGTTCAGGGAACCATTTTGAAAAGCATGTTCAAAATAATTTGTTATTTCCCTTTTCTAATTCAAGCATCTATTTTAAATAAAATTAAACTACTGATATTTTTATTGATTGATGATAAACGTCGATTTTCTTCAGCTTCCAACATTAATCATAGATTCTGCTCTTAATTAAAATCCACTTTCCAAGTGAAATTAAATTCCTACTGACGAGCAATTTTTAACTTGCACAGTTGCACGAGTTTGTAGCAACGTTCCCGTTCCACATCTGCATCTTTCATTTATTAAGAAATATGGATAGATAATTATCATGCTTTGAATTTATCAGTATGTTTCATAAGTTGCAGAAGAATAATATTATAAACCTTGGATCAGAGTCGCAGTTATTAAAGGACATATTGATTGAACCCGAAACTGGAGAACAAACAAACACTCACGCTGCACCACCATGCAAAACTCTACCACGTAAAAATTACACACACGATAGTATGCATAAATTCTACGTACTTACTACACGCATCCAAATCACCTCCTCTAAAAAACCAGCAAACCAGATAAATGACAGCCATTTCGCAGGGACAGAAGCACAACTTTATTCTGGAGGCATGATGGCAACGTGGGCTATATTTTGACTACTTCAGTTCAGGCAGCATTCATGCGGCACTTCTCACGCATTTGCATTCCGCACATTTGTGGAAGATTCTCCATCATTTCCCTCATCTCTTGCATTTCTTCCCTTTTGGATCCCATTTCTTGTTTCTGCTCCCTCCACATCATTTTCATGGCTTCGCACCTGCATGGAGAGCTGATCTGCTCCAGCTGCTGGCAGCACTCTTGGAGGTGCTCACCTTGGCCCCGCATTGGATTGCTCAAAGCGGTCCTCAGGAAGGAGGCATCCAAGTACCGTCCTCCCATTTTTTCCATCCACATCTGGCAGTGGCGCAGCCTCTGCTGTTGCTGGTATTCCTGCATGCATGATTCTCCCCCGCCACGTGGGTTCTCCTCGTCAACCATTGTGGTAGTCACCACCGTGGTGTAGGTGGTGGCGCTGGCCACGGCGAGAAGAGCAGCGAAGAGAGCCGCGAAAGCGATTAGTACTTTAGCCATGACTAGCAGTGATCTGAGTTCCCTTAGTTGCTGATTGATACTGAATTATGCTTGGTGTGAGGGAATTGAAGGGGGCGAGGGTTATATTTGTAGTGGAGTAAAGCGTTTGGATGGCGAGAACGTGGAATATGAGTAACATGCAAACCGGGAACAGGTCGGAGAGGTGGCATCACCTTTGGAATCGAGCTTCCACGTGTGTAAATTCATGCAAATGCCTAGGGAGTTGGTTCTAGACGTTATAGAAATTAGCATAGTTTAATCAAATCAACCTGAAACTATGGAGCCGATTTGGCAGTATCTGATTGTAACTTGGGAAAATAAAATTTATATATATTTTTACTTATATTAATATTAAATATTAAAAGATATACAAATGTCACATATATCATGTTCAATTTTTATTTTTTTTTAAAGTCCATGCTACTTCTCATGAAAGTAGAGGGGATGGAATGATGTGACCTGCATCCCCCATTAAACCCCCTCGCCACACCAGTTGGGGATCTTCTCTTTCTTGCCAGACCCTGTTTGTTTATGGAGTGTGAAGACTGGATCTTGCGTTTGAATCGAGCAAAATCTGCGGTTTTTAGTGAGAAATTTTATCTCGTGGGCTATGTTGTGTAGTGTGTGATTGGTTTCTTTTAGCCTCAAATACTGGGCTAGTTCTGCAGTCTTTGATGGTTGGCTTTAAATATCTTTTCCAGTGTGGTTGAATACTTTCTTCGGATTTGTGGTGTTGGATTATTTTTTATTCTGATGGGCCCATTGAAATTTGATAGAAAATAATTTCCGCTATTAAGGTTCTTTAATGTTAAAGCCTAAAGGTCCTTAAATCACGACAGGTCAGTTATTTTGTGCACAGAATTTGGAAGGAAAATCATGTGAATAACTGGATATCCTTTCAACCAGTTTCTTTTGTTTGAAAGTAAATATCCCGTGTGAATTTACATCCACCAGCTAATGGTTGCATTCAATTCGATCTATCCCAAATTTGCAGCTACTGTTCATGGTTTTTTCAGTCCGTGTTTCAATGTAGCGTTTGCTGTGGCAAATAAATCTGTATTTGTTTTCCTCATTCGATGCGAGTCCATCTAGCCAAGAACGCTGGTTTATAAGCGAAACTATGCGGCGTGCAGCTGTTGATTAATTAAGAAATATGGCTAGATAGTACATTATCATGCTTTTATTTATCACTATGTTTCATAAGTTGAAGAGGAATAATTATAAACCTTGGATTAGAGTCGCAG
The DNA here is from genome assembly GCF_025594145.1 of Primulina tabacum. Taxonomy (NCBI): domain Eukaryota; kingdom Viridiplantae; phylum Streptophyta; class Magnoliopsida; order Lamiales; family Gesneriaceae; genus Primulina; species Primulina tabacum. Next base: position 35,637,317 of record NC_134564.1, read on the forward strand.
TTAGTAAAAGGGCATATTTATTGAACCCGAAACCGGAGAACATACACTCACGCTGCACCACCATGCAAAACTCTACCACGTAAAAATTACACACACGATAGTATGCATAAATTCTACGTGCTTATTACATGCATCCAAACCACCACCTCTCGTAAACTAGCAAACCAGATAAATGGCTGCCAATTCGCAGGGACAGAATCACCACTTTATTCTCGAGGCATGAGGGCAACGTGGGCTATATCGACTACTTCAGTTCAGGCAGCATTCATGCGGCACTTCTCACGCATTTGCATTCCGCACATTTGTGGAAGGTTCTCCATCATTTCCCTCATCTCTTGCATTTCTTCCCTTTTGGATCCCATTTCTTGTTTCTGCTCCCTCCACATCATTTTCATGGCTTCGCACCTGCATGGAGAGCTGATCTGCTCCAGCTGCTGGCAGCACTCTTGAAGGTGCTCGCCTTGTCCCCGCATTGGATTGCTCACAGCAGTCCTCAGGAAGGAGGCATCCAAGTACCGTCCTCCCATTTTTTGCATCCACATCTGGCAGTGGCGCAGCCTCTGCTGTTGCTGGTATTCCTGCATGCATGATTCTTCCCCGCCACGTGGGTTCTCCTCGTCAACCATTGTGGTAGTCACCACCGTGGTGTAGGTGGTGGCGCTGGCCACGGCGAGAAGAGCAGCGAAGAGAGCCGCGAAAACGATTACTTTAGCCATGACTAGCAGTGATCTGAGTTCCCTTAGTTGCTGATTGATACTGAATTATGCTTGGTGTGAGGGAATTGAAGGGGGCGAGGGTTGTATTTATAGTGGAGTAAAGCGTTTGCATTGCGAGAACGTGGAATATGAGTAACATGCAAACCGGGAACAGGTCGGAGAGGTGGCATCACCATTGGAATCGAGCTTCCACGTGTGTAAATTCATGCAAATGCCTAGACACATGGTTCCATACATCATACAAATTTTCACGACTTAATCAATTAATCAAGCTGAAACTATTGAAACTATGGAGCCAATTTGGCATTATCTGATTGTAACTTGGGAAATAAAATTTAAAACGTTCTGAGAATAAATGTATATATATATATATATATATATATTTAGTTATATTAAATATTGAAAGATATCAACTAATGTCACATGTTGTTCAATTTATTAAATCATTATCTGGTTTATAAAATCGTAACGTAAGTCAGTTAAACGAGATTTGGTCTATGATGTCGGCGATGTAAATATAGCACACACATTATATATTACGAAGATTGGGAAAATTGTAATTTTTGTTACGTAAAATCTTTTGGGTTTAGTCATGTTTTTGTTAAAGTTTAATTTTATTAAGTGATTTGAATTTATTTTTTTTGGGTTCATTTTTTTGCTTGAAACACTAAATATCAAATGTGATTTATTTGACATAGATTGTGGTGACAAGAACAAACCTCGTGTTACTCAAATTAAAATCCATCCCATCAAAAATAGGAAAAATAAAGTAAAATGACCTCTGACACTTCACAATGCAAAGAAAAAAGTTTATCGTTTTCTTTTATTTTTTTATATTTTAACATGTGTAACATATATTTTATTTTCCTCACACGATTCACAAAAAAAGTATCGATATCAAATAAACAATATATGATAAATTTAGTGGTTATTTAAAAAAAATTCGTATAACAATAAGTAATAAGTTATTCCTATTATTATTGTATTGTATATAAAGGGTTTTGAGAAGACCCAAGCATGTTTGGAGAACATTAGACAGAAACAAACCTCGCGAAAATAAAAATCACTTTATCATCAAAACGTCAACTTTTATACACAAGATTCTGAAAATGTAACACAAATTTTCTTTATTAACTCATTAATCAATTCTTAGATGGGCCTCTACAATGTAGATTCATATATGGCTCAAATTGGTTTCACACGAACTCGATCGGTTCATCTGTAATTCCAATGAACACCAACCAAATAAGGCAGTTCTATCGTGAATGTTCTCAAAAGCAACGAACGTAAACCACACACAATCATTGCTGTCTGTCCACAAAGATACTCAGTGAACAATGAAAAAAAGTCCTCAAACTTATCTAAGTGTAGCTAGCTAGAGAACTGACTGATCTCACAAGTAGATTTATACAGCAACCATCGATTGATCTGTGGGGAACAAATACAACATGATAACAAGATGATATCTTTAGGGACAGAAAAGTGCAGTCTTCAAGAATCTTCAAGCTTTTTGCACAGAAAAACCAATAATGAATTCCTTGATTTCATCGCTGGCTGCTCTATCCAGTGCAGTTCGATCCTGTGCATCCTTGATGGTGTAATCAGCTCCAGCACGCATCAACTCTTCGATCTTCGGTTTATCACCTTCTGAAGCAGCCATCAATAACAAAATATCGACGGGGTGGATGTTCTGGTTCAACAGAGCCTCCATTTTGTCGTATGAACCCTCCACAGCTAACATGCCCATATAGTTGAAGTACTGCTCAAAAGTTCAAATCGACAGCATCAACTTCAAAATTTATACTGGATAGGCTTCAACAACATATTTTATTGCCCCGTTCTCAATCATAACATTCACATGAATCCTCACCTTCAAAATTACTATAACAGTATTCAAACTAAAGCATCTAAATTTCTTGCTTACGATTCTGTGGCATCATCCAAACAATCCAATTGGTGTTGATTCGTAGTGCAAGTAAATATTCAACAATCGAAAACTACCTGGTAGATTAATTCGAGCTACACTGCAGCTTCAACCTTGAAATGAATATCTAATTGCTGTATTCAGTAAATATTCAATCATTTGAAAACTACCTTCTACGTTTCACTAATCCTTTTTTTATTATTCAATACCTTTCGAGTGCAAGTAATGTATGCTAATCCCGTACTGACTTAAATAAGATCACCATAATCATACTTTCGCAAGCTTCTCCCACGAAAATCATGGCGAAACAGAGGAGTACTAATTTTCTGCTGAATTTTTCTAAAACTAAAATCTTTGCCCCCAAATCCACCTCCGAATTGCGAGGTCCATCACCTACACCAAAGTATTCAACTTCCATTTTCGGTGCTCTAAAAATTTCTGCATCTGGGAAATAATCAGATATCGAGTATAAAAAATTAGGCAGTACTCAATGCCGATCTTTTCAAATTATGTTTTCCCAAAGGACGAAAAAGAACCGTGTCCGTAAACTCAGCCGACATATAAAACCACATTCATCGCCATAGAAGAACACAGGAAGAAGCGCATGAAACAATTGCCAACAATTAAAGCGTAAGCAAGCACAAAATCAGCAGAGATATACTACACCTGTTCAACATCGTCGCGGTCGAAATCATCGCGGGACTGACTACCGTAAATGCCGGCACCTTCGGCATCAACTCCATTCTTCCCGAACTTGAACCAGCAGGTGGTTCTCGAACCGCAGCTGGGTCCCAGTTTTCTTGTGGTTCTGCACCATCCAAGACTATTTCCACCTTTCGCACAACCCAGAAATGGACAAATCCGCTGCAGGGGAGGTACAACAGCAGACCCACTTGAAGAAGAACCTACAGATTTAGAGGAGAATTTTGGTTGGAGAGAAAGTGGAAATGTTGACGCCATTGGCGATGGTTTCAGATTCTCACCGACTCTGAAAACCAACGGTTCAAATCATCTAATATGAGACTGAAGGATTGGAATTTAACAAATTCTAATTTTCTTGATTTAGGATGCTATTAAATAACTGGGCTTTACTTTTGTGGAAATCCCGTGTATTATTCTTGGCCCAAGTCTTACTCTCAACGGGCCGAATACCGTAAAATTTGAATTTGGTTTGTTTATCTTAACGAACCTCATTAAACGAGCTCAAACGAACTTTTATCGAATCGAGTTTCGAATAAAATAGTTTGGTTCATTTACATCTCTATCCATATATGATAAATCTAATGGATGCTTTATTTTGATTCTTTTCTTTTAAAAATTTTAAAATAGTGTTATATTTTTTTATGCTCGTCTTCTTCTTTTATGCACGTCTTCTTTAAAGATAAGCGTGTGGATCTAAAAGGAAAACAGCTAACTATTGGTTGTAATAAAGAAATCATTTAGGCTATTTTAGAGGCTTAAAAAATATTTTAATTTTCATCACATATAATTTAGTAAAACGATAATACAATTGATTTTTAAGTAAAGATATGCGATTGATCATTCAATTGATATCAAAGAAAAGATAAAGTGTTCGATTCTCAAGTAGTGTAATTATTGATTGAGATTGAAATTATATTCTAATAATTGCTCATTCTGAAATAGCAATCGATACGTGTCATTTGAATTGTTATATTGTTTTAAAAAATTCAAGTTAAATCGTATCAGCTATAACTTTTAGTAATACGTAAATATACTATCTTATATATATATATATATATATATATATATATAATGTATCAGTAATACAATTTTTTTTATTACCTAATTAAAGAGAGAAGAAGACTCGAGCTTGAGCCATTTACAAAAGAAGATGACCATTGAGCTAATTATCCGGTCTCATCAGCAGTACATTTATAACCATAGCGAAAATAAACAACAATAATATTCACATCGAATTGACAGGTAATTGGACTTACTAGTGTTGGTGGCTCATCAAAATACCGTGACACCCATTAATCTGATGGGGCTTGCAAACCTATTGCGAAAGGGGGTGGATTCAACAACACCTCAATAATATTTTCCATGGGACTTGGACTTTTGTGTGTATGGGATGGAGACAAGTACATGCAACCGATATGTGCCACTTACTAACGGATTTGGGACGATTTCGGAACCGATAAGATCGAACCGATTCTCGTTTCGAGTTTAATGGGTCGATTTTAAGAGTCGAATGACACATTAAGCACACCTGTTGTTCCTTGACCATATGTTAAATTATATTCTTGGAAAAATCAATTTTGAGCCCTTAAATTCAAATTCACATGTGCATTCTTCTGATTACGTGCTCAAATTATTCAACTACAACATGCCCAATTTACTACATTCATCTATACTCTACTCTAATAAAGAAATACCATCCTAATGGAATCAGACTGAATTTGTACATATTTTCCCAGTTCTTGCAAAACAGAAGGTAGAAAAAAATAAGAGAAAATAATTATATATGTAAATTAAAGAAAATTGGATTACTTGGAATGAAAATGGGGGATTTGACCAACTATGGGTCACAGATCTATCTAATGGAGCTTTCCAGGACGCTTGCTACTCTCATTTTTGCTTTCGATTTTAGTGACCACCATTGATAACAATCTCTTACTTCCTTGATTCTCACTCTTCCCTCCAGTTATCTTGCATTTTCAATTCAAAAAGATTTCGAATTTACCTCATTACCCATCTTCCCGTTCCTCCCAAATTAAAAAAATCTTGTATTTTTGGCGGCGTTTGGTTATTCTTGCGCTGCAAAAATTGAAAAATGAGCTCGCAAAGATCTTCAAAACCCACGAAACCTCCCAACCAAACAGCGCCTTCGAGATCTTCACCCGCTTCTTCCTCGTCTTCTCTGTCCTCCCATTTGGCCATGGTTGAATTGAAGCAGAGAATCCTTACTTGCCTCTCTAAACTAGCCGACCGAGACACCCACCAGATCGCTGTGGAAGATCTCGAGAAGATCATCAATGGACTCTCAAGCGACGGCATTTCAATGCTACTTAACTGCCTTTACGACGCCTCCAACGACCCCAAGCCTGCTGTCAAGAAGGAAGGTATCCGACTCCTCGCCGTGCTATGTGCCGTCCACACCGACCCCGCCGCGACCCACCTCACCAAAATCATTGCCCACATCGTGAAGAAGCTCAAGGACACTGATTCACAGGTCAGGGACACGTGTCGTGATGCCATTGGCTCTCTTGCGGGGTTGTACCTGAAGGGCGGTAATGGTGGGGACGGAGTTGTTTCTCTGTTTGTGAAGCCTTTGTTTGAAGTGATGAGTGAGAGTAACAAGACTGCCCAAGGCGCCGCTGCTGTGTGTTTGGCTAAAATGATTGAATGCTCCGCTGACCCGCCTTTGGTTACGTTCCAGAAACTTTGTCCTAGGGTTTGCAAGCACTTGAATAGTCTGAATTTCTTGGCTAAAGCTTCACTATTGCAAGTGGTTTCAAGTTTGTCCCAGGTTTGGTTTGGTTTGGTCCCCAATGATGATGCTTTATGTTATCTATTTAGTTGACGTTTGATATCTTATCTAATTCGCCTTTTGAATTCATTACCACTTGGAAACTTTGTTTTTTATATCAATCGAGATTTATGAGACAAGCTAGCTGAAGTTTTATTGTATCTTAAGCTATATTTGATTATTTATTCTACCTTTTGTTATATGTTTGATAACACCATAGTGAGAGCTATATTTGATGATTTATTCTACCTTTTGTTATATATTTGATAACACCATAGTGAGAGACTTGATCTATCAAAAGCTACATTTGATGATCTATTGTAATGTATTTGATAATTGATAACACCATAGTGAGAGACACAGATCGGTGGAATATGGAATATTTGGTATACTGGTTTTCACTATTTTACTTTGTGCTTACATATTTGAGGCAAAACTCCTAGTGTGATGAAATTGTACTAGACGACGCTGTATCACATTGCTTTAACAAATCACTGAAGCCAGGATAATTTTGATATGCGCTGGAATCCATTTTTCTCTATGTTTTATTTGTATCTATGTGGTTTCCCAATGTTTTGCTGTATTGAAGCATGTACGCCAAAGAAACTAATAATTTGGTCGGTACTGAAACTGGCTACTCGGCAGTCGCCACCCTTATCTAAGTCAACAAGGATTCAAAATTGTCATCATATTACTTTACAGATCTGGCATCTTATTATACACTAGGAGATTGAGATTCATGTGGTTGAATTTCAATGAGCAATATTTATTCTACTCATTGTGGTCTAGTCTCTTAAGGATATTCCTTTTCTGGATTTCTGCAATCCTGGACAATAGCACGAAGACATTAGTTAGTGTTCTTCTGTGGTGATACTATACATGTTCTTCATGTTGTTGCAGGTTGGATCAATCACACCTCAAAGTTTAGAATCCTTGCTGCCAAGCATTCATGAGTGTCTTGGCAGTTCAGATTGGACCACTAGAAAGGCTGCAGCTGAGGCGTTAATTTCCTTATCTTCCAATACGAGTTACATAACACCGGAAGGAGCCGCTTCCACATTGAATGTGCTCGAGTCTTGTCGATTTGACAAGGTATGCATCAAATAGTGTTATATCCACCCAAACCATTTTACATCAAAACAGTATGATATCTTCCCGAACCATCTTAGAGTTTTGTCTTGTATGAATTTCTGGCATCGATGCAAAGATATTAGTTTGTATGACAGTTGGGTAAGGTATATTTTCATATGTGATCCTCCACTTCTGATATGGTGTTTGATTCCTTAAATGGTGATTTTAGCTGGGAAGTGTGTTGATTCGAGGATGTATTACTTCTCGTATCATGGGTAACCTAACCAACTAATACAATGTGAATTTTTCCTCAGATTAAACCCGCAAGAGAGAGTATAACAGAGGCTTTGCAGATATTGAAGAAAATTGCTGGAAAAGGAGATGGATCTTCAGATGATAATAAAACTTCATCTCATGGTAGGCATATGATTAAAAACTTCATCATTCATTCAGTTAGAATTTTTTTCTTTACATGTTTCATATTAAAATGCTCAATATTCAGAGGGTGATGCTACGGACCCATCAGATAGAAACGATCTTCCAAGTCACGGTGATAAAGGAAGTAAAAATTCTATAAAGGATCCATCCAGCGGATTGTCCCCTACTGATTCTAGTTCTAAAGGCAAGGGAAACTACATTTCTGACAAGACTGTAGGGATGCTAAAGAAGAAAGCACCAGCATTGACCGACAAAGAACTGAACCCTGAATTCTTCCATAATCTAGAAACTAGAGGTTCAGGTGAGTTACCTGTAGAAGTGATTGTCCCTCGCCGATGTATTAAAGTTTTAAGTTCACAAAATGAGGAAGAGTCAGAATCGAATGATACAGATCTGAATGGGAATGCTAGGCTTAACTTACAGGCTGGTGATATCAGAGGGAAATATGGAAGCATGGAAAGGGGCATTGCTGGTGAGCGCGGTAATTCTTCTCATCAGCGAGAGTCATCCAACATTTATCCTGATTTTTCTAGAAATCCAGGTCAATCTGAGGGATTTATGAGTTCTAAAGGAAATTGGTTGGTAATTCAGAGACAATTGTTACAACTGGAGAGGCAACAGGGTCATCTAATGAATATGTTGCAGGTTCTTTTATTTTATTTGCAGTTAGATCTTGATTCCCGAATCGGCATTAATGAATGTTTTTTTCCGTCGTAGGATTTTATGGGCAGCTCTCATGATAGCATGGTAACCCTAGAAAACAGAGTACGGGGTATTGAGAGAGTTGTTGAAGACATGGCACGAGAGTTGTCTGTATCATCAGGCAGAAGGGGCAGTAGTTCTATGGTAGGATTTGAGGAATCTTCAAATAGGCCTCTCAGCAGATACAATGGCTTTCCTGACTATTCCAGTGGCAAACTTGGAAGAGTTAACGATGGGCGCAGTCACTTTGGGGAGAGGTTTACTGCATTTGATAATGTTTCTTCAGGACTGAAAGGTAGGGGCTCTTCTTGGAGATCTGATGTATCAGATTCTTGGGACTTTCCCGCATATGGTAAAAATAGCCAAATTGGCTCAAGGAGAGCCGCTGGTGGTGGTCCGACAGATTTTAGAATTTCTAAAACAGACAATGGGGCTGATCAGCCTGGTAGCCGGATAGCTTGGGAAAACGGAGCAGGGCCTATTAGATTTGGTGAAGGACCTTCCGCAAGAAGTGTTTGGCAAGCTTCAAAGGATGAAGCAACCTTGGAAGCTATTCGAGTAGCTGGTGAGGACAATGGAGTTACACGTAGTGCTCGAGTGGCTATACCAGAAATGACAGCTGAAGCACTAGGAGATGATGACCCAGTTCAAGAACGTGATCCAATTTGGACGTCTTGGAGCAATGCAATGGATGCTCTTCTCGTCGGTGATATGGATTCTGCTTTTGTCGATGTTTTGTCTACTGGAGATGACCTCTTGCTAGCAAAACTCATGGACAAATCAGGTCCTGTAATTGACCAACTTTCAAATGAGGTGGCCAGTGAAGTTCTGCATGCTGTTGCACAGTTTCTGTTGGAGCAGAACTTGTTTGATATGTGCTTATATTGGATTCAACAGGTATAACTGTTGTTTCAATGCCGGTATTTAATATTTTTGGTCTTTTCATATGATTTGATTTGTTCAGTGTTAAAAGGATAAGTCTATTGATTCTGTTCCGCTTCCTGTACTTAGTTGGCAGACATTGTCTTGGAAGATGGTCAAGATGTTCCTGGCATTCCGATTGAAGTAAAAATGAAAATTTTACAGAATTTGCAAGACTGTTCTTCAATAGATCTGCCTGAGGACTGGGAAGGCCCGTCAACAGACCAATTGTTACTGCAGTTGGCATCTGCCTGGGAAATTGATCTGCGAAATTTGAATAAATAGCTGACATAATTCCTTTTTGCTTGACGATTTGTCCGGTGGTGACGTTTGATACACTTATTATATTTCACCCTGGTTCAAATGCCTGAGGGAGTGCATTGTTAAATACTGCAGTCGCATCAATCTTGAAATGGATGTAGAGAGTTTTGCTAGAGTGCATTTTTTGTTTTTACAGAATCTCCGAGATATCAACAGAATTGTGTGCTGATGACTTCGATCTTTTTTTATTATTATTATTTTCATTCAATCAATTTCACCAACATTGTACCTTATTTTTTAAGTATCTCTTTAGACAGGAATCCCTTAATTCAAATAATTGGAAAAGTTAGGTTATCCTACCCTGTCTAATTATTACACTACGCATAAGCTCACTCACCATGCTCAATCCCATCCAACTCATCCAATCTATCCGAATTGACCCTCCTAATATAGAGCTCTCACAAATTAATGTCAAATCGTGAAAACAATATGCTTCTGAAAAGGAGAATTAACCCAAAGTTATGCTTTGATTTAGGATTTTAGGACAAGTTGAATAAAAAATTGGAGAGTTAGGCCGAAAATAGTTTTTTTTTTTTTTTTAAGAAAAACAAATTCTAGCCGAGTTTTCCGAGGTATCATTTGTCCTGTCAAGATAAAAATTTAAATTTATTAAGAAATAATGGATTAAAATCCATTAATTTCATATTTTCCACCAAAATTGATTACACAATTTCAGTGCACATTATTTGAAAATCCATCTTTAAATTATCCCACAAAAAAAAATCAATCAGCACAAGCTAATATTTGAAATCGCACTTCTTCCAGAAGATAAAATAAACGAATTTCTTGAAATCCAAAAGAAACCTGGAATTTGAGGGGGGGTGGGGGGGTGGTGGAGAAGAGAATCCCTCGGAATAATAATATCATCATAGAAATCAGGCCACTACTTTCGATTTATCATGACGTTCTTCACAGGGATTTTCGAAAAGATAAATTTCACGGAATCGCTTAACCCTAATTGAGCGGCGATTTGGGGTTGGAAGATGTACATATACACGAGGATAATGGGCCGGGTAGTTACATATCACATGGTGGGCTTCACACTTTGTTAATTAGTGGGCCTCCTATAAATGGAAGTATTTTTTTGAAATATATTTTTGGAGAAAGTTATTTATCCAAAAAATCCCAAAATTCTACCTTAAAATCCAGTTACAATTTCAGTTAATTATATTACTTTAGATGCTGAAATTCATCAATCGATTACCTAGCTGATTTTTTGCCATCACAGTTTCAGAATGCGGCGAAGACCCGGAATCGGTGGTCTGCAGAACGCCGCCGCGGCCAGGGTTCGCCACCTCTCTCTGTCTATGTTGATACGTTGTTCGTATCGTATATATTTTGTTGTGATTTTGTGTTGTGATTTAAAAGGATCAATATCGACTTCTGGGAGAAAATGTGGCGAAACTGCGAACCGATCTAATGAAAGACCAGCTCGCTACTTTTCGTTCTCAGCTTGAGGACTTTGCTCGCAAGCACAAGGTACTCGTATTGTTTTATCAAGGCATAATTGATCTTTAGCTTGTCCTGCCGGTTTGACTTTTGCATCTTGCTTATCTGAAAGATAATGGGAGGTTTGTTAAACAATTAATCTGGTTTCAAATATCAAGCTGTAGTGTTGCCGTTGTCTCGGCAAAAGCTGCAAGGATGTAGGCGTCGAAATGTCTATACTGAAAAATATGAAGATGTTAAAAAAATAAGCGAAATCTATTTCTTGGTATTTTAGTTTTCGAAAAACGGGATGAAATTAAGATTAGGCCAATACATTTTTTTATAATTATTTTCTTATATAAGATTTGTATTTCCTCATTTGAGCAGAATGACATCCGCAAGAATCCAACTTTTCGATCTCAGTTTCATGAGATGTGTGCTAAAGTAGGAGTGGATCCTCTGGCCTCTAACAAGGGTTTTTGGGCTGAGTTGTTGGGGATTGGTGACTTTTACTACGAACTTGGTCGGTACCAGCAGCCTTTTTACATGTGTTTTCACTTGTGCAATCCACCAATTGCTACATTTGATTTTGATATGCTAGTCATAATTCATCAAGATGTCAACTTGTATATTACTCACTCATTTGCACAATCCACTAATTGCTACATTTGATATTGTGTCAATTGGAAATTCACTCCCTTCTTTGTTTCCATCTATCTACCTTATCATTTCCTTCTACTCGAATTTTAAGATTTCAAGTGTTAGTTATGTATTTATTTACATGATCTTTCCTCAGTTGGAATAGTTTATTTGAATTAATGAGGCTACACTTCATCTTAAATTACTTCACTTGTATTAACTTAATTAGGCTACACTTAATCTGAACACTTTGTACCTATCTGCTTGATGGAAATTTTATAGCTCATGTTGTCAGTACGTTTACATGTCGTAGAATGTACATCTTATTAGAATATTATTTGGGACAAACTTCTTAACAATATTAAGGAAGCATTAATTTTACATCGGTGAACGCCGTATTTTGGCATGTACCATGTGTTATAATTCATTTTCATACTTTGCAGCGAAAGTTTACGTTTGGAAATGTTTAGTTGCTTCCTGTTTCCTTTTTGTTTCTGTATTGTTTGTCTGATCCATACTTCTATACTTTGGAATTTGGTATTTTCTCTACTTATGTCTGACCCGAAACTAATCTATTTATCTAGTCAGGTGTGCAAATTGTTGATATTTGTCTGGCCACTAGACCTCTCAATGGTGGTTTGATCAGCTTGGAAGAATTATGCAATGTGTTAGGTCAAAGAAGGAAGAGTGCTCGTGAGGCTATTTCTCAGGATGACTGTTTGCGAGCAATTAGTAAACTGAAGGTAATGTAGAGCTTTTCCAGTATATCATAAAAATAAAGCTTAAAGTTTTTGTAGTCTGATGTGTTGCGAGTTTGTCATGATACTTCAAGATTTGCATATTCTAATGTACAACTACTTGAGACTAAAATCTTTTTCCCAAATTTTAGTTGGAGGATGCAACAGTTGTAAAATATTTGATGAGATTTGGATCATTTGATGAGCTCACAAATTGGATAGAGGTTGAATCTTTGAATTAATGAGTATTGTGTCATTATCCTGACTTGGGCGGAGGAGAGAATGTTGAGATTTCTTGCCTTAATGTTGCCCTAATAAAGTATTTATTCGTGCTGTGTAGTCAAACATTCCTCCCCCTGGATCACAAGTTTGTTCTATTAATTGCTAAGATTGTTCCTGTCTTTATTGCATGTATTAATTATGTAGGTTTTCGGCAATCACTGGTGATACCTTATACTCTCTCTCTCTCTCTCACACACACACACACGCAGAGACCTTTTAATTTAACATCTAATATCACTTGCATTTGGACCGTGTTGTTCACAGACAACTCTATTGTGTTTCCAGGTACTTGGTAATGGTTTTGAGGTGATATCTCTGGGTAAAAAGAAGCTTGTTAGGTCTGTTCCTACAGAGCTGAATAAGGACCACAATGAAATTTTAGAGCTTGCTCAGGTTTCTTCATGTCTATACATTATTTCCCACGTCCGAACTCTTGAATGTGATTGCTCACATTCACACATCTTAATGTTTTCACATTTTATTGGAGGAAAAAATTATCTAATTGCTCCATTAAAACTGGAACGATCTTGAAGCAGTTTTATTTATTTGCTTTCTATTATCAATGTTGCAATTTGTGCTTCTCTCTGGAATTGAATATGTATCACAACAGTGTTATCCAAATAAATAACTGATGAACTTCAGATCATTGTTTGACTATTGATACTAGACAAGACAAAATTTGGGACAGATTCTAAGCATTGTTTTTGAGACATAGAACTTGGATGCATGTGATAAATTCTCATATTCAAAACAGGCCCATCATTAACCCAGCGAAGTCTGGAGGTGCCCATAACACCAACCTTCACCGTGTCAATGTAGGATGGAACCTATAATTGGATTTAAGTTGGCGGATATCTGTAGGTCCTCAAAATAAGGAGGAGTTATTTTAGGAGTTCGAGGGGTCATTGCACCAATTGGCTGTACCCTCCTTACCCGTCAGCCTCCTCTTCATAATGATGCAATTTGTTTAGCAATATCCTCTTCTTGGAATGACATTTATATCATAAATATTACCTCGAAACTTTTCTATGTTCTTAAAATGATTAGTTACCTTGGTTGGTTTGTTCATTTTAGGGTCTAGGCTATGTGACTGTTGACGAAGTACAAAGACGACTCTCTTGGTCATCTGGACGTGCAACGGATGCCCTTGAAACTTTACTAGAAGTAAGTGATATCTTCTACCTCGATATGCTTTAGAATTTGAACTGAGTGTAAATTGATTCAGTTTGGTAATACAGGAAGGTCTTGCTATGATTGATGATGGTCACAAGGATGGTAGACGTAGATATTGGTTTCCCTGTGTATCATCAGTATCTTCCTATGCAGTAATGGATGCTGTCTAATGTTTCTTCGTCTTCTTATGGACCTTTGAGTGTTGCATTGTGTATAAAATTTGTGTCAGGCAAAATTATTTTGGGCGTCTTGTTCCTGTCAAAAAATTAAAAAGTGATATTCTTGTGAGTGATAGTCTTGTGACCTTTAGTCAACCATTCGGAATTGGGTTTATTGAGATGATGGGATATGCCTCCATATCCTTCTGCTGCTTTAGAATGATTCGTGGGGAATATTCAGCATGATAAAATGTTTAGACTTGTCTTGTGGCCCGACATAACAGGAACATTTGAATGGCGTTGTAGTGTGTACCGTTTGGAGATTTTGATGTGAAAATAAATGTATACTATATCGTGTGAAACAAACTAATATAGATTTGTGAGATTCCATCTACATGTACAATTTTGTGGCCTGCGACAGATTATTTGTGTATAAAATAAAATTTGATTATTATTATTATTATTTATTTGGTGTGCTGGAGAGGTTCCCTCTTCATACATTATCTTTTTTTAGGAGACATGTTATATTTCATTAAACACCAAACATGTGGAGATTTATGGAAGAGCATATATACGATGGATAAAAATCATTATACTTGATAAACTTCTTTTGTGAAAAACCATGAAAAACTAACTTGTGAGCTACCACGTTAGCAGAACTCATACAATGTTGAGTGTGGAATCTCGAAAGTGTAAGTTGTGGGCGAACTGTCGTGTGATAATCCAAGTGATAATTCAAGGCCACTTGTGGTGACCCTGAAATCCTTCAATTTGTGCGCCAAAGACCGGGGTTCCGCTTCCGTAGTTGTCAATGCCCCGGTGGTAGACGCCGGAGGCTAGATCAACAAGCACGTAGCCAATCAAGCCGTCTAATATGGGACCCAGCCAAACGTGGGAGCCCTCAACAACAAATACAGATTTCGCCAGAGAAATCAATACAGTGGTGCAACTTTCTGCTACCCATGAACGTCGAGGCCTCGTAGATTTTAAAGTTGAGTCATTTAGCACTGAGGAGCGGGCTGTGAGATTCGGTTCGAGTTCCGAGTTCCAAGTTACCGGGACGTTGGTGCTTCAGTGGCACCACGACAGAGCAATGATTAGTCTGTTAGGAAGGGATATTCGAGTTCAGATTCTAGCACCATATACAAGAGTTGGATTCCGCTTAAACATAACGATCATTGAAGTAACAATTGCGTGATCGGATATCCCTAACCCAAAAATATATTTTAATGCTTACACTAAAATAGTGTAAGTTTTGCACAAACACAAATTTCATCTTCAACTCATTTACACAAAGTCTTATGCCTAAAAAATTCTCCAAATAATTTTTTTATTTTACATACATTATTTTTATCCTGTCTTTAATATATATTTATAAATATAATGATTAATATTAATATGATATAAAAATATTATATTATTAATAAATATAATTATTATAATATTTAATATTTAAATTGTTAATTTAATTATTTTATATTAATTAAAATTAATACATATAAACTATTAAAATGAGAAATAATTTGAATACATAAAATTCAATTAAATAACATCATGTATTTTATATTTGTACATTGCACCAGATTTGACGCAGGTTCCCTAAGGATGGCTTTCACGCCATTGTGGTGCAGAAGTAGGTCTTTTGTGAGACGATTTCACGAATCTTTATACGTGACGATATTCACAATAAAAAGTAATACTCTTAGCATAAAAATTAATATTTTTTTATGGATGACCCAAACAAGAGATCCGTCTAACAAAATACGACCCGTGAAAACGTCTCACACAAGTTTTCAGGCAGGAGAAAATAACTAAATAAGTGCAACGCCAAATATATGTTTGTACAAATTACAATGGAAAGTGCAGAAATGGAAATCCAATTCACTCCGGACAAGAAGAGTTTTGTATGCCATCAACGACAAACATGAATTAAATTGACTATATCGAGAGTTTTGCCTTTTATATATTACGGCAAATTTATTCAAAAACTAAACAAATATTATAGCACTTTTTTAAAAAAAATATAAAGAAAAAAACTACTTCCTCCGTAAGGATTAGAACAGAATACAATTTCTTGTTACGCACAATTTGGTCAAGAGTTTAATATTTATATATATATATATATATATATATATATCACATATGATATTAAATTAAATATTATAAATCACAAAGTAACTTTTTTATTATTATTTTTACATCACAAAGTACTAAATTGATCACAAAATAGACACGCAACTTCCAATGACAACAAATTAAATTAAATAAATAAATAAATAAATATCCCCATCGGACATTTCACAGCATCTCCTCGGAGCTCTGCTAAAATCATCGTAGTCGCAAAAAATTTGGAAAGACAAGCGGTTAACCCTGGCCACTAGAAGACTCCTTTGCTCGCAACCCCACTCAATCTTTGAATTCCTTCAATTATCTCTCTGTTTCTTCCGCTATGATACTTCTATTCAATATCAGGTTCAGAACCCATCGTGCGTTCATGATATTGTTTTCTATTTTCTTCATTTCTGGTGTGTACACTCGGGAAGCACAAGCCTATAAAGCAATCTTTCGTCCTAAAGATTTGTTGCCGCTGCTTCCCAGACAAGTTTCTTGGCCTATTCTGAAGTCTCTAAATAACGCGGCGGACCTTATGCCGTCTTTCATCGGAGCTGCCACTGCTGGTAACACTCCCCAATTACAGTGGAAAGGTGCTTGCTTTTACAATAACACTGCTTGGTTGGAGTTTAACAACAAAAGTGAGAGTAAATTTGGGGGCGGTACTCTTCATATTAAGGTGATTGGATGCAGCTTTCTTGTTTTCTATCGATCGATTTCGAGGTAGTTGGGATTATTGGAGGGGATTTTTTTAGGTTTGGGCTTTTGGGGTTGCTTATTTTATATATGTTTCGGGTTTTTTTATGTGATAGCTTTGAATTATCATTATAGTAGATTCTTTTTTTGAGAGGTCTTAGAGAGTTTCTCGATGGACTTTCATATTGGAGGCTGATTTTCTTAAGTTCTTTTTGTTTGATTATTTAGTTTGATTTGTTGTTTTAATTATTGAGGAAAATTTCATTGTCTAAGTCGGGCCTTTGTAAATTATGTTTCGTTTGAAACTATTTTTGCTGAAAATCTGGAAAAGTGGCATTCGGTTATTCCTCCTACAGATTGCTTTCATGTTAACTAGGGTGACGTACAAAGTTAAAATACAAAGCCTGTTGGAACTTGCAATTGCAACTTAATGCCTTTTAAATATTGTTTCTTGATTACAGATTTAAAAAATTATTTCTTGTTTCAGGTAAGCCATGCTCATAGTTGGACATGCATGGATCTTTATGTCTTTGCAACTCCTTATCAAGTTACATGGGATTATTACATTTTATCTCGAGAACACACCCTCGAATTCAAAGAGTGGGTGTCAGAAGCTGAGTTTGAATATGTGAGTTCAACTTTATTTTAATCAGAACCATACTTCTTTGTTTTAAAGCAAGTTTTTTCATACTAAATAAGGATGAATCTCCTTAAAAATCAGGTAAAAAATAGAGGGGTATCGATCTTTCTCATGCAAGCAGGGATGTTAGGAACCCTTCGCGCTCTATGGGAAGTGTTCCCTTTGTTCACCGGATGGGGAGAGAGCTCTAATATTGCTTTTCTTAAAAAGCACATGGATGCTACTTTTGATGTACGTCCTGAACCGTGGGTTACTAACATTACTGTTGAGGATATCCAATCTGGAGATTTTCTTGTATTATCGAAAATCCGAGGTCGGTGGGGTGGTTTTGAGACATTAGAAAAGTGGGTAACTGGATCTTATGCTGGTCATTCTGCGGTCTGCCTAAGGGACTCTGATGGAAAGCTATGGGTTGCAGAATCAGGGAACGAGAATGAGAAGGTGATGACTTAACTGGTACTTGAATTTTCTAGTGTTAAGATTCTTGTGAAATCCAGGGTACTTTGTTGGTTTTGCATGATTTCGCTTAGTTCTTCAGATTTGCGTAATTTTCAGATATATTTCTCTATCTGAGCTGCAGCGAGTCATTATCTTGCTATCCATCAACCAAGTACCTAATAAGAGAGAGACATAGCCTATTGTCTCCTTGTTATGTCATTGTTGAACGCCTCTAAAATTAATTTGATGACTACATATTAATTCCTGCCGGGCTAATTTAATAGACATAACCTGCATGGAACAAATGTATCTATTGGTTCTCGAATATAAGTTATTGCTAGTTGAAACGGCTATTGGTGTAGACTCGGTGACACGTAATTTCTTTTTTGTCTTTTCAGATAATCATAAATATTGTTTTTAATTTTCATTTTTCAGGGAGAAGATGTTATCGCTATCTTACCATGGGATGAATGGTGGGAATTTGAACTCACAAAAGACGATGCCAATCCACATATAGCATTGCTTCCTTTGCTTCCAGAACTCCGGGAAAAGTTCAATGAAAGTGCTGCCTGGGAATACGCACGAAGCATGTCAGGAAGGCCTTATGGTTATCACAATTTGATATTTAGTTGGATAGACACAGTCAGTGGGAATTACCCAGAACCTTTGGATGCTCACCTGGTACTGTTTTTTCGTCCTTTGAGAGTTTTTCTTCCATCTCTCCAAATTGTCAGGTCCCAATATGTTTTAATACAAAATTAATCCTGATTGAGAGAGGTTTAAGATCTTAACAAGGTTAACAATTTTTTTAAAAATGATAGGATGAAATTTATAAAAATGGAAAGAAAAAGAGGAAGACAGCCATCATGAACAGATCATACCATTGTACTGAATAATGTCTTACGATCAGTGATTCTATCTATACCTGCAGATACTGCATCACCCTTTGGATTGCTGAGATGTTTTGCTTCTTTATTTTATTTTTAAAGGCCCCTAGAAATGTGAACTTATATTTTTGCTTCTTCTTTTCCTTACTTCTTGAACTGTTTATTATCCACAGGTGGCTTCTTGTATGACTGTTTGGACTCAGATGCAACCTTCATATGCCGCTAACTTGTGGATTGAAGCATTGAACAAACGTCTTGGAACTGAGGTTTCATTATTATACACATTTTATTTATCTAATATGTAATGCATTTCGAAGGACCTATATAACTTGATCTGGGCGGATTGAAGAAAATTCTTGGAAATAGTTGCATTGCTACCGGATAAGATTCAATTGGATACTAAAGATAGTATACATTCGTCCTTGCAGAACTCTTCTCTTTCTGATATTCTTGTCGAAGTTGAGAAGCGTGGATCATCTTTTGGTGAATTGTTGGCCGTTCCGGAACAAGATGATTGGGTTTATGAAGATGGTAAGTCAACATCATGTGTCGCTTTTGTCTTCGAATTATACAAGGCGGCGGGGCTCTTTGGCAACCTTTCAAGCTCTATTCAAGTCACTGAGTTCACTGTAAGTAAAGATTCTAAAGTATTTTGCGTTCTAGTTTATTGTTGTTTTCTGTTAATTTCTTCATAATAATCGATAATTCTCCAATCTTTATGTATGATAAGTTCAGCAAACAATACAATTGACTTTCTGTCACTGCAGATAAAAGATGCTTACTCTCTCAAGTTTTTTGAAAATAATTCGAGCCGTTTACCTAAATGGTGTAACGATGGGGACACGGTAAAATCCCCCTACTGTCAAATTCGAGGAAAATATCGAATGGAATTACCGGGATACAACACCGTGAAACCTTACCCTCACATGAATGAAAAGTGCCCTTCGATGCCTAAAGATTATTACAGACCAGATGGCTGCTGATAGGCATTGTTACCTTTTCATCTCACGTTATATCGTCTATAGCACTGATATACTGGTTTTAGGTTGTAAACCTTTTTATGTGTATCATTGTATGCATCTTGTATATTTGGATAAATAACGTGTAATATTGAAAAATATTAAATGCAGATTCAATCATCTTTACTCGAGTAAAATAGAATTGCGCATTCAATACAGTTGGAGATGAGTTACTTTAAATGGACAATTTTGTTTACAACTCAAAAGTAGCATGTTTTCTATCTGTAAATGTCTTGTTGAAACTATAAGGTAATAAATTCTCGATGCCATTACTACTCCTTAGGTGGGAAACGGTTCCCACCAGTTGCAATCTTGTAAAGATAAAATCCAGTCATGACGAAGCTGCAAAAAAGACATGGTCGACAAGTATATGTACCCTGAAAGAAGTTTTAAAGCAAGAAACTATACAATTCCAAAGGAAAAGGAAACCAGAAAAGTTGGGCATTCCCCTTAATGATTGAATAAATAGACGACGAATTAATTCGAGAAACATTAAATCTAGTGAAACATTTGAAAGTTAAAGCAAGTTTATGCGACAGGCGCCAAGAAATACCATGAATCAAGTCGGTCTTTGTTTAAGGAAACCAGATGCATGGGTACACTAAAATCTTCAGAGTTACCTGAGACCAGCAACAATACCAGCAGGCATTATCTTGGAAGTTTGCAAGTATCGCTGTCCCATGACCCATGTTAGTACGGCAGCAATAGCTGTTCAAGGCGATCTCGAATCAAATAAAGTTATAACATAACTCGCAATCGGAAGCGTGGCAACACATGATGTTCACAAAAATGGCGGCGCCAACAAGAATAATAGAAGAACAGTAGGATGGTGGCATAACCAATCAATAGAAATTACAGGGTATTCTAATTGAACAGTGATGCATGTTTGATGGAAGAGAGATGTTTTGAGCGCATAGTTCAATTACATGGTGAAGTTTGGCATTGGAAAAGGTTTCGTATATCTAAATAAGTTCCGACTCTTTGCAAGAACATTGATATGAAATCAGTGGTTGAATTTTTTCAGAAATTGGAAGATCTATTGGTGCTTGCTACATTGCCAAAACAAAACATCTTGATCAAAGTACCATTTGAATCTCAACAAGAGATCGGATGATAAATCCGTTCTTTTCTACAACACTAGTGGATTTGAAGTAACAACTACTAATTTGCAAAACCATTTTTTGATGAGTTCAATCATTGCATCAAATATTTATTTTCTAGATAGATGGTTATCCACAAGCTAATTGCTAGGTGCTAGCTGCCAGTAGTTCCTCAAACGTCGCACGCATCACAGTGACTTCAAAGACTCACAACTCCTCATCCCACTGGTAAGGGCACAAGGCTAAATGGAAGTAAGAAATTCAGTCACCAAGCAACATCACAACAGAACAATGAGCCCGAATCCCATAAATTCGATAGAAACTAATTGCAACGCAGTGGCAAAATTACTACCAAGGCAAAAAAATTCCCGAACATAAAATATTGTCAATGTAATTGGGCAATGAGAGATATTTGAATAGTTTAATCTCTACTATCTAGTAATTGTTTCTAACCGAAGATACATTCACAACATAAAGAAAGATACTTCGTTCATTGTAATTTGCAGAGGATACAAGCTACCATAAATCTAAACACGGTTGTAAAATAACATTAATTTCTATATGTGTGTACAATGACTATCAAACGAACAGTAAATCCGTAGAAGAAACCGAAGCATACCCGTTTCAAGAATCAAGGCAAAGTAAGAATTTTTGCGCTTATGGAATGCTTGGAGACTGAGGTAACCAGCGAGAACAAGAAACATCCCAGTCCCGCAGCCCCCAGTCAGCGACGCTACACTGCCCTTTTTTCCATATCCTATAACGCCACCACACACCAGAAGCAGACCATATGGGATCGTGAAACAAAAGTCATGCATTTCCGAATCTGGATCTTTGGAGAATACCGCAGTTAATATGAAACGAAAAAGAAGACTGGTGTAATAATTGTGATGAATTTTGGGGTGGCTGGTCAAACTTCCTGTGGGTAATTTTGTATATAACCAATGTAAACGTGAGCACCACACACCACTCACATAGTTTAATGTGAATAATAAATAATAAGAAATAATATTTTTAATTTAAATAATATTCGAGTCAAATATTATATAAAACAATTATTACTCAGTCTTGTCTTTTGTACTAAACAATATCTCAGTTTAAGGTGTAATTTTGATGAAAAAATATACTAATTTGGATACTAAAAAAATTAATGGAAATAGTTACCATAGATAATTATTTTATCTATAATCATATTTGTGTACGAATAATTTATTTGCAGAGAGATTTATTTAAATCATTTCGTATGGCTATTACATCAATTTTGGTTCAAATTTTTGTTTGGAAAAAAGAAATGCTCAAAAAATAACAGCAACTCACTTTTTAATTTTTATCCAGCATCTACACTTTTCGTATCGAAGAAGCAAGTCGCATACGATACTCGAAATAGGAAAATTTAAAAAAATGCCCGTATGTACTAACAAGCATCGAAGAAATATTTGTGCTACGATTAAATCTCGAACAAATCAATTTGGCAACTTTAGATTTATACTTCCATCACGGCCATCAATTTAAAATTTCTGTTACAAGATTTGCCCTCCCCAAAGAATAATATAATTACCTTTTTTTGGTTGTTGAGATTAAAGAGAGAACAAGATCTACATCTATAAATATAATTGGCTCTGCACTGGATTCTTATGAGCCAATGATGCCATTTTTTCCAGCTGGATAAATAAAATGCAGCAACGAACGAGGACATAATCTGATATAAGAAGGGTTTAGGAATGCATTGAACTCAACAACTTGAGAGCCAATTCCTCTTGCTCTGCAAGAGTAATGGAGTCGGTACTTGTGCTAGTATTTGCTTTACCTTTCCAAATCTCACCATCGTCGCTATCATGGAAATAGATCTTCGACTTTTTATTGACTCTTACAGTGGCTGCGCCTTTGTCTGAACCAGAGAGATCATCCTCATCCTCATCCTCACCCTCACCATTCTCATCTCTTCGCCTCTTCAACTTCATCTTTTGTTTGATGCGCTTTTCTCTTAACCGTTGGTGGTACAAAGCTTTGTCTTCCTTGTCCACCTCATTCATCATCTCCCTCTGCTTGGTGTATCTTTGATTTACTGAAAGATATGATGAGCAAAACGGTAACTCATCAATCATTTCTTCTGATTCAGTGGCAGTTCAGATTGAATTACACACTAACAATAAGAAGATGGTTTGCACAAGGGTATTGATAAAAGCTACCGTTTCAATATTTTATCAATTTCTTAACTAGGCCAACCACTTAAGGCGCATCACTGAAGCTTTTATCATTTGAAGATGACCAGTGTTTAACTTAAAGCACAATGGAGAAGGATATACAATTGCCAAGACCGACTAGTTTGGTACTAATGTAAGTCCTATAATTACGATGACAGTTCGAAATAGGAAAACCAGGCTGGAGAAGGCCTCAAGTGCACATGAGCTTAATTTCTACTTGTAAGTTTCAACAATTGTACGGGAAATAACTACAACTGCTAGCTTTTGATGATAGAATTGTAGGGCAAATCCAAAGCATTAAAGTTTACCCATGTCCTTGTCCAGCTTATTGGAATCAGACCGAGTCTGGGTATTGGCTAGTTTTGTAGGAGAAGTTGAAGTGTCACTATCACTATCATCATCAAATACAACCCGTCTGCCTGCCGGTCTATCCACATTGATCTTTAGCTTTTTGTTCTTTAAAATCCTAGTTACAGGCCTACAAAAACAAACAGCTTAGATTAAAAACAAAAAAAACAAACAAACAAGAAGATAACGAGATCGTCCGAAAATGGCGATCATCTCAGAGTCACTGCATACAATGGGCAAGAACAAATATTGCATTATCGGTAAGGACACAGTAATTGAGCAATCATTTTGGAGGTGGTGAAATAACCGACAGTGATAATGAAGAGTCTGAAGACCCCCAACTACATCCTTTTCCCAAATAAGACAATGTAGAAAAAGACCTATCTGAAACCCAAAAATCGACAGCAAACAAAATGTATTATTTGGAGGTGGTGAAATAACCGACAGTAGTAATGAAGACCCCCAACTACCTATCACTACAAAAAACCGTTCTGGGATGCCCTTAATCATGTCTTTTCCATCATACAAGTTTGGAAAAAGAGGCGTAATGTTCAGAAATATAAATATCGAAAAGAGAAGAGTGGAAATGTACACATCATCTCTAATATCAGGAGTATTATCTTCTCCAAAATGCCGAGTGGCCATCTTCAAACTAAGGCCATTCTCCGTAAGAAATTCTGCTTCATCAGTTACACCAGTGCCTGAAGTTTCTTTTAACAGTTTGAATTGATTCTCAGCACCATTGCTTTCTGAAGCAAGGGTCGATTCTTCGTACACTTTGTTGTCCTTAACTTTTGTTTTCAGAAAACGGACCTTTGGGGTCATGGGGAGACCTAATGATGCTGAGAATTCATCTATCGGAAGTTTAGCAACATCAAAAATCTCCTTATCATGCTGCTTATGGATGGACCTCAAATACGTTATAAAGGCTCTCTGAGCCAGATATTGCAAATCAGGGTATTTGACTAATAATGCTTTTAACAATCCTGAAACAGGTTGCAACCTTTTGGTATTTGCCTGCAAGGGATCATTATTATTCATTAATATTAACACGCAATTCATCCAATGATTCAAAATGCTCAATATTACAGGTTGCAACCTTTTGGCATTTGCCTGCAAGGGATCATTATCAATTATTAATTGTTAGTATTAACATGCAATTCGTCCAATGATTAAAAATGCTCAATATTACCTGACAGTGATAAAAAAAAACCAAGCACATGTGTCATCAATAAAAAAGAAATAATGAAATACTAACAAAACTAAATAGAAAAGAATATCAGACCTTAATAAATCGAATAGGTATCTTTTTCTCTTGTAATTTTTGAAGCATGTTTGTCTCCGAGGGTGTAAGGAATAAAATTGATCTCCCACTAGAAAGGTAACGGGCAGTGCGCCCTACTCTGTGTATGTAAGAAGCAACATCTTCAGGGCAATCTACCTAGAAGTAAAAAGGCAATCAAACCAACAGTTCAAAGTTTATGTAGCATATAATGTGAAGCTTCATTTTATGTCACAATCAAAGTTGGAAACTAAATTAGGATAGAAACAGAAATCAACCTGGACAACCCAATCGACAGCTTTATTAAAATCAAGTCCTCTAGAAGCCACATCTGTAGAAAAAAGTACAGAATTCTTCTCACAGAATTGTGCATATATTCCCATTCGTCTTTCCTGCTTCATCCTTCCATGGAGACATGTCAGTGGGATTCCAGGACGAAGTTTCTTAAATGTTTCAAAAACAAACTTTACCTGTGGCATGCACCAATATCCAGATAAGTAAAGTTATCAAGAACAATAATTTCATTTAAAAAAAGGAAAAACAAAGAAAAATGGAAAATATGCACTTATCACACAGTGTGGGCCTGTTCGGCTGTGCTCACATCGTTGATACTAAATTACATGATTCAGGAACCCAAAGTACATAAACAGTAAAGAGGACTTTGAGCGACCACAAACGCAAAAACAATGTAGAGATACAAACATTCCTTGTGTCAGTCATATAAGACCTAATAAGAAACTGTAATGTGGAATTGCATAAAGAAACCTTTGATTTACAGGAAAATCATAAAAACAATTGTGAAGATACAGTGGGACAATTTAGTAGATGAGACATCTTGATCCATGCTAGCTCTTGTCAGTCAACGCAACATTACCTGCTTACAACTTGAAAGAAAGACCAGTATCCTTGAACTGAGATGTGCCTTTAGAAAACTCCATAACATGTCAAGCTTTTGGTCAAGAGGAACAACCATAGCTGTCTGCAGTAATCGATTAGGTGTAGCAGTTTCAGACTCCTCATGCACGCTAAGGTACTCTGGATCTTTCAGACTGAGTCTTGCAAGATCTTGAACAGACTTTGTCTGTGTTGCAGAGAATAATAATGTTTGCCTCTTTTTTGGTAGTTGAGATATTATAGCATTTATTTCTTTCTTAAAACCAACATCAAGAATACGATCTGCTTCATCAAGAACTAACACCTGTTTCCAAGCCAGAAATCTAAACTCAAGTCAATTACTGTCTTGTTATCACATCTAAGAGCAGTTACACAGGCGAGAAAAGTAAAACACAGAGTGAATAAGGCAATCAGCCTGCAGAATCTGGAGATATAGCACATCTAGGAACCTAGTGTGAGGGTTTGTTGGACGTTCAACTAAAAGATACTGCATTAGTTTTAGTGGCCACTTTATTGTCAACATACCTCACTAAAGTGTAAATGACACTGTTCACGACAAATAAAAGTCAAGTGGTTACACAAATCATAAGCATGATAAATTATATAAAAGTATGACCGTAATTCTCCATGCTAAGAAGCTTGACCTACAATGCTCAGGATGAAAGCAAATGCACAAGCAACATATGAGCAATCAAATAAATAAATAAAATATTAAAGAAGAATGCTATTAATGGCACACAAGAGTGGGCAAGGGCAACTGCAAGAAAAAATTGAGGATGGCAATAGGAGCATGATCAAGTTACTACATGACAATTAATCGTATGTAAGAAATAATTCGTCTCATTCTACTTCATAAACACTTATCACAGAGAAACACAATCCAGGAGGCCAAAAACATGATTAACCTATTAACAAATCACTATTCTATGCATAAAATATGTAGCAATTATTAGCCAAGAAGGACTAAAGTACACAAATGATGATCGTTTCTTATATAAAAAAGAAGTACACAAATGATGAAGCAAAATTGTCAAAACGAGACCTGAAGTTGTGAACAGTCAAAATTTGGGGTTTCATCCATGTGCTGAAGTAGTCGACCAGGAGTACAGACCAAAATGTTCAGCTCATTTACACGCTCTTTCTCGGTAGCAACATCCTTGCGACCACCAATTAGAAGTCCAGCACTGAAGCCGTGGTGCCTCCCCACAGATTTTAATACTTCAAAAAGCTGACCGGCTAATTCTCTAGTGGGAGACATGATAATGCATCCAACCCCGTCCTCTGCACCCCATCTAGCTCTGTATAACTTCTCTAAAACCTGCATAACAAGAACACATTGTGATCAAGAATCTACTTCATATAACACAGGAGGCATTAATGAGACAAATGGGAAAAGTTCCCAAAACATTTCAATTAAACGATCTTTAAAAATAGGGTAAAATTATAGATCACAGAATGCAACCTGGACACAGTATCGTCCAATATATTACTAATTTTTTCCCAAATTTCATTTCCTGATCCCTGTATAGAGCTGACAAGTTTTAGCACACGACACGGCAAAAGTACAGAGCAATCAAAGATCATCTACCCAGCTACAAACCCGAAAAACTCAATTCCGAACAAAAGCATTATAACAACCATTTTGGACAAAACCATCGAAAACAAACAAAATAATCAGCAATATTATCTGAACCTCACCGGGATAACAAAAGCCAAAGTCTTTCCAGACCCCGTTTTAGCAGCTCCAAGGATGTCACGGCCGCATAGCGAGTGTGGGAGTGAAGCCCTCTGAATGTCAGTCATTTTCGAATACGTGGCTTGCGTCAATCCATCTTTGGTTTTCTTCGATAGAGGCAGTTGGGTGAATTTCTCAGCCCCGGAATATGGAGAAAAGGAACTGTCAGGGAGCCTCCCAATTTGACCTTTTTCCGGTGGATGAGACTGGGAGAGCGGATTGGTACCGGAGTCAGGCTTCCCCGAATCGATCCATGAATTGAGTAGCTCGATTTCATTAACCTCGGATAACCGATTCTGCAATTTGAACTTCTTGGTTTTGGGTCCTCTCATTATTTCGACAATTGGTTTGCCTGTGGAGCGAATCCGAGCATTAGGGTTTTGCAGTGAGGTTTATCAAAATTGTACGTATAATAAAAATAATAATAATACGGCTGCAAATTCATACCACCAGGATATGTACAACTAATTAATTTTAAAATCGAACAAAATTGTTTTTTATGGATATTTGAATTTACAAAATACCCACGGCTCATGATTAGGAAGGAAAAAACACATCCACCCAATACAGTAAATACACAATCAATTGGGGATAGGCTTTGGATTTGTCTTTCAATTTGAAGCTTTAAATTCAACTGTTTCTTAACATATTTCTCTTTATAAATATGTTAAATTTAAAAAAATTATGGATAATATTGAATTGATAAAATAAATAAAATAAATAAGAAAATTTAGAAAGATCTCATGTGAAATTTAAGACATCGTTTGGGTTAATCTATGGACGGCAATCTTTCAATGATGTTTCCTTTAAAGTCACGAAGTAGTATATTTATCAGAATACAAAACAGCAAAACTTTAGTACACCAAAGAACACAAGGGAGCAAATTAACTGATGAAAGATCAACAAAGGTCGCGAGTAAAAAGGATCAGCATCAAACTTATGTCAGAGGACGATTTTGATTCAATGTAGATGTAAAGGCATCATTACTTCATCATTATCAAATCCTTTCTGGCCTCGAAAATCATCTATCCTTCTTGTAGATCCTCGAGTCACGATGAAATGCTTCAGCATTCTTGAGGTTGAAATATGTAGAAGTTGATGAATCAATAACAAAAGGCATGTGCCGAGTATTCCCATCAAGGGATGCTTGCTTCATTTTTAGGATCAGTTTCCGCACTCCTGGTTGCATGAAATTCAACTTGGGATGCAAAACTCAGTTGTTCAGCAATTTGCATCGGGCTATCTTTTATATTTTCATGCACAGCCTACAGATTGGCATCCAATTTAAGATCATCAAGGCAAATTACTAATTAAGCACAAATATTTGCAAGGTTTATGCAACATCCTACCTTTAAAAGCTCGGTCATTCTTCCAGATCCATAGGTGAACAGAGGTTTTGCAACAAAAGTTGTTTGCAGGGACTCGGTCAGGAAGGGCTCATTCGAATTTCCAGTCTCCTGGTTTGATACCATGCCTGAATTTTCTGGTGAAGATTCCCAAGCTTCTGAGTCACTCTCGACCTGACTATCTGTTGATTGTGATGAGTCTGGTGAAATAACATCCGTTGATTTCATCGGCTTGCCTTCCTCACCGTGTCCAGCCACAGGGATGCCTTCATTAAGTGAAGAAACATTGTCATTCTGCTCGCTTCCTTTGGGAACTTGGAGGCTCGAATTGGATTGTGTGGTCACAAAAATCTGACTAGCTAGAATAGATTGATCTGGAGGTAACATAGCTGACGATTCAACCACACGATCATCTTTGTTTCCAAAAGCCATCACGTGAGGAGCCCGGGATGTAACTGATGGCATTTGATTGGAACCTGAAAACCCATTTGAACGGTTAACAGGTTGAAGGATAACAGGAACCACGGTGCCTCTTGCACCCACAGGGGGAATAGGAGGAGCTGTTACTGGTGAGGGATACTTTAATTTTGAAGGCAACAGACCAGTTGTTTGGATGGAAAGTTTCTGGCTTCGTGACCAACTTTGGTGCTCATGTGGGAGACGGATATCGTTTCTTTTGATCATTTGGAGATGTGGAGCTACATCAGTTTCAGCAGTGATAGGAGCATAATGCCCTGGCTTAAAAACCACACCCCTAAAATTTGTGTTTGAGTTGCCTATTCTGAGAGTGAGCAAATAACCAGTATCAAATGTGGCCTCAACAACACCAGTCACAGCCTGGCCAACCATACTATCAGCATTTGTTTTATAATCTCTCCGAGGATGGTATTCTTGCTTGACTTCAAAACCAGGAGGTGCATGAGCAGCTCGAGCATGCTTAAGACTTGTATCTTTACGTGGACGACCTCGTCGCTTCTTTACTTGATGGGCAAATGGGACAACAGAGCCCTCACCTTGATTAACTTGATTCATTTTGAGAAATTACAGAGAAGTGTAACTTACTTTTTAGCTAAAATATAGTACTCAGCAATCCCTGAGAGTCAAAAAATAGTAAATTAAGACGATGCAATGGGCCATGGTGAATATTCAGAAAAATATTTGGCAAAGATAATAGAGAAAATCGGAAGTCATCTTAAGTTTTACCTATAGTGACATAGACACACAAACATGTAATAAATCAGCTGCCGAACGTATGACAACTAATTTGCTTCCTATGAAAGGAATATAATATTTTCAAAGATACTAGTGCTACTTTTTTATAACGATGTAAATAGAATAGGCTGATATTGAGTTACACAAGTTAACAAACAATATTTCACCACATTCACCCAATACGTGATGATGCTGATAACCTACTTGAGTCTTTTCTTTTGAAACCACAACCTGCTCTAATCTTGATATGCATGTCATCCTAATAGGTACCCTTTATTTCAGGCAATAACTGATTTACTCCTAAAAATTAAGTGATACTTGAGTGAAACAAGTTTGCACAAGGCGACTATAACATAGCACAACGATACCATGTTGAGGACGGATATTTGCTAAAGCTAATTCACTGTCTGGATCAGTCGATTGGAAAAAATAAGTAGCAATCAACAATTAACCTTATTTAGCATCGTACTCTTTATCAAGATCAAGGAAATAATAAAATAAAGGGAAATGCAAAAGAGAGTAAAAAAGGAAAAATCAACAGAACAAATAAAGACAGGCACGACCTGCCCTTCTCAGTTTTTGAAAAAATTATCATTAAAAATATGCTTTGAGACCTTTCTTAAAAGAACGGAACCCTAGCTTCTTTAATCCATAGTTTCTATGGTTACTTCTTAAACAATGAAGTCTTCTCTCTGTGACCTTTCCTTTTACATTTGAAAATACGGTCAAACAAAGGTCCTTCTTTAAAATTTCCCCTTTATGATCATCGGATGTAGAATCATACAACCTCAATCAAGCTTCAAAAAGCAGGTTAAGCTACCTGACTAGCCTAAGCGTGTAAACAAGATGGATGCCCCTTCATTAACTTTGGGGACCGTATCTCAATTCCCGATATTACACTTACATTTTTCCGACGTGTTGATTCTTTTTCGTCAGTCCTCCACTACATTGCGGTATATGCAGCTAAAACCTCGAACAATCACTACAAAACACACCGCTTTGGCGGATAGAAATTCAACAAAACTAGCAGTACAGCAATGATAGAAGTAAAAACAACAAACAGGACAAATGATGGGACTGCGGTTTTTTTTTTTTTTTTTAGCAACAGATTTTCGAATCCTTTGCTGAGAAGATTAATAAACCATAAATTATCGCATCAAATATAATACTCAAAAAGCTCACGAACACCATGCAACAAAAAGAACCCAATAAATTTCAACCTTCGTTTGACCAAAATCAACAGAAACTGCACCAGAAAATAGGTCCCAGTCTAAACAAGATAAATGCACGCAACACAAGCAACATAGATTTACACATGTTAGTGGAATCAAGAGAAATGGGCACCTTAGATAAGAGGGTCCCGGATGAATTAAACTTTATACTAAAGATAATACATAGCTGCCGAAAATACAAGGGTAGGTTCGTATCATATAGAAAGTGGGTTGTTTCAAGAATTGGGGCTTAGGTTAAGGTGAATACTAGTAATTCATCCCGAATCCCGAATCCCGAATCCCGTACACTCGATTTTAAAATTTTAGTGAGCTGATTATTAATTTAGTTTTATATCTATATAATATATATATACAGGTTTTTTAAAAAAAATAATAATTTCTTGTTACATAAATGATACAACAATTTAGACGGTTGGTATACTTAAAAACGTTCTAAATTTCATTAGACGTTAATCGGATAACGCTTAGATGGCCCAGAGGAGAACCAAGCATTGCTAGGAGAATTCCACATTATCAAGTATCAATAGGCGAGAGCCTCTCCTCTTGACTCGAAACTGTTTTCATTGTTAGGACAAGCTAGCTAACAGAGACATTGATTTTATTATTATTATTATTATTGAGCTTTTAAATCTCAAAACCCAAAAGAAAAAAATATTGAAAAGATTGTGGAACCTAAACTGACGTTGTGGGGCCTTAACTCCTAATCATTATTACAACACAATCTGATTAGGGTTAATTAATTAATTACAGCGGAAAACGAGTTTAAATTTTCTTTACAGTGAGTCCAAAATATTTCTTCTATAATTTGAATACTAAAATAGTATTTCATCTCACATCATAAAACTCGCTCACACATAATCAAAACCAATCATATACAAACAACTCATATCCTCGGGACATGCCCCGCTATATAAATACATATATATATATATACTGGGAACAAAACATAAAATCTCAGCCCAAACTGTGACTCCCTCCAGAAGTACCCTCTCCGGCCTCCTGATATCCTGAAGTACCTGCCATTGTCCACAGACAAAGACAACAACAGCCCCTCTTGGGGGTGAGCAAAGCTCCGTATGGAACAATCATCATATATACCACAAGTATCTAAACAATGATATATGGTATGCAATGCATGTATGTCGTGGAGGTATCAGATCAAATGCTCATCCACTGAGCACATATCAGAATCAAAAGAATCGCTATCAAATCAATGCTCGAGCTGGCACACCGGCCTCAATCAGGGATACTCGTATGATAGCGTCGACAAAGCGCCATCAAATCCCAAATCTCAATCAATCGTCGGTGCCACAAATATCTATGTTTTAAGGGTCATGTAATACCAAACATAACATTGTGTTCACAAACCCCCAGAATCCAATCAAATCATATCAGGGTATCCAAGGATCATAGCTCAACGTGCATGTCATGTATCGATGTATACATCAAACGATGTGTGTTAACAAAACATTTATTTTATACATCGATATTCAAATCACAATGTCATGTATGCCACATAAACTCAACAAATAAGGCATATAGACATGTATTCTCATTTCAATCAATCAAACCAATTCAACATATATCATATAATACAGATACATGTCGTATGTTATCCGGTCGCAACATACCTCAATTCTTCGTTCCAGTTGATGTACCTTGAAGATATCAGTATAATAATCTATCTACATCAATAACATATTCATTTCAATCAATAACATGATCCAAAATCAATAATATAAGTTTCAAATATCTTTTGAAACTTTGAAAATTCATATCAAATCCAATTCATAACATAATTCAATTTCGACTTCAAAACTTATTTTCTTGTCGGTTATTCTACCACATATAGGAATCTCGACTTCAAATACATGCTATTTCAACACTTTCATATTTAGAGCTGCTGAAACTAGAAGAAATTTACCTCAAAAGGAAGCTCTCGACGCGAAGATTCCGAATCTATAATTTGTTTCGCCTTTGGACAACGTTTCGAAGTCGATTCGGACGGTAGAAATCAAAATCTCTCGAAGCTACTGAAGAAAGAATTAAGAAGAAATGAACGGAAATCTCATTATTATCCCCACCGCTGTCGCGCTCGGGCGGTAGAATTCTCGCGCCCGAGCGCGAGATGTTCTGCCCCCGAGTGCATTTGCACCGCGCTCGGGTGGTCAAAAACTACCGCTCGGACGCGGAACGTTCTGTCCGAGTGATAACATGTTCCACACTGGCGCTCGGGCGGTCATTTTCTACCGCTCGGGCGCCACACGTTCTGTCCAAAATATTGGTTTTGTACTTATTGGCGTCCGGCTTCTCCACTCGAGCTCTTACAACGTCAATTCATATCCAATACTTATTTTCTCTTTTTCAATGTCATGATATACCTGATATAGCATGAAAGTCAATTATAGCCTTGTTTTATGTGCCCACTTATTAATTATGGTAAGATGGTTGCTCATACCCTACTGTCTGATATCAACTTTTCTGACACGCCAAACTGTTCCTTTCGCCTTGTCAAATTCATGTGATTCTGACAGCAATAATCACAAAGATAAGGTATCACAGACTTGTGCACTCGAGTGAGATGCTATTAACGAGGTAACCCGAGTAGAGCCATCACCTGGAACTTGTCTGGAAGCTCGAGCTTCTGGCAGCCCGGAGAGACGATGTTTCAGACAGTCATTTGCCCGACTATTATTGAACCGGCTCAAAGCTTGTCAGACTCCACACCTCCCCCGAGGATATCATAAACGATTACTCGGTGTCTAGGGACCTAGACCGACAACAAACACTTTTCAATATGCGCCTGTGTGACTGCACAATGGGCCCCTATAACAACTACTTCGTGTTCGTCATTGCTTAATGAAAATGATTAATCCAAGTTGCTATAGAAGTCCATTGTAAGCTTATTATAAACTCATTTTAAATCTTTAATTTTTAAGATGTAAGACAAGTGTATCACATTTAACTCCAAATTTAGAACGATGCTATTTTAAACAATATCTTGTCAACAATAATCTTAAATAACATCAATTTAAATTTATATTGCAGTAAAATTCAAATAGATTTGTAAAACAAAAATTCAAATAAAAAAAAAATATATATATATATACACACACACACATATACAATCCACTCATTTTAAAACATCGTTTGCACTCTCGAACAAGTACCGCTCGCATCATTGATAAATCCACGCAGCCATTTCTCATAAAGCGCCGGATTTTATCTGTTATTTATTTTAATAAATAAATTAAAGCAAGAACATTATCTTCAATACTTCACTAGTAACTAACTATCGAATATCTATCTAGTCCCGTGTAATTAACTGCGTTACAATGCAATCTTCCCTCCTCTTCCGTTTTTTCTTAATCTCTATGAACTAACTATACACGACTCCACCTCTGCATCAGACTCCGTTGACGAACTTAAAACCTATGATTTTAGCGAACAGAGACAAGAGAGTGTGAATCGACCAAAGTAAACCTTCCGGGCAAGCTTATTCGGGTATACTCTGCAGGGAAGGGATCCACGACCGTTCAGAGAGATCACCGATGTTAATCAATCGGGATAGAACTTCCTCAGACGAGATTCCTTCGACATCCGCTTGTTTCAGCAATTGCTGCAGTTGATTCTTCGAGATTTTAACCGTCACCCGATCCGCTCCCTTTGCTTCTCCGAGAAGAGTACTCTTCTCCAGGCCCGTGCCTCTAGCACTTTCGTCCCTTCGCTGATCGGAGGTTTGTTTCCTGATGCAATTTCCCATACTGCCTAGTTGTTTGTATCACAAAGGAGGCGGGTGTTAAATATATAGGCAGGGAGAGGGTCGGTGGCTATCCTACGTGGCGGTAATTGAAAGTGGTACATTGACCACTTCAGCTCATGTCTCTCCACGTAACAGTTTCTAATTGGTTCAACTAATTTTTTTGGTGACGTCACAGTCGGTCGTTAATTTTCGTAATACTTGTTGATTTCCTATTGGATAGAGTGTAACTTGCAATGATTTGAAATGGTCGGGCTCTGAAAGAGTAGCATGGTTGCGCTCCATCTCTAATTTCCAAAATTTCTAGCTAGCATTGAATGTTATTGTGGCGAGACTGACCAAATCAGATGAAAAAGTTTTATTTGGAAAAACCAGTTGAAAATGTGTCCATTTAATCCACTTATTTTATGCATGGTGTAGGTCTAGTAAATTTAAAGTCAAATTTTATAACGCATGTTGCATTTTAACATATCGAAAGATTATCAGCTCAATTCATTTGTTTATGTGATGAGATATGTCTATCTCGTTTTAACATCTCTTTATACATAACATCTCTTTTCCCTGTATTTAATCAATTTGGCACTTACATCTTTTAATGTTATAAATTTGTACTTGATAAATTTGAGCCAATCATTTACAACCTTGAGAGTCTGATGAATTTTTGAAGTATGACGATGAAATCGAGCTCAACAATGCAGGTGCTGGACAAGCTTGAGAAATTCGAGCTTTTTAATGGAACCGACTTGAATGGAGTTGCTTGAATGTGCCAAACCCAACTACAAGAATTTCAATCAGCCCACAACCCGTCTGTTTCTAATTGGGCTCCAGTCTAAGAAGTACAGCCCAACATAATGGGCCGATATTTTATGAAAGCCCGAATTTGTTATGTTCTAGTATTGGCCAGGTACTATTTAAAAGAAGTCCACTCGAGGCCCAGAAAAATGACCCGACCCAATAAATACGTATAGATAGCAAGTTTCAACCTCACTTTCTCTTCTGCACACGGAACCTGCAGCTAGTTGCGTAAGCACAGAGATTATTGGTATTGCATCCATCCCGCCACACATTTTTACAAATCTCTCCGTTCCATTAATCACCAATCATATCTGTACAAGTTTGCTTACGACTATTGTGACCATCCTACAATAAATTTTAATTTTTTTTCCCGAAGATTCCCTTTTGCTTTATCGTCTTTCTGATTTATCTTAAAAGCTAACACAATTCTTGGCATGTAATCTGGATCTAGAACTTGCCTCTTCTTTGATTTCAGCTAATTTTCAGGTAAAACTCTAACATGAATGTTTTGATGGAATAAAGATTGTTGATTGATTTTTTCCTTATGAGCGTAGAGGGTAATTGCCAATTTGTGCGTGTTTGTGTGTGTCTGTACTTAAATATATGAGTTGTTTATAAAATGACAATAAACTGAATAAAAAAAGTCATTGTAATACTCTTTGATTCCTTCGTGTATTTTGTTATCTATTAATTTTGGATTGTGAATTTGGTAGCCTGAGTTGGTTAACTTATCAATACATCGTGTTGTGTCGCTGAAGCTTGTGGTTTGTTCGCTATCTGGTTGTAATTTCTCTATAATGTCGGTTGGTGCGTGGGGCGGGTCGAAGATATTAAGGAAGTTGTTCAAACTTGAAATGGGGTGCGAATGGAAATAAATAGAATGAGGGCTGCGAAATATTCTTTAGAAAATTATCTAGAATTTTTTTTGTCACTAGTCGCCCCTGTCGGGGTGCAGCCATGATTTTGGATTCATGAGTTTACTGTTGTCTTCAACAATTATATGTTTGCTATGCAGAAATCTTAAGAATAATTTACACGCGATTTTTTATGATTATCAGGTTCGAAATGGAAGGTATAGTTGTTAGGAGAGTTATTCCTTCTGATAACAGTTGCCTCTTCAACGCAGTCGGGTAAGCTTCAAATCTTGACAAGAGTACATTTTGATAAAGAACTCGTATTTAAAGGTAGGGTTTTTCAGGAAGTGTCCTGATTAGACAGGAAAGCAATTTTTGAAACCAGGAATCAGAAAATATGGCTTCTGTAGCAGTTTCGGCCTCTCCTTTATGAATAAAGATCTTTTTCATAGAATAGCTTTTCAATCCAATCACATTTTATATTCAAACTTACGACTGCTTTTGCTACTATTTTTTCCTGACAAAAATCACGTAAAAAAGCTCAGATTTAAGAATGTTCAAGCTTGGTGATTCTGTATTCAAGATACTTCTAAACTTTAAATTGTTAGTAAAATGTGCCAGATTTGTTACGTCAGCATATATAAATCTTAAGCTTCGATATGGATACGTGTGAGTTAATCTATTGAGTTATGGATTTTTATATTCAGTTATGTCATGGACCACGACAAAAACAAAGCTTCTGAGTTGAGACAGGTAATCCAGTGATATTTGTTATCCAGCTGCAAAGACAATTCCTCTATGATGTCACTTACCAATTATACAAACTGTCAGTGCTATGATTCTTCAGGTGCTAAAATGCAGCAGTATGCTGTAATATATCTTGTCATATTTTGTTTTAAGCATCACTGGTAAGAATGAGGTAGTAATTAATACCAGCAATTGAGCCCATATATTTTATGTGTGTTGCACATGATATGCATTTGAAGTTTTAGCTATACTAGCTTTTTTAGATTAGAATTTAATATTTTATGTTATTAAATAGAGGAATCAAAATTTAATGTGTGGTATTAATAATTAAAGAAATCAACATTTTGGAAATTGGGGAAAAATAAACAAAACAGCAAAGGTATTTTTTCCGAAGGTATTTTAGGAAAGACAAAAGTGGCACATCCAGAGGCCAAACTGTTTACTCTATATGACCCTTAATTAATAATATAGCATAGAGGTATAGATTCCCTGAATGATATTTCCTCATTACCAGTCTCGATTCAGTGGGAAAATAAATGTTCCGACCAGGGGGCCACTATAGTCTTCTAGTTAGCCAGATCTTATCCATTAACAATGTTGTCCTGTACTCTGTTGCTATTTTTTAGTTTGCTCTTTATGCCACTTTAAGAAAATATTGTAAGGAGATCAATAAAAGTTATATTAAGCATGCCTTTGTTTATATTTGGTTTATATTTTCGTTGTTTCTTGTTTGACAATTGTTGATCTGACTGTTGAAGGTCATAGCTGCAACTGTAGCCAGTGATCCAGATAAGTATTCTGAAGCATTCCTTGGAAAGACTAATGAAGAATATTGTACATGGATTCTTAACCCAGAGAAGTGGGGAGGTTGGTGTCTGCTGCTCTGATTTATAGATTTTGTTATTTCCTGTCCATATAATCTACGAGCCGTTTTTTTCCTCATCTCTGAAATAACTGATATTGGTCACATAATTCCCTGGTGAGCTTCAAGCAGCTCACAGCACCTTAGGCAACAAGTACCTGATGGTTGAACAAAATATAAACTCTTTGTTAATTGTTATTGGGATTACTGTTCGACCTCAAAAAGCTGTTAACATTTTGTTTAGAGACTTTATTTGACGCCAGTCAGTTCCTAGGATGCTGCTATAATCTGATCTTTACTTGACTTGGATTTATCTCCCTTGATTGTATAACAGCAACGGGTTCTTTAATATGTTTTTGCAAATAAATTTCTTCATTCGTTTGCTTTTCATTTTGCATTCATATAAAGTTATTAATACGAATTTTGAATTCTTAATTTAATTAAAGAGAGAATCTGATCTATCCCATCCACTAGTCTCTTCAGTGATTCTTGTTGGATTTCTGATTTTCATGGTAGTATACGTAGAGTTGCTTATGTTTATGATCAACTGTTTTCACAAAGGCAGCATGCTATTAGTCTTTCAAAAAGTTATCCATCCATTTCTTCCTCATTTTCTTTGTGAACTTGTTTTGTGGCACGGAGACTAATACCTCAGATGCTTTGAATTTTGTTTTTGTGTTTCTGTTCTCTTAACCTAATATTTTTTCATGTTTAAATTTTATTCTCCATGTCTTTACCATTTACTAGCACTAATCTGTCCGTTAATATGCTTACTATATCCAATGTCTGCCTCACTTTTCTAAATTCGAACTCCCTGCCATCCTTCTTAACAGTCATGGGATTGTATTGTCTTTACGTGGAGTACTTGTGCAAAATATATTTCAGCGATCCAACTGATAACTGTTTGGAAGGGACCTTTTTTTCCTAAAATTTCGTTCAGTAAAATATTTTAGTTTGAGGTTGCATCATCAAACATCTTACCCAGCGTCTTTCAAAGTTATGAAATTTGGAGATATTTGCAGATACCACAACCATTCATTTTACTTTTTAGCAGCCACCACCACATGCAATTCCTGCACTTACATGTTTCTTTTGATACAGCAGTTAACTTGAACAAACATTATTTTGTATTAGGAGTTGACATTGGTAAATCGAACATTATTGCCTTTCCATATTTTTGGGGTGTCGCTTCTAAAGAAAATAAATTTCCAGTTAACAATGAGACTCTTCGTCTTGTATCTCGGATACTCTTATTATATAATCACTGTTTGGGACGTTGTTGTATTATCTGGCCCGTTTAAGTTTTACCCAAAAAATCAAGGCTTGTTCAGTAATCTGAATTCCGAGCTTTCCCTCTCCCTATAGGTGCTATTGAACTTGCTATATTGGCTGACTATTGCGGCCGTGAGATTGCAGCATACGATATACAGACCACCAGATGTGATATCTATGGACAGGTTAGAGAATTCATGCCTTTTTTTTTAAGTTGATCATAGTACCAGTGCTGGATTTTTATTTTTATTTTTGCATTTATTTGATTCTTCAATCTTTGAGTTATGTATCAACAGGATAAAAGCTATAACGAAAGAGCTATGCTGATCTATGACGGGCTCCATTACGACGCTTTGGCTGTATGGTTTCTTCTCCTTCCATCACTTTTTCTATAGACCAGCACTTCATCGTGCGCATAAACTGTGCATGAAATGCACATAATTTTTGCGTATTTGTAAGCTATTTATATTTTTGAATATCCAGGATAAATGAGAAGCTAGATGTTTTGTCGAAAAAGTAATTCGTAAATTTGTTTTCTGATAAAGGTGCCAAAATTTTCTCGATGGCTCTCAAATTGTGAAATAACAGTGTAGTAGGCTCATGTCCTGGGTATCAGTACTGTTGGAATTCTGTGTCTTATGCATATTCTAGTGCGCCTATTAATATTTGCCTCTCAACAGATGTCTCCCTTTGAAGGAGCACCAGAAGAGTTTGATCAGACGATATTCAGTGTTCTGAAGGACCGCAAATTGGGGCCAGTTGACCAACTTGCTCTTAACCTGGTTAAAGACCAGCAAAGGTAAAATATTACACGTAACACTAACTTCTTTCTCTTCGTGTTTATATGTTAGACCACTCACTAAACAAGGAAACTCTATCAGCAAAATAAATCTTTACCACTCCAAAAATTTCCTGCCCATTGAACTCGTTTATGTTGTTTTAGTTGATGTTTTTGCCTTGTCCGTGTCACCATACAAAATTTCCTACGGTAGTCAAGATTGGTCCACACAAGTCAATCCAATACGTTGTAACAGTCTATCTCCAAATTTTAGGAAAAGGAGTTATACGGACACTTCCAACTTCACTCTACGTTGTGGAGTATGCCAAATTGGGGTCATTGGACAAAAGGTTTACATTCCCATCTTTTTCCTTTCTTTCAATCGTCAATCAAGTCCTTAGTAAACTCAGAAATCTAATGGACTTTTCTCGTGTCAACTGAAATTTTTCACTTAACTGATTTTGCAGGAAGCAGTGGAGCACGCTCAGGCGACCGGTCATGTGAACTTTCAAGAATACAGATGACGGTTTATTTCGAGAACAGAGAGAAATCCTAAAACCTGCATTTACCAGTGTCAAGTTATTGTACTGCATTCCTTTCCTTCTGTTATGGAATGTAAAAACTATCATGCTTGTCATTTGATTGTGGAGTTATAACTTTAAACCCCTTTGAAATAATAGATTTACATGAATTGGTACAGCAAATTTATTCACTTCTAAAAGTAAATCTATCACGCAAATGACTTGTTGGATTTATAATATCTCCTACACCACGAAAAGCTAAACAATTTTTTATAATACGGTGAAAGTTATTGATATTTAGGTCAAAATCTTGGAGAGCATCGCATTGGCCGGCCCTTCTTACAATTCCAGTGGCTAAATCGTACAATAAATCATAAAAACCCGAGGGGAAGGTAAATTTATTCAAAAATATTTTGAGTTGAGTTTGAGCTTGGGTTCTTTTTATTTCGATAGTTTAACTAGCATCTACTTGGGAGTTTGTCCACCGATTGATTGATTTATTTTTCTTCTTCTTTAATACGACAAATGAAATCAATAATTTGTTTTTAAAAAAATTAATAATTTGTTTAAAAAATCTCGTGGGTTGATTACTATTATTTAAATATATCAACACATTTCCAATAAGATGTTCACGGTCTTGAAATATATTTTTATGAGTATTTCAGAAAATAATATTTACAAGTGTTTAATGGCAGATGTTCTGCTACGAGTTTTGACGACTCGGTGTCACATGCACAATTGCTGGCTCCTTATACTATATATATATATATATAATACAACGTGTTTTTCTTGAAAAATCTTCACATATTAACTTTTTTATGTATCAAAGTTATAGATAATAAGTAAATTTAACTTACAATGATTATAATTTTTTTAAAATATATATTTCGTCTGTGATAATAGTGTATAATTTAATCGTAAAATCCAAAAAAATTGTAGGTATAACATACAAAAAAAATTATCATAGGATATGCGTTGCCGAAAAATAAATATGCCCTTGAAGTGTTCCAAAATCTATGAAATTTAATTGACAAAATATTTAGTAACATATATTTTCGATTAATACACACAAAAAATTAAAACAAGAAAAAGTTATTTGTTTGGAAAAATAAAAATCAACTAACATTAAGGAACAAGTAATCCCAAAATTAAACAAAATTTTTAGAGTAGTACGGTCTCACGAATCTTTTTATATATGAGACGAGTCAATCCTACAGATATTCACAATAAAAAATAATACTCTTAACATAAAAAGTAATATTTTTTCATGAAGGACTCAAATAAGATATTCCACTCACAAATACGATACACAATCTCACACAAGTTTTTACCAAATTTTGTTAATTCCCCGTAAAATAAGATCGGAAACGTAAGACTAAAGTGCATCAAGAAAACGCTGGAATTTGAAAAGAGGCGACGAACTCGCTTATTTGTCGCTGAAAATTTCGTCTGCAGCCGCCTTTTCTCGTTGATGGAAAAGTGGAAATTTACAGAAAGCCTTACCGATAATTATTGTGATTTTAATCCGAATTCCAATCCAAGATCAACCCACAATTTAGGCACGCAAATCATTCAATCCCGTATGCCATGCTCTCTTCTTTGTTAATTTCGGGATTTCTTGATTTTGTTATTGAAACTGCGGTGATAAATTGAACTGTCGGGTTTTACAGAATGTTTGACGTCAAAGGAGCGGAACTCGCCACCGAGCTTGCTGAGCTTGTGTCTTGGAGTGGTGGGTAGCAATCTTGAGGACATTATTGATGACTTGGCTGAGGTTGCTCCTACTTTCCCCTCGGA
The DNA here is from genome assembly GCF_025594145.1 of Primulina tabacum. Classification (NCBI taxonomy): domain Eukaryota; kingdom Viridiplantae; phylum Streptophyta; class Magnoliopsida; order Lamiales; family Gesneriaceae; genus Primulina; species Primulina tabacum. The sequence goes on from NC_134564.1 coordinate 35,679,848, forward strand.
TATTAAGGTCAAGTTTACTTTTCCCCCCTAAAATCTTTAGTATAGTTGCTTTCAGCTGATTTAGTTAGCGAACGAATCTTTATTGGGATCCGATGCAGTTATTTCAGTTTTGTAATTTTTTTTAATGTTATATCCCTCTGTATGAATCTCACAGATGGCTTTGGTGGCAATTGCAAGAAGAAGAAAGTTACTGGATGATGACCTTATCATTGCCTTTGCAGAATATTCATGGGAGATACTTGACCTTTCTGGTTCAGATGTTTCGGATACCGGACTTAATCATGTAGTTACGATTTGTAAAAATCTAAGGGCCCTGGATATCAGGTAGTGATAAGTTCATATTTAAGTTTCTTGCACTAGCAATTGATGCGATATAACTGGGAAAAGTATTTTTCTTTTGTTTTGATACAATGGCCATCCAGTTGATTTGAACAGATGTTTACTTAAAGTTAGCTATTTTCTGTTGATTAGCTTCAGTTTATTGGATTTATTTGTGTAGCTGGCCTAGTAGTTGTACTTGTATTGGATGTCGTAACTGGACTTTTATTTACTTTCATGAAACTGTTATTTGTGCAGTCGATGCAGCAGATTGTCATCAAATGGCGTTTCTGAACTTCTTCAGAATTGTCATGCGCTTGAGACATTGAGATGGGGGTATGCACTTTGTAATCGTTTTCTCGTTCAGCTAGTTATCTTGCATAGTATGCGAAAGAGATATTCGACGAGATGTTAGGTTAGATTTACTGCTAATATAGCATTGTTTTTCCTGTTTTGGTTCTTATGTGAAGATATTTTTAGTCCTGGTGCATAAACTGTGAACCATTAAGGCTATTTGTTCAGTTGTTTGGTATTGTAACTTCTGAGTTTCGTCGTCATTTTCATGTGATAATTGTGGTCCACCTATTGGATTTTGACATCAAGGATAAAACTGATATCAGGAAACGAACCAAATTAATGTTGCAGAGGTTGCTCCAGGAGTGACTATGCTGCCCGTCATTGTTTGAATTTCTTAAAACCAAATCTCGTTTATATGGAGGGAGAATCGTGGGAGGATCTTGATACTACCAACGTTGCACATGGTGCACAGTCACTTCGATGGCTTGTCTGGGTATGTGTTTTGTTATGTACAATACTTGTTTTAGATATATTCTTGCCTCTTACAGAGGGCCGTTAAATTTTTTATTTATAATATTTCCAAAATTGTAATTTTCATCCTCAAAATACGTCGCATCACCCCGTATGCCCCTGCTCGTCCTGTCTCACCGTCCCTTTCCCTGAATACCTGGATCACGCCCTTGATGTCAACATAGTTCAAGATGAGATAGATTTCATATCCAGTTTACCCTATTGTTAACCATTCCTGTCCATTTTCAGCCTACAGTCGACAAGAATTCAGAGGAGATCTTAGCCCATGAATGCCCGCGCATTAGAGTAAATCCTAAACCATCACTTTTGGGTCTCAGGGGCTCTGGAGTTCCTCCAGGAGCATTATTGCAATATGTATTGGATGACCCCATCGTGAAAGATCTAGATCCGAAAACTTGGGCTGTCTCTGGGTTCATTCCAAGAACTGCAGCTCAACCGATTTCAAGTCCAGATGAATTATCCATAGCTGAGAAATTCAGGCTAGCGTTTCTTGAAAGAGACACTCGGTTAGCCCCAAAGAGGGCGAAGAACGCAAGGCAACATCAACGACGTGCAGAGAAGGAATGGGTGATGATGAATTCGAGAGCAAAAGCGTTGGCACTTGCCTCACAAGCTAAGAGATCTGTCCACCTCAAGAACTTGTGAATTACAGAAGTATCTCGGTTGTGTTTTTCGTCACTTAACAACATTATAGAAGATTTTACTGTCCTCGAAGTCGAAAGTGGTGAATATTTACCTTGCCCTTGTGTTGTGGTAAGCATGAAGTATCTGTACCGTCATACATGATTGTATTCCCCAATATTTTGAATCTTTGTGTGTTCAATCTTATTTTAATCTTGGGTGAATCATAAAGTCGCTAAGTTGACTGGTTGGTTACGTTGTTGGATGGGTAATCCATGAATATTTGCTTCTTAACAACAATAAATAAATGGAATGACTCGAATATGTGACAAAAATGAGATACCTTTTTTTAATATTATATATTATTAATCAAAGTTCTCCTCTAAATAATTATGTTTGGCGTTAAATTATATTACTTTTTTATTCGCAAGGACTACTTTTTCATGATACTCTTGGTTTGTTTAGGAAACAATAATAATAGAAAAACTCATTTTAGTGCAATTATATTTTACATACCAATTTATTTGATATTATTGTATTTTGAATTTAATGTATAATTCTATTTGAGAAACGGAGCCTCGATATTCTATGTTCAAAGCCTTCTTAGTTCTTACCCTCCGTCAAACTAGACCGCTCCGACTAGCGATCGAGCTGCCCGAAACATTTTACTGTCTTCGAAATAAACCTAAAAATCGACGGTTTACACCGTTTATCCTGCCCCTGCTATGACGTTCAGATACTTTACAGGTAAAAAAAATCCTTAAACCCGAAAACCCAATGCGCTGATGTCCCCGTTTGAAAGAAGTCGAAGGGGAAACACCATGTTCCGTTCCAACTTATCTACGAGGATCATCTTGGAACTATCATCACGCAACTTTGCTTCAATCTATTTCCAGTCGCAGCTTAGCCCATTTCCTGTTGTTGGTCCCACACCATTTTCAAGGTTTAATTTTTGTAAGTTCCAGACACTTCTCTCTATTCGAAAAGGGATTCGTGAACTTCGAGAGAGAATTGAAACGGTTAAAAACACGCAGAAACTTGCCGAAGCTATGGAAGTAGTGGCTGCGACCAGAGGCGAAAGCTTTCCTACATCAAAAGAAGCTCAAGTGATTGCTGATGCTGTATTTTCTCTGTTTTTGAGGAGGAGGTTGATAAACTGGAGCTTTTGTACACAAAGTTTGTGTCTTTTATTAAGTCCAATCCTGTACGTGATTCATACATTGCTTCCTTTGTCTGCAAAAGCTGAAGCCTGTGATGTCAATGGGAAGAGTGTTGATGCTAGTGAAGACGAGTTCTTTAGATTGACCACTAAAGGGGGCAACTTGATTGTGGAGAGGGATCGTATAATGGGTAGGCAACGGAAAAAATGTCACCAAATTTCGAGTTCGAGCAGGACCCGCACAAATTCTTGATGCATTGATACCCCTTAATTTGAACAGTTAGATATTAAAGGCTTTGCAGGAATCATATGCTAGTGAATTAATGGCTAGAATGAACGCAATGGGTAGTGCTATTGATAATGTGGTGAAGTTGAAGAGGTCTCTTTCAATTGCTTATAACCGGGAAAGGCAGGAGAAGATCACGGGCGAAAATTTGGACATTGTTGCTGGAGCTGAGGCCCTTTGCAATTGGGGTGAACAACTCAAGTCCTAATTGTTTTCTTCTCCTTCTTGCATTTATGGTATCTTTTTTCCAACTCATTGGACTTGCCTTGATAGGGAGATATTACATTGTTAACGCAAACAAGTGTCACGTAAAGGTTGTTGCTAGGATTTGTTTTGGTAAGTCTGCTCGATATATTTAGTCTGTCCGACGAGAGAATTTCATGTTGTTTCTTGGTGGTTCTAAGAGGCTAGCAAGGTGAAGGAAGTGGTTCATAGATCGATTATCGATACTGCAAAAATTAACCGCAACTGTTTACCGTTTTCGTTCCTTGATGCAAACTGAGATTTATGATATTAATTTCCGCATAGTCGATGGATTGTTAGGAACCTGATCTCTGATGTTCTGCAATAATCATGGATGCACTTCTTGTAATTTCTTCTGGTAGTTCTAGAATATGATGAAAATTTTGTGTGCTTACATTGGAAAGATGGTATAAAATTCCACCATGGCTCCAGAAAACTTCATTTTGTTTTTTGAATCGTTTACCAACTGAAAATGTAGAACCTGTGCACGATAACACCTTTTGATTTCAACAAAAATTCTTGATGGCTGTACGATTGGCGACTGCCACTCTCTTTTTACTATTCATTCAGTGTCAGGAGTGCATATACATATATATAAAGAAATTTTTAATAAAAAAAAAAAAACAACGAAGATTCCTTTACTCAATTTCTAGCAAACCGAGGGTTGAAAAATGGCTTAAAAAATTAAGATTTGTCTCTACTTTTGGGAGGTACAAGGAATTATTGGCGACAGATTCAGTGCATGGCGGCGGCCGTCGTAGTCATCTGACAGAGTGCAGTCTTGATTGGCTGTTAGCTTATTTGTAAGATAATAATGATTGTTCTGTGAAAAAAAAAAATCGGTGTTACCCAAAATACTTGTAAATCTCATTCAATCGGAACAGATGTTTTTTTTTACCCTTTTGCTTTGTAAAATTAAATGTCATTACTGTGGTGTAGTTATTGTGTTATGCTGGTTGATTAATTGGTTCAAATGATGTTTTATTTATATTTTGTGATATTTTTGTAAAAACAAATAGTATATATATGTTTTAGAAAAGGGTTAGAATATTAAAATTATGTGGGAAATAAGAGAGATGAATTTAGCCACGCCACCTTTTCCTTTGAACGTGTCCGTCATTACGTCTGTGTAAGATGGCATCATCGAGCACAAATCTTTTCACCTAAACTGGTGACACCTCTTTTATGTGGTTTAAGTTCGAGAGAATATGACCCGACCCGATCATACCCTCGATCAGTCGAATAAGACCTTGAGTTGATTCGGATTTCTCAACGATATTTCATTTTTGTGTGGAAAAACGAATGCGTGAGTGAATCTGCCGCAAAGCTCGATCAATTGATTGTTCAAGCAACGTACGTACGGCCTTCTACATTAACTTCTGATTAATCAGCAAAGCAAAAATTTGTCTGGAGATTTATGACGTCCCGATAATGCGATTTGGGAAGTGCTGTCCAAATAAATCGTATGTTACGCGTGGCTTTAACTCAGCATAGTGTGCATTGGAGGACATTCTGTTGATAGCTCAAAATAGAGTTATTGTCACAATTTCATGAAGAGAAAGTGGACAAAAGGAAACAACCGGGAAAGGCCGAGTGGGGAAATACAAGTAGTGAAGTCCCATTTGACCGTTCCACAGAGACAAGAAAGAGATGTAAAATCGATACCCAATTATATGTTGAGAAAATGTATTTTTATTGTCTTCCCCCTTGTCTATCATCCATTTCCAATTTCTTTTTCCCTTGTCTTGTTTTAACTTACAAGTTAGCTCGATCCGTGTCCAGCGCTATATACTTATTAACAAGGCTTCAATGTTCTGTACCCTCTAAATATTCCTTGAGATGGGCTGATACTTGAAGCTGCTATAATTTTTCAAGAAGCTGCGCTGAGGAAAGCAGTTGCCTGGAATATTGTGTACAAAAAGGTAACTTTTTTCCTACTTGTTTGTTTTCCGTTCTGTGTAAAATCTTGATTTCATACTGGGAATTTCGGAATCCTGGATATTTCTAACCGAGTTTTTGTGTGTATCTTTCCAGGAAATGGAGAGTAAATACGGTTTATACAGCCCTGGAAGCAGTGGCTGGACATGGTTGAAAAACGAAGAATTCCAGGAGGAGGATGTGTGGGGAGCTTTCCAGAAAATACAGGATTCCATTTCCAGGGACAAGACCACTTACATGTCAAAAGGCCTCCAATACCCAGCCAGTTCAATACCGAATCCCAACAAAAAATCTTTTGCTGGCGAACCCGAAATCGTTCAACGTCGCTCCACACCTTTGAGCATACCTGACTGGCCAAAAATTTACGGAACCAGCTGTTCAGAAACCTACAAGAATTCTTGTTTTTGGCTGGATGCAGCAGATTTCAATAGGGGCGAGAGTTACCGTGGATTCCCACGAAACAGGTGGAACAGCGATATTGAAGAAGAAGAAGATTACGATGATGGAGAAATGGAAGGGAGCACAGTGATACCTCCTCACATATGGATCGCTAAGAAAATACGTCCTTCATCTTCTGTGTGTGAAGGTGCTGGAAGGACACTCAAAGGCAGAGATTTACTCAGTGTGAGAAACGCTGTTCTTACCAGAACTGGATTTCTCGAATCAAAATCAAAACGTTTGTAGCACACAAAAAATTGTAAATAGTACGCTCAAAATATGAAAAACTGTAAATTTTTACGTTGAAAAAATCACATGTCTATAAATTACTGCGTATAATGGATACGAAGCTGTCGTAATAGTTGATTTTTCCTGTAATATAATTGGGATATGATGTTACAGCTGTGTGGGGGCAAATTCCATGTATTTTCTGTTCCTCGCGATGCCGCGTTTGTTCTATGTATAATTTGCGTATCCCTTCCATGTACATTATTATCTACGCACTTGTAAGGAAATTTCGTCTATATTTTCTTTCTTTCTTGAAAATTTGAGCTGTAGTTCACGAGCATAATAGAATTAAAATGTCGGATTTCTCAATCAAAGTAGCCATAGTCTGAATATTTTTTCTTTGAACTAGCACGAATGGTTTGGGTCCTGAAGGGGAACCAAATTACTAAAATCGTGGGTATAATATATACTAGTATACTCGACACATACGATGCATGTGTTATATAATAAATTTTTATTATATAAAAGTTTGTTTTAGTTAAAATATTAATAATTATAACAGTTTGGATAAAAATAAAATACTTTAAAATTCAAGAAATCGGATTATATTGAATAGAGATATGTTGGTTTATAAACACCAATGGATAAAATGACAAGATAAGTTTGAGGGATAGGTAAAATTAAATAAAATTTCACCAAATTGATGATAACTTAGTTAATAAATGTATATTACTCAACCTTGTTAGAATAAACGAACGCATGTTATATCGATTTTGATATACTGTACATCTATCGTAAACACTTATGTAAGCACTAATGTAAAGTCGCTCATATGTTCAATGTACAATTTCCCTTACAAATTTTATCGAATTAAATTATTTCTAAAGAATCTTAGATCCGGTCACCATAGCACTTGGAAAAAAATGCATGAACTTGCTAAAAAAATATTGTGTGTGAGAGAAAGAGACTTTACTTTTGTCTTATTGTGAATCCCTTGAATATACTTGATTGGGGACAATGGATAGACGCAAAATGGATTGGAGCCCTTTTTTTTTATTACAAACTATACACTTTCAATCAATATAAGAGTAGGTCTTGAGACGATCTCACGGATTTTTTTTTATGAGACGAGTCAACTCTACCAATATTCACAATAAAAATTAATACTCTTAGCATATGAATGACCAAAATAAGAGATCTGTCTCACAAAATATGACTCGTGAGAATGTCTCAAACAAATTTTTGTCTTAATACAATATATGGTAATGTAAAAAATATGGAAAACAAGAATGGCGTCATTTTTTTAAGAAAGTATAGATTATGATTAACTGATTAATGACACAAAAGACTTCGTGTAATTGAATCTTATTGGTGTTTTATTGCTAATGGTCTCTTAGAAGTAGATGTATAATAATGGGAATAAAGAAATTGAAAAGCATGTACCACCATCTTTATTTCATTTAGATGAGGAGAAATAGTCCATCATTTGGAGAACATCACTTCATGTAGATTAATAATAAATAGGTCTCTTGTGAGACGGTCTTACAAATTTTTATTTATGGGACGGGTCAACCCTGAAAGGAATTTTATTCCTTGATATATTCTCCTTTTTTATCTTTAATATTTTGCCTTTCTAGACATGAGGATAATCTCGAAATTGATGATATGATCTCTTATAAATTCAATATGTGATATAAGACTATATTTTGATATGACTCGTAATATCTTTAAGATATGATCACAATATCTTTAAGATATGATATCACAATATCTTTAAGATATTATTCTTGTTTTAAAAAGAGTTTGTTTCCTAATGAAATTGGTTTTTCTATTTTAAATAGGACTAAAAGGAGAAGAAACAAAAGGGTGAGAGAGTGACGATACAACAAAAACTTTCGGAGAGACAGAGATGCATTTGTACGAAGAAAAGGTTTTCTGATTGAAGCCATCTCGTGATTGATAACTTGTTGCTGTGAAATGCTGCCAACATCCGAAGACAACACCTAATCACCATGTTGATTAGTGTGTGGAGTTTTGAAGATTTTTTTCACTTCTCAGTTGATGCATCCTATGTATTTTGGTTATACGGTTTGTTAGAGGTTTAGGATGCAATTTGTTACTCGCCTTAATAAGGGAGTTGTTTTATTCTTTCACTAGTATTGGTTTTTGTAAACTTACAAGTTTTTCTAGTGAATTATTTTGCCCTGAGGCACCCCACAAGTATTTTATACTTGTGCATAATTTACATCTCGTATCTCGTATTATTATCATTATTCCAGCTACGTGTAGGTGTGTTAAAATCATAATTTCCGCTGCATGTTGTCGTGGGTGTTACAACACCTATGCACAACACCTACATTCTGATACACACAACACTCGCCCTCGTCACATTCACCCTGTGGAAACGGAACTTTCAATTGGTATCAGAGCTTCCACTTGACGCTACTAAGTGAGATCCTGTTTTGTTTTGTTTTCAGAGTGAAAAGGAATTATGGAAGGATCAACAAATACTGTTTTTAGGCCTCCCGTGTTGGATGGATCAAACTATGCATTGTGGAAAGTAAAGATGAGGGTTTTTATTAAATCCATTGAAGAAAGAGCTTGGCAACATGTACTTGATGGTTGGAGTCCACCAAAACTCGAGGATGCTGACGGAGACACACGGCTCAAACCTGAAAGTACATGGACTGTCGATGAAGTGCAAACTTCAAACTTTAATTTCAAGGCTCTCAATGCTATATTTTCATCTGTTGACACAAGGATGTTTAATTTAATCACCACTTGTGTATGCGCCAAAGATGCTTGAGAGATACTCCAGAAGCACTGTGAAGGATCCGCAAGTGTGCGTAAAACTAGGCTAAGGATGGTGACATCAAAGTTCGAAAGTTTGAGAATGGAGGACAAGGAGTCTATTCTTGAGTATGATAGCCGGTTGAGACAACTTTCTAATGAAGCTCACAGTCTTGGAGATCCCATGTCCAATGAAAGATTGGTGAACAAAGTTTTAAAATCTCTATCTGAGAAATTTAATGTCAAAGTTTGTGCAATTGAAGAATCTAAAGACACTTCAACAATCAACCTGGATGAATTAATGAGTTCCCTCAGAACTTTTGAGATGAATCTTGATTTACAAAAGAAGGATAAAGGGAAGACAATAGCCCTTGAAGTTTCAACTGACTCTTATGATGAAATCCTTCAAATATCTAAAGAAGTGAATGAATCTTATTTAGGTGAAGATTCTATCTCTCTAATTACTAAAAAATTCGGTGATTACTTGAAAAAAATGAGAGAAAAGAAGAAAATTGGACAAAAATCTGTGTTGCCCAATATCACCACTTCTGCAAAAGCTCAAAAGTTTACTCCTAGGAAAGGACAATTTCGACCAAAAACTGAATTGCAAATCCAATCAAATGTCAGAAATTTGGACTCAGTACAATGCAGAGAGTGTTCTGGATTTGGACACTATGCCAATGAGTGTGCCAATCGACTTCGAAGAAACAAAGGCATGGCTGTCACTTTGAGTGATGAAGAGTCTGATGATGATCAAGGATCAAGTGAATCTGAAAATCACACATCGTTATCTTCTGTGATCAAGGAAAAACGCTCAATGCAAATCAATCCTTTGGGTGTTGTCACATGTGTTGCAATACCTGGCCGCAACACCTCTTTGAATTCAGTATGTCTTAAATCTACAACCCTTGCGGAGGCAAGTCAGTCTGAAACCCAAGAGGTAGATGATGATGAAGTCACTCTAGAAAGTGTGCAGACGATGTACGAAGAATTATATGAAGACTGGATCAAAAGAACTAAAGGAAATGCAATTCTCTCCAAAGAGAATGCTGAGTTAAAGTCACAAATTTCACGACTTGAAGTAATCTTAAGCAAGAAAGATTTGGAATTATGCAAAGTCAAAGAGGAACTTGGAGAAGCAACTCAGATTCTTGCCAAGATGAATTCAAGTTCATCCAAACTTGATTCACTTTTGATGATTGGACAAAATGACAAAGCTGGACTTGGTTATCCGAACAGTCTATTCGAAATTGGAGAATCTTCCAATACTGAGAGAAAACCAACTGTTTTTGTCAAAGGAAGTGTTGAAACCTCAAATGCTACACAAACTGAAAAAGGTGCTCCATCTAAAAGGCAAATATCTACCAAGAAGTCCAAATCCAGAAAACGCCACTTTATCTGCCACTATTGTTTTAGATCTGGTCATATCAAACCCTACTGCTTTAAACTGAGAGATGATTACAAGAGATGAGAATCAGAACAGGTGTTGCCACAGGTGTTGTATAACACCCGACGCAACACTGCCAACAGAAAACCGACGGTAAAAAGGGTTTGGGTACCAAAGGCTAAGATTCAATGTTCCGTTATTTATACTTCATTAAAGACTAACATTGCAGGAATATGGTACTTTGACAGTGGCTGTTCGCGCCACATGACAGGTTCTAAAGACCATTTGATTGACTATGTTGAACTGAGGAGTGGTCATGTGACATATGGTGGTGGTGCTAAAGGAAGAATTGCTGGCAAAGGAACCTTGAATGTTGATGGACTGCCTAATCTACACAATGTGCTTTATGTCGAAGGGCTTAACTCAAACTTAATAAGCATAAGTCAACTTTGTGATGACGATTTGCATGTTAAGTTTGATAAAGACAATTGTGAAGTGTTTGATAATTCTAATACTCGTATTTTGACAGGTACAAGGTCTGCTGATAATTGCTATCAACTTGGAGAAGACTTAGTATGCAATCATTCAAAAGTAAGTGAACTAAACTTGTGGCATCAAAAATTGGGACATGCAAACTTCAAGACATTAAAGAATCTTGGTAAGTACGATGCTGTGAGAGGTATGCCTAATTTATCCTCTGGAATTCCGTATGTTTGTGGTGCATGTCAAAAGGGTAAGCAAACACGTGTTCCCCATCAAGTGTTGCAACACTTTGGGACAACACGGTGTCTTGAACTCTTGCACATGGATCTTATGGGTCCAATGGAAGTGGAAAGTCTTGGAGGTAAGAAGTATTCATGCGTTTGTGTGGATGATTTCTCTCGCTTTACTTGGGTAAGATTTCTTAGAGAAAAATCCGATACATTTGATGTTTTCAAGAAATTACATGCTAAGATTACTAATCTACATAATCTGAGGGTTGGTAAGATAAAGGACTGACCATGGTAAAGAATTTGAAAACTCACACTTTATATCATTTTGTGAAAAGAGAGGGATAACTCATGAATTTTCGGCCCCTAAGACTCCTCAACAAAATGGAATAGCCGAAAGGAAGAATAGGACACTGCAAGAAATGGCTAGGGTCATGTTAAGTTCAAAGAATATTTCAAAGAGATTTTGGGCCGAGGCCTTGAACACAACATGTCATATTTCAAATCGTGTGTACTTAAGGAGTGGTTCTACTATAACATCCTATGAAATCATCATGGGAAAGAGGCGAACCTTAAGTATTTTCATGTCTTTGGGTGTGTATGTTATGTTTTGAATGACCGAGACCATCTTGCAAAGTTTGACTCTAAAAGTGACAAATGTTTATTCGTTGGTTATTCATCTAATAGTCGTGCCTATCGCGTGTATAATCTGAGAACAAGAACGACTATGGAGTCTATTAACGTTGTTTTTGATGATCTTGCAGATCTAACGGGAAAAACAATCGAGGATGATATTGATGGGCTGCTGAACGAAAGTGAGACACTGCCTAACACAGATGTTGCACCCGGTGTTGTAACACCGGAGACAACACCTGCACTGGCAGAATCAAATGATGAACTAGGAAAGTATACTGAGAATGATGACAGTGTAACCAATGAAGAGATTGATATTCCCAGCAAGGTTCAGAAAAATCATCCATCATCTCAGATCATTGGAGAAACATTTGGAGGAATGCAAACGAGAAGAAAGGAGAAGGTAGACTATCGCAAAATGATGGGACTAGTATGCATGACTTCCGTATACTCTCAAGCAAATCACTCTTGTTTTGTTTCACTCATGGAACCCAAAAATATAAATGAAGCCTTAAAAGATGAATTTTGGGTTGATGCAATGCATGAGGAACTTGAACAATTTGTTAGGAATGATGTGTGGGATTTGGTTCCCAGACCCGATAATGTGAATGTTATTGGAACCAGATGGATCTTTAAAAACAAAACTGATGAATCTGGAATTGTTGTGAGAAATAAAGCAAGGCTAGTGGCTCAAGGGTATACTCAAATTGAAGGAATTGATTTTGATGAAACATTTGCCCCTGTTGCTCGGATTGAATCGGTTAGACTTTTACTTGCTATTGCATGTTATATGGACATAAAATTATATCAAATGGATGTGAAAAGTGCCTTTTTGAATGGCATCTTGAAAGAAGATGCTTATGTAAGCAAACCTAAAGGATTTGAAGATCCACACCACCCGAACCATGTCTACAAGTTGAAGAAAGCACTCTATGAACTTAAACAAGCTCCAAGAGCATGGTATGGAAGGCTTACTGAATATCTGCTTGACTTAGGTTTCAAACGAGGTGAGGTTGATAAAACTCTTTTTATTCAAAAATCGAAGCATGATATTCTTGTGTGTCAAATCTATGTGGATGACATCATTTTTGGTGCTTCTTCTCAAAAGCATGTTGATGAATTTGTTAAATGCATGTCTACCACATTTGAAATGAGTATGGTAGGAGAATTAAGTTTCTTTCTTGGATTGCAAATTAAACAAATGCATGATGGTATCTTTCTATGTCAATCCAAGTATGCCAAGAATTTGGTGAAGAAATTCTCTACTGAGAACACTAAGCACATGAAAACACCAATGGGGTCGACTGAAAAATTTTCCAAAGACGATGTTGCGGCAGGTGTTGACAACACCCAGTATCGCAGCATCATAGGCAGTCTTCTTTACTTAAGTGCAAGTCGTCCCGACATCATATTTAGTGTTTGTTTGTGTGCTAGGTACCAGGCTGATCCTAAAGTCACTCATCTAAAGGCTGTCAAAAGAATTTTACGATATATATCTGGAACAGTTGACTTAGGTTTATGGTACACCAAAGAAACAAACACCAATTTAGTGGGCTTTAGTGATGCTGACTGGGCTGGAAACTTAGATGATAGGAAAAGTACCACGGGTGGGTGTTTTTATCTTGGTAACAATTTGGTGTCATGGTATAGTAAAAAGCAAAATTGTGTATCTCTGTCCACTGCTGAATCTGAATATGTTGCAGCTGCTAGCTGTTGTTCACAACTTTTGTGGATGAATCAAATGATTAAAGACTATGGTTTCAACAGTGACACCTTAATTGTATACTGTGACAATTCAAGTGCAATTGATATTTCAAAAAATCCAGTACAACACTCTCGAACGAAACACATAGACATTAGACATCATTTTATTCGAGATTTAGTTGATAAGGGTACAATTCGAATGGAATTTGTTGGAACTGAGAACCAACTGGCTGATATCTTTACAAAACCATTGGATTTTGAGAGATTTTCCAATCTTAGGAAGTCTCTCAGCTTGTGTACACAATGATCACTCACGGATGTTGTCCTCGGTGTTACAACACCTGTGGACAACACCCAGCATGCATGTGCACTTTATTTTTAGGATGCTAGACATACTGCATATATCCTGCTTTGTGTGAAGCCTGTACAAGTGTAGGATATTGAATGGCGTGCTCTCAGTTGTGAATCAAACTTTCCATCAATATTCTCCAAAGAATGGTGTGTGCTCAATCTAAGTCATAAAGCTGTTGAGGATGATCGTGTACCACATGATCTTGTCCAATGTAGATAATGACTTAGAAAATTCTTGAGCAATATGGTGAAAAATAGAAAAGAGAATAAAATAGAACAAAAAAATGTTTAGAAGAAAATGGAAAAAGCTACCTAGAGGAGTCCAATGAAGACCGTTCTTCTAGTGTGGGAGCTACCACTTCTAAGTCAAAATACAGATGGAAAAAGCTACCTAGAGGAGTCCTATGAAGACCGTTCTTCTAGAGTGGGAGCTACCATGTCTGAATTAAAAATGTTCAAGAAAGTTTGAGTCCAACTTGTGAGTGTTGCCAAGAGGTGTTGCCAACACCTAAGTACAGACTGATCACATGCGTGTGCATTTCATTTTTTATCATACTTTAGGCATAAATTTAAGTCATTCATACTGTTGTTTTGTGAATTCATCATGTCCAGTGGGCTACCAGTTTTTGATTCATGAAATTCGAAGAACACCCTAACCAACGTAATTTTGAAATATCTTGATTGCTAACTGTTTGTGGGGTTAATTCGACGTGGTGCTTTATCCTGCCTGATTTCTTGAAATAATGATGGCACTGTTTCAGAAAGTTACCGTTGGGTGAGAGTAAAAATAGAGTTGAAAAGGTGCTGAAGTTGCGGCTCAACAGAATGTTACCGTTGGAGGGGTGTGCTTAAATATTTAGGGATAAATAAGTAACAACTTTACGGCTTACTATTTTCCATTATATTCTAAAATCTCTCCTACCCTAACTATTTGTTTTTTTTTTCGCGCAAAAGTATCTGTGTTCTTCGTAAATTTCTGTCTTCTTCGAACTTCCCTACTTTGCTATTCTCTATTTCGCAGATGGCTGGCTTTGATCCTCAAGACATTAGGAGTGAAATGGCTGCGAGCATGGGCGACAAATCACCTGACACAACACCCACAGCCGCAACCGATGTTGTGGGCATGGAAATTGTGGGTGTACCAGAAGAACCAATCCCGCTGGAAATGATCGCTCCTGGTGAACCTGGGAACGAAATCACTGTCGAGAATCCCCCAAATTTTGAGGCCGTGAATAGAGCCTTTCCCCCTGCTCCTATGCGCCGTAAGTCAAAGAGACAAGCAGGGCTCGATCCTGACTTTGTCCCTACCAAGAAACCAAGGGCATCCACCGTCCCATTTATTCTGGACCCCGATTTCTCATATGGAGACGACTCCAATGATGATGATTTTGAGTTGGTGGCTCGCCCCAAACCAACTGTTGCTGCTAAGGAATCTGGTTCTACTTCTGGTAGTCAAAAGCCAAACCCATTCACGGATTCTCATGAAGCTGCAGAAGAACAATCTCCTGGTGAACCTGAAGATGATGAACAATCTTTGGCAGAGTTTCTTGCTCAGCTCAAAGAAGATAAGGCCGCCCGAAAACAAATGGCTAAGGAGAATGAACCTGACTCAGAAATGATGAAGGAATTCGAGCAAAACCAGCCTGGTACCTCTGATGACTCCTCCTCATCGTCTGTATCTGACTTTGAATCTGAGGAACAAGGTGATGATGCATCTGAGGACATTGACTCTGAATCTAGCGAGTCTTCTGAAGATGATGCTACTGATGTTGCTGCCGGTGTTGAGGTGGATGTTGACAACACCGAGCACAACATTGACTCTGCTGACTATGATGTGAGTAAATCTTTTTCCCCCAAATTTTATTCTGAGGATGCCTTGGCATTATGGCCGCTGTTTGTTCAGAGAGAGTTGGTTGAGGAGAAAAATATTGATGTCACTGCCTATGGGAAATACAACCTGGTTGAGTTTCTCAAAAACAGAAAGTTGCTATCCACAGTCACCACTGTTATGCCCTACTGTCGCCGTGTGGTGTTAGAATTCTACTGTAATCTTCTGCGCAGTGTTGGACATGAGGAATCGGTGAAGTATGGGAGAGTGTTTGTTCGGGATCATATCTACAAGTTCTTCCCGTCGGTGATCAATGAATTCTACAACACTCCGGATCTTGAGGAAGCTGACGAGGATCTTGACATACATGCTGTCACCTCTGTGCTCACTGGAGGTGTGATCCAAGTATTCCCCGACTATCCCAAGAAGCTGAGCGCTGCTAATCTCACGTCCTTCTACTCTGTCCTACATAAGACCTCCATTTGGAATTGGACCCCGTCAACAAATTCCACCACTGTGACCAGATCTCAAGCCCTGGTTTTGTTTAATATTGGCACTGGAAGGGCCTTTAATTTTGGGAGGTTGGTGTTCAGGACAGCATTACAATATGCTGAAGGGGACTTCAAGAAGACTAAGCTACCATATCCCTCACTGATCTATGGGATCTTGGAGTCTCAAGGGTTCATTAGGGACATTGATGAAGATCTCTGCCTTGTTACAGACTCCCTGAAGATTTCTCCTGTGTATTTTAAAGGCAACAGACAGATTGATCTGCCGTGGGTGACTTCCAGTGTTGCTCCGGATGTTGGCAACACTGATGATACAACATCTGAACATGTGCCTGAGACAGCTGAACATCCACCTACAGATGTTCCTCCTACTGGTTATGTCACACTGTCTATCTCCTACATTCAAGCTCAGATTGCCTATGGTCGACAACAGATTGAAAATGCCAAGAAAACCATTGAACATTATGAAAATCAAGTGGCTGACTATGAGCTTCTGCTGGGTGAAAGTGCCCATTCTGGACAAAAAGGGGGAGTAGATACAGATATAGCTGGAACCAGTGGAGCAAAAATGGCTGATGATGATGGCAGTAATGAAGGATAATGAGATTTTGAGTTTTTTTTCTCTCTTGATGGTTTTAGTATTTTAGTTGTCCTTTTATTCTCTCTGATCTTTGTCCCTCCTGATTAATGAACTATTTCGGTGTTATGATCTGAATGTTGCAACATCTAACATACAACACCTGTGTGAACTGTATTTTTCATCAGGGGAAGGCTTAACGGTAGAATTCAGGGGGAGTCAACTAAAGTTGGCTGAGTCACTGATTTGCTAACTCAGGGGGAGCTGAGATGTACAACCATTTTTGAGTTGTTTTGTCCAGAAAGGCAAAAAGGGGGAGATTGAAAGGAATTTTATTCCTTGATATATTCTCCTTTTTTATCTTTAATATTTTACCTTTCTAGACATGAGGATAATCTCGAAATTGATGATATGATCTCTTATAAATTCAATATGTGATATAAGACTATATTTTGATATGACTCGTAATATCTTTAAAATATGATATCATAATATCTTTAAGATATGATATCACAATATCTTTAAGATATTATCCTTGTTTTAAAAAGAGTTTGTTTCCTAATGAAATTGGTTTTTATATATTAAATAGGACTAAAAGGAGAAGAAACAAAAGGGTGAGAGAGTGACGATACAGAGCAAAAACTTTCGGAGAGACAGAGATGCATTTGTACGAAGAAAAGGTTTTCTGATTGAAGTCATCTCGTGATTGATAACTTGTTGCTGTGAAGTGCTGCCAACATCCGAAGACAACACCTAATCACCGTGTTGATTAGTGTGTGGAGTTTTGAAGATTTTTTTCACTTCTCAGTTGATGCATCCTATTTATTTTGGTTATACGGTTTGTTAGAGGTTTAGGATGCAATTTGTTACTTGCCTTAATAAGGGAGTTGTTTTATTCTTTCACTAGTATTGGTTTTTGTAAACTTACAAGTTTTTCTAGTGAATTATTTTGCCCTGAGGTACCGCACAAGTATTTTATACTTGTGCATAATTTACATCTCGTATCTCGTATTATTATCATTATTCCAGCTACGTGTAGGTGTGTTAAAATCATAATTTCCGCTGCATGTTGTCGTGGGTGTTACAACACCTACGCACAACACCTACATTCTGATACACACAACACTCACCCTCGTCACATTCACCCTGTGGAAACGGAACTTTCAAACCCTATCGATATTCACAATAAAAAGTAATACTCTTAACATAAACAGTAATATTTTTTTATGAATGACACAAATAAGAGATCTATCTCATAAAATACGACCCATGAGACCGTCTCACACAAGTTTTTGCCATTAATAAAATAGCTAACCTTACATACAAAATTTTATACAACTACTTCGGAAAAATTTATATATTTATCGGACCAGCTTTATTTTAATTAATCAGAAATTGTCTTTGAAGATGATTTGTGATCGAACTATATGTTAGCTGTGCTTAAGTGAAAAAATATAAATGGGTATAATGGATATAAAAATCCTATCGATTATTTTTAAAAAATAAAATTTATAACAAAATCGTAGTGAATAGTTTGTATGGTGATTCAGTTCCTGTATTTTGTAAAGATGTAGTGATCGCCATCTGCTCCATGGCTAATAAAATCATTTTCTTTCAAAAAAATAACAATAATTAGAATTTCACACGCGCGCACACACACGCGTGTGTGTGTATATATATATATTTACATAGTTTAATATTAATGCTTATATGATCTAATACACGAAATAGCTTTAATCTCATTAAGCAACCAAATAATTTAACAGATCAAAGTTCTTTATTCATTTGTTATCATGATTATTTTTAATATTATTCAGTATAAGTGATATATACTGTTTTAAACTATTTTATTTGTTTCGAAACACTAAAATTGCACACATATCTAAATACTTAATACATATATTATGTTGATCATATGCACCACAATGTGTGCAATTTGCTTATGAATGATGAAAGTCTCTTGTGAGACGATTTCACGAATCTTTATCTGTGAGACGGATCAACCCTATCGATATTCACAATAAAAAGTAATACTTTAGCATAAAAATTAATAATTTTTCATGGATGACCCAAATAAGATATTTGTCTCACAATATATGACCCGTGAGACCGTCTCACACAACTTTTTATCATAAATTATTTCTTTGTGTACCATGTTTTCAGTATCAATTAATTTGTTAGGAAAGAATAAAGATTCTTAATTTTCTTTTACCGTGAACCTAAATTTCATTCACAAATCAATAAATCACGATTTATATATTTTCAAAGACAAAGGCATTGCATACAAAAACTCCAAATTGCCTCTTGTAAGTAAACTTATACGAGCAAGATCATGGCCTATTTGGTTGACAATCCTCTGCCAATGGTTGAGAGTATTCCCCGGTGCATTAGAGCATACCCCATAAATATTCTCCATGATTGGTTCTTCGATAATTCTTTTGTACAAATAAAAGTTTACCATGTTTTGTGATTTTTTTTTTTAAAAAAAATTAAAAGTAATAAAATATTAATATATAATTGTGGCTCTCGTTCGGTTATATAGTCAGGATAGGAGAAGCGTGATAAAGGTACTCGGCAACCCAATCTATCTATCTATCTATCTACCTAATCTGTCTTAATCTGGCCCACTCAAACTACAAGTAATTTGCTTTCATGCGTTCGATGATGAATATAATATCAATAAAATTTTCGTGAGACAGTCTCAAAAATCATTTTTTTAAGACAGATCTCGACTTAACTTAACTCTTGAAATAATATTTTTTTTATATAAAAAAGTATTATTATTTGTGATATTTAAAGATTTAATCAACTCGTATTCGTCTAATATGTGAATGGATTGATCTCATATTCGTAGTAACACAAATCTAATATGCCGGCGTGATAAAAGCACAAGCACTCGTTTCAAATGAGAGGAGATAAAGTACTCAGGAGTCAGGCGTAATGGATTCATTGACGTCAAGTGGAGTCTCAGTCTAGGGCCTCTAGGCCTATCAATCAGGCTGGGTACATATATATTTAAAATTATATTAATATTATCGTAAAAAAATTGTAATTTTAACTTCGTCATTAAATCATGATTTGGATTTTAGTTATTTATATAATCCAAATTTGATTGTCATGTAATAACTTTGATTTTTCTCCTGGATATATATGAAATCTATTCATTTACACTTTTCGCATCCCTCATATCAAACATATATATGCACAGCAGAAATATAATATAAAATACTCGAAATATATTACATAGAACATCTCATTTAACAGCTTCAAAAAAGAAAAAAATTATATATATTTCATTTACCTATATGTTAAAGAATAGATAATAATAATAATATATTTTTAAAGAGAAAATATAAAATAGCAATTGAAATGGTAAGCCGATCTGTCCACCCACTTCAACCATAATTTGCATCTGCTTCAAAGATCTGCTCCATTTTCCGAAAATAATTTAACATTTTATTTAATAATTTCATTCGAATGGATTAAAAAAAAATGTCGTCGACGAGTAAGGGACTATTTCATTACCTTTATGTTTTCAGTGTCACCAATTTTTTACATAAAATTAAATAATCTTTATATAATAAAAGAAATCGACAACGTGCTTAAAGTAATTGGGTTATGACCTGTAAACTTCGATAACTATTAAGAGAGACCATGTTCGTTACACGTCCACCATGTGTATGACTATTAATTGATTTTTGAATAAGATTTGTGAAATAAAAGGGAAAGCTTTATTGATTTTTAAAAAGAATAATTTCCTCTTTGGAGGCTTTTTTTTTTAAAAAATAAATATTCATTGGAGGGTTTTTTTGTTTAAAATAAGAGAAAATGATATTTTTTTTGTTCTTTATATACTTTTTTTTTTGTAATATCAATCTTTATGTTTTTTGAATTTCAATTTAATTTTGTATCTTTCGACTTTTTTTTAATTTTAACTATTTTTCATATGAAATTTATGATGTATAAACACATGAATTTCTCATCTAAAAAACCAAATTTGGGAAAAACACAAAAATAACACAAACGGCTGAAATTTGATAACACGAGAATACCAAACAAATAATTATAACAAAAAATATAATTTTTTCTAAAAATAATTATTGATTATAAATTATTGATTGGTTCCTACTAGGAAACTAACCAGTCAGTGTTCCCATTTCTTATCCCACTTTTTCCCTTGTCCCAATTCCCTTTTCCTTTACTTTATAGGATAACACACAGACAAGCAGCAATTGGAGCACATTGTTCTATATATATATATACATACATATATATATATAGTGTGAATATGTATGATTGTTTATCAAATATATAAGAGATTCATTTGTGTGAGAATATATATAATTTCTAAAATAAGATAAAAATAAGGTAGATTTACTGTCAAATTACTAAAATTTGAGAACAACAATAACAGTAAGGAATGGAACAGAGAGCAGTTGAGTTAGGCAGTGGGTCTATTCTTGCCTTGGCAAATTCCACTCCTACTTATTCGTCTTCTTCAATTCTTCATCTATATTCCGTTTTAGATTCCTTCCCCCGAAGAAATTAAGCATCCCGGATTGAAGAACCCATAAATTCAGGTTGAGATAAATTTGTACTACCCACCTTGGAGATCATTAATACAAGCTGAAAGAAGTTTCATTGACTTTACAAAAGCGAATCACTGGAAATCTTCTACCGTTGTTTCTTTTTTGGCTTTTCTTTCTTTCTTTTTCCTTGCTGATCTCTTTTCCAATCTTGCATTTAAGTCTGCGTAAGAAGTCGCACGCTGTTTTGCAACTTTTTATTGTTTTAGTTTTAGTTTTAGTTTTTTTTTTTTTTTTTTTTTGTGGGGTGTTCTGATCCCATTGTTCTCGAATTGGGTTACTGCAATTTGGTAGCTATCAAGCGAAAGAGAGTAGCTTTTGATCCGTTTTATTTAGTTGGTTCTCTGGATTTCGTGAAATTTGATATGGGCTGTCCTTAAATTGGGAAATTGGGAGTTTAAAGTGGAGAATAACATAATGTCTTGGAAGAGCAGAGGGGTGGAGTCAACTTCCAAGGATGTGGTTCCCAGAAAACTCACCATTTTCCTCTGTATTGGATGTTTCTGTGCTGGGATGCTCTTCACGGACAGGTTTGATACTTTCAATTTCCATTAAATTTAAATATAATATGGTCTACCAGGCCTTGGAAATTCTTGCTAAATGGAGCTATTTCATATGTAATTCTTTTTTAACCTGTATAATATGGGGTCTGATGACTAAAGATTTTGGTTAGTGATTGGTAATCATGACAACCTATGATTATCAATTTGTGTAGGTGGTCGTTGACTTGGTGTGGTTTCCTGAAAGTTGAATTGATTATGATCCAATTATGAACAAAAAGTCCACGTTGTGCTGCTTATCGCTTCCGGAGCTAAAAGCTAACAGACGGGTTTTAAGGCCATTCAACATCACTTAGAATTTTTTTATTATTCTACCTTATATAGGACATTTAGGTACCTTAAAGGTGATTTGACTTGTTATAGATGTAAAATTTCTGTATTG
This sequence comes from Primulina tabacum, assembly GCF_025594145.1. NCBI lineage: Eukaryota > Viridiplantae > Streptophyta > Magnoliopsida > Lamiales > Gesneriaceae > Primulina > Primulina tabacum. The sequence goes on from NC_134564.1 coordinate 35,701,924, forward strand.
CCATTGATGGGAAGATATAGTATTAGTGGGAGAAAAATCTTTGCGAGTATTGCTCAAGATTGAGGATGTAATAGAACATAACATTAGGCTGAAACTGACACTTCTAACTCAAACTTGGAAACTATTATGCAAAATCTGTTTTTTGCTTTCTATTGAGAGTCTCTACGAGTTTGTTCCACATGTTCCTTTTGCTTGGACTTCCTATGGACATAACTTGTTTGATTCGAATTTACTGGTGACAGAATGTGGACAGAGCCCGAAGCTAAAGATATATCACGATTGACTGGCGCAGGAGAAGAGAAATTTAGTTTAGTTTCAGATGGTTGTGATCCAACTGTTGTGAGTACTCACATAGTAACTATTTGAACTTTACTCTCATTCTAAAGGGATTTGCTCAAGTCTGAGTATCTTTATATCAGTTGAAAGGTTCATTACTCTATATTGTTAACCATTTTCTATCTGTCAGAAGGATGTGAAGGGTGAGTCCAAGGCCATATTAAGTGAAGTTTCAAAGTCTCAACGTGCAATTGAGTAAGCTCCTTGGACCTTGAATAATTTACATTTTTAATGTTCATCAGTGACATAAATTGCATTACTTAAGCTCACTTAAAAAGTGCAGAACCTTAGATAAAACAATTTCAAATTTGGAGATCGAATTAGCTTCCGCCAGGGCTGTACAGGATTCCTTGCTCAGTGGTTCTCCCATCTCCGAAGACCTGAAGATGCCCGAATTAACCAAAAAAAGAAAATACTTGATGGTGGTGGGCATAAATACCGCCTTTAGCAGCAGAAAGAGGAGAGACTCAGTGCGTGCTACTTGGATGGTTCAAGGTGATTGAAATTGAGTTCTTTTATTTTGTCTTTCAGTGCTCTCCGTTTATTATCCATGAACATGTTCTTCTTCATATAAATTCAGGTGATAAACGCAAAAGGCTCGAGGAAGAAAAGGGCATCATCATTCGATTTGTGATTGGTCACAGGTGGGAAATAATAATGTTTGTTGATGTTAAGCAATTTCGAGTGAATGTTATAGTATCCTTGCTCATTCGAGAATTATTTCAATTGCTCTCTTTGTGCTAGACAATAATTTTTAGCTGATCAGTTACATGAGAATATCAGTTGCACTTGATCTTTCATTGAAAAGTTAGTTGTCTTGGATTTTCTTTTATTCCTGCTTCCCCTGTGTGCTTTACCTCAGTGTAGGGTTGCTACTCTTTCGTTCAATTGCTGCCACAGCTATTGATTAAACATAATTGAAGTATCATGGAATGTCTCTGAACGAACTTAAATCTTAGTTTTCAAACTTTGTGATGGTTATATATTCTTATGATACTTTCTTACCACCTTACTCATATTCATTTTTTCGCTCATAAACAACTTGAATGGGAATGATTACTAAGTTGTTGCCTATTTTCATCGCATCCCCTGGTCACCAGTGCAACTTCAGGTGGTATCCTTGATAGAGCTATCAAAGCAGAAGATAAGAAACACGGAGACTTGTTGAGACTGGTACATTTGCTTATTTTTTAGTATATCTTGCTCTTCTTTTGGCTCCTTCGGCTTCCTTAATGAGGGACAACTCATGTCTATACCTACTTCTTCTGCTATTTAATGGCTATGTAAGTTATACAATGTCGTTAAATGGTTGACTAGGAACATGTGGAGGGGTACCTTGAACTATCAGCCAAGACTAAGACTTATTTTACCACTGCCGTTGCACTTTGGGATGCAGATTTTTATGTCAAAGTTGATGATGATGTTCATGTAAATATAGGTAAGCATGACATAATCTCCCTTGTAAATTTTGCATGTATAAGATATATATGACAACATGTGTTCATGCCTGTAACGAGAGTATATAAATAACCAATGGAGATGGATGGGCTATAGAAAGCAGCACGGTGGTCTCCCCCGTGAATCAAGGAATCGAGTATTAGTATATAAATTCTGTTATTTGAAAGGCTCTGCTTGGACCATTCCAAATATCTATTTTGATTTATAATTTTTTTGCTTGAAGGACATGTATTTGTTACTATGTTGTTAACTGCAAACTTCCTCTTTTGGTACAAGGTAAGGGGGGTTAGAGTTTTAGGAGCTGGTATTATAGTTTTCGGTAGGGCTGCTCTAAGCCGTTTAAGCATTTATAGGGTGTTTGCATCAATTTTTTCAATCTTTCAAAAGCAACCATAGTGGGGAGTTTAGAGAGCAAGCATTTAAAACAAATGCTAGCAAAATTTAATTGGAGCTTCTTTCATTCTTTGTGCGCGTGTGTGCTTTGGCAATGCTGGCCTACATTTTGATGTTAAGAACACAATATGCAGCAACTTTAGGAGCAACTCTAGTTAGGCATCGTTCCAAACCAAGGGTGTATATTGGATGCATGAAATCCGGTCCCGTCTTGGCTCAAAAGTAAGCAAGAGTTTTAGAATATATGTCCGCTAATGAATTGATGTGTTGGATTTTCTATTTTTGGTCCTTACATGCCCTTGGCCGTGGCAATTTATTGGCAGGGGAGTGAGATATCACGAACCTGAGTATTGGAAATTTGGTGAGCAAGGAAACAAGTATTTTCGTCATGCTACAGGGCAATTATATGCCATTTCTAAAGATTTGGCTACCTACATATCAATAAATCAGTGAGTGTTGGCTTGTTTCTTGTTATCTTCACATCTTCAAATCTGTGGAATTTTTTGAAAGTTTCATTCTGGTAGGCGTGTATTGCACAAGTACGCGAATGAGGATGTGTCATTGGGATCTTGGTTCATTGGATTGGATGTGGAGCACATAGATGACCGAAGATTATGTTGTGGAACACCACCTGGTAACTTATATCCTAGTGTGAAAATATGCATTTGAATGAATTTGTTAAATATGTTGATTTATGTTATATATATTCACAGATTGCGAGTGGAAGGCTCAAGCAGGCAATATATGCGTTGCTTCGTTTGACTGGAGCTGCAGCGGAATTTGCAATTCTGCTGATAGGATTAAAGATGTGCACCGACGATGTGGAGAAGGCGAGAACGCTCTTTTGACTGCAGTTTTCTGATTTATCTTCAGTCGATGAAAAGCAAAGTTTTCTTATGCAAGTGTCCCATTTCAGGACAACGCTTAAAAGGTCCAAGAAATATGCACTTCTTTTATAATCTTGTAATATATTATAGGTGAAATAAAGACATAGAGCAACCACAGATATTTGCTCCATTTTTGCCTGGAGATTGATGAATGTGTGATGCAAATCATATTACTGCATATTTAGGCCTACTGGTGTAGCTCATAATATTAATTACGAGCATTTCTGCCCTTTTTGCTTCGTATGTAACGATTTTTTTTGCACTAAATGTTTTTTTTTTTTTTTATATTGTGGGTGGGTGGGTGGTACACTCACGTTTGCCCCGCGCATTTGATGTGGAGTTATCGGAAGAAGCATACTTAATTTTCTATGTAGGGCTACGACCGTACCCACCAGTAGGGGATCTCTATTCGCTTCTAACAACTGATAACGGTTTCATCGATAAACGAGTCCCAAACAATTTTATACGTTCTAATAGTTTGGTAGGAATTGATGTTCGACGAAAATTTGTGTGAGATGATCTAATAGGTCGTATTTTGTGAGACATATATTTTAATTGGGTCATCCATGAAAAAATATTATTTTTTATGCTAAGAGTATTATTTTTTATTGTGAATGTCGATAGAGTTGACCCGTCTCACAGATAAAGATTCGTGAACCCGTCTCACAAGAGATCTACTCTTGATGTTTTGACAGCCTTTGGTTGGAAGAATATTATGTTTTTACCGTTTTTTATGTTCAGTGATAAAAATAAAACATGTTTAAATATTTATCTAAATGTTAAAATCGTTTTTATTTTTTAATGAGTACGTTTGAAAAAATTGAACTTATTTTGAAATGATATCCTTGTTTATTTGAGAAAAATATAAAAAACAAAAATAAATTATATAGATGAAAAGTTATTTCAATATAATGATACATTGTATATAAATTCATCGCATTTTAACAAAGAAATTTTTTTAATTCTACTTCTATTTTGTCACTGGGAATAAAAAATTTCAAAATTTTGGTTTTTAAAATCAGATATATGAACTCCAAATTCCATTTTACTATAATACTATTACTAGGAAAACATAAAGATATTATTATTATCCAAGTATTTTCTCGTAAGGGGTTGATAAATGAATACACACTATTTCCCATTTGCAAGCATTTTCTGCTTTCTTCCGTGACAACCTGGAAAGGAGTCAAGCAGCACTGGCAAGCTGAAGACGGATCGAATCTATCATACGCCGATGGATCTCGGCGCTCTTCTCCTCTCCCTCATTCCTTCGTGGACATCAGTTTGTTTGCCTCAACTCTCACACGAATTTGTTTAATGAATGTGTATGCGTATCTCATTGTAACGGCTACTTTTTCTGGTGTGATTTTTTGGAGGTTGCTATGATTCTGTTATTCTTTACTTACTTGGCGATTGCTGGATCACTTTTTCCCGGAAAATTTATTCCTGGAGTCAGCTGCACTCTCTGACGGAACTCGGCTCCATTATCGTTGTAATGGTTAGAAATCAGACCACAATTCCTACGGCTTTGGTTGCTATGACGTTGTTTCAGGATTATTTTGTTTGGTTTTTTCTTTGTTTCGTGATTGCAGGTTTATTATCGCTCATCTTATTGGTTTTTCTACTCGGGATAGGCGGATGGATGGGTTTTATCTCGCTCACTGAAGTATTGTAGACTATGTGCACATTGATCTCTGAAACGGAATCGATGTCATTATATTTGCTGCAGGCAATTGCAGATAGAGGGCTTGAGCTTTTGGCAACAACGTTTATCTTTAGTGTATTTGTAAGTTTCTGGTCAACCTTTTGTTTCATTTATTCAAATGAAGGCTCGGAATCAAATTGTAGTACACCTGATTGATTATAATTATATGTTATAAATTTGTTGGTATTGAAATTCACGATGCTGAGGTGCGTTTTCCAACATTTTAGCTGAGAAGTTACATTATTGTTGACATCCATCGCAAAGTGACAATGAAATATTGAAAGTTTATAAGCTAGTGTTGCATAAAATACACACTTGCACATCTCAGTGGCTTAATATGACTTAAAAGGCAATGGATCATTATGCGCCGAAAGGGTACTTGAAACTATGCGGTGATCATACAACTTGTACATTTGAAGATGTAGTGTCTCATTGCCTGTTATCAACCATTAGCATCTCTTGTATTATTATACATCACTAATGTTTTGTTCTAATGGTGTTTGTCCATGACAGGTGACATTTCTTCTTTATATAATTGGCTCTAGTTCCCACTCACATAGTTCTTCTTTGAAACCTCAAGTCACTGGAAACTTCATTCATGACTGGTAATTGAATTAATTTGTCACATGAAATCTCTCAAACTATTGTTGAAAGTAAATATTGTTGTTTCCCCTGAAGAGTTCTTGCAAGCAGTTTGTATTGATCATTCAAGCTCCAGAAACTATTGAACGTTTTCTTTTCTACTTATTTTTTCATAGATATTGCTTTATTTACTAAATTTAAAGAGTGAACATCAACGGTTTTCTTCATTTTATGCTTATGTATTCTTATTTAATGCTATAGGTGGTTTGGCATACAACTAAATCCTCAGTTAATGGGACTTGACCTCAAGCTATGTTGCATGGATACGGGTACGATTATCGTATCGAATACGATACGGATACGGCTACACGTCAAATTTTGAAAATATTAGACACGATACGGCTAGGATACGACAATCATTAAAATATATATAAATATTATATATATTTATATTTACATAAACTTAGTATTGAAAAGTAAAAATTATAGAAATGAAATGAAAGAGACGGACAAATTTATTTATGGATTTAAAAGCCCATCCAAATTTATTTTAAATTATTTTTCTTTAGTCCCTAGAAATTTTAATTTTTTTTAATTAACCCCTAAAACTTTTAAATATTTGCAATTTTGCCCAAACGTATCCGAAAAACGTATCCATGCCGTATCCATGACGTGTCCTCTCCGTGTCCAAAACGTATCCGGCTGGTCAACCCTAAACAAAGTCAACGATACGGATTTTGTGGTATCCGACACGCGTATCCGCGTGTCGTATCCGTATCCGTGTCGTATCCGTATCCGATACTTCAAAAAAAAAAATTTTAAGGTATCCGTGCTACATAGACCTCAAGTATGTTTCCAAACCTAAGATGTTAGCTTGGTTTCTTGAAATTCTCTCAATCTTCACAACACTCTTAGTTATTACCGGCATGTTCTCACTCTTATATATTAGTAACAATAGCTTCCCGTTAATGTTTTTTTTTATTGGAAGAAAACTAAAGTTGATCAGATTATTTTCATTATGTCTACAAGTGAATGTGATTGTGATTTGTTATGCTTATATGTAGCCACCTTTATATCCTCACATAGTGAAATTGGCCTGTAAATTTTTAATATGATGCAATCTAATCTATTTTGTAGATTCTACTTTGTTAGAGCTGGTATGATGGGACGACTTCTTATAAATCTGTCTGTTCTTGCAAAGTGCATTCAAGTGACCGACTTAAGCAGATCAATGATACTCTACCAGCTATTTTGTGTGGTATGTTGGCTAAAATTTTGTTGTGTTTGTTCTTGCAAAGACCCAATCCACTTGTGATATTGTCTGATAGACCCATGGCCTTACGGCTTTAAAACGCGTCACAACATACGACGTCAGTGTATTGTCTCTAATACCAAATGTAATGGCCAAACCCACTTGTGATATTGTCCTCTTTCATCAAAGCAAATTACACAATTTAAAACTATCTTAGAAACATCAAACATACACCAGCAGGGACAGACACAAATACCTTATCCATCAATAAGGTAGTAGCAATCTAATGCTCAACGATAAATTCAGTAGATAGAAATGAATGAGATGTTAATTGTGTTTATTAATATACGTACATGATTATAAAAAATAAAGCATATACATGCAATAACCTCTCTGGGTGCCTCTTGAGTTATCTGGGCCGTTACAGTTCTTGATGTCGTTTAGTTCTTAGAATTTTGTCTTTTGCTTCCTATTTCAGCTATACATTCTGGACTACTTTTTCTTTGAAGAATACATGACCTCCACGTAAGTATCATACTTTCCTTTTTTATGTGAACACGTTTTCAGACTTTTCTACTAGATTTTATTCACACCTACTTATTCCCTGGATAATTTATCACATATATAATATATTTCACTGCAATTGTATCCATATCATTATTTCTTTGTCCAACGTATATATCATAGAATATTTCTTTGTGCTTGGCTTTAAAAGTTTTGTTATTCAATTAGCTTTTTAGTCCGCGATATTATCTTTGAGTGTAGATTCCTCTGTCTAAGATTGTGTGGAAATGTTACACTAGTTTTTGTTCTGCTAGCTCGTGTAACATATCATCCTGATTACTGTTGAAGGTTTGCCATCCATTTCCTTCAAATAAATCAGTTTCTTTTTCTTTGGTTGAGTTTTGATTAGCCTAGTTGTTAACCTTCCATTAACATGTCAAAGAATCCTTATATCTAACCTCAACCAAATTGGCATCTTCTTAGATGGGATATAATTGCAGAGAGGTTGGGTTTCATGCTGGTTTTTGGAGACCTAGTCTAGATTCCATTTACATTCAGTATCCAGGTATACGGTCGTAATGGCAACACTTGACTCAATTTTTATTTCAAGCCCCCCTATCTTAAATTCAGCTCTACATACTTTTACCCCCTCAAACTTGGTTTAGGCAAAGGATATGTAGTTAGTATTGATAATGGTTTTAGAAACATTTAGGTCCGGGTTCACTGTGTGTCGTGTGATAACTACCTTCATATTCACATTCTTTGAAAGTCTTCCGATTCCCTTTGTCTTTCTCCAGACATATCGAATTTCCACCCATCTCTCCGTCTCTCTCTCTCTCTCTCTCTCTCTCACACACACACACACACACCTTCAGTTATCTAAGGGTATTATCGCCTTTCCTTTATGAAACATGACCTCCATTGTTATTTTACAATGCATTGTTGAGGACATTCTTTGTCTTCCAGTGTCTTTGGCAATGATAATAACAGTGTCATACAATCATGAAATTATGTTCATGTGGAACAATATAACTAGTAGATTCTCTAATTATGTTTTGGCTATACTTTGATATATGATTGTTTGTTTCTCCAGTTGTACAATGGTTATATTCTCGTCTCTATAATTTCCGAGGGTTCCTAGAAGCAGGCTGAAATTGAATTTTGGCTGTTTCTCTCTCATGCCTGTTTATTCATTTTCTATGATTCTCTCTATGCTGCCAAATGATTTGTAAGTTACGTAAAAGCTATGTTTTTTGTTGTCCTACTCTACTCAATACTTGAGCTTCTGCTCTATTTCAGAAATGAACTGTTCTATTTGTTTATTCTTGTCATTCCCTTGTTTAGTGTGCCATCTGATCAGGCTATTTATTTCAAAGCTCTAATTCTTGTTACTCTGGCTCAATCTCTCATGTGAATGCTGCTGTAGTGTATGATGCACAACCATGTTGTTCTTGTAAATATTTGATAATTTATCTCTTTTGAAAGGGTTGGTGGCTTAAAAATAATGAGGTGGAGCTAACAACTGCTGCTGTTGTTGCCAACTGTCTTTTTTTCTCATTGGGTAATACTTCTCGTTCAGATGAGGCAATCACAGCTGCTATTGTGGTTGGTTATTTTCAACCTACATATTGGAGTTTCCGATCTTCTCAACTGCTCATGTCTATTTTCTACGCTGACATGCTTGTTTTGTGGTTGCAAAGCTATCTCGTCTTCCGAGGAGCTAACAAGCAGAAGCATGATTTCAAAAGGAATCCCAAAGCACTTATATGGGGTAGGCCTCCAAAAGTAATTGGAGGAAAGCTTCTTGCTTCTGGTTACTGGTAAGTATCCATCTGGCCTTCAGAATATCAGACCATCTCCCTGTGTTTTCATTACTTCATCACATGAAAAATATGGTATTGTTACAAGTCTGCTGGCATATTATGGTTTGCAAAATTCCAAGTTTGACTCTGGAGATAGGAATGCTATAGGAATAACTGTATGAGGGTTGCCCCCGAGTAATTGATTGCATGCTTGACAATGCCCAGCTGTTTTTCCTTTCGAGTGTCCAAGTATTTTCTGTCCTCTCTTCGGTTTTGAGATATATATGGGGAGTTCTTTATGTTCTCTTTTCACTTTTATGATATACATATAGCAGCAGAGAGAAAATAGAGTAAATGCAACTTTGAAAAAATGAAGCTGCAGTTTTTGGAGTATTTTAATGATTTTTTCATGAGCTTATCTGGCTCATCATTTCCTTGTACTTGAAGCTGCCAGCATAAATGTAAGGTTAAACTCAAGGATTGGTGTTGATTAGAGTGATCCTCGGAACTGCAGAATACTAGTTGTATCTTGTTCTGGTTCAACTTGACCAGATTTGAGTATATGAGCACAAATTTTCTTAAACAAAAGGTATTTTATCCACATCCCAATGCCCTAAACTTTTCTTTTAATCAAAAGCACTACAAGATTAGGCCTCGGTATCTTTTCCTTTTGATAATTAATAATAGTAACTATCCACGCCACTGAAGCGAAAACTTGTATAAGAATGCCATTTTCAAGTGACTTTCATACAACAGCCAAGGTTCTGATCATTGCTAGTAGAGAACTCAAGAGTGACGTTTTGATTGCAACAATTTGCTCTATTAGTTATTGAAAGCCAACTAGGTGTGTTCTTACGCACAAGGCTCAATTCTTGAGTCTCAACCCAAGCTAAGTTTCAACTCTTCGGTAGCTTACACCTTAAATTCAACTCTTTGGTAGTGTACACCTTAACGATGAAGTCCCATTTTTGGTGCACTTTGGCTCAAGATGTTTTTAAAACCCATTTTTAATGTGGAAATAGTGCTTGTACAATGATGACTAGTTTTATTGTTGTGAATGCTAATAAAGTATACATTAAACTATATGAATTAAGTTCTCTGCTGAAGGGCTTGTATTTGAGGAATAATCTGGAAAAAAGGATTTTTTTTAGACGAAGAAAAAAAAAGGATTTCAAATGACTACTATGGTGACTCAAAAAATAGCTACATGCTAATAGGGATTTAAAATTTATTATAAAATGAATATCCAAACAAACTCAATGGATATCCTATTATGGATTTGAAATCCGAAAGATCAATCCAAATATAGCCTCGAGGTATCTAGATTCTAATGTATCTCCTTTATCTAAAAAGACTAAAATTACTATGCTTCATCCTGGTAGATTTTTGTTCCTTTTCAGGGCAATTGCCAGGCACAGTAATTATCTCGGTGATTTGTTGGTTGCTCTGTCCCTCAGTTTACCTTGTGGGATAAGGTAACAATCTCTCTCTCTCTCTCTCTCTATCTATCAAGGACGAGCAATTTTATAGTAACTTGGTTTTGTCCTGATTTACCATGTTTATTCAGTTCTCCAGTTCCATATTTCTATCCAATATACCTATTTGTTCTACTAATATGGAGAGAAAGAAGAGACGAAGCCCGGTGTGCACAGAAGTACAAGGAAGTTTGGGCGGAATATCGGAACCTGGTTCCTTGGAGGATACTTCCTTATGCTTACTAATGGCAAGCTCCTGCTTTATGTATTCTTCGATGGATAAATTTCCATTTCCGTGTTTGTAGTAAAATACTATTATTTTTAACCTAAATTCTTGATTTACATGTCTGGACAATTTGAGGTTCTTGATGTTGGACGAAGAGAGATGGATGGTGTGATTTGCACTTGTTATGGGTATTTACGTGGATATTTATTTATTTGCCTGATGTGTCAATATTTGAAATCATTTACTAAATTTGATATCAAATCTATTTACATAAATTGTTATTTTAATACTAGATCAAAGAGTATATGTGTAAATGAACCCAATCAAGTAGAATATGAATAAAATTTGAATACTCACTCGATTTTGAATTCGAAAATTTTTAAACTTTTGGCTCGAATTCGGTTCAAATTAAAGTTTGATTTCAGTCCAATAAAAAGAAAGTACTTGAAATTCTCAAAATTTGTATAATATATAGTTATATCATATTAATAAAATACTAAAATTCGCAAATAATTCATGAATTATCGAACAACATAATTTACTCAAATTTAACTCGAATAAAAAAAAGATATTTTTCGAATAGTCGAAATTTTTTGCAAACCCACTCAATTCATATAAACTATCGCGATCACTCTTACGGTCAAAGATATCCATTAGCGTGTGACGTGATACGCTTTCCAAGATTCTCTTAGGAATTAGGACAACTAATCGATTAGCAATTTAATAATCAACAACGGCAATGCGTAAAAGACCAAAAATATATTTAATTTTTCCTTTTTTTAAAAAAATTAAAAATAAAAACCATGTGTTCATTTTAAATGTTTTATTATTTGTAATCTAGATAAGTCATAACATAGTGCTTTTATGATATTTTGACCAATATAAAATATAAATTTATCACTTTTAGCACTTTTTACTAAAATTAATGTCAATTTAATATATGATAATACATTTGGCATATTTTATATATTATGAGAAGCATTTTAGAGAGATGGGACAATTTGGATGCAAAAAAATTTGATTGACAAGGTTTAAGTTTTTTTTAATATTAATTTTTAAAATAGAAAAAATAGTATAATATAAAAGGATTTTTATTTTTTTATTGTACATTAATGAATTATATATAATGGGGGAAGCGATTTTCTCAAGCATTTTGATGTGCTAAACAGCGAGAAGCCATTAATGAAGGGATAACTGGTTTCCCCACAATCGTGTAGAGAGAAGAAAGAACGAGGAATTTGAGCCAAATTCTGTGGATAGTGAAAAAGAAGCCGGGCTTTACAAAACCTCAAGGGATTCAGGTTTCATGAATTGCGAAATTAATCGGTATCTATGGATATTCCGGGTAGACGACCCAACTACACTTTATTAAGCCAAAATACTGACGAACCCTTGGTTAATCAGCCTCAGCAGCCGAAATTCGCCGCACTAAGCGGCGGAACAGTGGCGCAGCAGCCTCTGTACTACGATTCTAACTCCGGGGAGAAGGATATCTTGAAGCCGGGAAGAGGGGCGGCCTTTGATTGGGACGTCTTTGATCAAAGGATGATTCCGCCGCAGTTGCAGCAGAATCGAGTCGGGAAGGCGGGGTTTCCGGGCTCGAGCGGGAGCAGCTTTGGTGAGAGCTCGATCTCGGAGGACAATTATGTGCCCTCTCTGTCCAATCCCGAGATGGCGTTTGGTCATTTAAATGACGGTTGTGCTGAATTGCCTGTAAAGGCGACGGAGTTTTCTGGAAGTGGTGACGGAGGCTCATCGTCAAAGAGCTGGGCGCAACAGACGGAGGAGAGTTACCAATTGCAGCTTGCTTTAGCTCTGCGTCTCTCATCGGAAGCTACCTGCGCCGATGACCCTAATTCCTTGGATCCTTTGCCTGATGAGTCTACCTCTTCATATTTTTCTGCCTCTGTGGAGGCCATCTCTCATCGCTTCTGGGTAATGTATACCACATTTTGTAGGTTTCGAAAAAGATTTTGTGTGTGTATATATATATATATTTGCTAAATTTGAACGGGATAAAGTTGGTAGACAAGGATTGATGGAGCTACGCTTGTTTGGGTGCCCAAGGCCCCTAACAGAATGTATGCTAGAAAAGGGGAAATGCTAGTTGCATCAGTGCCAAAAATTGCTTAGGATTTACGTTTCAGGAAAATAGAAGTCCAAACCTTGTTTGACAGACAACATAGATGGTTTGAACACAACTCTTATAACGTATATAATTGAGTTCATTTCAACATGGTGATACAAGAGGAAAATGAAACTAGGATTGTGCGGTTACCCCAACACTAATCTTTTTGACTCAAGGTACTGTTTTAGACTTATATCTTAACATATATGCTTGTGCAGAGTTGACACAACAGAAATAACAAAGTGAAAACATTAGATTGTCAATTCAGTGTCGTTAATGTCGACAAACTCATAGATTTACTTCAAGTATATCGTTGAACATTGTAAAACGTATTAAATTGGTCGCTAACAGGACACTGCCAAACATCAGCTGTTAAAAAATGAGCAATATTATGTCAAATTATGAAGTGAAATGTAAGTGTAAAATGGTCACACACCATTTATTTGAACAAACAGCATTTTATCACGTAGCCAGCAGTTCACCATAGTTTATATATGAAGTCTGGTCTATTTTCAAATTTCAACAAGGAATAATGACTAATCACATAGACAACGGAGCGTTGCTTTCGTGGGTGAACAAAGTGTTTGCTTTAAAGGGGAACTATGAGTTGAGTGTACATAAATTATTTTAAGATTTTCAATTCAAGGTTCCGGATTCTATTTTACTGAAATGTAGATCTAAAAATATTTCTGTAACGCCCTTACCTGAGCCACTATTAAACAGACTAATAAGCATGCAAAATTTAAACTTGATAACAATAATTAAACAACGGAAACCAAATAACTTAATCATCTTACAACCCGAACGAAAATAGAACAATAATCTCAGTCTTAAACGTTAATACAACCATATTGAAAAACATAATACTGCACGAGAATACGATAAAACAAATAAAACATCCATTGGATAACCACTGAAAACCCAACTGCTCTAGCCACTGTCTTGGCCGTCTGAACCGTCCAACTTTAGACATGTCTCATGGAATGGGGTGTCCAAGATGAAAACAAGGACGTGAGTGACAATCGTCCAATAAGAGAATATACGAGTATACAAACTGATATGATGTATGTGAAATGCAGTATGCTCGGATATCAAAGATCAAGTCAAGAATCTCATGCTCAGTCTAGAGGCGCCTGAACGTGTAGTCTCTGATCTGCCCTAGAAATGTTTTGGCTCCCACACTCATCATCAAGACGTGAAACTATAATGTCCAGGGTCATCAGAGCCCGCGAGTCCCGTTGGACACTGTAGCTCTCGATGCCCAAATGTCCACAATGCAGAACAGAGCTGAGCGGCCCTAACAAACGAGGTATATCTCAAAAGATGTAAAACCCAACATAATATATCATGCATAATATGCCAAAGAAGTAAAACATGTATCATGCAACAGGTAAATATGCATCATATAAGTGTGTATACAACGCTTGGATATCTCAGTCAGTACATCACGTACCTAACTAAAACAATTTGACAGAAAGCTCACTCGTCTAAACCTAGACAATACCAACATAATGAAATCACTATCAAACCAGACTTTGAATTACCAAACATGCTTCAAAGTTCTTTCTAGCGATCCTTAAATCACTATTTAAGGCTTTAAGATTATACTCGCGTCTGTCGTCAGCCCGTTGATGATGTCTCGATCTGCGTCCCGATTCGCCGACCCCTCAACTTCCAGACACCAAACTGCCCTAGAAATTGGCTGGACTAGAACTTGAGAGAGAGTAGCTGAAGAAAGCGGTGTAGGAAACAAATGAAATCAGCTTCCATTTATAGGCTGCATCCGGACTAGTTTAGAAAATTCGAATCAATCTTCTCTGCCATGGGTTAGAATCTCATTCGTCTAGTTGGATTTCTCGACATAATGTAATTTGAAATAGATTGAAATGTCCATTTTAAATTTGGCAGATCCCAACAAGTAGATCTCGAATTGTCAATTCCTTAATAATACTTAATTAACAACCCTTTAATCATCTCTTAATTAGTACTTCATTCAAAATAAAGATTCGGGTCATTACAATTTCGTTATATTGCATCTTGCATTTATTCTTTTCTGCATACATCCTTTTCGGCCAGCCAAGTAGCAATCCTCTATCAATCCTTGCCTGGTATATTTGTTTCTCTTGTCTCTGGTTTTATCTCATCGTTACATTATTATTCTGGTTTTTCATGTATCTAAAATCAATGAAAGTTTGCATCTAGTCTTTTTTCAACACGTTGTTCTACTTTTTTGAGTTGAAGCATTGTCATATCTTTTTCTTGGTACTCTTGTTCTCATCAGGTAACTGGCTGTTTGTCATACTTTGACAAAATTCCAGATGGGTTCTATGCGATTGATGGGATGGATCCATATGTTTGGGCTGTGTGCTCTGATATTCATGAAAGTAGCCGAATTCCTTCCCTTGACTCACTAAAGATTGTAGATCCTGCCATTGTGTCTTCAGTAGAAGTGATTTCA
This sequence comes from Primulina tabacum, assembly GCF_025594145.1. Classification (NCBI taxonomy): domain Eukaryota; kingdom Viridiplantae; phylum Streptophyta; class Magnoliopsida; order Lamiales; family Gesneriaceae; genus Primulina; species Primulina tabacum. The sequence continues at coordinate 35,717,130 of NC_134564.1, forward strand.
GTAGATAGACAAAGTGATCCTAGCTTGAAAGAGCTGCAAAACCGGATTCATTCTATGTCATCTAGTTGCATCACCACAAAGGAAGTTGTTGACCATCTAGCAAAGCTAGTTTGTAATCATATGGGGTGCGTGTTAGAAGCTACAAGCACCTAGTTAATTATTTGAGCTCACTCTTTCTTGTTGTAATCACGATTTCGTGCCTTTCTTAGGTTTTCAGCTGCTAAGAGGGAAGATGACTTGATTCCCCTCTTGAAAGAGTGCACTGATGAGTTAAAAGATTGTTCGGGGTCCATTGTGCTCCCTGTAGGTAGCCTTTCTATTGGACTATGCAGGCACCGCTCTTTGCTATTCAAAGTAAGTCCTGTTCTACTTTGCCGCCATTATGTGTTGTGCTAGTACAATCTTGGATTGTCTTTTTTTATGGCTTGCGTGGACCTCCGTTTGACCAACAGCCATCTATTATATGTATGCTGGCAATATTGGTCCCATTTACTTTCCCAACTTGTGTTGTGTTTCCGTCCCATTAAACAGAACAATGAAGTTCCCTTCCAATGTGTTCTTACCATACCATTTGCATTCTGGGTCAGAACCTGATGTTTGGGTATAATTTTTTAAACTGAAAGTGAGATCTATTCTCGGTAATTTCAATGATTTGGATGGCTGCTCATATACACTGTTTTTGTCACCCATCTGTTCTGCATAGTTCCCACTGATAACAAATTGTAGAATCACAATCACCATTGTCACCACCGTGAAGCATCAAGAGCCCCAGTAAATTTGCATACAGGTATATCAAAATGTGCTCAGTTGTGCTAGTATAATTTTACATTGTCTTTTTCATGGCTTACCTAGACCTCCATTTGACCTAATTTTAGATTTCGGAAATTGACATTCCAAGGTGAAGGAAATGGACTGAAAGGGGTTGTGTACTACAAATTTGCTACACCACGGCCTCGTTGTCATTTTTCCTTGGATTTTTACAATTTTTTTGTACGGTAATTAGTTCTAGCTCATAGGTTTCCTTTTGAATTTGGTGATTACTCTTTCTTTTATTTTCTCATTATATCTTGGTATGTGTTGTCCTCATTAACAATACTGTTGTAAAATAGTTGTTTGCTATAAGATGAATTCCGGTAGAATTTGGTTTCCAAACGTCACAAAAAATATTAGTGTTTTGGCAGATTTTAGCTGACATGATTGGCTTACCTTGTCGAATTGCAAAAGGATGCAAATATTGTACTAGAGAAGATGCTTCTTCGTGCCTTGTTCTATTTGGACTTGAGAGGTATATCTGACTTCCGTAAATGACTTCACCGTGGTTCCATGTATTGAATATTAGAACAATAACAAAAGATGTTTACCAGGTTCAAAATGGATATGTCTCATTCCAAAAGCATCTATTTGATTAGTGCCACATTTTTTCCGTTATGAAGTACTGTAATCTTGGGTTATTTATACAACAAAATCATCAAGTTAATAATGTCAGATGTTTGCCACCGTTTCAAATAAAGCTAACCCTGAAACAAGATGGCAAAAAATCTATAATTTTGCTACTTTATTGTTTCTCTATCTGTTTGTTTTAGATTACAATGCTTTCATGATTAACATTTCGTAACCTTTTTGGTATTTTAATTATTGACTTCAATGAGAGGTATTTGTTACATGGTCTCTAAGTTGTGCTTGGATTGATGAATTTGACTTGGAAGGAGAGATTTGATTTGAGAAAGTATTCGACAAGTGTCCATTTTGGTTGTATTTGAAGTCTACCACAATTACTATCGAAATTGCTTAACTTGTCATGGAGTGGATTCGAATTTCACTTGAATTTTGTTCATTCAAGCAAGTCAAAGAATTTTAAATTATGATGATATTTCAAATTCATTAATTCAAGCACAACCTAAAGGTTGCAATATTCTATGTTGCTCCCCGTTCATAAAAAATGTTGTGTGTCTACATTAGTTTAGAGAGACAGAGAGAGGTAAATATAAATCCTAGATTATTCAACAACGTATTGGGTTCACAGGGAGTATCTTATTGATTTGGTTGAGAAACCGGGATGCTTATATGAACCCGACTCCTTGCTAAATGGCCCTTCTACAATCTCAACGTCTTCACCGTTGAACTTTCCACGACTAAGACAGCTGGATTCTGGAATAGATTTTAAGTTGATGGCAAAGCAGTATTTCTTAGACTTTCAATCACTTGATGTCATGCTTGATGATTCTTTGGCAGGTGAGTGTATTTAATGATGAGTCTTCATGCATAAGTACTTCTCTGTTTCTGGTGATCATCTAACCTTTCCTTGCCCTTTCTTTGTAAATAGCATTCTTTGAGTGAATGAAATTATTCGATCTCACATTAGCATTCTCTGTGACAATGATGCTGTAATCTGATTGTACTTTGATTTACTTTATACTTACTTTCCCAAAGTTAATGAATAAATCTATCTAATGATATTTCGTCTCATAGATATATGCTTTCAGGTATCCTTGCAATTGAACCTTTTGCATTTAAAATATTAGTAGAATCTATTTGTTTAGAAAAATGAGCAATGTTATTACTTTGTTGCATCCTTTGGGTGAATGAAATTCTTCGATCTAACCTTAGCATTCTCTGTGACAATGATGCTGTAATCTGATTTTACTTTGATTTACTTTATGCTTACTTTCCCAAAGTTAATGAATAAATCTGTCTAATGATATTTTGTCTCATAGATAGATGCTTTCAGGTATCCTTGCAATTGAACTTTTGCATTTAAAATATTATTAGAATCTATTTGTTTACAAAAATGAGCAATGTTATTACTTTGTTGGATAATGGTTTCATTTTAAATTTATGCAGAATTTTCGAGGTTTGCAATTTTACCTAGTCTTTGAGTAATTAGCCATGGTGTGCTGTCTTTCTCTTTGTAAAACATTTCCCACTTGATTTCCTTTACTATGTTCAGAAGCTTCCTGCAGACATATGCATTGCATATTATTTTATTGTCTTGAGTTACTTGACTGTGTGCTGTCCTTATTGGTTTTGCTAGCTTGAACTTGTGAGTTAAAAGATATCTAATTCTTCCTGACAGCTGGAACTGTTCTTGATGGGAATATGGGCAATTTCATGCACCCTAAACGATCAGAAAGGAGTTACGAGGATAGAACCGGCTCCTTGCCCAGCTCTAGCAAGCCAGAGGAAATTTCTCATACGCCACCATTTCCCGCAAATTCATGGATAAAGGTTCGCAGTAAGGAACAGTTGCATTCCAAACCATCTAATTCTCATGATGTTGCAAGTTGCACAAACATAGTCAAAGATTCGGTCCTTCTAGATGTTATCCCTCCAATCGAGCATGAGGATGTTGAACCACATGTTGCTCTATTGAGTCCAAGAGTAAATAAAAATAAGGATATAAGATTTGGTGAGGTCGGACAACTTAATTGGTCTATATCAAGTGATATTTCTTTTGATGTCGAAGATCTATGTATTAGCTGGAGTGATCTTACCCTGAAGGAGAGGATCGGGGCAGGTATCTGCTACTACATGTTGAGGAACATTGTTCAGCTCCATCCTAAGTGTAGTTCTCCAGGATCATGTGCCTAAATTAATTGCTTTTTATTTGTGCAGGTTCTTTTGGTACAGTTCATCTAGCTGACTGGAATGGTTGTGTAAGTTATCTATCTTATCGTTCTTTAAAGATGTTAAAAATCATCCGTTTTTTTAAAAAAATTATCTTTCAATTCCAAATCCATTCTTTTGCACATTTGTATGATTACATTGCAGGATGTTGCTGTGAAGATTCTCATGGAGCAAGACTTACATGGGGAGCTATTCAAGGAATTTTTACAGGAGGTGAGTGCTGCTTCTCTTCAATCAACTTTAATACCCTTTACTTTGGTAGTTCCTTTAGCTTCACTTGACTGTTTGGTTAGGTGGCAATTATGAAAAGATTGCGTCATCCAAATATTGTACTTTTCATGGGTGCTGTCACAGAGCCTCCGAACTTGTCCATAGTGACAGAATATTTATCCAGGTATACTTAGTTTAGAGCTTCTATGGTCAATTATCCTTGTTAGACTGCCTTGTATCTCTCTGTTCTAACAGACGGGGTGTTTTCCCCCTAAATTTCAGAGGTAGTCTGTACCGACTTTTGCATAAACCCGGTGCAGGAGATGCATTAGATGAGAGACGTCGGCTGGGCATGGCTTATGATGTTGTATGTCTTTAGTTCCTTTTCTAAGGGCATCTAAAGTACAACAGAACCCTCATCTCTTACTCCTCACGTCACCTCTCTCCACTGATTTCTTTTTTGGTGGAAACTCCAGTGACGTAGTCTCCCACGTTCTAATTTATTTAGCTTGATGGATTTTACCTTTTTACAGGCCAAGGGGATGAACTATCTTCATAAACGCAATCCTCCTATTGTTCATCGAGACTTGAAATCTCCTAACCTATTAGTTGACAGAAAGTATACTGTGAAGGTAAGAGGAAGATTAATTATTTTTTATTTATGATATGAGCAAGTTAATTGTTATGCTCTGAAATGTTAAAACATTTGCGTTTTTTTCCTTCAACACTTGAGAATTAGTGGAGTTGGTCTATGACATGACATTCATCCTTTCATGTGGTTGCTTCATTTTATTTATTTAGGTGCTTTTGCTTATCATTTAAAGAATCATATAAGTTGATATGCTTTTGTAAGATATGCTCTTGTTCCTGTCAAACTCACTGTATTGATTTACCTTTGTTTTTAAGGTTTCTTCGCTCCCTTATTTTGTATGGATCCTTACCATGTACATGTCTTCACCAGGTCTGTGATTTTGGTCTTTCCCGTTTAAAAGCTAACACGTTTCTTTCATCCAAGTCTGCTGCTGGCACTGTAAGTTTACTCTCTTTTTATGCAATGATCTCATTCCTCAAACATTTGCCAATATTCATCAAATAATGAATACTATTCTTTTTCATGTAGCCTGAGTGGATGGCACCCGAAGTCCTCCGTGATGAACCATCAAATGAGAAATCAGATGTGTATAGTTTTGGGGTAATTCTATGGGAGCTGGCAACATTGCAGCAACCGTGGGGTAACTTAAATCCTGCTCAGGTTTGTGATTATCTTTATTTGAGATAATAAAACTTTAATAACAGATTTATTGACTTATTATCTGAAAAATATTATGCTGTTTGGGTCAAACTTCAGGGGGATTGGGGTACAGAACTGTTGCTTCGAGAATATTGAAAACTGAAATACTTGAACATTAGATGTAAATTGTTCATTAAGTTGTAATAAAAAGTTATATCATTAATTATTCTATGCAGCATCAGATGCATCTGAATCACCCTTTCATCTTTAATTTTGGGAAATTTTAACATTTGATGGTAGTTGTATTTTGTATACAAACTGATGATGCCAACGAGGATGGACTATCAGTTTGAAGTATATTTTAGCCTGCATGGATTGCTGGCGGAGCCGGAGAGACGTGCACTGCTATGGTCTCTGCAACCTGCCTACCAGTCTACCTCTTCCTCCAAAACCTTTAATGGAAAAAAATGATAAAAATGAAAGTCTCACCTTTGCTGGTTTCCTACCACCGATCGTTATTCCCTGAATCTGTCGAAGTTTCTGAAGGATTATTACTATGTTTACATTAAGTTTGATGTTTTCTTGAGCCCACTTGTATGTACGCATGATTGAATTTGTATCTTAACCTTCTAGGTTGTTGCAGCTGTTGGTTTTAAAGGAAAAAGGCTTGAAATACCGGTGGGCATAAATCCTCAAATAGCGGCCATAATTGAGAGCTGCTGGACCAAGTGAGTGAAACGTCTGGTTTATTTGGGAAGTGTAGCGTTCGTCTTTGAGGGTATAATTATTTCCTTGTCTGATGACTAGATGCAAATCTGTCATGAATGCTGTGTCTCCGAATCGACCAAAAATATGTTGAATAGCATTTGGTTTAATACATATTATCAAGTGGTGTCACTTCCTTTCTTGCTGCTTAGATTCCTTTCCACTAGTCGATTTCATATGTGAACATATTTGTCACCAATATCTACATACTATTGGCTTCAAATTAGCAGAGATTTCATCTGAACTATAGTCGATTTTTAAGTTGCTTATGTAACTAATTCCGCATAAATATTTCAGTGAGCCTTGGAAACGCCCCTCCTTTTCCAGCATCATGGAATATTTGAGAACGTTGATCAAGTCCCCTCCAACAACTCAGAAGGGTCATGCAGAAATACCTTCGCTCATGTGAAACTAAAGGAAGCTGTAAACCTCATTGCGATTGTGATTTAAATTCTTCCCATTTTATTCCTTGTGGATAAATCCTCGTGTTGTTTTAAGGTTCATGTATCTAAAAACATCTTAGTTTACCTTACTGATTCCACGCCATTAAATTTTATGTTGTCGGTTTTATTTGTTTAGATTAATCTTTGACTTCCATTTAGACATGTCATAAGATGAGTTAAAACGTGATGCAATCACAATAATGCTAGAGAAAATATGGAATGTTATTATTGCTTCCGATAGAAAAGTAAAGTCTTTCCAAATGTTACAGTGAATTGAAAAACGAGGAAAAACGCTTGGGCCCCTCCCTCAAGGAGTCGCTCATTCTGACAAAATGCTCTTCCCCCTGCGCTCACAACTTTTTATTCATGTTTGCCCTCGTGCGCCGAAACCAACACTCTCCCACTTTTTGGGCCTTCAATCTTCTTGTTAAAACCTCGTAGATAGCCCTTTTTCTTATTTCGGCTCACAATTAAATTGGAATTCCCCTCAGCTAGCTGCTGCTGCTTCTCTTTCTCTAATTAACAAGGAGTATGTCCTATTTTGAGGTTGCTTAACTGCTAATGTGTGTTATAATGTTTCTGCGGGCACGTAACAGCATGCAGGAACTTCTTATTATATTGAATTTTTTGTACAATCATCAGGTACCATAATCACTGCCAAGAAACAAAAGAACTGCATTTCCTTGTAGAGCCAACTATAAATTGGTACTGATGAGCAGAGACCTTGTTTATACTACATTAATTTCCCAACTTTTCCTTGAGTGGCTTTCTTTGCTTACATTTTTCAGAAACACAAATACACAATGCTTCCTAACTACTATGTCCATACAAGGACCAACCTAAACAAGCTATAGAAACAAGAATCCATAAAATTAAAACAATGGATAATTGATTTATGCAAGTTATTTTAATCAATATGAGATGAATGATATTTAATATTAAATGTTACTTTTAATATGGTTATGTAGTAATATTATAATACATTCTAAATGAAGCACACGATACGTGGATGGAAAATTGTTTGGTCAATACCCCAATGGGTTTTCTATTGTATGTTAGATTTGATCGGTTTAATCGATAAAATAGTTTCTGAGCGTGGTTCAGATCAAATTGGTGATCGGTTCCGTTGAACTGGTCAAACCAGTCGGTACAACCCAGTTCTAAAAATGATGCTAATTTTGTTTATTTAATAAAAATGTCATACAAATAGTAAATTTGTATCTAATATATAACTAAAATATCTTGATATATATTTTTTTGATCTTTATCCATATATTTGAATTTACAAATGATCATCATAGCATAAAAAATATTTTTTAAAAAAATTTATTATATTCTCTATAATTTTTGGGGGAAAAAATTTTAATATGATCTGCTATGGAGCACACACATTATAATTTACAAGATTATAATATGTAGCTGACAAACTTTTGTCATAGCGGGGATAGCTCAGTTGGGAGAGCGTCAGACTGAAGATCTGAAGGTCACGTGTTCGATCCACGTTCACCGCATTACCTTATTTTTGCTTGCTAACTATATTGAATACAAGGCTAGCCCAAGAGAAGTTGGGTGTTAACAGCAGGCCCTAAATATTGGGCTTCGGCTTTTAATTTGTTTGTAAATTTTCATCTGCCGTCGATTTCAAATTCATCCAAATCTTCCTAATTTTCCTTCAACTCCGACCAAGAACATAATTTGTGAAGAAATCACTGCGCAAATTTGTATTGAAACCTCTTTTTAAAAAAAATACAAGATTATTTATTGGCTGAAGCATCATCCGCTAAAAATTCCACAAAGGATACTAAACCAATGGCTTGCTTCTTTTCTAATCTTGGGATGGATCATCCTGATTATCTTCTGACTTATCTCTTCGATAGTCTTCCATATTAAACCCCGGCACCACAAAATTGGCAATCCAGTATGCTAACAGAAGCACGGCGCTGCCAACAAATTACAAATGAATCAATCAATGCACAACGTACCAATTACGTAAGTATCACAATCTTACACCTTGTCTGGAGCAGGACAGATAAGTTTCCCGTTTGTAGCCGATGAACCAGAGCTGATACGCACGGGAGGAACTGCAGCCCTGGTTTTAAAAGACCAGAATCCAGTCCGATTTTCTTGAACTTTGGCTGGTTTCTTGGCCGAACAAAAGGGTCCTCATTTGGCGCATGTGATTGCATTTCGAAAGAGATGAAGGGAGTGGAGAGTGGTATGTTATGGAATTCATTTGGTTAGTTAGCAGTCGATCCCTGTTTGATGTATAGTGTATTTTGTGGATAATGTTTGGGGGATAGGGAAGTCAAACCTTTGCGCAATACCAGCTGTCTGCGTGGGACCAAGCATCTCGATAGTTTGCATTTTTTTTCCTTATTTTTTAATCCAATAACTTAAGCTGATGTGCCTACGTGGTTCAAGTAATTGCAAGTACGGATATAAATAGTCATATCATATCACTTGTTTTGTACAAGTATTATTTATCTCGATCAATCAAATTATTAATTATTTATTTCACATCAATCAAATTCGTAATAATTTATCTCACATCAATCAAATCAATAATATAAAATTACGATATTACCCTTAATAAATAATATTATTAATATTCTATTAATATTTTCAACAATGACAAAATGGTAATACCATATTATCTCAAATTTAATCAATCAAATCAATTAAATCAAACACTATATTAACTATCATTTTCTATTTATTTTATTATTACAAAATATTACTTATCTCCATACTATATATCTCATACCATGAACCAAACGATATCTAAGGGTTTTTTTATATTTTAATTATTTTTTATCATTATTAACATATTAACAATTTTCTGACTCTACGTCAGCATTTTTGTGTTATTTGGATGTCATTAATTTCTAACATAAACCCAATTTACACCACAACAACAACAAAAAAATGACAAAAACTTGTGTGAGACAGTTTCACGAGTCGTATTTTATAATACAGATCTTTTATTTGGATGAATTTGGATCTTCCATGAAAAAATATTAATTTTATGTTAAGAGTATTACTTTTATTATGAATATCGATAGGGTTGACCAGTCTAACTGATAAAGATTCGTGAGACCGTCTCACAAGAGACCTACTCCGAAAAAATTGTATACATAAGCAAGATGGATTGAAAAATGCTGTGAATATGTTGCTGCCAAAAAAATACAAATCACCAAGGGTTTTAATTTGGCCTCGCTCCGCGTAATGTTTAAGTTGGAAGGAATTTGATCATTCAATTTCGAACCAACAATACATAGGAGCTGGGATGTTTAATTTGTATTCAAATAATAACGTACGCATTAAATATATATCCCAGAAGATGAGAAAGATAAAGAGGCCCCCCATATTAAATCAATCCTCTCAACCATACCTTTGAAAATCAGCACGATATGATGCGCCAGCCATGTGCAATTGTCCATTAATGACAAAGAAAAACATTTTTTTCAAGGAAACAAGGCTTCAAAGACCATTTTTATGTCTCAGATGAAAGTTTGAGAAGGAGAATTCCGTCTCAGATACCCGTTGTTGAAGGTGTCACCTCTGATTTTGAAACGAAAATATCATACTCCTAATTTTTAGAGTCGAAATATAAAACCGTTTATGAATCTATTTTTAATTTGGCCAAATACCATTAGTTTCAAATACAAATTATGTCTCTAATTTTGTGTCAAATCTGGCATTATTCAATCTCAAACAACATAAAAATATAGGTTTATTTCATTTACAATCAGTATATTTAAAAATTTCCGTTTATGAATCCGTTTACAATTATGTGTATAAATTCATTTCTAATTTTATTACTAAACGTATTTCACATCGACATATCATTTTGTGCAAAACAATAGCATATAGATATTTCTCAATCCACGAAAGATATATCACATAACTAACATAATTTATATAAATAAGTATTCACATCATCAATGTAATTAAACTGAATAATTGATAAAATCATAAGAAACCGAATAAATTTTCAAATCTCAAAGGTATCAAACTACAAGTATATATACGTATACGTAAATAAATTTGAAATCCCACAACTAATCTAACTAAAATTGACATCATTTATAACCTAGTTCAAGGAAGCCAGATTCTCCTGCAAATACATGCATGATTCGTATATACCACCTCTTGAATCATTTTACGAACCTGCATGCTTTGTAATTCTCTCACGGTGTGATGGCCAAGCTCTAAAATTGTCCCAAACAAAGTTTATTATTATTATCATTAGGCACCTTTTTCCATGTTGGCCAAGCTTCTGTGATGGATCCTTCGATATCGTTTTATATCACGAGCAACCTCAATCTCAACAAATCTATGGAAATCAAAAAATGTATAGCAATAAAACTAACCAATCTCAAAAATATCACTACTTGCAAAATTTAAAATATGAAAACTTTTGCTTATTCATGACCACATGAATCTTGGTCCATTCCATCTCAAAAATTCTTTATTCTTGTAGTTCATTAATGACGTACGCTTTGTAAAACCATGATATATATGACTAGTTAATTAAATCAGATAATATATATATATATATATATATATATATATATATATCTGAATGTGTCAAGAGTGAGCTAGCAAGTAGCAAGCACAGTGGAATGTAAGAAAAATGGTGATTGTATTAATGAATTGCCAGTGCATAGTCTTAACGCGGTTATTGCTGAGAAGATACGCCATTAAACATCGTCCCAACGCCATGCGGACTTGTTATCACTATATAATCACCCTTTCCATTTCTCAAGTTTCATGCATCATCAAGAATCTTGAGTACTTAACTCTCATGCAACTTTCTTATCACTCAAGCATGGCTTCAAAGTTTTTTCTCTTTCTTCTTGTTGGAGCTCTCGTTTGTGCTGGTACTACTGCAAGGCATTTGGCTGAAACAAAGGGTTCTTCGGAATTCGCTGATGAAAAGACATTGTTCCCTGGCCGTCCAGGATTTGGCGGCGGTCTTGGAGGAGGTGGTGGTGGAGGCTTGGGAGGTGGGGGCGGCCTTGGTGGAGGTGCAGGTGCAGGTGCAGGTGGAGGTTTAGGAGGTGGCAGTGGTCTTGGAGGAGGTGGAGGCTTGGGTGGTGGGGGCGGCCTTGGTGGAGGTGCAGGTGTAGGTGGAGGTTTAGGAGGCGGCAGTGGTCTTGGAGGAGGTGGAGGCTTGGGAGGTGGTGGCGGGCTTGGTGGAGGTGCAGGTGCAGGTGCAGGTGGAGGTTTAGGAGGTGGCAGTGGTCTTGGAGGAGGTGGAGGCTTGGGTGGTGGCGGTGGCCTTGGTGGAGGTGGAGGTGCAGGCTTGGGAGGTGGCGGCGGCGGAGGGTTAGGCGGAGGTTCTGGGTATGGGGGTGGAGCTGGCTTTGGTGGGGGTGCTGGGGGTGGACTTGGTGGAGGTGGCGGTGGAGGGCTAGGCGGTGGTTCTGGAATTGGTGGAGGTTCCGGGGGAGGTTTTGGTGGTGGGTCTGGACTTGGTGGAGGTGCTGGCGGAGGAGGGGGTTTTGGAGGTGGAGGTGGATTGGGTGGAGGCGCTGGTGGCGGGTTCGGTGGAGGATCCGGTGGTGGAGTCGGAGGAGGATTTCCTTGAAAAATACTCTCCAAGCTGCTTACATTTTACCACTGATAATGAAATCATGTATTGAAACATGGAAGACAAAGTCATCTCTTCCAAAAATAAATTTATTATTCCTCAGTATAAAATAACATTTGAGCTCTACATTCCCTGCCCTATCAAATCAATTTATAAATATTTTTATAATTTAATTATTTCTTAATTACGATTATCAGTTATTTAGATTACTTTGTGCACCACAAATTTTAATATTAATCAAATGTACCAATTTACAAGCTAATATTTAATTTTTTATTTTTTAACCAAAAAAGTATTCAAAGTAAAACTCTAAAACATTACTGATACTATCCCTTGTTCGACGTATCCTATCGATCGGTTACGGCCTAATTTCAACTATGGGTTTCGGCCTGATTTAGTTATCCATTTGAGCCCAAGAGAAACTCAGTGGTCCGGCCCAATATCCTCATAATTAAGATAATGGACCCTGTTATTATAATTAATTATTGAAGCCCAAAAATGCATGAGGTCACATAAAGTTTCAGCCCCATGACACGCTTTCATATTTTTAAGATACCTTCTCATTTTAGCTCAATAACATTTTTATTTTATTTTATTTTATTTTATTTTATTAAGCAATTGATAACTTGAACGTCGGGATGTCTTCGTCGAGTTGTGAAGTAAGAAATCACTCACAAATATCGTTCGTAACGAAAACGGTGGTATATCATTAATTTCCGAAGCTATTTTTTGGTAACATCACCTATAAAAGTTCATAGTTTGATTTTGAAATTTTGAAAATAAGAGTGAATGAGTTGGACTTGAATAAAAATACTTAATTGAATTAATTATCATACAATCGAACACTACCGAACAAGGCACGCTTTCTTTTTTTTCTTTTTCCTTTCTTTTTTTAATATAATATATATTTTTATATTAATATTTTTTAAAATAAAAAAATAAGGGTAATTAGTAAGAGGGGGATTGTTTGGCCTTAGGTGCCACGTCTCCTCTGATTCCTTTCTTTGTCTGCTCAATCGACACACGTCCTTCGGCTCCCTTAAATTATTAGTTCCTGAAATTACTATATACACTAAACCCCGTCTTCGGAGACCAGCACCATTTCTCGAACTCCAAATATTTCATTGAAGAAATTTGTGATTGCTCGTTCGTGGAAAGATGATTCAGCCTCTCTATGGTCTGGTGTTCGCCGAAGTGGTGGTAATTTTGCTGCTTCTATTCCGAACGCCGCTGAGGAAGCCACTTCTGATGTTACTGGACCGATTGAAGCAGGGGCGGGGTCCTATAGTGGTGTCCACAGCCGGAGCTACTCTTTTTGTGATTATGGTGTCCTTATTGTTTAATATAAACCGAATTCAGGACCGATCTGAGGAAGGCGGCGGGGTTAATCAGACCGATCAGGTTCTCCACGCCTCTCATCTTCTACAAGCATCACTGCTAGGTAAATTTTTAATCAGTACCTGTTTCCATCTTCGTCAAAAATTTCCTTGCTAGCAGTTTCAGTTTTAATGGGGATTGTTACGCTTTATCCTCCAGATACTTGTTATAGTCTCTTTGGAAAATCTTCTTTTTTTCCTTCGAAGCGCGCTGATATCTGTGACGATTTGAACTGTTCGACCCAAAATTGGGTCAACAATTTGTTAAATCGACAGTTTCAGTTTTAATCTTGTTTTGCTTCTGCTAGAGTAGTAGTTTTTTCTTTATTAGGAAAAGAGACTGTGCCTGCGGGTATTTTATTTTTTAATCCTGGTTAAGAAAATGACCTATATTTGAAATAGATACAAGGAATTCATTTTCTTAAAAAATTTAAATACCTGCTATTTTCTTAAAAAAAAAAAAATTTTGATAGAAGTTATTTAACCAATTTCTCCCATGCTACGAGAAAATAATTTTATTGGCAAAATAACTCAAAATGATATAATCAAGTGATAACTTTTTTTATTTATGTTATTTTTCTGAGTCTAGCAGAAACAATTAATATATGATATGTTTAATAACTAAGTAGTAAAATTTACGTTAATATATATTTAAATATTATATTAAAAAACTATAATATAATTCAAAAAATAACAAGTTTGATAATATCTTAGAAAATGTTAAAATTTGCGCGGAATCTTGGCTTGTGTCTGAGGCACAAGGATTGAGCCTTACAGACCTCGTGCGATTTTATAAACCATTTTATAAACAATGTACCTTACGTGAATTCTATATAGGGTGGTTGATTACTTTAAATTGGTATAGCTGAAAAACGCTGCTGTAAATTCAACTTGGTGTAAAATATGTTGTGATGAGTGAAAAAAACCTTTTTTGGTCCTGTATATAGGTTTCGCGCTCTTCCTGGCGTTGATGATAGACAGAATCCACTACTACATTAAGGAGGTCCGCATGCTGCGGAAACATTTGGAGGCTGTAAAGAAGACGGATCGGGCACCTGATGGTGTATTAAGCAAGGGAAAGGGCAAGAGTAATGTTACAGAGGAAGAGGACTGAAGACGAATTAACATTTAGCTTGTTAGGAACAATTGAAGGTTTGGGTTATTTCGTGAATAAACATGAAATTCAATGGGACGCTGAAAATTATGTAAACATCTTTTGCTTTCTCCCGTGGTTTACTTGTATTTGTTGTGTGCCTGAAATCTTAGCCGAGTTTACGGTCTCAATTTTGCAATTATATGAGTTATATTTGTTCTACTTTCCTCCATAACTTGAGACATAATGTTGCTCTTCTAGTTATTATTTCGCTAAAGCTGGGCAACTAACTAGTCCTTGTTGATCCGATGAAAGGGCGTTGGTCTGTTGCAAGCGATCAACTAAAACTGAAATTGTAGAACACTCGAGGATTATTTTTTTCCTGAAAGCCTTGATGGCTTTACTGATTTATTGTGCAGGTCGGACACTTGAATGCGGTAGAGATTTGGTAAAAATTTATTATTGCCTGCTATAAATCCCCGGACTTAGGTTTGGGTATTTCAGGCAGTACATTTACTTATTTTGGGGAAATTCGATCCTACATGTGTGATATTACCCGAACTGTAAGATCGGTGTTCAAGATTTGGTCAATTTCATGTGTGGTTAAATCTGGATCATTTCCATGTAGTGGGGTACTGCCCGTTGTAGGGTTGAAGGACCCCTTAATTTGTTGCGTGTCCACTCTTCGGCTGTCAGAATTTACTGTTCTGGAAGAGTGTTTGTTGCTTGAATGTTTAATCTTTATTGGGTTGGGATAGATTTTTATAATAATAGCAGATCCTAAATGTTTTTCAAGATTTTTCCTTTTTGTGAATAAGCCTGTGAGTAACTGGGGACAAAGCGTGCCGCACATGCATCTGTTGTAGTGCGGAGCCCCCCCCCTGTTTTGTAGCAAAGCATGTGGCCATGCCTAAGATATTTGTGACACGAAAGGAAAAGATTCAAACTTGAGCAAACACGCACCTCGTAGAATATGAGGCGAAATCATTGCGGAAATTGAATTCCTACATGGATATCTAGTGTGTGTGCTCTTGTTGAAAAGTTGCA
Source organism: Primulina tabacum (assembly GCF_025594145.1). Taxonomy (NCBI): domain Eukaryota; kingdom Viridiplantae; phylum Streptophyta; class Magnoliopsida; order Lamiales; family Gesneriaceae; genus Primulina; species Primulina tabacum. Next base: position 35,732,515 of record NC_134564.1, read on the forward strand.
TAGGATTCGATGAGTGTTCAGATTCAGATTCCACCACCCGATATATGCAAAGAGATGAAACGGGCCGTCGGATAAGTATCTTTTCTTGATTTAGGTAAGCACATCGAATCTATAGTCCTACACCACCTACTGTCTCTTTTTATAGTGGAGTATTAATTGGTTTTGGTTACGAGATACACACACATGGTAGATACCCAATCAGCATTTGGAAAGAAAAAAGTATGATAGATATACAAATAGACTACACGCAATCTACTTTAAAATGGAACAAAAAGCTGCCAGTATCTTCTTCCGTGAGACTGTGTCCAACTAACAAATAAAAAAAGGCCACCTGCCCTAGCCATTTGTTCTTGCTTCCGGAGCAAAGTATTGGGTAACCAAAAAGTCGCTGAATTTCAACCATTGCAATGGCCAAAATCCCATCGAAGCAAACGAATATCCATCGCCCTACATGCGACAAGAACAAAATGGGTTATTCGTTGGGAAAGTTTCAACTCTCAAAGCCGTACTATCCACCTAATCTCGCATTTTTAGATTAACAAATGGTTGACTTCTTGAAGCCATAGGAGATTGACGCATGTATCGCGGGTTCAAAGTCTTTCATCAATAGGAGATTGACGCATGTATTGCGGGTTCAAAGTCTTTCATGTTCACACACAACACTGCTAACACGGCTAGGGAGTGGGTTGACTTTGACAAACTTCACAACCCACACCTGGAAGAAGTCGTGTGCTTTATTACATCATCGTTCGCGACTCTCGTGTCGTCCCCCGCCACCGCCATGTGTGACAGAATCCATCATCAAGAGGCGTGGTGCTGGTTCTGGAAAATTCCCCGTGGCTGGTGAGGTGGACTTATTCTTCACTCGATTTTCTTTCGTAACAAGTCATGCCGGAACGATTAGTTGGGCCACGGAGTTGCGACAACTGTCTTAGAGTTATAATATTTAGCAATCAACACTTGGCACGTAATAACCAAAGCAGCAAACAAAATATGGTTATCCTCTTAAAGATGATTAAGTGTTACTTTTCGCGAATGAGCATATATTTTTCTTGGGGAAACTTCTACTGTGATAGGTCCCATATTATTTGACTCCAAATCAATCTATGGCTAATTCGAATGTGAGAATCAAAGGTTAAAATGTTAATTAAATATATATATAATAGAATTAGATGTCAAATAGTGTCGTGAGAATTCCTTAATGCTCATTAGTCGCGGAACCAATTAGATGTCAGATCCCATATCACATAGCAAAAACAATTTTTAAGATTTTGTTATCATAGCCAATGATAAATAAATAAATAAATAAATATATATGTTAAAAAAAGAAAAAGAAAAAGAAAAAGAGCTAAAAGATTTCAAGAAAGTTGAACCGAATAACAAAAAGAATTCCATTAAAATTCTACGTAAAATGATAATTCTTGATACAAACAATATGCTAATTACAATTCCATTAAAATTCTCAATGGAACCCGACGTTTGAATTTCTTCTTCACCAACGCCTGAAAATGTCACATCTTCGGCATCAATCAATGTTTCAGAGTCATCATTCACAAATCTGAAGCATTCTTCAATTTCGTCGCCCCGCACCGTCACCCAAACATCGTCCTCCCCCCAATCCGGTGAATTTATATTCAATGGAAAGTTCTCTGTAATCAAATCCCTGATCCTGTCCGCCGGAGAATCTGAAGAAGAAGCATTTACGCCCGTTGCGGCTTGCGAAGAACCTGATTCTTCCAGCTCATCCCAGAAGCTTTGAGCCATTACACTCGTCGGAGATTTCCTCGTAGACTCCCTGATTTCTCCACAAGTCTCCATCACATCGTCAAAAAACGCGTGCTTTAGAAGCTCACGCGCCGTCCACCGTTTTCTCGAGTCCCTAATCAAGCATTTACTCAAGAAATCCTTACCTTCATCGGAAAACCAGCTCGGGAATACAGGGACGTCGCCGGAAGAAGCGATTCTGTAGAGGACCGATGCGGGGTCCTTCATCTCCGGCCAGGGATAAGATCCTGTCGCCATTTCAATGACTGCACACCCAAAGGCCCATATATCCGCCGCAAAACTTTGCTCCTCTCCCCGAGCAGCCTCCGGTGCCATGTAAGCTGGAGTCCCGGCGAACATTTGTTTCGAACAAGTGTCGGATTCCACCCGCTTAGCACACCCAAAATCAGCAATCTTCAACCCACTCTCTCCGATCAAAATGTTCTGCCCCTTGATATCACAGTGCACGAATCCGTTCAGGTGAAGATAATCCAACCCCAGCAGCATTTGATGCGCGTAGAATCGAATCAAACCTTCGCCCAACGAACCCCCCTGCTTCACAATCAGCTCAGAAAGCGTCCCCCCAGGAACATACTCCAAGTGAAGATTGTAAACTCGTTCATTATTCTCCAAAGTAGCGTCAAAGCCCAAGCATTTAACTATGTAAGGCGAGCAGAGCTGAGAAACCAAAAGGTGCTCTTTTTGCAACAAGAAAGAAGAAGAGAAACCGGCAGACTTCACTGCAAAGATCTCCCCGCCGGCGGTGGTGGCGAGATACACGGAGGCCGAGGAGCCACGGCCGATTGCAGGACCCCTCGTCCAATCCATAGCAGTGAGAAAAAAGGAGAGAAAATTTGATCAAAAGAATAGGCTTGATTTTGAAATGGGATGCTGTAATGTAACCTATATATGCATAAATGTGGGGACACGACGTGTTTTGGTGTGTGTTAGATTATTAATAGCAATAGGCTGTTGTATTTTTTGCGTGTCTTTACGCCTTTGGTGTGTGGCTTTTAGCGCAGAATCTTTATTGGGTATTTCAGAATGACGTCCGTATACTTCCTACTTGGGTTGGGTATACATATATAAATATAAGCCATACATACATTAAAAGTTTTTTTTATGACTTTCGGTCGTTATTTTTCGATGAGTATTGAATAAATATCGATATACTTGAATTTTACAAAAATCAACCAAAGGGGACGCATTTTTCACGCACTAATAAAATATTACACCTACATAAGATGACATGAAATGGCAAGGCGTGCAGACAGTTAGTTAGGTGTGACAAATAATAAAGAAAAATAAAAGAGGGGTGAGCTGGCAACCTTGGGCGGACGGGGGGGAGCGTTGCTAAGTTGGGGAAATAAAAGCCGTCCACATGAAAGCAGACACGTGCTACAGCCTGCCGCTAATATCGCTATTCACCAAAACTACGTTTTTAAAACATTGCATCGCGCTTCACTCTTTGCCCCCAACCGAAATTCTTAATCCAAAGGTTTCTGATTCAGCTTAGATACTGTTTAAAAGTCAACTCCATAGTATTTTTTATATATATATACTCGATGGACGCAGGTTTTCAAAATCTCGAACATGTATGCATACAATGTGAAAACACAACAAAAGGGATTCGCATGGTTTGAATATCATTAGGTCAATAGACAGAAATTTTCTAGTTGTAAGAGAAACAAGATGATTAATGTATTGTTTGCCGGCGACGCAATGTTCTTTGTTACTTGTAATGCAATGAAGTAGCCGCGGAGTTTTCACTCTTCTATAATAAAATAATATTATAATATGTTTATCAAGAAATTAGCTGGTTACAAATACACAGTTTGTGAAAACTCCTTTAAAAAAAAATGCTTTAATTTCTTCGTCCATGACTGAAGAGCAGGTCTCTTGTGAGACGGTCTCACGAATCTTGATCTGTGAGACGGGTCAGCCCTACCGATATTCACAATAAAAAGTAATACTCTTAGCATAAAAAGTAATGTTTTTTAATGGATGACCTAAATAAGATATTCGTCTCACAAAATACGATATGTGATACCGTCTCACACAAATTTTTGTCATAACTCAAAGATTATCATCTGTATGTTCACAGATATAAAGAAAATTGTTGGAAAATCAAGTGGTGCATGTGATATAAAAACTTGTTGAAAATAACTAATATATTTAATTAAAAAGTGTAGATTGGTAAAAAAAATAATTATTAAATATAGATATTGGACTATATATTAAAAACGGATGCAAAAGAGTAACGTTTATATTTGTAATGGAGGGAGTAACTGCTTCAATTAAAGATTTATGGGGTTGAAGGGAACATAAGTTACAAAATATTTATTGGTTCAACTTTGGGAATGTGCTAAAAAGGTAAGTATTTAATGTGAAGAAGAAAGGGATGGCATGGTATGGTATATAAATGAGAACCAATGGAAAAATATATTGACAGATAATAACACCTGCGACTGGCTAGTAGGTGCATTGGCGAACCCATGTTAATGCCAACTATTTACTCTTGAGACTGCCCTCTTTTAATCAAGGAATTAGATGTTCATTTAATGTCCACTTATTTATGCCTACTTTCCATGCTAACTCCTAATTTCATTAAGCAAACCTAAATAATAATAAATATTATTAAATGTTAGGATTATAGTTAGTTAAACTGCTAACAACTGATGCGAAACAAAATGTAGATGCAACAACGAAAAGTTGGGGCGTGGGATGGAACAATGTGATAAAGTAGGAAAGATAAGAGAGGAAGAGGAACAATGTAAAGTAGATTCTGTGAGACCCAAAAGCTCAAGAAATGCAACTGCCCAACTATTTTCAGCTGAAAAAGTAAACAGTTAAATGATGGGGGCTTGTGCTTAAAGTAATGGAAAGGTAGGCGCTCATACATACTTACAGGTTTTGAATGTGTAATCCTCAAGCAAACCCTATCATCAACCACCCAAATTCTTATGCATAACAACGTTTCGATTTTTTAATTTTGTCGCTACTCCAAAATATGATACGTCGTCTTTTGTTAAATTTATAGATCAATTCTATCGTTATTATGATATAATGGTTTGACTTGATATATTTTTTTGTTGAATATTTTAATCAAAAAAAAATTTTAAGTTAGTCGAAGAATGTCGAAATGAAATGTAGATTACATAGACGAGAATCATGTTAATGTGGGATCTAAGAAACCACAATCTTTGTATTAAAGCAGGATCGGGTGGATTCTTTTCCGCTTTGTTTTTCTTTTGGTTTTTGAATCAGAGCATAACTCATACATGACTGTTGTGTATTATTTTCAAGAAATGGGCAGCCGCTTTCACACATGCTTTTCTCATTCTTGCCTTTTGAAGCGGGCCTCCTCTCTTTCTTTACCAAATTAAGGATCTGACTTAACTAATTTCTGGTTAGGTTTCAGTTCGACGCCTTCAACTACTAAAGAAAGCCACAAGTTCTTGGCAGATTTCTGATCACCACCACCTTCTTAAACTTTCAAAAAACTTAAAATAAATAAATCCCCTTGCTGAGGCAACCTTGTTGATACGATGCCTCGTGGAACGACCATTTGTTTGAAGAGTAGATCTCTTGTGAGACGGTCTGTCTCACGAATCTTTATCTGTGAGACGGATCAACCCTACCGATATTCACAATAAAAAATAATCATCTTTAACATAAAAAGTAATACTTTTTGATGAATGACCCAAATAAAAAATATGTCTCACAAAATATGACCCGTGAGACTGTCTCACCCAAATTTTTGCCTTGTTTGAAACCTCCCGGTAACAATTGTTCAACGGTCCTTTCTTCAGTGAGTGCGATTGAGAAGAAACAAATACTTCGCATAATCGACAGCAAAGATGTTGATTTAATTCCTTTTAAATATCCAGTTAACATATCAGACCGGGAGATCAGAAGCTTAAGGTACAGCTTGACTACATTTCACAAAATTCGGGATGGAAGAAACGTAGAACCAAACAAAAAGCGTTGTAGTGATAAAACAAACATCCAATGAAAATAAAAAGCGCACGCTTTACTCATCATCGGAACAAAAAAAACTGCAGAGCGATTGAATGTCATCAACTAATTGTCACAGCACTTACAAACCAAACATCCTTTAATTCAAAAGGTAAGTAAACAAATACATGCAAGTCAACTGACACAAGCCTGAGAGCAAAAGGATCACGAGCAACAGAAGAGGGTTTGCAGGAGCATAAAATCCTGTGTAAATAAGCAATTCTAGATCTACAAGTTAAGAAGAACCCCGAACGCGTGCTGAAGTGATATTAAGTTCCTTGATTTGATGGCATAGTTATATCACCTCACAAGTTAGCAGAGAACTCGCGTCAGATGTTTTCATCTATTCTTCCACCATCCAATTTTGCCATATTTTGCACTGATCTTCATATAGTTCGGCAAATCTCTATGACTTAAAGTTTCTCTCACAACCTAGTTGCCATCAACATTGCGCGAATTTTGGCCCTTAAATCATCTGGAACCTCAGAAGTGGTTCCAGGGGGTTGAGATGTGGCCCTTTCATGGGAAATCAGTGCACCGACAGAAGTTTCTCGACTGACATGACCACTTGCAATTCCACTAGATCCCTCTGATACTTTAAAGCAGACCTCACCCTCTTCCAACTCGTCTCTTTCATCGTTTATTTCTTTTTCATTTTTATCCAAGCTAGTATGATTATGATCCTCGTCATCTGAAGAACTATCATGCTTGAGGTAGTGCCGAGATTTTTTGTCTCCAGAAGAATGTCCATTTCGATGCCTATGCTTATCCCTACCATGACCTGAAGAGTGCTGAGAACGGTGCTTTTTCTGAGAGTGTTGGTGGTCTCTTCCATCACTATCACTTTCATTTTCTTCATCTGAGCGTTTCTTGGATGAACATCGTCGCTTTCTGGAGGAATGATGAGAGTGATGCTTCTTCCTGGACTGTTTATGATCCTTTACCTTTTTATATGTGACTACATGCCCATCATCCTCATTCTGTGAATGGCGAGAGTGATGCTTCGGTTTAGAGCACGCATGGTCCCCGTCCTCTTCATTTCTTGCTCCATCATTGTTTTCATCATAGGAGGAATGAGACCGACACCTTCTCCTGGAGTGCTTCCCATCAATTTCCTCAGCATTTCCATCCTCATGTCTTCTAGATCTTGACCTATACTTTGATCTTGAGCAACCCTTGTTATGCCTCTTTTTTTCTCCATAATCACCATCTTCTTCTTCATCGGTATTGTCACACCCTCCAGATCTGGCTCTATACCTTCTTCTTGCCAGTCTCTCGCTATGCTCCTCGCCAAAATATATTCTCTCAAGATTTTCAACTGTGGCAGTCCTTTTAACATCTGTTGGAGCAGAGATACCTCCTCCGTCTTTGCCAGTAAGGTTGATCTCATTGGCAGACTTAGAGGCTCCGAACTCCAGAGGATCTGCTGATGATTCGCGTGATGCTTGATTTTTCAATGGAACTGCTCCAGTTTTCAACATGGCCACAAACATTTTAGCCCTCTTCAGCCTCTCAGCTTTCACCTTCTGCTCCTCAGTCAACTGTGCCTCTTGGTCACGTGAAGCTTCAAGACAGGTTCTCAAAGTTGTCTTGGGGGCAAGGGTAGATACTTGATGACTTCCATTCCGATCAGCATTTTCAGTTTGGGAGGAATAAAGACTGATTGGACTTGTAGACCAATTACCCTCACTGTGATTGATATCACTCTGAGCATTCAGGGGAGCGTTAGAAATCCTCAAATTTGACTTATTGACACCTTTAATCGCTGCCTGAAGAATAGCAGCTGCAGCTGCAGCATCAATAGCGACACCACATTCTTGTTCTGTTCCCTTGGATCGTGACTCCTGCACATCCTTCTTCGGTTTGCCTATTACCATTTTGAACTTCTCTTTGATGTCAGATTCCAGAGGAATGTCACCAACATCAGAATCCAGTGATGAGAATTCATTTTTCTTGTGTACAAAGGTTTTTCTGTCTCCACGACCTACTAGGCCATCCTTACCAGAAGAACTCCTACCACTTGTCTTTGACTACAAAAGAACATACCAAAATATTGGTTGAGCACAAAATGATGTTCAAGTAAGCCAACCTTGTAAACGAGAACTTATGAAACACTATCTCCACATAATAAAACCTTATACACCAAGATTGCAAAGAATTGAGCCATTCAGGCTCCACCTCAGAGCGAGAAAATATCGGTAGAAAGAGAATCAAGCAGAAAATGATGCAAATAAATAAACATATAAGCCATAGGCTCCACTTAAGTTTGCCCCTCCAAACCTTATTGACCACATACAACTTAAATCACTCTAGATACTTGAGAACAGCTGTGATTCAGCCTCCACCGCACAAACAAGTCAAATTTGAGAAATTTTTTATCGAAAATATCGTTCTAAAGAAGTTATGCCTTTGAATATTTTCAGATCTTTGCTTCAAAAAGTTCATTCAAAAGTTGATTAGGTATGTCACTGACAAAAGTTCTACGTTAGAGAGCGATAATACAGCACCAATTAGATTTCTCATCTAGCGAAAAAGAAGAATTTAAGCGGGTTACAAGATGTTTTGATCACACAGAGCACACAACCAGAAGGAACAGACCCATGAAAAATAGCGTACTTCATGATGTTCACTTGAAAAGAAGAACGCACAAGTGAAAATACCTCTTGAGCACTTTGAAGCACTTTTAAATAGTAAGAATTGTACTGGTTAGATGGAAGAAGAAAAGGGAATCTCCCGTGCTTTGTGTCTTGCTCAATAAGAGTTGCCTCAAATTGTCTCCCATTTCTAGTAACAAATTCAACAATCTTATCAATCAGGCCCTTCAATTCAGGTGGAGGCTCTAAAATTATTGGTTCAATCTTAGAAGGAATTCCCAAAGAAGAGCTCCCGGTCTTCTCTGCTGTAGCAGAAAATGAACCAGATTTGCCATTCTTCTTTGGGCCTTCTAAATTTCCAGATTTGGATGCAGAGATCGATGAATTTTTCTTCACTGAGAAAACCTTCTCTTTAATGGAAGGAGTTGTATTTCTAGATATCAACACATCCTTTGCTACGTCTGCATTGGATTCCACCTTCTTTGAACCATGAGAAACAAGACTATTGACAGAATTGCTATTATCCTGGGACAGCTCATATTCAGTATTTGCATTACAGTCACTATCCTCTTCTTCCCCAGACCCATATGCAGAACCAAGTAAGGACAAAGCTCCCCCAACACCATTCGTATTATGGTGTTCTCCATGAACATCTTTCGTCTCGCCTTGAGATTTTTCATTATGTTCAGAATGCAAAAGCTCTGGGTGTTCGACAAGAAATCTGAAGTAAGAATGAAGATGATGGTCAGGCATCAAGAAACCAAATGTCGGATTATCTCCCTGCTTCACCCGCAGGATAATCTCTGACTGGCCACCATGTTTGCTGGCAAACATTGCAGTTCTTGCTATTATCTGATGCACCTTCTCTGTTGGAGGCTGAAAAAAAGAGGCAACAGTGCAAAGGCACAAAAGAGAAAAGTCCATTATAATGATAAATGACAAATACATGAAATCTGAAAACCCAAAAACCTGCCAAAATTGAGAAATCACATACCAAAAAATTCAATGATATTACTAATGTAAAAAATCACAAAACAACCAAAGCAGAAAGAATAATATTAGGGAATATCTTCCTGTCAAGTAGTAAACTGATAGTCCTCAAAGAAAATTACGACTTTCCTAATCCCACCTGCAAGGCCCTTTGTCATGACATGAAAAGGAAACAAGGTGCCTGTGTTCGGCAAACTAAGATCACAGGTAGATCATCCTTGCTCCAAGCATCTGAAAACTTGACACTGCGAACCTTAGATAACAAATGCATCTTATGCAATTACAGTTGGCCATACTGGATGATTTGAGTTTTGACCTAGTAACAAAATATTAATCTCATTTGAAAAGGTACAAAATCTAGTGATTCAAGTATGCGTGCTTACCAAGGATTGGAGAAGGTTCGGTGGAACGGCAAATGGGGGGATAAATCCAGAGAAATCCATCTCAGTATCAGCTTTCTTTGGACCAGCAGAATAATCATTCTCCCCATAAGAGTAGCCAACAGCATAATAGCCTCCGCAATTTGATGACTTTTCACACTCCTCTACCTCTGGAAACAAGACAAACCAGTACAATGATATTTAAATATCCTGTTAAACCAATACTAAGTAAAACAAGGATACATTGAAGCAATATAACTACACATGAATAACACAAGGAAAGACAATAAGAAGACTTACTTGTAACTGGAAGCAGAAAGTCAGTTAGAGCTTTCCTGGATATTTGGAAGCATAAAGCAAAGAAGTATGGTACCATCACAAACTAGATAGCTATTACACCCTTGTACGTCCTATCCTGTTTAAGGACACTTTAGCAGATATATTTTTGGCAACAGCCGTAACACGAATCTCCATAGAACAAATCTCCAGCATTTTTGTCATTTTTTTAGGAGAGACTATGTAACTAAACTCATATATTTTTCTGAAAACAATTCAGCAGGGAGTCTCTAGCTTTATTTCTGAAACCGTAATTAGAGATATAAATTTACATCTGGTCAGGCCCATGCAGTTCATTTTTACGTATTGACTGATTCATTGTGTTCCCCCCAAAAAAGTAAAAACAAAAATAATAATAAGTCGAAATAATAAACAGTGATCCAAAGAAAAGTAAATCAAAGACTAAGAAAGAAGAATGGTAAAGGCAAGAAGTAAACAATTGTATACCAGGTTGATCGGAATGAGAAGGAAGGTCGAGATATCGCTCGTGATCAAGTTGAGATTCAAGAGCCGTGTCCTCGGGGACTATATGTTCGGAATTTCGATTGCGGCGACGAGGCGGAGGCGGTGCGGAGAGGAGGTGCCGGACGTCGTATCTGTCAATTTGGAGGGAGTACCACTCGACAAGGGCCCGACTGGAGTTAACGAAATCCGCAGTGGCATCATCGTCGAACAGCAGAGCGTGGCGTCCGACCACCTGTAAATCCATATCCGCTTGCAGATTTTCCAATCGATCGTGTGCTGTATTGATTGATTATTAATTTGTCATAGATGACTAATGAACCCTAGGAAGAAAAAAGGGGGAAAACATGGAGACGTTTGGCAACCAACCACGATAAAACCAGGGTTTGTGGTCTGACAATTATTGGGCCAATCACGGGCCAACGAGCTATTTGACTTAGAAAGGCCCATTAAGAGAGCCTACTGCCATTGGGATAGCCAATATGAAATCTTGGATCCAACTTCTCCGCATACCGAACAGGGTCGAACATGAAAAAAACATCATCATCGAATTATATATGTTTGAGCTCGAGATCAATTTGAAATTATACATTTTTAGTATTTTTTACTTCAATTCATTTCAAAACAAGGTTCGATTTCGAGTTTGGCTCGAAACATTTGAACATATATGTGAGCTATTCCAAAAAAAGCTCAAAATATATGTCTAATATATAATTATTAAATAATTCGATGAGCAGCTCATGAATTATCGAATAAAATAATTTGACACGAAAAAAATTCGAACATCTTATATTTTGGTTTGAATTCGATAATTTTGAACACGGGTCAAATATTTTTCATGTCGTTTCGGTTCATTTAACAATATTAATTATTCTTCGTCCATTCTGGTTGTTGTCCAACATGTGTTTCTTGGGGGCTGCAACGTGCTTCACTCGAAGGCTATTGTACTATTTCAAACTCAAAAGCAGATCCGATTCATTGCTTGATGGTGCACTTGTCCCTTTAAACAATATTTATTTTTCTCACCAAATAAACATTAATCCAGGAACGTGAAATTAATCTTGGAACTCACGATCCAACGAGAATATATCAAGAGGGTTTAAATTTAGTATTTATATGCATATTATATGAATTGAACAAAGAATCTGATAATTGAAAATATAATACATTAAACAAATTATTATATCAACATCAGTCATACAAAGTCAAGGTTCTTCTAGGAAGGAAGGGCTTCACTTTTTCTTGATGATGCCGAAAGGACATACTAAATAACAGTGAGTAAGAAAGAAGACAGAACATATCCACAACTTGAGCTTAACTCTTTAATGACCACTTTTGACAGAATAAAGCTAAATCACACATCAAAGTAATTGTATATATCTGGCACACATTTAAGACAAGATATCCCATCCCACATACCACAAACCTTACAACATGACATTTTTTGCTCGTGTCCTTGTTTTGGCATTTGTGTTCCCTCTCTTCGCATCCGCACACATATGTACCGATGAGTTCCTAACAGAAGTTAGTCAAATTAATGTCACTGAAAAGTTTTGCAACTTAAAAACCTTAAAGGTCGAATTTGGGTGGAATTTCGACAACGAGACTCGTCGGTTAGACATCGCATTTGGGGGGAGGCTGCACGGCGAGACAGGGTGGCTGGCGTGGGGGCTGAATCCACAGGGGCCGCACATGGTCGGGACTCGGGCGTTGATCGGCATCAAGCGACAGAATGGCACGTTGGAATGGCATAAGTACAACATCACGGCAGCCACCAGAAATGGCTGTCAGCTTCTGCCATCTGAAGATATAGGGCTCGACGTGCTCAACTTTAGCTTCGTTCATAAGGTCCATATGGGATATTATGTGATATTTGCCACGATTTTCCTGCCTAAAGAATACAACAGTTCGAGGGCTAATGTTGTCTGGCAAGTCGGGGAGCACGCAACTGAAAGTGGGCCGCTTATGCATCCTACATCCATCCAGAATTTTGACACTGCTGAGGTTATCGATTTGGTTTCCAACAAAGTGATTGGTTACACGGCTCATCGCCGCCGCCAGCTGAGAACTGTAAGCGCAAGTTTTCACATTCTTTTCACATCATGATTCTAGTCCCAGTCCCAGAATTCGTGTTTGAATTAACCGTTTTGATTAATGAAGGCTCATGGGATAATAAACATTGTGGGATGGGGAGCATTTATACCCATTGGTGTGATAGCTGCGAGGTACTTCAGAAACTTTCCTAGACAATGGAGCTTGTGGTTCGTGGCACACGTCGGTTGCCAGATCACGGGATACAGCCTAGGCTTAATCGGCTGGGGAATCGGACTCTGGCTGGGGAACAACTCCAAATACTATATTTTCCAAACACATCGGAACATAGCCATAATCATTTTCACTTTTGCTACTATGCAAGTAAATACATTTGGTTTAACCGATTCGATTTCTAAATTCATCTAACAAATTACTGATGCACAAGCAATCAATCCTTCTATGTGTAGATGTTCTCATTGAAATTAAAGCCGAAGGTTACAGACGAATACCGGAATTACTGGAACATGTATCACCACTTCTTGGGATACTCTTTGCTGGCGGTGGTGTCTGTGAATATATTTTATGGGATCAGGATTTTTGGGGAGGACAACGGCTGGAAATGGTCTTATGTTGGATTGCTTGGAGCACTGGGCTGTGTGACCCTGATATTTGAAGTTTATACGTGGGTAAAATTTTGTCTAGTGAAAGCGAAAGAGAGAAAAATTGGTTCAAAAGATCAGATTTCCGCAGCAGTCGTAGCCGCTACTGCACCTGGTGCCGGAGACAGATAGTTCCGCCCGCATCACCTGCTATTGGAGGCAGTGACATTCTGTTGTTGGATCTTATCGTGTGCATCAAAGTAATTTTTTTTGAAGCGTTCATTTTTCTCTTGCACGTATTGATTATGGAAAATAGTTTTATTTGGTCTATTGATTTAAAATTTTGGATTTTGGTCCACTGAATTTTAAAAATTTGTATACTAATTTTTAACTTTCGGATATTTTGATCTGATCTCTTATAAGACATCGAAAATTACTGACTTGTCAGATATCACGTCAACAATCGGATCAAAACAACCGAGAATAAAAATTTTATATACTAAAATCAAACTTTGAAAATTTAATGCAGTAAACTCGAAATTGAACAAGTTTGATATACACAAAGATAGAAATCATTATTCCTATTAATTATATCAATGTGGTAAATTGAGTGTTTAAATAGTTAAATATGGAAATATTCGATTTTTTATTCAATAGTAAGAATTATTGTTTATTGTAATTCATTGTCAAATTGAAATTGTGATCTTGTCACTTCAAATATAACATAAAAACGTGAATTAAAAATAATGTTATAAATGTTTCAGTTTACTCCTCAAACAGTATACTTTTATGAAGGTAAACGTTGTACTGTTTCCCCTAGAAATGAAATGTATGAATGCTTATATGCAAAGCTGTAACTAAAGATTTGGTAAATGTTCAATGAAATGTTGTTCATGATTAATATATATATATATATATATATATATATATATATTTGTGTGTGTGATACCTCATAAGATTCCGGATCACCTGACAATGGAAATAAACCAGATCATGGTGACCCGAGATAGTGCATGGATATCCGAAAGGTGGTATAATGAATTTTTATTTAGTCAAGCAAAGGGAGTGGTATTAACTAAATTAACAACATTAATAAAAATCAATTATTATTATTTTTGTTACTATCGTATTTTTAACTTATTCACGTTATTCATATATATTATTAATTCTATTATTTTTAGTTTATTATCATAATTTAATTGATTGATTTATTTGTAAATAATAGTATTTAAAAAATAATTCATATGTTTTACTAATTAATTAATTTAAAATATATTTCAAACAAAGTAATTATAATAGTAATTAATATTTATAATTTTGTTATTGTCGGCGAAGAAGTATTTTTCCAGTTTTACGGCTTTTATTTATAACCTCGTATTATTCTGAGGCTCATGTTCTTCGAACTTCAGCCACCTGATGGAGAGCAAACGGAGCGCCAAACCGTAGTTTTATTTACGATTAGGAAGAGAAAGCATTGGAACAAACATAGTACATAGAATGGCAGCACCTGCGGTTGAGGGTGCAGCCGTGACGGCGCTACGGGCGGTACTCCATCGGGTCCGTCGGTCGGCGGAGAGCTGCGGCCGTCGCGCCGATGATGTAAGGGTGGTGGCTGTCAGCAAGACCAAGCCTGTTTCCCTCATCCAACAAATCTATGACGCCGGGCACCGCCGTTTTGGTGAAAATTACGCCCAAGAACTAATCGATAAAGCCCCTCAGGTCTTCTAGAGTACATGAAATTGCAATTGGATATTTGGGTTCTGTTTAATTGTACAATTTTTGCTTTGTTTTTGGATATTTCCGCAGCTTCCGGATGACATTGAGTGGCATTTTATCGGGCATTTGCAGGGTAATAAAGTGAAGCCGCTGCTGAGTGAGAAAAATAATATTGCCAAGTTTTGCACTTTGTAGTATGGAATTGGAAATAACTTTTGGAATATGAAATATAATTTATTGTTAGTTCTTGTCTCTATCATGCGCAGCTGCAGTTCCGAATCTTTCCATTGTGGAAGGTGTTGATAATGACAAGGTAAAAACACTTAAAATATGTACTTTCCAGGCCCAGCATTTTGGTTTGAAAGATTTTTCCTCCTCCACAGATTTGGTTGAACCTTTATCAAAACTTAAGCTTCACCTATAAGCAAATTAAACCAAGAGTAACCTGAACAAAATTCCCTATCGTGATCTAGGACAAGTCATGGGGAGAACAGTTGAGTACGAGGAGATAGTGCCTGAATTGCTTGCATGTTTGTTGAAAAATAATAGTCCTTTTGGTCAATTTATAGACCAGTATATGGACAGAAGTGTCTTTAACTCATGTGTTGCCATAGGTAATGCGATTATTTGTTTTTTATTTTTCAGAAGCTTCATTCTAATTTCTCTAGTCGAGGGAATGATACTGCTGAGACTGGAAGTTGTTCTATTTGATGCCTGACTTTATTTACTTCAAGCTCTGTCTCTGATCTTCGTTATATGATACTGAATGAATTTGGCCTGCAAAAATTCATGCTCTAAATTATACTAAACTTTATGCTCTAAAGCCTTAAGGTTTAGTCAACACAATGAAGGAGTTGATTTCATTTGCTTTTTAGATTGCCAATAATCTTGATCGTGTAGTCTCGGGCATTAGAAGGCAGCCTTTGAAGGTTATGGTTCAAGTGAACACCAGTGGAGAAACTTGTGAGTAATGAAATAGACTTTCTTTACATAGTATCTGGAAGAAATTAGCTGGTATATAGAGACATATTAGGCAATGAGCTGTTGTTTTGAGTTTGCAGCAAAATCTGGTGTAAATCCATCAAATTGTGTGGATCTTGTGAAGCATGTCAAGCTAGATTGCCCAAATCTTGAGTTTTCAGGATTGATGACTATAGGGATGCCTGACTACACGTCAACCCCCTTGAACTTCCAGGTGGTATTCCTTGTTTTTTTTATAAGAACAAGCAAGTGGCAGAATGTTAGAATTATTTCTCTATGAACTTGCATAAATAGCAATTTGCGTGAATGAACTTTTCCCACATGAACATTAGGGTCTTCTGCATGCAACACTTCTATAATGTTTTATATCTAATTTTAGTTGTTAAAGCTTCTGGTCTCCAAAATAATTTTTGCCTTTATCCTACATTTTATTGGTATCCTTGCTTATTAATTCTGACCCGTTTCATGACTAACATCAGTCCCGAACCTGTCGCGCTGGATTTTTATTCATTATATCTTTATGCCACTTTTCTTTTTAATTATTCAGAATCATGACATAAGAATAGCTCTTGGCATGCCAGACTTTATTGAACTGCAGAGCTGAAGTGTGTGAGGCACTGGGAATTGCAGAATCTCAATGTGAATTGTCTATGGGCATGTCTGGTGACTTTGAACAAGCGGTAGGCCTGGAAATCTAGTCATTTTGATCACGTGCCTTACTATATCTATAATGCCATGCTTTTGTTGTTGTGCCTAAAACTATAATTGATACCAAGAGTAGCACTCAAATATTTTAAATTATACAATTACCGAAGTGTCATGTTTTAATTACTTACTATGATTGATACCAAGACTAGCACTCGAATATTTTAAACTATACAATTATCAAAGTGTCGTGTTTTAATTACCGAGCCACATATGTAGTTCCAACGAATAGCGAGACCTATCTAACCGTATATACGATAAAAATGGCAAACTTTATCCATATTCTTAAACCTTCGCCATCTGTGAATATAATTGACCAGACCAAAAACACCTCCTGCTCGGATTTAATGGAGAGAGTCTTGGGATCATGGTAATCCCATTTCATTTGCAACTTGCTGGTTTTCTGAAGTTGTATTTTGATAGTTCACTCATTTAATGCCTAGAGTTGAGATCACTGACTGAGTTGCTTCTTGAATACTTGTTTTTGCCTGCAGATTGAGATGGGTAGCACTAATGTGAGAATTGGATCGATAATATTTGGACCACGGGACTATTCAAACAAGAAATGACTTTAGTTGTACGTGCAATTGATGTGCACGAGGGTGCTGTCCATTGTCTCCAAGCTATGATTTTTAAGCCCTTTTTGCCGTGTAGATAAACTGATGATAAACGTATAATGAATGGGATCCATGAGGATATTGGCATATTGTCTATACATAAATTTATTTTTATTTTTACCTTTTAAATTTCTGTAATATTCTAGTATTCACTATGATGATTGATGCATTCTTTTATCATTACCTAAAATATAAAATAACTTAATAATTAAATGTTGATTGAATTTTATTAATTATCATTGTCATAGTGCCAAAAGTGGCAGTTTTTTATTAAAACCTGGAACACAAGTCATTAAGAATCAATATACTTTAGCAAAGACTAAAATTCATTTTGCTCTATGAATTACTTAACAATTAGTGATAAATTGGCAAATCGATACATGAATTATTGTAAATAACTTAATTGACATATAAATTATTTCTAAATGACAAATTGGTACATGATCAAGTTAAAAAGTCAAATTTACTTTTAACCTAAATTGTTTTAAGTCCAATTATCATTAATAAATTCAGTTTGGTACACATTTTTATTTTCAAGATTAAATAAGTTATTTTATTAATTAGTTTTTTAAAACAATTATATATATGTAAAAATTATATTACAATAAATAATAATCAACTCACATATAAAACTAATTTTATTTATCATATGGATAAAAATGTAATAAATAAACATTTATCACCATAGTCCAAAAGTATTATTTTAAATATATCTAATTGAATTTATTAATGGTAATTGGACTGCAATTTGATTCAAGATAAATCTTGTGTGCTATGTTCTGTTGCGACTGAATCTTGTGCTCATATTTATTTCAGGTGCAGCATGTCGAAAAGTATTTGGGATGGTGTCCGTGAATGGTTGGGCATGAAGAAGGGTATGAAATCGGCGAACACTGTACTAAAAGCCTTCCGAGGAGTCTACCACGGTAAATCAATGCTCAACAAGATGAGAGTTATAGTACTAACAAGTACGATCTATCATATTTCAAATGCAAGGAATAAGACAATATTCGATAGGGAAAACAATTTTAGTCTTTCGTTGTATTCCTAGTACGATTACTGTGGTAGATGATTATAGAACGTATTGACCAACTGTAAAATCTGTTTGTGTGAATCATCACGATGATGTCCAGTGTAATTGTACATGTCCTTCTTTTTACATTGTTAAAAAAAAGTTTGCATTCCTCTGACAACGATTTAAAGTAGCTTGTTGTTAGTGCTCGCCTGATGGGTTGAGAGTTCCTCTTTTGTAACAAATAAAAATGCAGTTTTTCATATTAAATTTTTTAAAAAATAGAAGACATTTCACCAAAAAAAAAAAAAAAAAACTTACTGGTAGAATTGTTGGGCCTATTGGGCTTATTTTGTTTCAATAACCCTTGATTTTTGCACGACAGAGACAAGTGTCGGCGGAACCGCGCATGAGAGTCACGTGTTTCCGACAGTCCTCTGCTTTTACCCTTCTCGCAAATCGAATCCTGAAACAGAAATCATTCAGAGAGAAGAATGGTGAGCCTTGCACCGTCGTTAAACTTGATGGCCACCCCCTTTGAAGCTGGTAGCAGCTCTTCCGCGGCCAACAAGGACCGGAGGATGCAATCGGCTGAACAGCTGGTTCTCGATCTTTGCAATCCCGATCTTCGGGAAAATGCACTCCATGAACTCTCCAAGGTTTATGTTTATCTGTACAATTTATTTATGTTCGCACGCAATTCGTTGAATGTTGAATTTGTGTTGTACGCTTTCTTATTCATCTTCACGTTTCGATAATTAAGTGGTTCTGTTTAATCTAGATGCATTGATTGAAAAATCGGCCCATTTGCAGATATTAGGAATTTTTCGGTTTTCGCTGGAATAGAAAACGACGAGAAAATTTCTTCTGCATTTGCATACAATCAGGCACTATTAGAGATATATATAGTTTAGTATCTCATTTTTGTTCCAGATGGGCATAATCTCCATCCGGACGCAGATTTTTTAGAGTCCTAACACGGAATTGTGGTCATCATGCCTGCTTTTATCTGCCCACTACTTTATGGATGCCTTATACACTTTTTATTATTTTTCCATTAGAAGAGGGAACTGTTCCAAGATTTGGCTCCATTGTTGTGGAATTCCTTCGGTACAGTTGCCGCTCTTTTGCAGGTTTGCAACCGTATGCCTTGTATTTGAGGATTCTGATGTTGCGTCTATGCTTAATTGATATGGATGCTGCTTTTGTTTGACGCGCAGGAGATAGTCTCCATTTATCCTGTTTTATCACCTCCAAATTTAACTCCGGCACAATCAAACAGAGTTTGCAATGCACTCGCTCTCCTTCAGGTCTAATAGTTTTTTGTTTTCAAAATTTCAGGAAATTTTCTTATATTCTCTTTTCAAGGGATGCTCATTTGATTTTATTTTGGGTACTGTTTTCTTATGGACTAGATGCAAGCTATGTTGTGCCAATGCAATTAGCTTTGATTTATGTATATGCTTTTATTCTGCTCCTGTTTCATGTTTAGGTCACTCAAGTTTTTGGTCACCGGCAAATGTATGGCTCCAAATAGGACTATTTTAGGGGTTAGAATGGTTAAGATCGTAATTCTCTTCACATGGCCGGAATGTGAACAGATGTTTGTCTAATTCTATAAACAAAAAAGTCCGTTGGTGGAGCATCATCCTAATCATTCTCTGTTCACTGTTCTGGCAGGAAGCTTGTATATCTTTCTAATTTTTGCATCTTTTAGTCTTATTTCTTCATTCTTTTTGGCTTTGGATTTTTCTCTCTTATGATGCAGTTTTTCACTTTTAACCACATTCCCATGCCGAGCTATTTTATATTTGCACGCCTTCAATGTCATTTGAATTACTTTTGTTACTTCTGCAGTAGATGCTGCAACTGTATTTAGGCTTTTAAGATTATTCTAAAATCTCTTACAACCCTGAAATAGTGGTATTGGTTTCATTTTTTTGTAGTGCGTGGCCTCGCATCCGGACACCAGAATGCTGTTCCTTAATGGTAAATTTTGTTGGTTGTATAAAAAAATTTATTTGTAACTGCAGAATCTTTCCATGGCAGGTTTCTTTCTTTTGTATATTGTCATGTTCTTTTTTACCTGTTAAATGGCATGGTTTTTGTTCTGTCATGACTGCTACTCAAACTGTGTATGGAATTGAGTTTATTCTATTTAAATTTTCTTTGGCGTTTGTTAGTCTCTTGAACAGTAACTTTTCCTTTATATTATAAAGGTGAACAAGGATGGAGCCACAGTTGTTGTCTGGCAACCTCAAAAATGTTGGTGATTGTTTATCATCTGATGTTTTAATGTTGCAGCTCATATTCCTCTTTACTTGTACCCTTTTCTCAACACAACCAGCAAATCAAGGCCCTTTGAGTACTTGAGGCTAACCAGTCTCGGCGTCATCGGTGCTTTGGTGAAGGTAGTTTTTAATTACATAGTTAATCTTCAAATTTCATGCTTAATAAAGAGAATCCCTCTTTTGCACCCATTCCCTGTGACCTGTTTGTGTGCATTCATTTCTGGTGTTAAACACAGTACATTTTGTACCCAGTTTTAGTTGCTGGTAGTTATTTTATTCCATTGCCAACTTATCTACCTTTTGGATATGTGAGAAGATAATTCAGTAACAAGTCAATGATAAGTTGCAAAAGCTGCCCACAGAGACTAACTTTTTTCTATATCTTTGGTTCTAACTTTTGATTTTTTATTTACGTGTTCATCATTCTTGGCCATCAATAACTCGTGATAATAATTGGATGCATTTGAGGATTTAGTTTCATGTTTCGTCATCTATAGGTCATACATGTGTGGTTTATTCACGAGCAAGTTTGTGACATTTGTTCCTGGTATATGAAATTTTTCCTTTTTCATTATTATTGCTTCTAACAATAAATTGTGGCTCGTGTTTTTCAAGGTTGATGACACTGAAGTTATCAGTTTCCTTCTCTCTACTGAGATCATTCCCCTATGCCTGCGCACAATGGAGATGGGGAGTGAATTGTCAAAAACAGTTGAGTTTCATCTATTCATTCTCTATGAAACTCTCCTTAATGCTATTATGCTTTATAAGTTTCATTAATATATTTTATCTGTTAGTTGGAAACTAGAAAATGATGACATGTGGGACCATCTTAAGAAGATGTTTCTTCAGGTTTGATACTGGTGGTGAAAAAATTTTCTTTTAAACTAACGTAAACGTTGCTTTTACACTGTACTCGAGACATTAAATGCTGATACGAAGTTAAATTCCTGACTTTGGAAAATATCGGTGTTCTAAATGGCGGTTGAGACGTCCTCCTAGACGGTAGGCAGCTCTCGACCGTCCGCCTTTGTCTAAGGCGGTCTCTATAGGTGGTCTGAGGCTATCTGACGGGTGAGCAGGCGGCCGAGGCGGTCACTGATCGCCCTACCACCACCTCCCGCCGTTGTATGAAAAATTTTATGATTATGTGCAAAGAATTGTTTGAGCCCTTCCAACACAGCGTTTTAGTTGTCTATTAATATTTTGTTGGAGCCTTGCGCCATGAATTATTGAAGAGATAATTTTTCCAAAAATGGTTCTATATGCATATTATTTTTGGATTTACGGTCATCCATTGCATATGGCAACTGATGCATTAGAAGTTGCGAACGGTATTTGCTTTGAATCTTTGATGTATGTTTTCCTCAATTCTACATCCCTTTTCATCAATAGGTGCTGGTAGCAATTGCTATTCAAGAGATATACCCGGCAGTAAATTGAAACCGGGATTTCTTTTATTTGCTTCCTACCTCTAAAACCAAATGATTATGATTCCCCATTTAGCAGTTACATTTTGCTTGTGGGTTTAAGCATCTTATTGATGGTCAGTTGAGTTTATCTGAGCATGGATTATCATTGGCAGGTAGCAACATTCATTGTGCAGAAGATTTTACTTGATGATATTGGCTTAGAGTACATATGCACTACAGCCGAGCGGTTTTATGCTGTAGGTAGAGTACTTGGAAACATGGTTACCGTGCAAGCTGAACAAC
Source organism: Primulina tabacum (assembly GCF_025594145.1). Classification (NCBI taxonomy): domain Eukaryota; kingdom Viridiplantae; phylum Streptophyta; class Magnoliopsida; order Lamiales; family Gesneriaceae; genus Primulina; species Primulina tabacum. Next base: position 35,754,728 of record NC_134564.1, read on the forward strand.
CTTCTCCTCGGCTGTTGAAGCACATAATCAGATGCTATCTTCGGTTGTCGGAAAATCTGAGGTGGTCAACAAATCAGGAATATTTATTTGAGAATGTTCTCATCTTTCTCCATTCATATTTGTTTGCTTTGTTGGTGTAATCGATCACCTCGTTATATGTAGAGCTTGTGAAGCACTGCGAAGCTGCCTACCTGATCTGCTTAGAGACGCGACATTTAATAGCTGCCTTCGTGTAAGTAGCAACTTGAATCATTATAATGAATGAAATTCGTGGGCATTGTGAATTTTCTTAATGCTATGGTCTTCAGGAAGATCCAACTACCAGAAGGTGGTTACAACAGTTGATTTACAATGTTCAAGCTGCTCGGGCTCCAATGCAACCAGGAACTGGATTCGAGCATATGATGGTCAATTAAAATCGAAACCATATGCAGATCGTAGCCTTTATAGGGGTCCCTGTTTTCATTTTGAACGTGCAGAGTAACTTTAAAGTATATAAGTGGTTTTTGCAAAGAATAGGAACCTGAAAACTGGTACTTTTGAATTGGCAGAATACTGGAACCATGTAGGCATGTCTTTTTCTCCTACCGCATTTCTAGACAGTGGTTATCTTGTTTCTTTTCTCTTATTTTTTGTTCGGTGGGTGCGAGTTTCATAAATTTCTGAAGCATGTCCATCTCTTTTATATGAAAAAGTTTTGTATTATATTCTCAAAAAATAGATACAAACAGTCTCATTTTCAAATGTGTATTATTTTCCCCAAATTTTGTTTATGACAATCACGTAGTGTGGATAGGGAAACGTCACAAATTAAAAGTTTATGTTCTTGGCTAGGATATTTTGATTGATACTCTACTTATTATTTGCTTTCTTGGTTTTAAATTCAAAATAATGAGATCATATCATATGAAAAAAATTGAAATAATTATCATGCAAGTGTAGATTATGATAATTTTAATTTTTATTTGAAATAATTATCATGTGAGTATAGATAATGATAATTTTTATTATTATTTAGATTTGTCTCAAGTTATTACTTTTACGAGTAAATCGCCACAAACTTTATTTAATAATAATAATAGTTGCATCAGGAATCTTTTTTTTTTTTTTTTTATGTCAGGAAATTATATTTCCTGGAAAGAGAACTTTTTTGTGCCCCAATTGACACGCGAATCGTGACTTGGGGACACTTTATTATCGGGAATGCAGAAAAGCACATGGGGATGGGGCCCATCTGCTATGGACGTAGTTTTCCAATGAACTGAAAAAGACTAAAAAGCCCTCTATTTTTTGTTATTTTACTCTGTCTTCTGCCAAAGTTTCCCAACCAAAAAAGATTAGTCAAAGTTTCAAAAAAAAATAATAATAATGCAATCGCTGCCGGCCGGTTACTCTTTTAGCTGCTATTCGGCGGAGGAGTCTGAAGAAATACCTGACATAGCCACGTCGGTGAGGCTGGTGGAGAATCTTCTCAATTACAGTTTTACGAATAAGAAGCTACTTGAGGAAGCACTCACTCACTCCTCCTACACTGAATCCGCTTCCTACCAGCGCCTCGAGTTCCTAGGCGATTCCGTTCTTGGCTTAGCAATCAGTAGTTACCTTTACATCGCTTACCCAGACCTTGACCAAGGTAAACTCTCGCTCATACGATCCGCCAACGTTAGCACGGAGAAGCTCGCGCGCATCGCCGTCCGTCACCAGCTCTACAAATATGTCCGCCACAACGCCATCATCCTCGACGAGAGGGTATCTATCTGCTCTTTCTTCTATTATCTATCACCTTGCGTTGTACGGTTCAAAAAAATCGAAACTTTGGGCACACGTTTTTGCTTGTTTGATTAATCGCTCTTTTATAGCACTAAAAGCACTTGAATCGTTTGTTTAAAGATTGAGGCTGTTTTATCTTAACGGACTTGATGTTTAACTGTGGCGGCAGAGCTCTGCTATTTGATTGAAGAGATTTATATTAGCAACTAGCAAACTAGTACATGTGCCTGAGTCTGTTGATTGACACATATTTCGAATTTTGTGGCCCTTCCGGGGACATGGCTTTGGTCGAGTTGAATATCGTGAAGTTGGTTAAGTTGTCCAATAAGCACTTGAGGGGTTCCTTTGACCCAAGAATGGAATCAATTACCCAGTAAATATGCATACCAAGTGCTTGTTGGGAAGCTAGGCCAATTTTTCGATATTGGACTCTACCAAAATTGTGTCCCTTTGCATAACTGTATTTCAGGTAAGGGAATTCGTGATAGCGGTACGGCAAGAGGAAGGACCAGAAGTGTATGGAGGGCTGATTAAAGCCCCGAAAGTTCTTGCTGACATTGTAGAATCAGTGTCTGCTGCTGTGTATGTTGATTGTAACTTCAATTCAAATGCTATGTGGATGGTTAGTCTTGCTTTTCCGTTTTTTTCTGCCTTGCTTTTTTTATGCATCTTTTTTTTTTTTGCCTGTTGTATTGAATTACCAAACAGATAGTGTATTCCATGTGTTTAGAGCCAAAATTTTGTTACTTGTTATAGGCATAAGCATTTTTCACTTATGCTATGGTAGGGCTTTGGCAGCGAAGCCTGCTAGTTCAGTGAGTTAGGCACAAGAAAAGGAGTTCGGTGGAAAATTGATACTAATTGTTTTATATATTTGCTTTCTGGCTGCAAAAACATGCCATAAATATTGCACTAATCCTTTCTTATAATTTGATGTCCCGTTTAGCTGTTAAAGATTTTTTACTGGTTTCGATATATATGAATCAACACAAACATACCTCCAAAAGTCCCTTCTTAAGTTGCTTGTTTTTCTTTGGAATTCACACTTCAGATAATCAGAGACCTTCTAGAGCCTCTTGTCACGCTTGATGTGTTGAAACAACAACCACAACCAGTGACAACGCTCTTTGAACGTTGCCAAAAGGATGGCAAGCAAGTTGACATTAGGTATTGGAGAAATGGAGACAGAAATATTGCAAGTGTCTATGTTGACGGACACTTTGTGGCTTCAGCTTCTTCTGAGCAAAAAGAAAATGCAAAGCTACATGCTGCAAAATTCGCTCTTCAGAGGTTGTCTTATGAATCTAGTGGTATAAAGATGGTCGATACGTGCATTCAACTCAATGGGGATAATGAAATCGAAGGAGCAAAACATAAGCTGCATGAGATATGTGCCAAGAAGAAATGGCCCAAACCAAATTACAGGTAAGAATTTTCCTGCTGGAAGATAATTATGCGAAAATTTATTGCATTTGTAAAAAATGAAGTTGATCAAGACAGCGCCGGCCGACCGCACTAAAAAAGTGCTAGTCAGCCAGCTTAGGCAGCCGAAAATTACTTCTTCTTTTTTTTTTTTGGGAATTTTTTGAAAAGGCTTTTGATCTAAATTAAAAGCCCAACTAAAAATGAAATTAATTTTTTATGCCATAAACCAGTTGCTGGTCTGACACCCGATTAGCATCCATCTAATCTTATAACACTGCTTTATGATTGTGTTTGTGATCAATTCAGACCCTGCATTCCTTTGGAAATATTTTATTTCTTGGTCATATTACATTGCTGATTTCTTCTATGTGTAGAATTCAAGAGGAGGTTGGCCTGGCTCATAAGAAGAAGTATATTTGTTCTGTTGAAATTGAAATTACTAAAGGTGTACTCTTTGTGAAGGGGAATGAGAAGTCAAAAGTTAAAGAAGCTGAGAACTCCGCAGCTTCTGCGATGCTATTTGGTCTGCAAGAGTCTAAATATCTGTGAAGTTGTAAAAAACATTGCATTCTACTATTTAAACTACTGAAACAATTATGTGCCACCGGGGGAATGCTTTTATTGTGTGAAATCAGCAAATACTATTTATCTCGCAAAATCTAGCAATATAAATGTTTATATTGGTTTCTGGCTATTTTTTGGGTGAAATCAGCAAATACTATTTATCTCGCAAAATATGAGTTTCCAACCATTTGAAATACTTTCACTGTTGTCCTCCTAAACTCTACATTTTTTATTCTTATATTCTGCTGGTCTATGTACAAAGCTCTGGCTGCCCGATGTCCCTTTGCAATAGTGAGTCAGTTATGAGAGGGTGATTGCATCCATAAATTTGCACGCGTGAGCTTTACAATCAGCACAAATTGCCTACCACGAATTTATTTGATTTGTGAAATTCCCCATTAGGGCTAAACAAGCAGCCAGTCCGAAACAAAAGAAAAAATTAATTTAATCAAAATCTCGTATCCTACTCGTGTTTGATCACAAAACAGGATCTCAAAGAAGGCTCATTGCTTGAACCATTGTTTCCCTAAATCTTGCAATGTTAACTCTTACATTCTGTCCATTTAGATACACCTCCCTCCCCGCTTCCACACTGAGCCAATGGAAGTCTGTCAAAACCGTATGATTCGGGCTTCCGTAAACCTTCGAAATCGAGCTCTCCTCCGGTTCAATCTTATATCTCAAATAATGCACGTTCATTGCACGGGCAGGGTTCCCATAATAGGTAGCTGCAGCCCACGCAAGGCCGATCAAATCTATTTGTACCATTACAGCGCCATCAGGCAAGAAAAGCTCGTTCGTCAGACCCGCCCCATGAATTCCCACGAAAACGCTACATGAGTTTATGTAATTCGCAAACAGTCTCAAGTTCGAGATCGTTTTTGCTCTGGCAATGACAATGACTCGAAATCCTAGTTCCTCCATTGTGGAAACCATTTCTTCTTCGTTGAGGAATCGTCTCATTGTTCTCCTGGATAAGAGCATTACAGTAGGCCTTCTGATCTGGGAAACATGATCGAACTTTAGGCCAAAGGATTTTCTAAGAAACTGTCTGAATTCTTGCATGGAATGTCCTTTTGGGATGTCGCTGGAATTTAGAGACAGGTGTCCGTGAAATTTGAGCCCGATTACTCCCCCTGGAAAGCAGTGCACACTTTTGTTTATGGCGGGATTTATTATAGGATAATCCGATAACTTATCCAGGGCCTTCCCATATTTTCTCACAAATGAAGGATTGTAATCCAGCAGAATAAATTGGACTTGGGATTTGAACATTTTTGTGGTTATGTAAAGAGGGATTAGAATTTCGTTGATTTCATGGAAAATGTTCCCCACAAATCCGCTGGATGAGAAAATTATAGCAGGGATTTGATGATTGTACTGACAAACTGGTAAAGTAACATTTCCCTGCAATATCCTCACAGGGGTGACACTTCTGAGCAGAACTTCATCTTCTCGCCTAGCATATGGCCGAACCACGCTTTCTTGATCGGCAAGATTGGACGGGATACTAACTGTCATTGATCTGGTGTCGATCCCAACAGGTTTATTTGTAACGCAGTGTATGGAGTGAACTTCAGGATTACAGACAAATCCTGTCGTTTGAAGCTTTTCTTGATCTTCCCCTGTAAAAATTACACCAAAATCTTAATATCGAAGTACTAATCAGGAAAAGTATTTCATGTAGACGAATATTTCGGAACCTTTCACCAGTCTGGATAAAAGAAAATCAAGGGAATCCTGGTATTCTTTCACGGTTTCATTCACTCTAATCTTTAATCTGTCTATAGAAGTAGTTTTAGAAGTAGAGATGCATTGCGTCCCTGCCAATTCCATGTAAACTAAACAAACTTCAGATTCTATTATGAAAGAATTACAAGTACAAAAAAATTGATCAAAAACAAGAAATTCAGGTAAACTTACATTCATCAAATCGAATGAAACGAATCCACGAAAAGTCAACATACAGCAAAAGAATCACAAGCAAGAAAATCAATGGAGTTGTACGAGAAAACAGCTTCCTAGGATCTCTCTTCATTGCTGATTGCACAAAGAACTGTTAGAAACTGTGCTCCAGATGCAAGAAACGAATCTACACGCTGATGAGGCAAAAGCAATTAAAAAACAAAGAGAAAGAATAGAACAATTTCTTGTCCAAGAGACGCATACTTTTTGTTCTGATTTTTACTGTGTTTTTACAACTACACGTCGTTTGTTTAATCGAAGGAGACTTTTTTTATTTTTAAATTGCGTGGTTAAGTATCTCTTATCTTTAGTAATTATTACAGCTACCATCAGTCCAGGTTATATAATAAATTTAGTTTACGCTTGATTTATTAATTAACCTATAACAATTAATTGTTTGCTTGATGTATTAATTATTTTATCCTTTGCATAAAACTCTCTTTTTTTTTCATTACATGGGATCGCTGTTTTTTTTGCTATCAACTAGAATCCAACTTAAGCTTCTCTTCTATTGGGAAGAAGTTTATATCACTGTATCACAAGCGAACTTGCTCATAAAACTATATTTGTAAGTGACTGATATAATTCATAACTCTTAATTTTGTGCATATATAAAGGCTTTTAATTGAAACCAGATTAAATTTAATTTACATATAACCATGATTTTCATATGTATTATTTTATTAATGTTTATAATGTAGGTAAAAACTTGTGTGAGACAGTCTCACGAGTCGTATTTTGTGAGACATATCTCTTATTTGGGTCATCCATGAAAAAATATTACTTTTTATGCTAAGAGTATTGCTTTTTATTGAGAATATCGATAAGATTGATTCATCTCACAGATAAAGATCCGTGAACCTACTCTTATATGTATATGATAAAAAAAATTGTTGTTAGATCTAAATGATATGATGTTTGAACAATGGTACATATTTTTATATTGGTTTTCAAATGCACAGTACCAGAGTTTCTAAGAAAGTTCAACGATTAAGAATTATGCACGCACGTCTTGGCGACGTCTTCTTTGATTATTTGACTTTAGACAAAATTTATTGGTAGATAATTAGGTGACAAGAACCGATATTTTCGCATAATATAAGATTCGATTTCAATAATTATTCTGCTGAGGAATTCATTAGTTATAATTAATTATGAAATTTGCATTTTTTTTTTCAAAATACATATGAAATACTGAATATAAAATGCAATGAATAAATCGTGGCTTTAAACAGTATTTTGGCTGTCCGATCCAACGATTGAAATTTTCCGGTGATTTTGCTTTTTGGTCTTCCATTATCTAAAATTTCTAAAGCAAATTAAAGTTGCTGAAGCATTAAAAGGTTCATAATAATACAAAGGGGGTGGGGGGAATTCAAATTTGGACAAAATTAACATATATATTGAATTTTTTTTAAGTAAGTTTAACAATAAAAAAACTAGAGTATGTGTCTTGTGAGACAGTCTCACGAATCTTTATCTGTGAGACTGGTTAACCCTACTGATATTCACAATAAAAATTAATACTCTTAGCATAAAAAGTAATACTTTTTCATGGATGACCCAAATAAGAGATCCGTCTCACAAAATAAGACTCGTGAGACCGTCTCACATAAGTTTTTGCCAAAAAACTAAATGTGAATTGGCTAAAAAAAATTGGTGAGTTTTTGGTTTTAGTGCCGACTAACTATATTTTACATTAATTAAAATATGATCACTGAGCCATAATACAGTCCAAAATATCCAAATCACGTAATTATAATTAATTATAATAATCGGTAATAAATTCCAAATAAAGAAGGATTAACCTGACAACTCCAGTTGGAGCATGTGAATGAGCCAAATTATTTATTTTTCTAAGCTCCGAATTCCAACGCTAAAATGCTAGCCGCCCGGAGAGCTATTAAAATGGAATTAATTAAAAAAATAAACAACTTGTGTTTTGAATTGACCACCATTAGCAATCTGGTTCACATTCTTTTTACAGTTGTATTCATTAAAAATTGATGGCAACTTCTTTCTATCTTTTTCTGATAATTTCAAAATTTTCCGTATACGAACAACTGAACGTCGTGTGAAGACAGACAAGTTTTTGTTTCATTTGTCTACAAATGAATAATATTTAGGATACTTCCCATGTTCTTATAGTTCTTGGTTATAGTAATCCTCCTTGAGTCTTGAAAAATACTACATATCTTCTTATTTTGTTCAAGAAAAGTTTCTTGATTTGAACATTTTCATATGGTTAATTATTTTCACTAAATCATATCAATAAATACTTTCACGGGACTTTCAGGGTGTTCGAGTAGGTTCAGGGTGTCCGAATTGGTGGAACATGTGAATGTGTTTAGACGATAATCATGGTTTACCTACACTTTTTCGGACGAGTCTGTCACACATGATTTGTTTAATACAATATTTTTAACTAACGTGGTCAATAGGTTATTACATTAGTTCAAAATTTTACTTAATATGCACTCACTGTCGTACAAATAAATAATAAATGCTGACATAATACCTGATGATCTTACAAAATAGTTCATTAAACAAATCCCAAGTCAGCATAAACAAAAAGAATGTAAACATGCATTTATACACCAGATCGTAGACTCAAATATATAAAACTGAACAGGCTATGGATTTTCCAGGCCCGATACTTTATCATCCCCGTATCTACAAACAGCGGATGTATCTATAACTATATCACCAAACACAAAACTTTATATATCTACTTCTCTAAATCAGTAACTATGCTTAGTGCTTCAACAAGTGTTTCTCTAAGCCTCACAAGATTGATCCTTACATTCTGAAGATCAAGATACACAGTCCGGGCTGCCCGGTATCCTCCTTTGTTATACATGTATCCAGGATCAGTGATTACGGGATGATTCCTTCCGTATAACTTCACTAAGGAACTCTCTTCTGGTTCGATTTTGTAGCGCAAATAGTGCACCCCCATTGCACGTGCCGTGTCGCCATAGTACATGTTCGATGCCCATTCGGTGCCGAGTAGTTCTACTTGCACCATCACAGCACCAGAAGGCAAGAACAACTCATTTGTGAGTCCGGCCCCGTGAGCTCCAACCAAAACACTGCAAGAATTGATCATTTTTGTGAATTTGTTCAGATTCGACGCTAGCGATGATCTTTTAACAACGATTGTTTCGAAGCCCAACTCTTTCATCATCAAAATCATTTCATCTTCGTTCAAGAATCGCCTAGTATTGGTACGAGATAACAGCAGTAGCCTCGGTTTACTGATCTGTGAAGCGTGTGTGAATCTCAGACCGTATGATTGCCTAAGAAGATGTCTGAAATCTAACATCGAATATCCCCCCGGGATTTCACTTGAATTTAAGGCCAGATTGTCGTTATACTTAACACCAATAACTGAACCTGGAAAACAGTGGACACTTCCGTTCGAAGCTGGATTCATGACCTCAAAAGCGGATAAATGTGACAAAATCTTGCCGTATTTGGCCATGAACGATGGCTTGTAATCCTCGAGGATGAAAAACACCCGAGACTCGAACTGTTTCGTCGTGATGAATAAAGGAATTATTATTTCACTAATTTCATGGAAAACATTGCCTGTGCTGCCTGTCGAGAAAACTACAGCAGGGATTTCGTGCCTGTATTCACAAAACGGCGGACTTTTCATTAAGTTTCCATGTCGAAAAATACGAACAGGTGTGATGGATTTAAGGACTTCATCTTCTTGTTTCGCGTAAGGCCGTATAATGGTTTCTTGCTCGGTTGTCTGGTTTGATGAAACGTATACTGTCATGTTCCTGGTGTCGATTTTTACAGGCTGATCCGCTACACAGACCACAGAGCGAACTGATTTGTCACATGCGAAGCCAGTGAATTCAAGATTTCTTCCATCTTCTCCTCCTGTAAATCATAATTTATTTCAAAAAAATTTCTCCTAAGTAGAAAATTTAGAGAAGAAATTAAAGAAAATATATAGACCTGATTTTACGAGTCTTGATAACTGAAACTTCATCAATCCCAGTTGATCTCCAGGTGCTTTATTGACGACCTTTCCAGTGCTGAAGCTGGTTTCTGAGCTTGCAGGAATAGAAGGGAAAAAAAATTTACATCCATGAAAAGAAAGAGCTGTGTTCTCCCAGAAGAAATCAACACCAATAAAAAGCAAAGGAAAGATTATCAAGAAAATCAACGGAGTGGCACGAAAACATGGCATTTTGAGTTTCTCCATTTTTGGCTACTTTCAGAAATTTCTTCGGTATCTTTTACATGTAACGGAAGAGACCATCGCCCGCAGTTTCTTCGATACCAAAAATGTCAACGTCAATCTTGCATTTTTTTGACATTCTTTTCATATTGTATTATTCATTAATAATAATATTTAACTATATAATATGATTCGTGGGTAACGAATAGTATTGTGGGAGAAGGTGCCAATTTGTCCTTCCGAAAAGAGCCCAATATAATTAAATTTGATTATATAAAATATTTTAAAATTCATAGATAAATTCTAATAAAATATTCACAGCTCGTTTAAATAAATAATTATGAAACCATGCGCTTATTAAAAAAAAAAAGAATAAAATCAAGACAGGCAAAGATTTGGGAAAATGGGAATGGTGTGTAACACGGCTTTATTTTTTAAATTTGTAGATTTGACTTGACTCGACTCGACTAGACAGCCAAGATTCGTATTAATTCATGAAATAAAATTATTAACTAAGTCGTTTTGAAATTGTCTTCATTTTTCCATTATTTTTTTAATGGCAGTAAATTTTACACCAATATTTTGTCTTCATTTTTCCATAAGAAAAATTGTCTTCGTTTTAATAACAGTCAATTTTACACCAAATTTTTTTTTTTTTGGCCAATTGTACTATTATTCAGTTATGTGCATTTCATATTACGCGACATATGTCACAGGTTTTAAGGAAACCGCAAGTTCGACACTTGATTTATATCAAACGTTCGATCAAAATTATTTTAAACAAATTATTATATAGTATTATTTATAGCAAGTATAACAAACAATGACTTGGACAAAAAAGTACGTGTTATATCTGGATAGATATACTGTAACGTACTACACTGTATTATATCAAAAATTATACATTGTATATTGTATCACAACGTATAAGACAATATATGTTGATATTATATTTAAATTTTCGGTATATCGAGTCTCGGTATATCATTTTTGTTACGATATTGATATATATCGTTTTATATTGATTTTTTTATATTTTTTAAATTTATTGTTTTATTATTTAAAACTATTATAAATTTTAAATTTTTATGTATTGTTTCGATATTTCAGTATATATCAAAATTTTTAAATTTCATATTGTTATCGTATCGAAAATTTCGATATCACTGCCATACCTACTGAAATCATTGGTATACCGAAAATTTCGATGAAATCGGTATTTTCGATACGATAACATCGCTATATCGAAATTTCAGTATTTTTTCTCACGCTTAATGGATTATCCTCATTCCTGAAAAATTGGTTCTTTTCGCCTCCACTGGCACTCGAATTTAAGACCTACAGTATAAGTATTTAAGTTCATGAGAGTCGGTACAATTGAGCAAAATTTTTTTCTATTTTTTTTTTTACTTTGGGAACTCGCATGCGCTAATTGAGCAAATTTGTATTGATATAAGGACTGTTTTTTGGACTTCTACAAAAATGAGAGTTTATGTCAGATGGAACACTGAATTATTATAAAAGTTTCAACTTGATACTTTATTTTTAAAATGAAATTCCTTCAATCCATGGGCCGTTCATTATGTACAATCATATATCCAAACGAAAGATATATATAGTTTGTAGATTCCCACATGCTACTATTTTGATGTGTACTTAATAAATTATCATATTAGCACAATAACTTGCAAATCACGTTAATCAGATAAAACTAAATTGTGTGTGACAAACTATCTCGGTAAATTTCGGTAGAAAAAATTAAATTATTGATCATTAGTCAACACTCACATATTCCATTAACTCAAACATTCCGTTGGAAGTTCACAGTTATAAATCATTATAAATCAAAAACTTGTGTAAGACGGTCTCACATGTCGTATTTTGTGAGACGGATCTTTTATTTGGACATCCATGAAAAAATATTATTTTTTATGCTAAGAGTATTAATTTTTATTGTGAATATTGGTAGAGTTGACTCGTCTCATAGATAAATATTCGTGAGACCGTCTCACAAGAAACCTACTCTAAAAATATATCATACATAAAAAACAAATAATATTAATAAATATTTACATTTATATACATGTAACAAGTGGGTTACGTCGTGGCTAGTGTATATAAACAAGGATAGTGATTAATGGTTGGACAACCCAACCAACACGAGAAAAGATGACCAGAAATCCGAAAGAATGTATCGAAGACCAGAAGAGTTTGCTTTATCGATTATTCGAAATATTTTAACTTCACCTTTTTCTTAGTGTGTGATTTTTTTTCTTGATAGTGGGCAAAGTTTGGATGTGATTGAGGCAAATCAAGACCAATTAATACTAGTCTAATGAAAAATCCAAAGTAAAAAATTAAGCATACCACTTTCTAGATCGTCTGCAGTCACATTCAAATTATAATTTTTTTTTTTTTTTTGATATTTTATACGAAAATTGTATTTATGAAAAATTTTCATGAATATAAAAAAAATATTAGGAAAATATTAAAAATGATAATGGTCAAGTTATTGGATGCATTTTAATTAAAGTTAAATAATAAATAATGAAATGGACGGACGGATTACAACTGGATCATAAAGTAGCCCAAATCCATTCCGAGAATTTGGGCTTAAAACTAGGCCCCAAACATTATGTAGCCCATCAGTAACCCAGTTCAATCAAAAAGAGAGAGAGAGAGAGAAAATCAGTACAGCCAGAATCTTGTTTTTTCAGTTACAATGAACTCTGAGTAAAATCATGGAGTTTCTTCCATGATTCCTCTCTTTGAATGTTCAATTGCTGATAGAAATTCCCAATAAAAATCTCAGATTTTTGAAACAATTCCTGCCCGCTGATCACCTCCCCAGTTTCTTCTCCTCTATCATCTGCAACATATTTTGCTTCAGTTTCGGTACTTTCGCCACCTCCAATGAAGAAGATGCTCGGATCCTTGTGAAACTCGTGAAATGCTCCGAAAACCTTGTCCGGGGAACGATTTCCGACAACTTGGGTAGCCATGGCAGATGGACGGGGCCTATCAGTCCCATCCATTTTCCCTTTTCGATAAGGAAAAACCCCAGAAATATTCACGGGCTTCTGCGATACAACAGAAGCAGCAGCAGGTTTCTTGTTTTCTTCAGTTACGAGGAAAAAGGAGAAGAGCCCAGCTTCTGCTGCAACTGCAATGATGATAATATTAACGACGAGGTAGAGGTTTGCGGACCTCAAAGATGCAGTGGATAAAAGGGGTGTGATAATTACGAGGAGAGCGGCTGCCACTAGAAGAAGCTCTGTGATCTGGGTTTTCTTGAATATTTCCATGTGTTTGAACTTTGAATGAGTGCTGAATTGTGGTGAGTGATCTGTATTCGAAATTTGAATGGGTGTACTATACTCAGCCAGTGGTGAGCAGTGGAAGTGGCGCGCGCGCGCACACATATATATTCAATTGGTGTACGTCACTTTAATCGATGTCACTAGCTACCTGCCACATAGAATATATACTAACTACGCTGCGCCGTATTTTTTTTTTAATTATCTACGAAATAAAATGAAATTTGATAAATTATCGAAGCACTAAAGTGCTATTTGAATCGTTGTAATTTAAAAAAAAAACAAAAAAGTTTTTTGAAATTAAAAAAAATAAAAACAATAATGTAATTTTGATATCAAATGAGGACAAAATTGGGAAAACAAAAAACAGACCAATTTTTTGTCTCTGTTAAGTAAATTATTAATAATAATAATAGAATAGATATATGTGTGAGCGGGACATCCCCTCGACCGATACACACTCCGGGCCCACTTTCATGTAAAAAAAAATTTTTGACTCGGAAAAATCCGAGCCGTTGGATCGATCTTTGCGGACACTGCCAGAAGGGTAAGGTCGAGTAAACCACATGCGAGGATGTTTTGTCATACCTTATTTGGTTGTTTTTTTATTTTTTTTGTTCCAAGATCAAAATAAAAACATCCCATCGTAAAAAGTACATTAAACAAACTTCTTGAATTTCACGAGCAATTGTGAATTTTTAATTTCAACCACAAAATTATTATTCTTAATTTTGAAAAAAAAAATCACAAAATGAATGATATTATATTATTATTGATATGTGCTATACAGCGCTCAAGATGTAACACAGATATTTTTTTAGATGAAGCACAAATTGAGTAAGCTGTAGGGCACTATATTACTTAGATAATGTGGTCAAAAAATATCTGTCGGGATTGAGTTGCTCCATTGGGGATAAGGTCGGGGGCAAGTAGACAAGTGGTACCCTACCATGGGCAAAAAATGAAGATCCACTGGTCCACAGATATGAAAGTTGATCTTTGAACTAAGATCACTGTGACTATACCTCATCTGCTTCTGTAAAGTTTGGGACTTTTAAAAAATTAAACATATGATAAATACATATGGTTTTAGTAATGTAAACAGTTTAATATATTAATGGAGCTATTTTAAAAAGAAATTATCCAGCTAATAATAAATGTAGCAGTGTTGTCACTTATCATAGTAAAATGTTACAGAAATAAGATGTGATGCTTATCCTAGTTGTGCAGCATCTATTCTGAATCCTTTGACAAGGAAATAAGTTGATAAAAGTACCTCAAATTGACATACAATGTGTAGTTTTTGAAGCTCCCACTTATTTAAAAGACACCACTCGATGAGCCATGGCAAAATGATAGATGTTAACAAGATTATCTATAATGTTTGTTAAAATCATTTGACTGGTCTAAAGCATCCAGTCTAACAAGATGAACAATTCCAGTCAACTTGATAGCGATAATTTGACAAATATGATTCGCTAGTACAAAGTGCCAGCTCTTATTAAAAAATAAACTTGAGTAAACAAAGAGCTTAGAAATGATAAGAGTTCATATGGTTTCAGGAGTCGACGAAATAGAAACGCTTTTTTTTAAAAAAATAAATTGTTTGGTTACAGAAGTTTTTAGAGGGTATACCGTGAGCAACGAAATCAGGTTCTTCCCTGTTTTAGTATTGCAGTTCACTCAAAGTATCCTTGCCAATGCAACGTTTTGTTTTCCTCGAACATGTAGTATTTGGACAGAAACATAACATAATTTTCACTGTAACCTAAACTATGAACAAAAAAATTGAAAATATAATTGGAAAAGCTGGCTGTCAATATACAGCAACAACACTTGGAAAGCCGATACAGTCACTATACAAAGCATACATGATAGACTTCATTTAATTATCATCCCCTGGGTACATGAATTGCATCAACAGCTTTACTTACCAATTCTTCGAGTTGGCTGTTTGATGTTACGGAAGATTGTGCTTCATATTTTGCCGTGTCCATCAAAAAAGTAAAAGAAAACTTTAACTAGAACATCTCAATAGGACTGCTACCATACACCCCAGCAAAGCACCAGCAGAAACCTGTAGGTAATCAATTAATTAGCGACCTTCACCCACGACAAGGAAGGCAATAACACAGTGAAGAGATTTTTAATAATATCATTTCATATTCAGAGCACAGATATCTAACTAAAACCAGTGAGTTATAGGCTATAATTTACAAGGCCACTGTAATGAACAAAAGAGAAGGCATTCACTAAGACAGGGGAAGCAAATTGTCCTAGAATGTGTTTATATTGAGGTACTTGAAATCATCAATTTCAAGATCATTTTACTTGTCTGGGTGAATGTAATTTAAGTGAATTTTCAAATCCATTTCAGTGCTATCAACTCAAGCACAATTATTAACTAAGTGATGGATTTCGAATGTTTGTCAAATCAAATAACTACAACAAATCAAATCCATACAATCTTTGCATTTGCTTAGATGAACAGGTTCCATTTGGTAGATGGATTTGAATCATGGGTTTTAAATGATACCTACGTTGAACCTATTTGAAATATATTCATAACTTCAAAACTGTTCCATCATCAAATGCCTACAACAACTCAAATCCATACAATCTTAGTATACGTTCAGAAGAACAGGTTTCATTTGGTAGATGTATTTGAATAATGGATTTTAGATGATACCTACATTGAACATATTTGAAATCTATTCATAACTTCAAAACGAACACGAGCCATAATTTAAGCATTTATCGAATAAAATTTGATAATTAAGCTCAAACCAAAAAATGATAGTTTGAGTTCAAATTTTAAGTCAAGCCAAACTTGAGTTTAAAATTGTGAATTCTGAGCTTGCTAAAAAAATATGAAATCCAGCAATATGAGATTATTAGTATTTGGCTCGATCGACTCATTTTACGCCTACTTCAAAGCCACCTAATATGTTTGGCTGAAAAAGAGAGCAAGTATATCATAAATAGAAGCATGTGTGATCTCGGGCTCAAGCCAGCCACGTCAAATTAGGCCGTGTTAGGCCAACTTTATGAGGTTGCTCATACACTAATGAGCCAGCTCAAGTTTTAAGGGCATTTTTAATCAATGGATTAGAAGTTCTTTTTGGATACTCACAAATACACAAACAAGTGAATTCATAATAAAGAATGAAACATTCCTGAGTGAGGGGCAAATGAGACAACACGGGTGAAAAAAATGCAAACCACCATATCTCTGTTTCTTACACTTAAAAAATGCAAGTTCTCATGCAGGTGGGAGAAGCGACTAGTTTTCATTTACTCGACGCACTTGAGGCAATTATATCACAACCGGGCATGGACCATATGCACAAGCTAGCCATTGATTTCCCAGAGTAGGATGCCCAGCAGTAACAATTGAATACAACATATAAGACCATATTAACTTAGGTAAGGTATTCTGGAACACATTTTTAGCATAAGAAACATGTTGCAATGATGCCAAACAATATGAGTATGACTAATCGTACCTGAAGTGGAGTATGACCGAGTGAGTCTCGAAGAGGTCTGACGTTAGCAACAGGATGCTCAGGAGGTAATTCACAGACAATTTGATTCAATAACTGCAAAAATAAAACTATCATTACATGACAATAAGTTTGATTAAGTGTCCTGATAGTTTAATGGCGGCAAATATGAAGCAATTATCATAAGGCAGTGTTCTCTCAATTATTTCAGCTCCACGTGCCACAACAAACGACCTAGGGAATTCGACTACCTTAAGGAAACTAAAGGCGAAAAGGAACCAATAATAAACATGAAGAATCTTACTTCAGCTTGCCGACCAGCATGAAGTCTGATGCCAGTAGCATCATACATTACCTGATACATCACAATTAATAAGCAAGAAAAAAATAAGTCTGTTAACTAAGTATTTTGGCCCAAAAAAATCCAGTTGTGAATGATATGAAATGAAACATACGTAGATATATTCTGAATCTCTCTTAAGAGGAAGAGACTGTGAATAAGAGGGAATGTATCCCGTGACTGAACACAACTTCAGGAGTTGCAATAAGTATCCTAAACAGTATGTGTAGTTATACTTAATATGCCCACACCTTAAGCCTAAGGAGAACATTAGGGTTCTGTACGTTTCTTTTCATTGAGGAAAACATGATATAAATTAATAAAAAATCTTATATTAAGGCAAATGGCATATTCTCTATCTCCATTAGTGACACAGTCCTTAGGTAAAGAATTGTCTCGAGAAACAAACGAAGTCAAAACTAAGATTAGAACAGGCAATCATTTATGAATCTTGAATTCTGAGACAATTTTAAATGGAAATAATCCCCCATATCAACCACACACCAAAACTGTACAACCTCTGATGTAATTATTCATAAAAGACATAAACAAGCAGGTAATGCAAAAAGTATGAAGGAAACCTCGTTTAGAAAGTACATACAACACATGCCAGGACTACAGCAATGGCAAATGATGATTCCCCAGCTCCATCTTGCAGTCCAATAGCAGTAGCAAGAGCGGCAACAGTTGCTGAATGCGATGATGGCATCCCACCTGAACCCAACATCCTTTTAGAATCCCATTTTTTATCCTTCAACCTGCATGTCTAAGGGAAAATGTTGAAATATCAAACAAGAAACCGCAAGATAACAAGAGTAACTAAAAATTGCCCTTATGAGACAAGATGCTAATAAGCTACTGTACGATTTATGACCTAAAAAATTTGCACCAAAGCAACCAAGAAGAAGAGGTAGGAACAACTGAGCAAGATAAGAAACTAAACTGAAGTTCTTACTCTAAAAGGAAAAACTCACTAAATGAGACCCAAAGAAACCAAAAGCAGCAGATGAGACGACCGTGAAAAAGTAGAGAACTTTGGAACCTGTTGTGATTTATTATACATTCTAATATGTTAAAACCACTCAAACATGCAACTTGTGTGTTTCTTCAATATCTAAACACTTCCCAACAAGATTGGGAATAACCACGCGCATTCTCCAAACAAAATTCAATTGAATTTGCTTACAAACCAAGAGAAATCGTCACCACTCATGGGCGCTAATATCTGAGACAATAATTTCAAATTAGCAAGAAAATCAGGTAAGAAACAACCTTAATTTCAGAATGACACTCTGTCCGTGAAGCTACAAAATATTAAAAACCCATCAAATTGCAAAGGGAACAAGAAATAACATAGTGAATGCAAGTTATAATGAAAAAAGTTGTCACGGCCTCGCCTATAATCCAGCAATCAACAAATTAAACAATTTTACCAAATAAAGCATGTACCGCCATAAAAGATAAAAAAATTTCAACTTTTACGGGTAATTTGAAAATAATAATAATTTCAGTGGCCAAAATCAGATTCAACCAACTTCGTGAAGATTTAAATCGAAAGAAATGTGTAAAACCAAAAGTACCAAGTAGTGAAAGGCTTTAGAAACTGCGCGACAGCACACGCTAGGAAGGCCGAGACGAGAGGCAGATTGGCAGGGGCAACAGACGAACGGAGGCTCGCCGCAGCATCAGCGCCCGCCATCACCTCGAAACTAGATCGAAAAGATATGCAGATGATTCAAAATTTGCGATTTGCTCCGCCTTCCGGTTCCGATAGAGCGGCGATAATCGGCGAAATGCCGGGATCGGGATTCGGAGTTTTGATTGGGAGAAAGATTTGGGGAAGGTGAAGTCACGCGGGTGCAGTTGGGACGAATTAATTGTCATTGCATCTGACACCTATTGAAGTCTCTTGCAATTTTTCATCTTTTTTTATTACACACAATAATGTTTTTATTAGAAAACGTTAAAAATATTTTTTCAATTCCATAAAATTAAATGTGATATTTTCAGTCTTATCGTTTCAATTTAAAAAATTAATAAATTTCAATTTAAAAACAACAACTTTCTTTAGTACACCATACGCATCACAGAATGAATAACTAGTTTTAATTATAATAAAATGAAAATTAGATAAATTTATATATGAAAATTTTATAAAATATATAATTTTTAGAAAGTAAGAATATAAAATATATTGTTTGCCGGATTCAAGGGCAAGGCATTTACTAGTTGGGCCGATACTTTTTCACTCAGGCCCAAGTTGACATTATTGTGTATGAATTTGAGGTCCATCAGTTGTGAATTTGAGGTCTACGTGGGCCTTCTTCCGTTTAATATAAATCAATTT
Source organism: Primulina tabacum (assembly GCF_025594145.1). Lineage (NCBI taxonomy): Eukaryota > Viridiplantae > Streptophyta > Magnoliopsida > Lamiales > Gesneriaceae > Primulina > Primulina tabacum. Next base: position 35,774,157 of record NC_134564.1, read on the forward strand.
TATCATTTTCTTTGAACTAATCCGGTTTTGAGCAATTTTCTAAGTCTGATCTCAATGATTTCAGCTCGAAGAAGCTTTCCATATAGGAACTCCATGGATGAATTTCTATCTCCGTCAACTAATTGAAGAACTCTTACCAAAGGAACAAATAATTTCAAACAAAGTGTCATACTATTCCAAAAAACTCATCACAGCAAAGTAAGTCTATTTATCTTTGTTCGTCTATGATCATTTAAAGTTCTCCCGTATATCACTTGTAAATATGGTCATTTAAGTTAGCTTTTTTCTCAATCAAACTCGGCAATGTGAGGAAATTTGATGCAAACCTGATAACCTTCTCGTCAATGATAAAATCTTATGATGAGCATAAATGAAAATCGTAAAAGACTTGTTAGGTCGATGAATTTTTTAAATCTTGGAAGCTTGCCAATAATTTCAAGTATTAGATTAACGGTGTGAATTGCACATGAACTCCAAAAAACCCCAGGCCGTTTTTCTCTCATCAATTTAGCTGCAACTGTATTATTGATGGCATTGTTAGTTACAATCTGAGCAACATGAACTACTACTATTTCAACACACATGTCAACGTACTTAAAATAAGTCTAACTGCATGTGCCTTGTTTGAAGGCTTTTTAGACTCTAAAATGCAGTACATTCTTAATAATTTACATACAAATTAAATATTCTTCTTCTTTTTCTATCACTTCATGGGAATTGCATCTCCAGAGTTTATATGCGTAGATTTTTGTAGCTCGTAGTTCCATATTTTTCTCTGATGACAAACTATTGTAAACTTTGGACCAGAAAACATTTTATACCAGTATTTAGTATGTTGTATCAAGAAAAAATGCATCTGAATAGCTTCTGTAATGAGATAATGATTATGAACAACTTTTTGTTGAACCTTATATTTTTTCTTGGTGCAGTTCTTAGCGTTACACATTATAATTGTTGCCACTGGGAACATTTATCAGTTATAGCTTGTTATGACTTTAAACTTTCCACATGAGTTTCTCTTTACAATCAGTCTGTCTTGTCTGGGTGTTCATAACAAAAGTAAGTACATCATCTGAATAATATTTCATGGATAAAGGAAGCAGTAATAACATGTTGCACCAATTTGCATTTGATGTTTATCTGTTTGTTTGGACTGGACTTTAGCAAATCAAAATGTATTATGTACTATAACGTTTACTCTAGAATTTGCACTTCTTAATTTTACGGCAATGAACAGGCCCTCTTGGATGTGTACACTATTCAAAGGGAGACAGGAAAAATTTATGGCTTCATAGTTGGACTTGTTGCAGATCTAGTTAGCTTATGGAAGAACAGTCAGATCACTTGCCTATTTACTCGACAAGTACAAGGATGTTAAGATCTACTTTGTGTCGCCTGAAGTAGTAAAGATGAAGTTGAAACTGATTGGAGTTATAAGAACATATATTGGTTAACGTATATGAAAAGTGAATTTGTCAATAAAATTGCAGATTGGATCCAATTAGTAAATCCTTTGTGACTTTTTGGTACATCATTAATATTCCGATTTCAGGATGACATCAAAGATTATCTGACATCCAAGGGAGTTGAATGGGAAGAAAGTGCTGATTTAATGGAGGTTGCTTCAAAATGTGATGTGGTGTACCAAACTCAAAGATTTGAGGAAAGAATTGATCTCTATGAAGAAGCTCGGGGAAAGTACATAGTGGATCAGAATATCCTTGATGTGATGCAGAAACACGCAGTTGTAATGCATCCACTACCAAGGCTTGATGAGGTTAGGTTCTGGTTCCAGCTTCACAGCTACCTTCCATTTTGATTCAAACAACACGTTCCCTTCGACACGATTTTTTAATTATTATTCCTTGATTGATTTTAGATAACTGTTGATGTGGATGTCGATCCAAGGGATGCATATTTTAGACAAGCAAAGGATGGTCTCTATATTCGCATGGCTCTTTTGAAGCTCTTACTTCTTGGTTGGTGAGGCAGGAAGCAGAGACTTTTATATTGCTCGTTCTCGATATGTTTCTTGGTCAGCTATTCTTTTTTGAGATTGAAAGAAGAATCACGGGGTGATCGGATTTTTGTCTTATAGGCTCAATTTACCATTAACAAAGTTTTGGCATTGGTTTTCTTCTTGTTACTTGATTTTATTTTGATTACTTGATTTTTCTTGGAATTGGCTTGTCGAGCTGCATTTCTCTTTGTAATTGAAAGAATTACTTTAACTAACTAAATACTCAAGGTCCCATAGAAAATACTCGCGTTGACCTATGCCAAGAATCCCTGTTTCTTTTATTTGAAGGCCCATCTCGATTCGCATGTGTTGTATCTCAAAATTTAATTTTGTATGTCGGTGAAGTTGACACCTTTGATTCAAACAATTTTCTTCTCTGTAGTTAGTTAGCTATAGCAGTTTGTACAAGAACTGAAAATCAATCGCAAAAAATGGGTCTTTCGAAAAATTGAGTGTTAATTAATACCCTTTTTCTTAGTTCACAACTATTATTTCCTGTGTATCTTCTTCTTTCACTTGTTATACCAAAAAAAGTCGTGCATTTACTTTTGTTTAAATGAAGGAGACTAAGGAGAGACTCTTCGAAGCAGTGGGAGTGGAATTACCTTTTTCCAGTGAGTGCAACTTGGCGAAAACTCCGACCAAAGGCGCGGTATTATACGTGCAAGCCTCAGTCTGAGCAAAGTTACCCCTTCGATCTACGAAGTTATCGTCATCATCCGGTCCACCAACCAAGGCTCCTACAATAACATTCGGGTTCGGTTTCTGCCTTCCAAACCAGTTATCATATCCCTGCTTGCACCCAACAAAAACCTTGCTATCCTTGTGCGAATCCATGGATGCACCCCTATGGTGTACTCGACTGGGATAGACCGGTCCATAGCCGACCAGGTAACTCATTCCCATAGGATTCGAGCCAAGAATGTAGTGTGCTTGAGATTTGACGAATGAGATGATTTCGTCAGAACTCACCGAGTCTTTGTCACAGTTGAGTCTTCGGTTGGTGGATTGAAGATGATCGGAGTAGAGTGTGAGCAAGAATACTGCGGTGGAAACATACTGCATATTGTTCCATCTCCGGGTGTACAGTAGGCCGCCGAGGGTTCGGCGCACGTTGGTTGAGTTGTTCTTGTTCAGGCAAGCACAAATGTATTGTTCTCCCTTTGAACGGTACTGGTTGAGGATCTCCTTCTCTAGTTGGCTTTTGTCTTCCATTGGCAACTGGGAAAAATTTACAGAGGAAAACATTATGTAAAAAAGGAAAACATTATGTAAAAAATAGTGTTTTGAGCAGTAAAAAGAATTTTTTCCCTTTGTTGCATGCAATTGATTCTATATGACTATTTCTGAGACTGGAATTTTTATCTAAATATAAATTGTAATATAAGACTTCTACCCTTGTGGTTTCCCAATCTTTACTTCACATGGTAACATGGAGCTTAGAATGGAATCCCAATGATTGAATATGACTATGTTTGAATAATTATTATGCTTAGGAATTACATTTGAAGTCAAAATTAGACAACAAATTCTCTATCAAATATTGGAATTATTGGCCTTGTGAAGAAGATGTGAAAGTTAAAATACATGAATTCAACATGCATGAATTGCAAGCAATCATCAAATCCGATGCAACACCATATAACAAGATAAAAAAAAACATGCCATATTCTGAGAACTAGACCAAAAAAATTATTTTCCTACCATAGCGGCGATGATTTGAAGCCCTGCGTACTTGACATCCCAGCTAAATTCAGCAATGGCCCAAGTGATCCCACGAAAAGATTGCGCATTTTGAATGGCGTAATTCAAATATTGTGGTTCGTTGTCGGTAACCTTGTATAGCCACAAAGCTGCCCACAACAACTCATCTACGTACCCGCTCACCGACGGGTAGTATCCCTTCGCTTCTTTAATGCTGCGGTCATATTTCTCTCTGTATTTGTCACCAAATTCAAACAACTGCATGTACACAATTTCCCTCTATGTCACTGCACATAATTAACGCCTTTTAAAATTTAATTGATTTTTTAAAATGGGGTTGGGGTTTTTGTGAAACCGTTGAGGTAAGACCTGTTTCGCATGCTCCAAGAGAAGGTGTGAGTACTGTCGGTTTGTTTTCTTGAACACTATTGCCGCTGCCGCCATGGCAGCTGCGGTCTCCGCCGCCACTTCCGAACCTGGGTTCTTCTCGTCCACCTTATACGCTCGGCGGGAAGTCGTCATATCCTCCGGCCGCTGCCAGCATAGGTGATCGGTGTCACCATCACCCACCTAATTAAAGGGCCACGCCATTTTTTTTAAACCATCATCAAAATCTAACACTCCTTATTTTCTAAACTGACAAACAAGAACGACATAAAAAATCAGGACTTCAAATCTTTGACGCACGCAGGAAATAGGAAGCGTCTATTCTGTCGAAAATGCAATATTAATTCACCATAGACCAAAGAACATTAGGATGAGTGTGCGCTTTAATGAAGTAATCCGTTCCCCATTTGATCGCTTCAAGGGCATGCCGGAGTTGTCCCGCGGCAGCGATTTCATCCCGGAATTCAATGACACCCCATGAAAGCATTGTAATGGTAAACGCCATCGGAAGACCAAACTTTACATTATCACCTGCATCATAGTATCCCCCCACCAAGTCCACCTATTTCCAAGAATACACAGATGAAATTCCATTAAATTTCAAAAATAGTTGCAGAATATATTATGTGAAATGCCTGATGTTTTGAAGCATGTTAATGCAGCTTGGCATGGATATTCTGTTCTTGTTTTGCCCACTAATCTATTTAATTTGACATATGAGCACAACACAAAACAAACCTCTTGTTCGAGGCCATCGGTGAGGCCGGAGTGGTGGCGCCATGTCACTCTCTGATTGTACGGCAGGTGGCCCGATCGCTGCGCTTCGAAGTACATGAGACTTTTGGCTAGAGCATCTCCATAGTTGAAGGAATGAGAGACAGGAAGAATGGAAAATAAGAAAAGTAATTGAACTAGTAATTGGCATTGCCTTTTCCTCTCCTCCATTGCTTTCTTGTGAGCGAAATCTTGAAGTTTCTGTTAAATTTTGAGGCGATCTCTTCTAACGTTCTTCCTTTTTCTTCAAAGACATGATCTTGTCCTCTATATATAACATACGGGTGCCCGGTGATTTGGAGAATTATGCATGTTTTTAATGTTCTGTGATATTTGATTTCTTGAAATTTAGTTCACGATATATTGGATTTATGGCAATTTAACTGAGTAGCAACAACTAAGTATATATCAATTGATGTAAAACATGTCACTTATACAGGTGGCGTTGGATGAAGTACATGGAAAATAAATGAAAGTTGATCTGGAGAAAGATCCTACCGTTCATTTAGATAGCTAGTCTGTGTGTTTCATGTGCATAAAGTGAATTCAACACAGCTAACTGGTAAAGGAAAAACCAGATTTAATTTGAGCATTTACAGCATCTCCAATCACTGCCCAAATGAAGCAATGATTCGCTCCAACCACAAATGGAATCGGGCTTACTTGGAAATTTTTGTGGGCATATATATTTGTTTGTCTATAATATAAATATAAATCCTTGGTAGAATCGTTGGAACATTAGCAAATAAGGCAATCGATGGGAAGAAATGGTAAAGTTTGATTCATGTGTCTTGAAGCAGAAGTTGAGTCAAAAGTCGCGATCCCGGAAGTGGATTTTCTTTGAAATTTAATTTGATTTGTACTCATATTGTGTTTGAACTTCATTAGATTTTTTCTGCAACATTTTTAATTTTTGATTGAGATGTGAGATGCTAATTCAACATTATTTTGGTATCTTCAACGTTAACAATTAAAGACACTTAAAAATAGTTGCAAAAAATACGAACGATAGACTCAAAAAGAAAGTTTACATGACGTTATTCAGTGTGAGCAACTGAGCATAACGTTTTTAGCATAATTTGGTACATGAGATAAGGGAGAGATTGATAAATAATCCTCATAATCTCATGTTTGATACTTTTTTAAAAAGCTTATGATAATATCATGGGCCATTGATAAATAATTTTTTACAATAATAAAATGTCTCTTTTATTAAGTGTGATAATTTTAATTTAATGATAAAATACACTACAAATGACTTAATTGTCCTCAATTTATAAATGATTTTTATAAATCTATGTTAATAGGTAGAAATTAAAATCAAATAAATATTTTTATTTATTTTTATATATTATATAATATGATAATTATATAAATGAATTCGAGATAATTATATAAATAATTTTTATAAATATCAATAAAATTATTAGTACCACTCGATTAACCTTAAAAATTGATATTTGACTTGACTCACAAAATCAATGGCTCAATTATCATATTATATAATATATAAAATTAGGTAAAAATAAATAAATCATGCAAGCACTATTGACGCATGAACAGATAAAAAATATGAACTCAAGCAACAACTTTGAAATTATAAAATTTATTATGATAATGTTAATTTCGTCATTACAATCTAATATATAAATTTAATCACTCTTATTAAAATTATACCAAACATTAAATATAATATCATACATCTTATTTATCATTAACTTATCCTTATATTATATATCACATGTTTATCCTATCATATGTACCAAACTATGCCTTAAAATTGTCGGAATCATAGGTCTAAACATAAAGTAAATCAGGGATTATTAAATTACAATAATGAAAAAGAAACTTTTCTCTAACCTTTTTTCAGATTAAATTATCCTTTAATCTTTGGACGTCGAACGCATGAATGAACAAGGTGACTCTTTTTCATTATTACAAGTGTCAATTGACGTAACAATTGAATTATAGTATTTAAGGGTTTATTAGTTTTGGATTCATCTTGATAACCATAGTAATTCAATCCCCGAATGTACAAACTAGCTTGGAAAAAAAAAAGAGACATGAAATTAACAAGCTGGGCCATTTTCAATTGGTGGGTCTCCACTCTTCAGATTGGATTCGGACTCTAAAAAAAGATGGGTCTAACAGCAGCTCAATCAAACCGCTCGATTGGTAGGGTCGGCCTGACAAGACAATGTTTACCCCAACCTCGCAATGCTCAGATTTCATGGTCTCTTGTTAATATAATTTATTGTCATCTTACCATGCTGATTAGTATAGCTTAAAACACTGTCATCGCTAAATTTACTAGATCATCATTGCATTTAATCCAAATAAACCAAACAATATTAGAAAACTCGAACAATGTCAAAAACCATAGACGAAGTCATTTTTATGAATATATAAAAAAGCTTTAAGAGGGGTTGGGCATCCATCCTGCCAGCCCTCTCTACCTCCACCACTACAACAAACAAGAATGTCGATTGAGAAGACCTCTCCAAAGGCATTCTGGTTGATGGAATTGATGAACATTAGACCAGTAATCATAAGTTCGATTCTTCCTATAAACAATTTTTCGGACTTGCCAGTACGATTTATGTAATTAACATGGTTTGCAAGATATTGCGTTGACCAAGGATATATCCAATACTCACTGAAGAGTAGCTAGTGAACGTGAGTTCTCACGTCATTAAAAAAAATGTTGTTAGAGAAACATCAAATAACATTGAACCCATGACAATTATTTACCAAGGAACTAACTTCAGTTTCAGCCCATATCATTCCTTTGTTTCTTCTGTATTATACACTCCAGGACAAGTAGCAACCATCCAAAAACAGGAACTAAACAAGACAAAGAAAACAAGTGACACATTGCACATATAAATATAGGGCACTGCTAATACTGAGTTTGCTAAGAATAATTAGCAAAGATGTGACTTTCAAGTTAGATTCTTACAAACCCAATATACTATAGCAAAGCAATCTAAACTGTGCTTAAAAAAGTTGAACAAACCGACTTGTATTAATTTCACGTCTTGCCATTATCATCATCCCAGATATGCAATGGTACCTCCAGTCTGGTGCAGCATTGCATCTATTTCATCACCATCCTCCATTTCCAGCTGAAAAGTTTTAAGTACAAATTGTTAGTATGTTTGGACGCTATAAGATCATCTCCAACCAACTTCACTATTTTAGCAAATGATTTGCACCGAAGTATAGTAATTTATGTAGCAAATATCATACAACACATCTGAAAACACCTAAAAATCATAAAACCCCATACATTCAGGCGGTGAACCACCTGCAAAAGAGGCAAATGTACCTCTTTTTAAACACAGAGTTAAACGAGGTTTTTTATTTTATACATAGGAGATTTCATGTTTTTTTATATTTGGCAAGAGGATAAATAAAAAAACACCATAATTTCTGCATCAAACACAAAATTAATCTTCAATTCATCTACTTCAAACTTTAATGTAAAAATAATATTCTCAAAACTTCTAACCATTTACTTTACAACAATTATTTTATCTCACTAATCGCCAATTTATAATTACATCAACATATTAAATCTATGTTTAATTTGATTTAATCTGACTAATATAATAATTTATTTTCTACTTTATACTAATTATATTGAAAAGTTATACTAAACTTACAAATGAAAGTATATGAAGGAAAAAAATGAGTATTTGCGTGATGAACAGTATTGTGCCATTCACATCCTTCCTATGCACGAGGATGGTGCCCCAGTTGGAATGCAAGACCAAGAGCCAAAATAGCTTTGGCTGTGGGTTAGAGATGCACTAAGCATCAATATTTCAGAAAATGAGTGAGATATGAGACCTCATCTGGAGTTTGTTCCCCTCGGAGACGACGACCATCAAACAGAAAAGCAATAGAATTGAAATCCACAGATTGTCGGTCACAATAGGCATTCATAAGCTTCTTCAGCTGAGTATTCTTCTTAATCCTGAAAAAAACTTCGTTTCCATCCTACAAAAAACACCCGGATCAGGCACTTGGTTATTCAGCTTCCCAGCATCCAAAAACCAAAATGTAATGGACAATCAAGTCTTGGCATAAAGTCTAATGACAAGGATCAATAAGAATGACTTCAGATGTTCAGAAGAATGACTTCAAATGTTCAGATGGAATTTTTCTTTTTGCCCTGCAACAGTTATACTAAAACTGACCAAATTTCATAATAACATATAAACACGGTGAAATTTCACAGAAAAATGTTTTTCAAATGGGTTTTAAAATTTTCAGCTACGTGGAATCCTTGGGATTGCCACAAGAGTTCAAACATTGGGCAGGAAATCACGGCCCTTTTAAGCTCACCAACGATTCAATTAACTCTGCAATAATGATAAGGGCTCCGATACATTTTTGAGACTGCTTCAGGTAGCTAAATAAAAAATGAACTGAATATTGGGTGAACAGGACTTTTTTTGCAGCCTTGTTCTAGAGCATCTGTTTCACATGAAAACGCTTTTCTCATTTGTTGGGCAGGAGGGTGGCATTAATTATCGTAACCAAAATATGCAAACAGTAATACATTGACATAAAAGATTGTGCTTGGTTACTAAGGCGTAGAAGAGCAGATTAAAGAGCTTCAATTAAGGGGAAGACAATCAAATTAGCAGACTGATTGTCCATTTGTCCATCATGATTCCTGTCAGGTGGAATTCACCTGTATACAACAAAACTTTTACACAACTTCATTTATTTTTGTATCTTTTACTATTTAATAAAGTAAGAGCACCCTATAGAAGATGTCATGGTCTCTTGGTGAGTCATGTCATTTTCTAAGTTTACAATTACCATTATCCCTTTCCCAATTACGCTGTACAATCAGAAATCTCGCAATAAAAAAATCCTTCAATCCATATGAAATGTTCACCCCAACATTCTCCTTCAAACTTTTCCAACACTGAAAAATTCCAAAATACGCCAATCAAATCTCAACCCTAGCCATAAGAAATCCTTCGATTCCTCGACCACCTCTCTGTTACTTCTTCTTCAAATTTGTCCAACTGAAAAATTCCATCCGAGACCCCAACTGATTCTACTGCTAAAAGTGAGTTTATTTATCATCATATAATTGTTACTGTTTTCTTTTTTCAGAATCCTACAAGGCAGAGTTCCTGGAACCAGAAGCCAGCCAAAGGTACCAATAGAATAGATATACGAACAATAACTCTCCTATATGGTTGAAAAGTCCAATCATAAATCATCTAACATCCATCAATCACGTAGAATTTCAACAACTAAAAGTAAATCGAATCAAACAAGAAACTAAAAAAATAGAAATTCAGCTACAGTCATGACTTCATAATCATCAAAAAAATCAAAGTGAGAAAGCGAGACCTGGCCTTTGACTTTGAGATTGATGTGTCCCGCCGGATCGGTGGGCTTCTTCTCATCTTCTACGCTCGACATTTTTTTCTGCAGTCTTCGATTTTATTCTTCTTCTTCGACGAAACAGGGTTTTAGCTTTCACTCTCCTGTGTTGGGAATTACAGTTTTCTTTAAAATTAAAATAAATTAAATAAATTAAAAGATCGGGAATCGACTAAAGATAGTGTGGCTGTGAATTTGACGGTTCGGATGCTCTCGAAAATCCACGGTCAAGATTCCGATTTCTTAGGTCCGAAACGACGTCGTCGCATTGGAATTTTCCTATATGCGATTATGCGAACGTCGATAAATATGCCGCGTCATTTGTAAGCGAAGTACCAAAATTGAGTAGGGATCCTTGAAAACATGAGAATGTAGAAATTATTTACATTTTCGCCCCTTAATTTTGACTTGTCATGTTAATAAAAATTCCTTTTATCAAAATAAGAGTATAAACTAATGTTTACAACCTTAAAAAAATTATGAATTTCTCTCTCACAAATGAATTTACAAACAACTCGAAATAAATATATGGAGAATATAACAATTATTTAACTAATGATATGAGTACTCAAAATGTGTCATGAGTAGGGATGTATATTAACTAAATCATTTAAAAAGCTCGGCTCGATAAAAATTTCATTTGAGTTCATTTGTTAATCATATCAAGTCAAACTCAAACTCGATTTTGAGCTCGAAAATTTAATCAAACCAAGATCAAGCCTACGGATATTCGGTTCGTGAGCTTGCAAACATGTTAAATAATAAGCTCGCAAACATGTTCAATAATAGGCTCGCGAACTCGAGCTCGGCTTGTTTAGGTGGCTCATAAGTTTGAGCTCGACTCGTTTAGATGGCTCGTAAGCTCGAACTTGGCTCGTTTATTGAGTTGACAAATAAACATATTAATAATAATATCAATGTAATGAATTGAACACAAAACATAGTTGAAAAAAGATGAATTTACACCACATAGTCACGATTACTTTTTTTATCTTACTTGCATATCATTATACTAAAAAAGTTCTTTAAAACATAATAAATTAACATAAATACACCAAGTTATTTTTTTTTCTCAAAAATTTTACATCACTAATTCATATACATGTTAAGTAAATTTACAAAATATTATCCTAAAATATTATATTAAATTGAATATAATGAATTTATATTGATTAAAAATTAAAATTTATTTGGAACACTGCGAGTGGAATATTGAAGGAGTGAAGTTGTTGCAACGTTATTTATATGGAAATATCTGTGTATGACGAATATTTGTTATCTGGATGATAGATATACTATTTTTGAATGTTCAATAATATCACGAGTTTATGTTTTTTTAGTTGTTATTTTTGTCGTTTTGGTTATTTATGAATGAATATATATTTTTATGTCTGATTTAAATTAGTTAATAGACATAATTAATTTTTAACAAGATCGAATCAAGTTCAAACTCGAGCTCAATTCTATGCTTTACAAGCTCGAAAACGAGCCGAGCTCCAGTCAAACTTGTTAAACATGATAGACGACCTATTAACGAATCAAGCTCGAACCCGATTTGATTAACATGATACACGAGCTTTTAACGAGCCGAGCTCGAGCTTTTCTCGAGTTTAGTAATTTCAATACAAACCGAGTTTCAGCCTCAAACAATCTAAAACGAATCAATCTCAAATTTGATACAGTTTAGTTTGGTTTGGAACGTTTGCATCTCTAGTCACGAGTAAACAATAAATGTTACTTTCACGTAGATGTGTGTTAATCTGGATTGTATATTAAAACTCTCCGGTTGAGCGTCAGAAAAAGAAAGCTAGTTACAATGTTGTTAAATCTGGAACGAACATTCAATAAATGACAATAAAACTAATTATGTCATTATGGTCGAAATTGTGTGCAATTTTATAATTTAAACAAGTTTTGTGGAAATCTCGAAAGCTAGACATGAAAGGCTAACCTTTCAGTGAGCCTTTTTGTTTGGTTTATTCGAACTAGTTCCTAGCCGCTGCTGCTCCACATTCTCAGCCACGTGGGTCACACAGCTTATTGTTGATTTCGTATTGGGCCTGTTTTTGAATAGAAATTAAACAAGCCCACCATCCATTTCTAGCCCATTCGGTCATCTAGGAATTTATTTCTGGGCTAAACAAAGGTTAGTCCCCAATGAAGCCCGCCATCCATTTATAACCCATTGGACCGTCTAACAAATATTTTTGGGTTAAACATGATATTGTGTTTGGATCGATAGATTTCAAATAAATCTGTGTTGTTTATCAAAGTAAGACCATAAATTCAAATTTATATATTACATTTTTATATAATATTCATGTTAATTATGATGTATTTCAATTTCACCCAATAACAATTTCATTTTAAATACATTATACTTTATATCACTGGTGTGTAAATAAATAATGTGTAATTGTTTTTATAAATGCATTTTCTATGTAATATTTTCTTGATTTTTTCATACCTAATGAGATTAGGTTTGATTACGTTTGAGAATGATTATAATTGTGTTAAGTTTGCTTTATTTGCCCAAATTAAATACTTTTGTAAATCGTTTTCACAAAACATTAAAAGTAGGTACATTATTGAGATACTCAGGCACTATATTACTTGATTAAGTCTATTGTGAGATGATCTTACAAATCTTTATCTGTGAGACGGGTCAACCTACTGATATTCACAATAAAAAAATAATATTTTTAGCATAAAAATTAATATTTTTTCATGAATGACCCAAATAAAAGATTCGTCTCACAAAATACGATCCGTGAGACCGTCTCACACAAATTTTTGGCTACCTAAATTGGATATTAGTTTATCTTTAAACAATTTAAAATAAATTTATCCAAATATTTTAAAAATAATATCATTAAACTTATAAACCTATACTTGTATATTTACATACATAAAAATGGACGATTTTACTTTGCTGAAAGGGTGACGTCACACGCTTCCGTCGTCCTTAGTTTCTCTTCTTTTGTTTTGTTTTTTTTGGGTTAATTAATCAACCGCCTCTTCTATCCGGGAATTAACTAGACACCGTCGTTATGCATCCCCAACTGTCATTTTCTATCTCCAATCTAGGGATATAATCGAGTCGAGTCGAGTCGAATTTTTGAATGTTTGAGCTTGGTTCGTTTACAATCGAGCCGAGCTCAAGCTTTATTTAACGAACATATGCATAACTCACGAGCTTATTCAAACATTTATCGAGCCTAAACAAACTTAATAAATATGAATTATACATTTAAATTTTCATTAAATTAATTAAAAAATAAATTATATATTTTAAAAAAATAATATTCTTATTAAAATTTTAAAATTTATTATAATAAATAAATTTAATAGATTTTTTATATATTTCATAAATAATATACAAAATCAATAAATCAAATATCAAAACTATTATTTTTTCATCAACTTACCAACGAACATGTTTATGAGCTAACGAGCCGAATACCAAGCTCAAACGCACTTCTATCGACTCTAGCTTCGAATTACTCATAAACCATTTGTCAACAATCCCACTTCTTATCTGGGTTAATTTATCCCCACACATATATTAATGGCTCGCTCGATTTTGGCTTTCATGCTAATCTTTTTATCCACCGTTTCTTGCAATCGTGTTCAATCTGAAGAAGGGTATGTAGAAGCAGAGATATCGAGAAAGGGGCTTGATTTTCTCGAGAATTTGCTGATAGAAAAGGCAGAGTATTCATTAACTCCATTGGAGCTTCCCAAGATTGAGAAGTTTGTGAAAATCCCAGTTTTAGGTAACGTTGAGACGGTTCTTTCCAACATCACAATTGAAAGAATACACGTGACTAACTCTACTGTGCACAAACCGGAGATACTGGGATTGTTATGGATGTTTCAGGTGCATTTGCAAATTTGACTATGAATTTGAAGTATTCGTACACTACTTGGCCACTTCCCATTTCGGTCTCCGATCAAGAAACTGCTACTGTTCGTGTATGATGCTTACATGAATTGTTTGTTCGATTTATTTTATAAGTTGAGATCAAAGCGTGGATGATTTGAGTTGTGGAATCTACTGATTAGTTTACTTTTGGCAAGAACAAGAATATTATGTCAGCATAATGCATAGAAGGATTAGGTGTGGCGAGGGGTGGCAGATGAAGATATGTTCAATTTCTATGACCCTCTTTAGGTACAGTGCACCAACTAGTCCTAAAATTGAATTTGCCGGTCGTCCATGACTGGATGTGTTGTGTTTGTGTCCCTGCTCTGTTTCGAGATTGTCAGCAGCTGTTCCGCGTATCTACCGCACTGAAATGAAGAAAATTAGAAGTGGATTTTTAATGTAATTTGATATGCGCAAAAGGATCATAGTTCTTGACAATAGTGGTTTTTGAATCCAGACCACCTAGTTGGAGTGAGGATGTCATTTAAAAACTGCAGTAGGCTTATTAGGAATCCCGGGCACAGGGAAACCTCAACAAAGGAAAATATGCAAAACAAAGACTGAAAAGAGTGTCAGGCTTATTTTTTTGCAAATAAAAAAGATGGTGCAGTTGTTTTTCCATTTTGATTAAATAGCAAAATTATTAAATTCACTAGCTTTGATCCAATTTCTCACACAAGTGGATGACTCTTAAGTCATGAGCATGTTGAGAAATTTATAATATCTAAGCAACAATGTAAACAAGTTTTTGTTGCGTGTTATGCACTGTTCACACTCAAGCATGTGGTGTTGTCTACGCAGGCTGATGCCAGAATTCAACCATCAGTAATTTTTAAATTTTTAAAGGGGAATCGATCATTGTTTTAATTTGAATAAATGTGTTGGTGCTTTAGATGCTGATATGGTTGCAACTATGTTAAAACGATCCTTTCGAAGGCATCACTTCTCTAAGTTGGGTTCTGCATTGTCCTCTTAGTCTTATAAAATAAAATTGCTCTGAGCTCATTTCTTTCCACAAATTTCTCCTTTTTAAGCCATTGGGTTTAGTGACAAAATCTGTGAACCCTAGACATGAAATCATACACTCATCATCAAGTTGACTTTGTATTGAGGCATGATGAATTTTGCTTCTTCAAAGGTTGAAGGACTAGAAGTTGGTCTCTCTCTCTCAGTTTGAAGACTATACAGGGATATCCTAAGCTTTCTCTTCTGGATTGTGGATGCTACGTCAATGATGTTTCTATACATTTGGATGGAGGATCGTCATGGTTTTATCAAGGGTGTGTTTTCTCATGCGGTTCTTTTGACTTTTGAGGTTTATAGATCTTCTTTGATTTTTCCCCACCAGATGTTGACTACATGTATAATATGAATATCAAAATTTTACTTGTTTCATTTTCTTATCCTAAGTATGTTAGAAGCGGTATCTTTATGTACTTTAGGAATTTGATTTATGGGCTTAAGCATCAGCTTCCAACAATCTATTTATGTCTTCTACTTCTTTTGTCTTGTTGTTTAGGGGTTCTTCATACTTCAAACCTTTGTTATTATTACTCCTCGTAGCTTTTAATGCTTTAAAAATTATTTCACTTACTGTTTCCAGGTTAGTAGATGCTTTTGAGGATAAAATCAGTTCTGCAGTTGAAGATGCTGTTTCTAACAAAATAAAAGATGCGGCGGCCAAGCTTGAAACTTCATTACTGTCTCTTTCTAAAGAAATATCAGTTACTGATATAGCTATTCTGAGTTTCACATATATCGATGAGCCGGTATTTAGTGAATCATTTGTTGAACTGAAAATGACCGGGTTGGTCTCTTCCAAGAATGGTGTCGAGCTTTTGAACCACTACCATAGACCATCACAGGATTCAGTTTCATGCATGCAAGAAGATAAGATGGCCAAAATTTCTTTGCATGAAGATGTTATCTAGTCAGCATCGTCAGCTTACTTCGAGGTAAGTTTTTTTCTTTAGTTTTTCTTTTCTCGGTAGCCTACTTGAAGTGATTTGTTGGGCTTCATTACGTAATTTGGTTGTTGCTTTCTTTTTTTTCTTTTTCATTTTTATCGGTATTGGTTGTTGCTTTCTTGAAAATAACATAACATATTTATTGACTTATCTACGACTAAAAGTCGTGGTTTTTCAAAATAGGTAGGCAAGATGCATTGGATGGTTGATAAATTACCAGATCAATCCCTCTTAAACACAGCTGAGTGGAGGTTTATTATACCTCGGTTGTATAAGAAGGTACCCAAATCACGACATGAATTTGAACATTTCCATTTCGTCTCCATCTACCGTAAAAGTTGGGAGACCAGAATATCAAGGCAATGATACCCTTAAATTTGGTGATTGATGTTTTGGATATGGAGGAATTGATAACGGTATTGTGCATTTCCATGGTAAGCCAAGAGAACAGGTCAAATGAATCTGATTACCTCAGGTTGAACTTTGTGCATTTTTCTGGGATCTTATTTTGTATAGATATTGTCTCATGCTGAATATTATGGTTTTTTCCTCTACAGATGATTGATGTTTCTGCGGTTACTGAAATTTCAAGAAATTCTGTGACTGGAAATATTAAGTTAAATAATTTCTGTCTCTTGAGTGGAGCAATATTGGAGATCTGCACATGCATTTAATCCAGGTATTGGCTTGGAGATACCAAATTCTTCAGATTGGTTTGGTTACTATTTAGCAGTCACAACTTTAACTATGAGAATATAAGAACTGCGACAATTAGGAGTCAATGACAACCCGGTGGATACCTGAAGGAAGTGGGAAATAACTAGTGCTATTGGAGGTGGTTGCTGGTTAGACAAAGCCGTGTTGGCATTCTGTTTTTCTTCTTTTATGACCTGTTTTCCTCCTTTTATGGCTGGTCGTTATTGAGATATGTTTCACGAGATTATTGTTTGTAAATAATGTTCTTCTGCTAAGCCCTGAACTGTCTATCTTCGCAGACGTTTATGTCCAGCGTGCTCAAAACCGTAGTCTTGCCTTACATAAATATGAAACTGCGTGAAGGATATGCGCTGCCAGAGTTCCATGGTCACGGGCTTCAAGACACCCAAATCCTCTTCACGGACTCGTGGATGGTGATACGCAGCGACACAGGGACTGCGAAACTATTCAATCTTATTTAGTTGCTGCTCACTCACGACTCCGTGCAAGAACACGGGGACTGAAGAGATTAGCTCAGGACATGCTTCCTCCATGCAACGCTGCGTGTGTTGTATTTCTATATTTGTATAAATTTAATGATCCCTTCATGTTTTTTATTTATTCACTAAATGGTTTCAAAATTGTAAAATGCACTGTTGGCAGCAAGAACAATTATTGTTTTTGATGTTTTTGCATAAAAGATTGGCGAAAAAATTACGGGTTCTTGCAGTCGCAGTATTTTCTTTACATCAACGGATTCAATGCAATATTTAACACCTCGGATAAATACCACCTCAGATACATACTTTAGGTAATGCAGTAGGATTTTTAGAAATTTAAATTTAAATATATAATGATTATTTAGTTTATTACGGGTGTTGTATATTTAAAATATTATAAAGTAAATATTTAGTATTTACTGTTACCAATTTCAGTGTAACTTTATTACATTAAATCTTTGCATCACATGAGCTATAAGTTATCGCAAGACGAAAACAAACCAAAATTTGAGTAAAAAAACATTATTGATGTTTCAATTTTGATTTATTCAGTCAACTTTATATATTTGGTTTTAATCGTGCTGCTTAATTCGATGAATTTAATTTTTAAAACATTGTCAAAGTAAAAAGGAAAGACGGAGGGCAAAAACGTAAAACAAAGGCGAGGGTGGGGATTATAAGAAAAAAGAACATAATAATATTAAATATAAAATTTTCTGCCCCCTCGCTCGCCTCTTCCCCTGCTCAAGTTCTTTTTTTTCACCCAACCCCCAATCACACACAGCGCAGCACGCACACACTCGGTCACGATTTAATCAAAGCTTTGTTTCGGAATTACCCGCCAAAAGGTATATTTTCAAGTTTTTCCGCTAAATTCCGTTCTTCCCAATGCCTAGGGTTTGTATGCTCTCTGCCCTTTATGGTTTCGAATCTCTCTCTTCTCTGCAGGTCTGTACGCTGATTCCTGCGTTTTGTCTATGTGGGTGTTTTCTTTGGGTGTTTGTTAGGGTTGGATGGAACCTTTGGGGGATATTCAATTGTCCGACGAGAGATCGGAGGCTGTCGGTGAGAAGAGGCTGGCGGTGGAGGATGGGGATGTGTTGGCGGAGGCCTCTCCGCCTAAGAAAGTTAAGGAAGGGACCGAAGGGAGAGTGGTTGTGGTTGGGGGGGATTTGAAGAAGGTGGCGGAGATGGTCTTGGTGTTGGCTGCAATGGGAAAGATGAGGGGAGGGAAGGGCCCAACTGAGGCTGAGAAGGAGTTGATGGCCGAGGCACGCCACACTCTGGTGAAGGTTTGTCAAGGTTTTGCTCCCAAGGATGTGTTCCCCAGGGATGCTTTTGGGGCTTTGATAGAGGATTTGGGGCTTAATAAGTTGAAAGACCAGAGGCTAGGGTTTCGACCTCCCAAAATATCTATTGCTGAGAAGTTGTTGATCTCAAAAAGAAAGGTTTGCTATTTAATTCATCTTAATACGCCAACCTTGCTTGATTCGATTGACAAGAAGTTCGAGTTGAGTATGTATGTATGTATGTGGATATGAAGCTCTCTTTCAATTTTTTTACTTGTATCAATTCTTTGTTGATCTTCGTTTGATGGCACCTGCTAACTTTGTTGCAGAAGTTTTTAAATTTCTGTTATAGAATGCTATATAACTTACCTTAAGAAGTCAACACTATTACTCGTCAAATTAACGAAACCAATTCAATAGCCTTGAATTACCTTGTTGATGCAAGCAAAAAGAGCTATTCATCACAGTTGGCTGCTTGGTGGAATCTCACCTTATCATAGTAATTAAAAGCTCCAGTTCCATTAAAGCGCACAAGTGTATTGGGACTTTAGGCGTAAAGAGAAGCTTACGAGCGTAAAGAGAAGCTTACGCTTTATGGAAATAAAATGCTATTCATAATAAAAATAAAATCAATATTTTTTTTAAATATGAAATATGAGATTTCAAATATTGAAATCATCGTCATCTTCCAAATATCAAAATATTAGAACGAGAAGGCTAACGGCAGAGTGACATGGTGACAAAGGCTACGTGATGTTAGGGTTTCCTCTGCACTTTTTTTTTTCTGTCGGAATTTCTTTTGAAAAAAGACGGTTTCTCTGCGAAGCGCGAAGATCACAGAAGCTCACACTTCGTGGAAGCCATGCGCATGCTGCGCTTTTGTCAACTATGCACCTTAATAAATAAATTTTCTACTAAATTAAAATATGTTGGTAGCTAATTTTTCGGTATCTTTTCTTTAGATGGAAAAAGCAGCGGATTTTTCCCTACCATCTACGCCGCATTCATTACAGAATCTGCAGGGGAACTCTGGTCAGTCAGTTGAAATTCGTTCTGCATTGCATCCTGCTCGAACATCTCAGTTAGATAAATCAAGTCACATGACAATGTTGTCTGGAATCCAGTCTACCACACCTTCGACTTATGGTACTGCGACAACTTCTACTTCTTTGCCGTATCAACTTCCTACCAGTGAGATAAGACCAGTGGGTTCCAGTGCATTGCCCTCTAGCCATTTGGGTTCAACAACATTGCCAAGAGTTGACAGATCCCATCCTAGATCAAATGGTTCTTCACATGCTTCACAAGTTCCAGGTATCACAGATGCTTTTTATTATTAAATGTAGCATATAATCTCTTCCCTTTAATCGTTCCATGAGCATCTTGGGCAGCCAAATTTAACTCTAGTTTCACTTCCTCAATGTCCTTTCTCTAGTACCATAAAATTTGCCTCAAGGAATTTTAGACGTCTTAGGGATAAAAATGGCATATATTTTTTGCATTGGAATTCAAGTGATATTGTCTTCTTGAATGCTATATTGTTATATGGCATTTCCTTTTACGAGGTTCTTAAAGCTTGCCACTGCCATCTTATTTTTCTTCAAGCCATAGATCCATGATCAACTCTCATGTTTCTTTCATCATGCAGCAAATTTGTCCTCTAATGCAACCACGAGGACTCCAGCTTGGTTGGTACAAACTCAGTCTGTTTCATCTGCCAAAACTGGAGATAATAAGGGACCAGTTAATACCTCCCTGAAAGTGGAGGGAGCTGCGGATGTTAAATCTGGAGCTGTTCCTCAAACAAGGGTTATGACAGTTGCTCAGACGACAACTGGATTTCCTTCATGTGGCACTAGTAATGTCCATGCTCCTCATATGGGACATACTCATGCTGAAATCAGTAAGATTGTTCAAAGATTACTACAACTACGGGGTTCTGAACGGCCGACTTGGATTCCACCTTCTAGGGATTATATGAATAAAGCATTAACTTGTCAGGTGTGCATGTCTACCGTGACAGAAATAGACAGTGTACTTATTTGTGATGGTTGTGAAAAAGGGTATCACTTAAAATGCCTTCAGACAACCAATCAAAAGGGGGTTCCGAGAGGGGAGTGGCATTGTGGAAAGTGCTTGTCATTGAGCAATGGGAAAGCTCTGCCTCCGAAATATGGTCGTGTCATGAGAAATGCCACTCCTCCCAAGCTTCCTTCCAATTCACCAGCTGGTCCATCCAATTTGAGCCAAACAATTGGTGCTTCAGGAGCTGTTAAGGCCGCTCCGAATGTAGCTGTTAATGGAAACATTTCAATGCAAAATGTTTTTACTGAAGTTGAGGTGAATAGTTACGACCATCAGATTTCTGGAACAAAGAGAGAAGATTCAAGAGGAACTCAAAAGAACGATGTTAGCTCGACTGTGGGTAAAATATCTTCTGGGAATGACCTTAATAATGTTATGAAAACTTCTACCTCTGGTTCTGTTTTGTCTGCAAATTCAGTGGCTGAAAAAACTTGTGGGGAGAAAGTTGTCGAAATAAATCCAAATCCTCCTTCAAAATGCGAAATGGTTCTACATTCCTCTGATAATTTCCAGGTGATAGTGAATGCTCAAGATGGTAACAAGGACAAGCCAAATGCTGAAGCAAAGTCTTTAAAGAAATCTCTACAAAATAACCTTACAGTGATGGGTTTGAACCAACTAAATGAGCAAGAAGTTTTAGTTAATAACTCAGCAAATATTTATGGTGATACATGGGTGATAAACCAGGACATGTCTCATTTACATGCTGTCAATTGGGTTGGTGACCCACTTCAAATTTTGGATGAGAAAATCTATTACTCATCATGCTGCATCAATGGACATGTTTATAAAGCTATGGACCATGTCCTAATTCGGTTTGACAATGAAAAACTTGTACCTTCAAGACTTCAGGTTAGCAATCTGTTATGCAAGGATTATTGGGACTGGTTTTATTGTTGTTCTAATCATTATTTGTGAGGAATATGATCATATTGTTTCATCATTTCGAACAATATCAATCATATGTCCACAGTCTGAGTTCCAATATATTTCCTACTTTTGCATTAAGAATGCTTGTCCTTTAGACCTGAATGTTTAATATTTGTTCTAGAACTTGTTTCAGTTACTTATGTTGCTCTGAGGTGAAAAGAGGACAGGATAAGTATCATATATGGTTTTTGCTTAACGAATATTGATTCTTTTCTGCAGGCAATGTGGGAGGATAACAATAATACAACAAAGTGGGCAACTGTAAATCGGTGCTACTTTCCTGGTGATTTACCTGCGGCTGTTGGTCGTCCATGTGGTCTGGAAAGCTGTGAGGTGAATTGCAATGTTGCGTTTTGATGAATTTACATTGCAATGTTGCGTTTTGATGAATTTACATAAGTGTCATGTTGAGTGCTCACAAGGTTCGAACATAGTTGAATGTGTTTTTAGGTCCTGTATGTATTTTTACTCATCAAAAAGTCAAAATTCGTGTTAAAAGAGTATGCATTGCCTGTGCATATCTTAGTACTCATAAATGTTTAGATGCTGGGACATATTATTGAAGAAACTAAACCTTCATGAAATTATAATCATTGTGTAGTTTTGTTCGAAAGAGCATTTAAGGGATTGCATCAAGGTCGTCGATAATCTTTCAGAATTTGCAGGTTTACGAGTCTTCTTGTGGTAGAGCATTGATGGCTGGATTGATAGAAAGTCCATGTTTAGTCCTTCCTCCAAGAAAATTTTCCGAAGAGAGTGAAAGGAGAACTGTTTCAGGAATGCAACATCGTTTCCCTCCACTCTATTTGTGCAAGTGTGTCCTTTGCTTTCCCTGTACTCTGAAGCTTTATTTATTAAAATAATTTTTTTTTTCTGGATGCTCTACTCCTCCCAATCATGCTGTTCTCCAAAATAATTGTATAACCCTTTCTTGGAATTATAGGTAACTAGTGATTTTTGCTTGAAGGAAGCTGTTATAAATTAGTTGTGATTCATTTGTTCTTTAAATTAATTATGGACTTCTAGTGCAGACTATAGACCTATACAACTGCACATCCTTCACAATTTTTTAAATTTGCCCCTCAGCATTTACATTATGGAGCTAATAATTTGTAGACATTTGTGCCAGCATCCTGTTCATTCAGATTGGTATCCATAGAATAATCTTTTGAATTTATGATACACAGAGAATGGAAATCGGCTGAAAACTTCCATTTTTTCAAAGGGAATGGTGAAGGACCATGACGAACCCAACCACTCTTTATTGTCATTGGCTACTTTGATTATTAGATCCCCTGAGTAGTTTAAGTTGTGGCAGAGATCTCATGTTACGGAGTCTGCAATCTATTTTGTCCCACTTCAAGATTTCTTCCTTCATACATGGTTTATGAATCTATCTGGCATTGATATAGCTCTCTAATTTGACAGATGGATTTATGACGAAGCAAAAGGGCTATTCCGGGATATTTCTTGTTAAATATGGCAAGCCATATTATTAGTGGATAAATTATACACATCACGGCCTGTTCATGCTCATTTAATAAGGTACTTGGTAGATATAATCTATTGACTCCATAGATATTTGCTATTCTAGTAGAGTATTTTCATTTCATAAGGTACTTGGTAGATATAATCTATTGACCTGTTTTATCCATTTTCACTAAAAAAATCCTCCACTGGTGATCGCGAATATTGGATCGAACTGTACGTTTCAATGTTCAACACCTATAAATTAACTTTTAACGTCACTTGATCTATATTGTATTCAACAGGTAGCTTGTTGATGCAGTGGCCCCATCACATTGGAGCAAAGGATAGCTTAAAGTTCAGTTTTGTGTACGATATGGTTAGCAGCTCTAATTGTAGTCTGTATCATCTCAGTTTTCAGCACACCCTGTTTTTGGTGCTCAACACCTAAATTACATGATTGTCGGATGTACAAGGGACAAGTGAACCCTTTATACTTAGTTTTCCCATCAAATTAATTGTATTGATCCTTTTATACAAAGTTGACTCGATTTGAATTTCACATTGTAAAGTTAAAAAAAGAGATGTCCACTTGCATAGTAGTCTTCTTCGGGTTGTTGCGTCTTGTAGAGTGGCTTGTGTCACGTAAAGCCACTTTTGGACTTGGGCTTACAGAAGAGATATTGATCATGCTATTGAGGGGCCGTGATGCCTCAAAATGATTGTTTTCGTGGAGTTAAGGTAATTAATACGTGGAGCATTTGAAGTTTTATAGAATCAACTAATAATCAACTCCATTAGACAAATGACTTCTATATACTCTATGTAGCTTCTCTTTTAGGGTAATATATTTTCGATTTCTTCTCAAAATTGAGGTTCGACTAAAAAGTTGTTGGGGATGGTTTCTTCATTCTCCATCAATTCATATTTCAACTTTGAAGTATTTTTCACATTTGAAATGCGTTACCTAAAATATGATTGACTATATAATTTTAATTAATTTATTGTGAGCATGGAAAATATTATCATCCAGAAGCAAAATTCTTGCCGCAAATTTTAGTGTATTTCGATCGATAAAGAAAAACCTTAATATATATTGATACTCACGGAAAATTTAGGGTCTAATTTCAGCAAGTGTCACTAATACAGATGCAGGTTTCAAAATTGTCCCGAGCCTAAAATCACGAGTAAGACCGTTAGAAGAGGGCCAAGAGGCTATCTGGCGTAGCCCGTCCGACGCTCAAGTCAGAGACTGAGGATACAAGTGATGAGTAGCTAAGGATGCTGCTGAAAAACAATATAGTGAATGAATTATCATAAGCTCAAACCTGATATTTATAGGAAAATATCTTGGCCCTTGATGGGCCTGTCTTCCATCTGGGCTAGGGATGTGCCGGGAGTAGTGGGCCCATCCATAGGGTATCGTGATATATATATATATATATATATATATATATATATATATATATATATATATACTAGGAATGATCACGTGCGATGCACGTGGATAATTAATAATGAAAAATATAATAACGAGATTTAGATAATTAATAATTTTTAAAATTGTTTGAATAACATCTTGTTTATTAGTATTTATTAATTTAAATATATCAAAACACAATAAATAAAAATACGCCATGACGATAAATCAATATATTCACTTATTTATATAACATTTTTCAACTTACATGATTATAACATAATGACAGCTCTCTCAAATTAACAAATATATTTTTCATCCAAATATCATTGCAATGAAAAACAATAAAATTAAGAGAATAGTAAATTTTACTAAAACCAAAATCACAATGTATTTAAATGGAGTGAATACAGTGATTGTCAAATAAAATTCTCTTAATTAACTAAATTATCATAATTATGTTAAAATAAAACCCCTAAACTTGTTATTAAGTTAAATATCAATTGTGTTTTTGACAACTTTTAACTCCTTGCAAATTTTGTTTAACTTTTTCCTTTTATAAAATAGATATTACACATCAACTCAAATATTTTAAATGGTATAATAACTCAATTATCATGATTCCATCGATGTATCCAACAAGGACAATTATTGCACTCCAACAATATCAATAATCACACTAATTGCAATCTATGAGAATCGATCTCATGACTTTGACTCTTATATATACCAATTGTAAGATCATGTATTTGCTACTTTACCAAAAGTTATAATCGGGGTAACGATGCAACATTAACTAAAATCTTTTAAAATAGTAAAACAACTCAAACATCACATTTGGATTGTTATACATTACATAAACAATTATTGCACCTAACAAATAGGATATAGTTGTTATTTTACATTTTAGAAATCATTTTCTAAATCAAATTTATTCTCACTAATCAAATAATTTCATCGAACACAAAGTAGTTTTAATTACTAATAATAATTTAAACACATAGGGTGACAATTCTATGTCATCACCTATGCTTCATTAAGTTGCAATCATAGTAACAATGCACAATGAATTGGTAAACATAACTTAGTTAATTTAATAAGTGGGTAATATTAAATAACAATTTTGTTATTTTGAAATGTGAAAAATAGTTTATATATGTAAATTCATCATATATAATGATAAATTAATTAATATGTAGAAAAGAGAAAAAATTGTTTTTTATGTATGTAATTTCATCATATACAATTTGAAATTAATTAATAGGTTGAAAAGAACAAACAATATAACAAATCTATATATTATATACGATGATTTCATAATAGAATAATGCTAATATAACCATACTTTATATTATGTTTAGAACACAATTGAAAATTGATAACAAAATATATAATAATAGAAACTTTAATTTTAAAAATATTATTATCTAAAATATTATCATAATACATTATGAATCATAAATGAAATCACTAAATTATTGAGTAACTATTTATTTAATTATTACTTAAATCAATTTATAAAATAAAAGAAAAGATATGAATATTAAATATTCATTAGCAACCATGAAGAAATACACTAATTTTAGTAACAAATTTTAGTTAGCAACAAAGAAAAATTATGGGTAAATTGATAAATTCAATATGAATTAATATCCAAAGGCATTTAAGATAGACAATAAATTATAAAAGAACCCATAAAAAAATTATTGATTTAATTTGCTACATTAAATGAATAAGGGTAGATTGGAAAATTCACAATTAGAAGTCATATATTTATATGTATGTTATATATATATATATATATATATATATATATATATCTCGTGAAAGGAGCTCACATACACACACATATATATTATATTAATATATATATATATATATATATATATACACACACACACACGTATAATAATGAATGCACAATTTCCACGCACCTCTCTGCTTTCAACTCAACTTCAAGTAATATAAGCCATTCATTCATATTATCCATAGTAGAGTGAGTGGCTGTTCCTATTATTTACTACGCTTTTCTTGTTCAGTCGCTCCAATGAAAGTTTGCCCCACTTTTCAAAAACAACGAATCGGGTTCTCTAATTACTGTGTCGAGTAAGAATAGGGAAAAGAACAGTGTATGATCGATTTTACTTGTATTGTAAGTTGTAGCTTACTTATAAAATACATCGTGTCATGTATCTCATCATTTTAGTCGATGTAGCATGGGTTGAATCGTTATACGATATATAACGACTTTAATACCATGCCAAGATGGCCTTAATCGTCTTGGGATCTGATCAACTCAATCAAAGCCAAGTTAATACTGGTTTTTTTTTTCTTTATTATAAAAAAATACTGATTTGATATCGTGGAATGATCCGACCCTTCTTTAGCTGTGGGATGCGCACCGGAAATTGGCAAAACATGGGGTCTAGGAGACCTAGCTAGATGTAAATGATAGTAGTTAGTGAATTAGCTCAATAAGTCGTTGAGGTTGAACTTTATTGTGCCTCATTTAGTTGACATGTCTGTGTTTTGCCTGTTACACACACTAGCAAGCTTAAAATATATCAATATTTGGAGGAAATGTGTTCCTTACATAACCTACATGTATATTGTTAAATATTTGATACTAACTCTTATTTACTTAGTCATCATCCTATCGTCGTAAAGTTGATATATATATATATATATATATATATATATATATATATATATATATGTATTTTGAAATTAACAAAAGATATGTAAACTAGGTTTTTTTTTGAAAGATAACTCTCGTTGACCCCGTTCCCTTCTAAACCAAAAGAAAAAGGAAAACGAAGACAAACTTTGAGCACAATGATAGCTTGCTTAGAAATAATTGTTGTGTTTTGACCACCAAAGTTTGCTTTTGAATTTGTGATTTTTTTTAAAATATATGTTTTACAAAGATGTATCACTGGTCCTTATCCATCCATCTTTCACCCCGACAGTGTACAAATATCACAGGGACAATAATATTAATTTGGTCAAGTTTGTGAGTTCTTTTCTCCGAATTGTCTGCTGAATTCTAAATATGTCCGTTTGAAAATTAAGAATTAAATTATAGTTTCTGTTGGTTTCGCATGAGTCAGTTGAAGACCAAACCTTGATTTCTGGGTTTGATTACTCTTTAGAAGAACATATTATTAATTAATATCCTATTTATCTTTCTTTAATGGTACCAAAGGATACTCATATCCCACTAATTGTGCGATTATGCAAAAAAAGATTAAAGCAGTTGATTACACTTAAAACTAATTTAACCAAAAATCATAGTTAGGATCTATGCGTTATTCCACCTTAAACCTTTTGAAAATTGTAATAATCGGAGTTTATTTTTTAGTTCACAAGATGAGATCAACAAATGCACTTGTAAATTTCTTATCTTTGTATCATCACATTTTAAATAATTTGGGAAAATAGCGAATCTGGTCTTTTAAGTTTGCAATATATATATATATATATATATATATATATATATATATACATATAAGCTATTGGTTGATTTTTAGCCTTTCTACTACTATTAATATAGTATTATTATATATAAATAAGACCAAGATTCAGACGGTTGGATTAAAGTTGTCTATCATAAAAGTAATCTCTTAATCATGCCATAAACACGAAAAAATTGGTTTACCGTTGGTAGTTAATTTGTTTGGTAAGGCCCGAATCCACGTAAAGTTCGGGCCCACATATTTGCTTTCCTTTGTCCTTAAAAGTCCCCCACAATGATTCCGTAAAACAGAAACCCGTCATATTTATTTGTATGTTTTCTCTGATACATACATATTTTGATAGTTACCGTAATCTGACAATTATGAAATATAATATTGCGTCATATATTTAGTTAAAACACAGATTTTTGATTAACTATTACTTTTTGAACAATAAACAATCCACGATACATAATTATGAGTCGATTTGACGAATTTCGAAAGATGACATCTCGAAATTTAAACAGATCAAAACATGTGATCACACATTATATTATGTATCTGAATCTAGTTAGATAATTGACTAAAACATATGATCAGTTCATTTGTCTTTCCACAGATCAAGGAAGTGCACAATATAATTATTTATATGTTAAGTTGGATTACTGTAAACAATGTTCACATAATTGTTAAAAAATAATAATAATAATTTTTTTCTAATTCAATTTCAAACGACGTAGAGATTCAAACAAGAAAATCCGGCGTCAATCTTGGGCCTGCTTTCTTGAATTGCATGTGAAGCCCATGTCCACTCCTTTTCACTTTTTTTATTATGCCATCCATTTTATTATTTTATCAACTACGGATTAATAAATTAAATTAGACGATGCATACTCATTGTACTTATCTGAGCACCGATGAAGTGACACTCACCTGTTGAATGTGAATTTAATAAATAAATTTTCTATGTTTCATCACATATAATATACGAATGACACATTATCGATAATCACATAAATATACACGGTAAGTGTACAATATATTTTAACTATATATATATGTGTGTGTAAATAGATAAGATAAGATTGATCTTTTGATTATTTAGTAGGTAATAATTGTGCAAATTACATAAATTATATTGTAAAGAATATAATATACAAGGTAAGTGCCCATGATGACCTCCTTTTTCTATATATAAAACACTCTATGCAGAGCCATTTTTATTACTCACTAGATTTCACAGTCAAATCGTCAGTACATATATATAGATATACACACACACAAACATATTATATATATTTGTACGTAAGTAATTACATAATCGAGTATGACTTCCAAGAGAGATAACGTCGTCGTTTCTAATATGAAGCTTGAGAAAATGTTGAGCATGAAAGGAGGCAAAGGCGAAGCTAGCTATGTTAATAATTCTCAGGCCCAGGTTAATTTGGTTTAATTCTGTGATATATATATATATATATGTATGTATGTATATATGTATGTATGTATGTATTACGTGTATATTGTGATATGAAGGTTTTCTAAATTTTGTGGAATAATATAATTGTGTTGTGTCACAGGGGCAACATGCTCGATCCATGCTCCACCTTCTGAGAGAGACCCTGGACGGCGTGCGGCTGAGCTCGCCGGATTACCCCTTTGTGGTGGCGGACCTGGGGTGTTCTTGTGGAAGCAACACGATATACATGATGGACGCCATCGTCAAACATATGAGTAAACGGTATGAGGAGGTAGGTGATGGGCTGCCGGAATTCTCGGCGTTTTTCTCCGATCTCCCTTCCAATGACTTCAACACGCTCTTCCAACTCCTCCCTCCCTACGGTGGGGTCAGCATGGAGGAGTGCCTCGCCTCCGACAGCTGCCGCTCCTACTTTGCTGCCGGAGTGCCGGGTTCGTTTTACCGGCGGCTCTTCCCCTCGAAATTTGTTGATGTTATTTATTCAGCTTTCTCTCTGCACTGGCTATCTCAGGTATGTCATAATATTGTGGAAACATATACTTAACAATTGAGGGTAACATTTTTAGATTAAAGTTCTAAAAAATGTTTGTTTTTTTCTCTCTATTAGAAAAGTAATTTTTAAGTATTTCCTTTTCATAATTCTTTTAAAATACATGATATTTAGGAAATAATTCTATTTAAATCCATACTCATCATATGTTTCTGAATCCATTAATTAATTTCATCTTTTCTATTTGTCTAAAGATGCACCATTAAGTTCCTAACCTTTTGATAAATGTCAAAAGTTGGTTGGACAATGGCCAATGTTTATAAAATAACTTTTTGAACTTTTTAATTTATAAAATTACAAATTTATAAGTTTATTTTTGTGGGGTTTACTTAAATATTGATTATAATGATATGAACTAATTAGTTATTCTAAATTTAAATTGCATGCATGATGCATGGCTTTTCTAAGTTTCAAAAATCATGGTTAATTATTACATAATATTTTTTACGTCCTTTACAAGTTATAGTACTGCCGGAATATTAAGCAAAAGTCGTCGCAATTACCCAAGTTAATAGTTAAATTATATTTGCATGAAACATAAGGAATATATAATAAATATATATATACTTTGATTAAAAATTCAAACTGGCAATTTAATTTACATAAAATACGGATATCAGAAATGTTCCAATGTGATGCATACTGCAGGTACCTGATGTGGTTTTGGACAAGAGATCAACGGCGTATAACAAAGGTAGGATATTCATCCACGGTGCAAATGAGAGCACCGCGCTTGCATTCAAGAAACAATTCCAGGCTGATTTAGCAGCCTTCTTGAGCTCAAGATCCAAAGAGATGAAGAGGGGAGGAGCTATGTTCTTGGTTTGTTTGGGTCGGACTTGTCCCGATCCTACGGACCAGGGCGGCGCCGGCCTTCTCTTCGGCTCCCATTTTCAAGATGCTTGGGACGATCTTGTTCAAGAGGTATTTGATATTAATTAATTTAGGGTTATCTCCATTTCATTTGTATTTTAATTATTTTGATCACGATGTTTAAAATTAATCTTGAAGAAATTACTCTGTGAAATCATAACAAATATCATGAATCATGTCCCCCATTGTCACTGTGCTGTAATTGTCACTTCTCCAACATGCAGATATCATCATCACATTGCTTCATACCTTATCATTTCAAATAATGTTACACTACTATATACATGATATAACGTCACACGTCTCAAATTTCACCAAAAATTCGAATTTCACATGTTACAAGAAAGTATATTTTTTAAAAAATATACGCATATTCAAAGTAAATGATACACGTCTTTTTGGGTAATTACAGGGTCTAATTAGTAGTGAAAAACGTGACAACTTCAATATCCCGGTGTACGCGCCAAGTCTAGAGGATTTCAAGGAGGTGGTGGAAGCAGATGGCTCTTTCAACATTAACAAGCTCGAAGTATTTAAAGGTGGAAGCCCTCTGGTGGTGAACCACCCTAACGATGCGGCGGAGATTGGCCGAGCTCTAGCCAACAGCTGCCGTAGCGTCAGCGGCGTCCTTGTTGATGCCCACATTGGAGATCTGCTAAGCGATGAGCTCTTCTCTCGAGTTGCGAGCCGAGCCACGAGCCACGCAAATGAGCTGCTTGACCAGCTTCAGTTCTTTCATATAGTGGCATCTCTTATTAAAGATTAGTATATTATGTGGGAATTTGTTTTTTGTTTAGCTAGTTTGTAACCCTTTATCGACCCTTTTCGTTCTCTTTTAATTTGCGTTTTACTAATGACTTGTTAAAACAAAAACTATAGTCTCGAGCCGTTACTATTTGTGCTTGGAATTTTCATTGTTAAATAAATTAGACAGAGAAAACTAAAGTTCATCTTCTAGTTATTTATACTATGTATTATACATATCACAATGAATTTCAAATGACTCTAATATTCTTGAAATTTGAAATCCATTATAATTAATATAATAAGTGGGGATATGAATTTGAATTTTTTTGTGTGCTAGTTATCTAACCATAAAAATACATTAATTGATTTCAAATCCTTCCACCAAATCATTTAATAAAGGCAAAAACTTGTGTGAGATGGTCTCACGAGTCGTATTTTGTGAGACAGATCTCTTATTTGGGTCATCCATGAAAAAATATTACTTTTTATGCCAAGAATATTATTTTTTATTGTGAATATCAGTAGGGTTGACCCGTCTCACAGATAAAGATTCGTGAGACCGTCTCACAAGAGACCTACTCTTTAATGAAACATCAAATTTTAATTGGAGGCATTTCAATTTGAGACCTTCCGGCCATATTAATTCTAATTAGCAAGGGGAAGTCATTTTTCAAAATATATTTTGTAGAGGGTTATTGTTTAAAAGAACAAGAAAAAGAAAAACCCTTTTTCAGTATTTTACTATATCATGAATCTTGTAATGTTTTTTTATTTTTTAAAAAATGAAGGGTACATTAATGTATTAATAATTTTTAAGGAATTTTAAGTCTTTTAGAGTTTGACGTGCAATTAGTCATAAATTGTACAGAGAAAAAGAAGAAGTGAGCTTCTTTCATGTCTACCAAGGAATTAATAATAGGTGGGCATAGGGATGTAAACGAACTAAACTGTTTGTGGGCTATTCGAAGCTCGATTCGATAAAAGCTCGTTTAATGAGGCTCGTTAAGATAAACAAACCAAACTCAAGTTTTACAGTATTCGGCTCGTTAGCTCGTGAACATGTTCGTTGGTAAATTATGAGTAATCTTTTAGATGAAAAAATAATAGTTTTGATATTTGATTTATTGATTTTGCATATTATTTATGAAATATATAGAAAAATCTATTAAATTTATTTATTATAATAAATTTACAAATTTTAATAAAATTAATATATTTTTCATTAAATATATAATTTACTTTTTAATTAATTTAATGAAAATTTAAATGTATAATTCATTTTTATTAAGCTTGTTTATGCTCGATAAATATTTGAATAAGTTCGTGAGTCATGCATATATTCGTTAAATAAAGCTCGAGCTCGGCTCGATTATAAACGAACCAAGCTCAAATATTCAAGAGTTCGACTCGGTTCGATTACATCCCTAAGTGGGCAGGCTTGAAAAAGTAAAGACCACTGTTACTTGTTCATACAACATAATCATACAACTATACCTACATTTACTTTTTTTTCTCCTCATTTTCTTTCGCGAATGCAAAATTTATATGAAAAATCAAAACATTTAGGTAATATTTGGTACGTCCTATAAAATGATGTAATGACATTAACGTGTAATATGAGTATTAAAAAATTATATATATATATATATATTTATTGATAAAATGATCATTCATAATATATTCAACTCTCACTCAACTTCACTTCACTATCTACATATCAAACATTATATATACCCATGTCAAACAATACTTCAATGTATCAGAATTTAATAAGTCATTTATATATTATTATTTTATTGTATAAAAAATTAGATATTTAATTTGAAAAGTCAACTACATATGTAGCTTTTACATTAACCCACCTTTAAATAATTGTGGACTGTGCTGTCAATTCAAAAATCAACAAAAAATCAGACAATAATTAAAAGATGTTTTTGAAAATGATCATTACTTGATAGTGTTGTTTTTTGTCGACAAAATTATCATCTCGAAGCTTCACTTTCCCACATTATTTTGTTCCCCGACTTTCTTATGTTATCAATTATATATCATACAGACAAGCATATATATATATATATATATACACACACACACACACACACACACACACACATACATATATACACATACATATATATATACATATATGTATTGATACCCCATGGATGGGCCCATTACCCTTGGCCCATCCCTAGCTCAAAAGGAAGACAAGCCCATCAAGGGCCCATGTATTCTCCTATAAATACCAGGTTTGAGTGTTCAGTTATTGGATTCACTATATTGTTTTCAGCAGCGCCCTTAGCTGCTCCCCCCATATATCCTCAGTCTCTGACTTGAGCGTCGGAGGGGCTACGCCAGGATACTCTCCTGGCCCCCTCATAACGGTCTTATTTGTGATTTCAGGCCCAGGGTAATTTTGGAGCCCGTGTCTGGATTAGTGACGCTTGCGTGGATCGGACCCTAAATTTCCCGTGAGTATCATGTATATATATGTATATATATATGTGTGTGTATATATGTATATATATATGTGTGTGTATATATGTATGTTTATGGACGAATTCTCAGTCAACAACTTGTTGATACTGTAACTCCAGATAAATTCTTCCACAAACTTGTGAATGGCCTAGTCAAGTATCAGATGGTCATTTGTTATTTTCTTTACATTGCAGGTCCGTATAATTTGGAGCTTTTCATTAAGATCAGTTGCATTCACTAGCTTCGTGTTCCACTGTGGAGCATTCGTTTTTAAGAATCAGAATCAATTATGTTGTTATGTCTCCTTACTCAAATTCTATTATCTATGAGAATTGGACATTCACCCAAATCAGTTACAGGAATGATGTGGTTCATTCTTACTCTGAAAAAGAAGATGTACAAGTATCAGTTTGGTCAGTATGCATGGACACACATGATTCTTATAGTGGTCTTTACTCAGTCTTCATTCACTGTCGAAAATATTTTTGAAGGAATATTCTGGTAAGTAAATATCAAGTTGGTTTTTGTGCTACAATTTACAGGGGTTTTCTGTTGAACTTCAACCATTAGAGGTTACCCGATCCTTTTGACAACAGAATCGCATGCCATATTATCTCCTTACTTCAAATTTTTTTTGCTGTTCTTATGAACTCACACAGGTTTATTCTTCCGGTATCCCTCATAGCAATCAATGATGTAGCTGCATATTTCTTTGGCTTCTTCTTTGGTAGAACACCATTAATCAAACTATCCCCGAAGAAGACATGGGAGGGATTTATCGGAGCATCTATGACTACCATAATTTCTGCATTTCTTGTAAACACTTTAATCCAATTTAACTTGTCAGATCGAACTTTCTGGTTACATCTTGTATAAATTTCTGATAGCATGCCTACTGTTAAATATGTGTAAAAAGTGTGTATGTTTAGAAATTTAACGTGTTCCTCACAGCTTGCAAATATTTTGGGACGGTTTCCGTGGATGACACGTCCAAGAAAGGTAACTTTTGTTACCGGAAAGATTATAACAAACCAAAACATAATATGAAATTCTGTTTCTCGATAATAACTGCGGGATCTATCGACTGGTTGGCTTGATTGTGATCCCGGGCAGCTTTCAAGTCAGAATATTATTCGTTTCCTCTTTGGTAACCTCAATGGGTGAGATAACAGAACTTTTGAAGCCACATTGTAACGGTCAAAATCTTTAACTTATTTAGCAATACAAAAATGATACATGAAATGCGGTGAAAACAAAATTTGGCACGCATGGAATGGAATACCGGTCATGCCAGTGCAGTGGCATGCTTCGTGCTTAGGCTTGTTTGCATCAATTATAGCACCCTTTGGAGGATTTTTTGCTAGTGGTTTGAAGAGAGCGTTCAAGATCAAGGTGGGTATTATTTCAATATCTGAACTAGCTAGGGATTGCATCAGTAACGATCACTCTCCCTGACAACAAAATACCGATTTTCCAGGATTTTGGAGACAGTATTCCAGGGCATGGTGGTTTTACTGATCGAATGGATTGCCAGGTATGCTGATCGAGCATCCCGAGTCCTTGTTATGGTATTCGTGTGGCTGTTTCCGCCAAAAAATTTATACCTATTTGTTTGTCCTGAACTAAATGCTAACAAGCATTCTGCATGTTACGCAGATGGTGATGGCTATATTTGCTTACATTTATTTTCAATCCTTCATTGTCACTCAGGTTAATTCAGTAGACATGATATTGGATCAGGTCCGTAAATATCATTCGAAATAATTAACGGGATTCAATAAATTCATTGTCACTAATTATTTCTACAGCACAAAAACATATTATTTCAAATCACTCCATTTGCAGATAACAAGAAACCTCAGCTTCGAGGAGCAGGAAAGACTGTATTATATGCTTGGTCAACTATTCAAAGAATAGCTAGCTATCTGGGAAGTCTTGAAGTTATGGAGGCTATGTCTCCTTTGACCTGATCTCCCGCGCTCAATTCTTTTTGTATTAAAAAATGCGAATTTCTTTTATAGAAGAATATGATAAAATCTTACATAAAGATGGATGGTTAAATCTTACATAAAATTTTACAAGTATTGCTGTTAGTTTATCGTTTGTCGTGTGTGGCGTTTAACTCTTCATGGGATTTCAGTAGATAACCATGGTCAAGTTCACAAATTTGGGAATAATTTCTCTGGACAGATTTAGCAAACACAGATCCAACAGCTAATAAGTGTGCTGCATGGCAAAATGTTGTTACTTGGTTATGTACTGGATTTCGGCTCGTTCTCTCAGCCATTCTAGCACTTTGGCTCCCTCAAGAACCTCTTGTACCTAAGCAAGATAAACATAAGATCACGCTAAAGAAAACGTTGATTCCATCTTGTAAAGATTCAATTTTTATCACCTGTGCTTTTACACGCTCCTCATCATATTCTTGGTTATGCTGTTTGAATTCAGCAGTCGAATTCTCAATTTCCTTCACCAGATCGTCGGTTAATATCTGCATCAAATTCAAAATTATATAGCTTAAGCATTGACTACACTAGTATTTAAAGAACTAATGTTTTGCTTCAGAAAAACTTAAGTTGATGCTTGACCATAAAAAAGTAGGAAAATGCAATTGGGAGGAACAGAGGACCTTCCTTGGATTGCACATGAGCAAATTGGGTTTTCGAAATAATGTTAAGATTTAAACAAGCTATAAAAATCTACCTGCAGATTTTCACGCTTGAATATGTCGCCAACTGCTAGATTCTGCTTTATAATACTTGTTATATTTTCTCTATTGTTTTCAAGGAAATTCTTCACTGCCTTTGGACTTGATAAAGATGGCAACTGTTGTTCATCAAGTTTTCTATTTGCCTAACCAAGAAACCGATCATGAGTATCGATTCTCCGAAGAGAGAAAAATTACACTCGGGAAAGGCAAAACTTCACCTGAATTTGTAAGAGTTGAGCTCCATATAGTTGTCTTCCTTGTTCTTCAAACAATGATGGAGGAATTTCTACTTCAACCATCTAAAAATTTAATAGGGACACATCAATATTAAGTTGAAATAAAAAAAAGAAGGTTTCTTGCAAGCCAGGGTGCAAGAAAGAAGAGGGTTTTGATGCCGATCCAACATGCACAAGGAAATAAATACATCAAAACGACACCGAACATAGAAATTATTCAGACGTTAGTAGGCAATACTTTGTGTAACTGGTCCAGAATAGCATTATCAGTTGCTTGTTCCTTAGCTGTTTGCTCCAATTCAAGAAAATTTTGCAACAAAATTCTCTTCGCCTGCAGAAAAATCTCCAGTAAGACTGTTGAGATGGAGATTAACGAATCAAGTAAAATCCATTTTTATCATACTAATATCAGGCACAACAACTTGCCTCCTCAATGGTTGTGCATCCGTTCAGAATCTTGTCAGCAAGAGAGTCGCTAAGTTCAGGTAAATCTCTGTAAAACAGTTCCTTGCATTCTACCTTAAACAGAATGTGGCATCAAGGTCATACTAATTTATCAAGAACAGTTTATTTACCACAACAAACACTAAAGTCTCAACTAGATATAGAATTACAGATGTCTAAAACTACAAATCGGGGGTATGTATAGCAGAAGCAAGAGTAAATATACATATTAACTTAGCAATGCAGAAACAATTATTGAAAGTAACTCAAATCAAAAATTAGATGCCAAGATGCTCCCAAATTCAATACAAAGAAACATAATCTCTAAATTGGTATATAGAAGTGGACTATGTGCGAAGATACTCAGGCTCAGAGCAGTCATTGCCAAAGTAAAAATAATCACAACAATTAGCTTTTCTTTTATGAAAAGCTACAAAATACATTACAAAATAGATAAAAATAAAAATGACTCATAATGCTTTCATACACATGTCAGCGCATTATACAAAATCTTGCTTCAGAGCACAATAAAAAATCTTAAAATGGTCTCTATTAGAATAAAAAGGAACAAACCGTGAATTGAGCACAAACTCCGCGAAGATCTTCCTGCTTCCAAGAATCAGGAAATACAAATGGAAATGACTTTGTTTCACCGCGTTTCATCCCAGTAATTGCGATCAAAAAATTTGGAAAAACTCTATCTCCATCTTCTGTATCAAACTGAAATCCTGAAAGACAAGCAAACATTCTCAAACACACATCTGGCATACCAATAAACTCAAAACTTACATATATAGAACTTTGTTTCTACTTTTCCATTTATGCATGATCTACAAGGTTAAAATTAAATTACATGACACAAATCATAATTTTTAGGAGACACTTCAGGTTGATGTTATCAATATAAAGCTCCAAGCCTATAAACAAATCTGTTTTCTTTCCTGTTCATATCCTTCCACTGCTTCTGTTACACACAAACTGTAATAATCTTAAGGTATAAAAGAAACAGTACCCCACAGCTAATAATTGATGTACACATGATTTGAGTAAGAACACGGAACGAACAAACGAAGTCACACAAGTATTTGAAGCAAACCTTTACTCTCTGCAGATGGTATAGTTTTACGAGTTGACTCATCTTGCTCAATTGTAGTGGCTGATATATCAAGAATTGCAACATCACCTAGCTGCAAAGGTTTTAAGCTCGCTTCATTTTTTCTACTAGCTTGCAAATTTATTGGAAATTGCTAGAAAAAATTTAGCCATTGGCTCATTGCATTGAAGTTCCTTGTGATTCATATATAAACATTCTCAAAAGAAAAGCGAAACCAAAAAATAAAAACCTCAATCATGATAATACAAACTTTCAAAGACAAGCCATGTCGAAAGTTCAGTTGCCTGAATATCAGCAAAAGAATTTTGGAAAATGATAAAATAAGAATCATAGTATATACCGTATAGACACTAGTAAAGAGCCATTCATAGAATTACCTCTTCTCTTCAGTGACAACAGGGAAATTAGATAAAAAGAAAAACATAAGGTCAGAAGCTTTTCTAAAAGAACTAAGACCTCGTAATTCAAGTCTTGAATTTCCACATAGGTACATCAAGAACCCTGACTTCCTAATATCAGGAAATTATGAAGTGTCATTTACCTCCAGTCCTCTGCCAGTCACAATTCTTAGTGCACCGAGGGCCTTGAGACGACGACTGAATTCTTGCTCAGCGGCAGTTGCAGCATCTATTTCCATGTCAATGTCAACAACAATTTTTAGATTCTTGTATCCATCTTCAGGAATCCATTTGAGTTCAGGTGCCACTTCGACAATAACATCATATCTATGCTCCATGTTTTGAAGAATGAAAATTAGCATTAGCACATGAATCGATTCCATATAGGCACATGCATCATAAACATGAAATGAAATCCAGAAGCATCCTGATCCCAAAGAAAAAAAAAACCCAGAAGCACACTATAACCAATCCACAAGTGAAAGTCAAAGGGTTGTTTTTATTTGTCTGATGGACCTTGCGTGCAATTTTCCCACATGGTTCCCTTCAAAAAATGGTTAATATACTTTCTGTAGCCAAATACTTAATGAAACTTCCTTATCAACAAGTATAATTCGCGGTAAACATACAGCAGCAGTCTGTTCAAAAAATTATAATAATAATAAATGATGGACAGACCTCAGAAATTTCAGAGAAGAATACGTGTTCTCCATTTCTGGAAATTTAGTTGAAATGCGAATTGAATCTTCAAGAGCTCTCCCACTCACCTATGAAGTAACATGAATCAATTGCAACTTAAGCAATTAAAATATCAGCTTCAGCAAGGATATCTTTACCATGTTATCAAAATTCAAGATGAATGTTTCCTCAAAAAACAATCAAGATGAATGAAGATGCCTCAATTTAGCACAAAGATAACACTGGTCTTTTGCTGTCAGAAATAAATCTGCATTTAATCTATTTATTTCTTTTCTGTACCAAAAAAACATGGCTGCTCTATCTGCAGTCTTAACAAAACTACGCAATACAGCGTATACGAGACCGGCATAAAAATTCACGAGATATCCCAGTTCCACATAAATAAATCCCCAAAA
The DNA here is from genome assembly GCF_025594145.1 of Primulina tabacum. Lineage (NCBI taxonomy): Eukaryota > Viridiplantae > Streptophyta > Magnoliopsida > Lamiales > Gesneriaceae > Primulina > Primulina tabacum. The sequence goes on from NC_134564.1 coordinate 35,814,312, forward strand.
AAATCGATCAACAGTTGAGGAGACATGGAATAAACACCAGATTATAGAAAAAAGGCGCACCGAAGACATTGCATGTGGAAGTGTTCTCTCTAAGATAGATTCAACTACAGCCTTCTTAACAATTCCCTTTCCAACATAACCAATAAGGATATCCTCTGGAACATTCTTCCCGGGGCGAAACCCTGGGACCTGTAAAGTGATGATGCAGAGGTTAGAACAAAGACACACCCCATTACACATTTCAGATGGAATCACTAATTGACATTTAAGTGGAAACTAAAGAATGAAAACCAGACATTAATAGTAATTAAACAATGACAACTAATAAGTACCTTGGACCGTTTCATTAACTCTTTGAGAACTCTTTTATAACAGTCATCGCATACTGCAGCAGGAACCTCCACACTCAACCTTACCTGCATAAAAAAATCCATATTAGTCTTACGAACTAAAATCTGACTACTCAGAGCAAAGTAGAGCACCTGCGAACCCTCGTGAACTCAGAAAAACAGATATAGAAAAATGCAAAACTCGATTTCAAAGAAAAATGTGAACTTGGAGTTAAAATGCCTAGAAAAATGTCTATTTAATTACCGGAAAACAATAAGAAATCTGCAATAACATAAAAAAGATTGAAAAATGCAACACTTGACAATTTCAAAGCACAATGTGATCTTGGTGTCAAAATGCCAAGAAAAAATGTCTAATCAATTGCCGGGCAACAATAATAAATCGGAAAGGACCATCAATTGAAAAGGGATACGAACTTAACCACTCAAAAATCAATAATAAAAAAGAAATAACACTGACTCTAGAATTCGGTTCCGGTGTCTCAATAACTTGAATGTCAGCGGGAAGCTTATCACCAACGGAACTATCGACAGTAGCTGGGGCTGCTGATGCTACGAAGCGGGTAATTACTTTTTCACAGGGCAAGTACTTGGGATGAACGAATCGGCGGGGCGATGTTGTGAATGAGGACCGCTGAATTCCCTTGAAGGGCTTAAGATATTGAGCAATGGGAAGTGAACGAGTACAAGAAAAAAAGACGGCTGCAGCGGGTTTCCATTGAAAGAATTTCTGGGCTGTTACAGTGGTAGAGCTGCAGAACTCCATTGTTGGAGTGGCCAATTTTCTTGGAGCTGCACAAAGAGAGATTCCAAATGGTTTTTACAAACGGGGGAAGATAAGATATTTTTTATGAGCTTAAAGACGTTGACGTAACGAATTGCTTTTTCGTGCTCTGTTCTCAAAAGATGACAAGGACATATATTAAATTCAAGAACTTCATTATTTTAATTTGTTAATCGAAGATTAGCGAGTATAAGTAGATGGGTATGAGGTTAAAGACAAATTAACCGTACGAAACGGTGGAACCTCAAAAGCAACAACCTTAAAGTAAGGCGTCATGAAAGTAGTTACCTTTTCTGCCACCACACCATCTGCTTCTGCTTTAAACATGTTCCTACTTCTTCCACAAGTTCTTAGATAAAGGACCCACCTCATTATTTTGATTGGAACTCCAAATCCGAGAGAAGAAATGGAAGGAGTGGGTTCGAGACAGAGCCGGGCGTCGTCGAGGTACGGTTCCAGCCCTGCAGCGCCGGTGTTCAGCGGTCCTGTGAGAAAGTGGAAGAAGCAGTGGGTCAGCTCTCGTCCCACTAACACCAGTGGGAACAACCGTAACGACGGGCCTCCGCTGCTCCTCTGCCGCTGGACCCCACTGTCCACCGGAGCTGATGAACCCCGGAAACGCCGCTTCCGATACACTCCGGTATGTGGGTTTTTTTCCACGCGCACTTTCTTTTATTCATTTTGGAGTTTGGTTGGAGTTGGGTAAAGGTCTTTATCCTTGGCGCTGCAGGTCGTTCCCATCGAGAAGGGAGACACAGAAAGCGTTGAAAGGTTGAGGAATGAAGACAAATTAAGCGAAAGGAATCAAACGAAAGGCTTCAGGAATGGTAGTGAAGCTAGCAACGGAGATATCTCTACTGAGGAAACTCAGGTTTTTCGCTTTTCAACTCTTTTTTTTTGCATTTGTTTTGTTTTGTGTTTCCTGTGTGTGTGTTCGCTCACTTTTCTGCTCTAGTTTTTGCATTTGTTTTGTCGTGTTTCCTTTGTGCTTGTGTATTTTCTTCTACATTGATGAAGTTCAGGTACGTGAGTAGTCAACATTCTTTACTTCAATGCCCCCAAAAATTCTCTCAGACAAGATCGAAGTCAAGTTGCAGAGCATTATTTCTAAGCTATGGATTCCTGCTTCTGTTAAAAAAAAAAAGAAAAAATAACTTGTAATCTTTCCACTTGATACTCTGGAAATCAATTAATTTGCAGGAACTTAGTGAAGATCAGTGTGACTCAAATAAAATTGCGGTCGAAGGCTTGTTCTCCAAAGAGAAAAAGAAGCGTGATCGTTAGCCAAGGGTTGTAATTATAAATCCTCGCCAAAATTCTATCAGGCGCATATTATTTTTCTTGAATGCCTGTTTGGCTATTTGCTTAGATGCTGTACCGCTCCCTAAATATTCACCAAATTTTACATAGCTTCTGCTGTGTTTCAATAAGCGTTTCGAATAATGCACAAGGCGCATCCAGTCTCGACAGTTTGAAAGGGTTCAAGTCCACAGTAGTGCACGTTCATCAGACCGCTTATCTTGGATATCTCGTCACTACATCGGGATAAATCAAATAGACATCTCGATTCTGCCTCTGCGTGTTCAAAATTTCGAATAACATGAAGCGTGTAATTCACAAGTAATAACCACCAAATCTCAGTACGTCCTGGTCGCGAGCACAATTTGTGTGCTGGTATGTCTCACGGCTGGGATCGGATCCTATTTCAGCTTCCTCATTGTTAATCGCCACAGTAACAACAACTTCCGCTGGCCTTATAACTCTGTCATGCAGGATGTATCCTGCCTGTGGTGGGAACAAAACGAAACTATCAATGAACCATGCAGAGACATGTCTAAAGTTTCGAAACAAAAATTTGAAAGAAATCCAGGCTCCAGCCCCGTTATCCCGAAAACAAATATGTGAAATACAAGGCAATGCATCTGGTAATAAACACCTTTAGAAGGATCGCCATAACGTTAAGCCTCACCTTAGGAAGCTAAAGCTCTTCCCCACAATACCTCTAACAATACGAATAAACACTCCAACCACCACAGTCAAATACCTCAAATAAATTTAATCAATCAAGCTAGCTCCATTATTATGAATTACCTCACTTCAAAATCCATAGTAATTAGTAACAGAGAAATGAACGGCAACTAGAAAGCGCATAATTAAAACCAATGGCTAGATAAAAGATGGAACGGCCACTCAATCCTAAATTTTTACAGCAAGCTAGAGAAATAAGCATATCATAATTGACTGATATTAACAGAAAATTATGCTTCAGGTAAAAAAATTCCTCAAATGGTTTCACTCCGACAACTTGACGATATGAAAATGTTTAAGGTTAGGTTGAAAACTACAAACACCGTAACAGAACAATAAAAACTTGCAAAGATACCAACTTTTCAGCACAACCAGCAAAAGGCCTAAACCCTAGCAAAACCCAAAATTCCCTTTATCAAGAACAAATGAAAAAGGGAAATCAAAAGAGTACCTGACCATTGGGGTAAATTAACTGATTAGAGAAAGTGGAGACGTATTTCCGGTCACCGCGGCAGACGTGGAGCGGCGAGTTGCGGCACCGGGACAACGCGATCCTCGAAAATGGATGGCTATCCTGGTCACCGACATAGCCGATTAGCTGTGGAATAAAGAGGAGATTGCTGGCTGGCAGCACAACAGAAAAAGGATGCATTGTTAAATGAGTTAGTTATCCCCAAAAATATAGCAAAAGCGCTAGAAGATCTCCATTAAAGTTACGGGTAGCGAGCTATTGGCCACTCATGAAAATTTGGTTCGTTTCTTAAATTTATCCAATTGTGCTCGAGTTTAAAGATAATCAGCTTGTCGCGAGCTTGGCTCATTCATGTCGAGGTCGGTCTCAACCAGTTTGTTGGACTTGAGTGTATAATAATTTGTTTTGTCTCGTACAAAAATCTGAGTACAAGAGAAGTTATTCATTCTATAAAACGATAAGTCAATCCTCTTAAATTATTATATCTCAGTTGATTTTTTGGCTAATTATGTTCGACGAACTTGAAAATGAATTTGGTTAACGAGCTCGATAAATTATCTTATTTAATGAGTTGTTTGTCTGTTCGAGCTGTTTAGCTCGAACCAAACTTGTTAAACATGATAAATGAGTTATTAACGAACCGATCTCAAGTTATTTGCAGTTGAATAATTTTTAAATGAGCCGAGCTCGAGCTTCACAATAAAAGCTCGAATCAAATTTTAGTCGAGATTGAACACACACACACACAAACAGGGCCGGCCCTTTCCAATGGCAAACTGGGCCCATGCCCAGGGCCCCATTTTGATGGGGGCCCCAAATTTTTTTAATATATATATATATAATAGTATTGGGACCCAAATAATTACTTTAATTATATTATATATATAATAAGACCTAAATATGATAAAAAAAAAATTATAACAGCAGCATGTTCAATACTCAAATCGTAAGACTCAATTTTCGATTTCGGCGGATGAAGCTATACGATCTGACCAATCTCTAACCTCCATTCCAATTGTCTTCTATCATCTCAATTTTGTTTCAGCACTCATCGTTGCTCCTCGTCATCCCTTAGTAAATTTTTTATCGTCGAAGATTAGATGTATGAATTTTCAAAACCTAATTTTGAAATTTGGGACTTTTGTTGAATTTGATTTTGAATTGCTAAATTAACTGGTGTTAAATTAAATTAGCACATGCATTTTGAATTTTAATAGTTCATTGTGAATTTTTTTGGATAATTTTATAATTATGAATGTGAAGGATAATTCTTTATAGTTCAATTATTTTTTTGCGGTTGTTCTTGGTGTAGTATCACTTGAAGAAATAGGATGCCTAGAAAATACCCATCTGGAAGTTCAAAAAGGAAAAAAAAGCAAACAGAAAAGAAGATGACCCAATCAATGAAAGGCTCTATGGATAAGTTTGTTTTGAAAGAATCGAGTATAGTTCAAGAAAATTTGATTGTTGATGTCGATAATCTGAGCGCACAAGAAAATCATTCTGACGAACAAATAGAAGAGATGTATGTTGCAAACACTATGGGTATTGAGGAAAATGAAAACATAGATCATTCTCTGAATATATTTGATCCAAGAGTTTGGAATAGCCTTGATACAAAAATGAGGGATTTACTCGTTGAAAAAGGCCCCATTAGAGAGGTTAATTTTGAATACCCACATGATGAACTTGGTAGACATTTTTCCTCAGAGCATTATAATAGAGTGCTTCCAAACAAAACAAGTCATGAAAGAAAATGGCTAGTTTATTCAAAGGAGTTAGATAAAGTATTTTGTTTCTGCTGTAGGCTTTTCAAAACACTTCCATCACGAAGTCAATTAGCAGAAGACGGATCTAGAGATTGGAAGCATCTAAGTGAGAAGCTTAGAGAACACAAAAAATGTCGTGAACATCTTGCTAATTTGAGATCGATGGTGGAGTTACAAGTGAGGTTGAGGAAAAATGAAACAATTGACAAAGAATTGCAGGAACAGATTAAAAATGAAACACACCGTTGGAGAGGGGTTTTGACAAGAATTATAGCAGTGGTAAAATTTTTGGCTAAAAATATTTTGTCATTTCGTGGAAAAAATGAAAATATGGAGGATAGTTCAAAGGGTAATTTCCTGGACTTGATTGAGATGATTGCCGAGTTTGATCCTATAATGCAAGAACATCTTCGGCTCATTAAAGGAAAAGAAATTCATCATCATTACCTCAGTCATAAAATTCAAAATGAGTTGATAACGAATATGTCATTAAAAGTGAAAAATGTTGTCATTGAAAAGGTTAAGAAAGCAAAGTATTATTCAGTGATACTTGATTTTACTCCTGATGCAAGCCACAAGGAACAAATGACTTTAATATTACGGTGTGTTGATGTGTCATGCGTTCCTGTAAAAATTGAGGAATACTTTATAGAATTTCTGAATGTTGAAAACACGAGTGGATTGAGCATTTTCAATGAATTGTGTGCTGCATTGAACTCTCTTGGACTTGATATTGATAATATAAGAGGACAAGGTTATGATAATGGCTCCAACATGAAAGGAAAACATCAAGGTGTTCAGAAAAGATTGCTTGATATAAATCCAAGAGCCTTTTATATGCCGTGTGGTAGTCATTGTCTTAATTTGGTTATTTGTGATATGGCAAACTCTTGTGTTAAAGCAAAATCTTTTTTTGGAGCATGTCAATGCATGTATACCGTGTTCTCAAATTCTACAAAACGTTGGAGTATTCTACTTGACTGTTTGGATAATTTGACACTCAAGTCATTGTGCACCACGAGATGGGAAAGTCATATCGAAAGTGTCAAGGCCATTAAGTCACAAGTTGGGCAAATCAGAGAAGCTTTACTTAAGGTAGCGGATTTAACTGAGGATGCAAGATTATCCAGGGATGCTAGATTGTTAGCAACACATGAACTTAGTAGCTTTGAATTTTTGTTAAGTTTGGTGATTTGATATGATATTCTCTACAACATAAACTCGGTTAGTAAATCCTTACAATCTGAAACGATGCATATTGATGTTGCGGTGAAACAATTGAAAGGGCTTGTTTCTTTTTTTGAGAATTACAGGGAAGAAGGATTTGCATCTGCCATAAATTCTGCTAAAGAAATTGCTTCCAATATTAGAGTCGACATTGTATTTCCTGAGCGACGACAAGCTTCTAGAAAGAGACAGTTTGATGAGGTTGCTAATACTGAAAGAGAACCACAAACAGCTGAGGAATGCTTTAGGACTGATTATTTTCTTGTTGTGGTCGATATTGCTCTTTTGGAGTTGAGAAGTAGATTTGAGCAATTGAATAATTTTGAAGAGATGTTTGGGTTTCTGTTGGATGGAAAACAGTTAATGGCATTGGATGAAGATCATTTGAGAAAATGTTGTGTGAATCTTGAATCTGCTTTGAAAAAGGATGATGCGTCTGATATTGATGCTCATGATCTGCTTTTAGAATTACAAATGTTGCAAGAGATGCTACCTCTTGAAGCTTACGACACAAATAAATCTTGGACAGCCATTAAAATTTTGGAGTTTGCATTGAAAATGGATGTTTTTCCTACAGTTGTGGTTGCGTATCAAATTTTATTGACTATTCCTGTAACTGTAGCATCAGCTGAGAGAAGCTTTTCCAAGTTAAAATTATTGAAATCTTATTTGAGAACCACAATGAGTCAAGAGAGATTGAATAGTTTGGCGATCCTCTGCATCGAAAAAGACATACTGGAGGATATCTCATATGACGACATAATTGATGACTTTGCTTCAAAAAACGCAAGAAGTGTGCGTTTTAAATAATATTGATTGTTGAATAAATTATTTTGAGAAATTATGTAAACATTTTTCTATGTGTAGTTTTCTTATTTACACATTTTGGTTTACTTTGATTTTGCTATTTAATTTTTTTAATATACATTTGAATTTCGAATCAATACAAGAGGACCAATACAAGAGGACCATATTATAAGTTTCGCCCATGACCTCTTTTTTCTTAGGACCGCCCCTGCACACAAATATTTATATATATATATATATATATATATATATATATATATATATATATATATATATATATATATATATATATATATATTAAATTGGTCGAGCTCAAGCTCGAACTGTACTATTCTGCTCTTGTTGTATCTCTTTTAAAGGCATGTAGACGCAGGGGTATATTGATCTCTGAAAGTACTGAAAATTAGAGTTTTTCTATAGGTTTTAGAATTGTTTCTATAAGTTTTAGAACCATCCAGGATTTCCTATTTTGACTACTTATTAAAAATAAAATTAAATAAAATGTTACTAAATTAATAATTAAAAGAGTTTAAAAAACACAAAAATTGAATAGGCCTATTTTTTTCGAAATTTCATTTAATATTTGAAAATATCAAAATATTGTTTACAAATTTTAATCATATCTTAAATATATTTTCCAGAATTTTGATTTTTAAAATAAAAAAATATGTCCAGAAATACTTAATTGCATAGTATTTAGAATATCAAATATATATAAAATTTTTTCAGTGTATAAACTATAAAGTACTAAAAGAATTATAAATTATTTAAAATAATTGGAGTCCGACACTTATTTTTTCAGTGTGATCATTTTGGATGAAAATTTCTCAATAATTTATTTTAAACTGAATTTAAAATTTATTTTGTACAAAAAATTCTTAAGGCGTTCAACTTTTTTTTATATAAAAACACAGTACAAGTTTTTCGGATATGATCAACTGGTACATGATAGTGGTAATGTGGGCCTAAAATGATGGACTTTATTTCGATATATGGGCTCGGAATCCAGGTCCATTTGTATAAACGGGCCCAATATATAAAATAAAAACAAAACGACTATCTTTGCACCCCTCCACTGAAAAACTATATATAATTATTATTATTATTTCCCAGGATTGGGACCTCTCTACAGTGCAGTGTTAATATGGATTGAAATGAAATAATGATTGGCACTACAGTCAAAAAATTAATTAATGATTGGCACTTGCTTGTTTAAATAATTTCATAATAATAAATAAGTCTACGTCCATAAAAATAAAAATAGGCATTAAAATTTCAAAATAATTTTGAAATAAAAACTCTGAAAACAAAAGTTGGTTGAGAATTGAAAGAGGTTCATATGCATCACATAAATAAAGTTGCAAACTATTATCACGATGAGTTGTCTCACCAACTAAGAAGCGTATCACAGGTGAAGAATATGATGAATAAGTTTTGCAAAAACCTTTCTCGCACGCATCCACATTTATACGATTACTACAAGAATTGAACATACACGGCTAAATCAAATGATTAAGAGTAAGTTTTTAATAAGACAGTTTAATGTATATTTATTTATAAAACGTGTTAATTTTGTTCATGTTTGTAAAAAAAAAATGAGAAGTAACATTTTTTTCATCATTCCCACAAGTTATGCTTTTGGTCGCATCCATATATCTAGATTTAAGAGTAGGAATCTTGCTAGAACAGTTAAAAGGGCAGTAAACTTTTCATCATGGACAATAAATATCCTATCCTCGTAAATGCAACCCACAACTAACCATTATTATTTAATAAAAATTGGTTTTATAACCAAAAAAGGCAAAAGCATTTCCAATCAAGAAGCCAGCGACATGGAAATGGCTTCACTTTTTTTAGTCCTCCTGTTTCTGCAGCAAATCCCTGAACTTGATGCTAAAGTTTCATCCATTATCGTGTTTGGAGATTCTACGGTTGATTCTGGAAACAATAATTACATTCCCACAGTTCTGAAGAGTAACTTCAAGCCTTATGGTCGGGATTTCGATGGAGGTAAAGCCACTGGTCGGTTTTCCAATGGTAGGATTCCACCAGATTTTATAGCAGAGGCTTTTGGGATAAAGAAAACCATACCAGCTTACTTGGATCCAGCGTACAATATCAAGGATTTCGTTACAGGTGTCTGCTTTGCTTCCGCTGGAACTGGTTATGATAATCTCACATCTAATGTTCTTGTAAGTACCATGTGCATATAAACACGAGTTAGATGCTTCTCCATCTATTTACAATGAAGAACTTATCTTAACTTCGAACGTCAAATGATGCTTGCATGCAAGCACGCACGCACATTCAGACATATAAACTGATGCTTTAATTTAACCTGAATAACAACTCAAATTGCAGCAAGTAATTCCTCTATGGAAGGAACTAGATTACTACAAACAGTACCAGCAGTGGCTACGAGACTATCTGGGTAAAGTTAAGGCAGACGAGGTCATAAGTGAAGCTCTGTACATTATCAGCATAGGAACAAATGATTTCTTAGAGAACTATTATTTACTTCCGCATAGACCATCAAAGTACTCTGTTGAAGAGTACCAGAAATTTTTGGCAGGTATAGCTTCTACTTTCATCACTCAGATTTACCAGCTTGGAGCACGGAAGATATCCATAACTGGGCTGCCTCCAATGGGTTGTTTACCTCTGGAAAGAACGACGAATTTAGCATCCGGGGGAGGTTGTATAGAAAAATACAATAACGTGTCCCTAGATTTCAATAAGAAGTTGCAAGTATTGATTGAAACACTGAACAAGGAGCTTTCTGGACTTCAACTGGTGCTCACAGATCCATACGCGATTCTTTATGATATGATTCGAAATCCCCATTCTTTTGGTAAGTCGTACCTAATTATTTCAGCTCAATCAAATTGCATGATAGATGCATGTTTTTGTCATGATAATTCAAGGTATGATAGGTAGATAAGGGATGGCAACAGAAAAGCTAAACTCAGTACACAATGGAACATATTTCTTGGTTTAGTATGTGGTATCAAGCCTTTTTTTACGAGTAGTTAACTAACTATTACCAAAACTACGTTCCAGCTACCCATAAAAGTTGTTTCCCCATCAAGTAGGTGTGACCTGAAGTTCCGACTTACTGATGCAGGTTTTGAAAAAGTAGCGGTTGCATGTTGTGGAACTGGAATGATTGAGATGAGCTATTTGTGTAATGAACACAATCCCTACACATGTTCAGATGCAAACAAATATGTGTTTTGGGATTCATTCCACCCCACAGAGAAAACAAACGCCATAATAGCAGAGTATGCTGTCCGAACATCTCTCGCTGCATTTTATTAGTAAGTCTACAGAGAAAACAAATGTCATAGGCAGATGCCTTTCGAATATCTCTGACAAACAAGTGTTTCTTTAGCAAGTTTTTCTCTTATAGTACATTCGTGGTCACAATAAGGCCTTTAATTCATTTACAAATGTATGCAATGATACTACATTCTTTGATATCTGCTCTCTCACATGTATAAATCCCCCAACATTTCTCTGCTTTAGATTAAGCTTAGGGTAGTTAAACCCATCCCAAGGAGGTGAGGAAGTGGTGGGTCTTTCCTTGCTTGTAGAATGAATCATTAATCCATGAGTTTTGATCTCATTTGATAATAAGATTTCAATTTGTTGCATACAAGGGCATGCTAATACGAAGATTGGTAACACTAAAAAATCTCAACTACTTCTGGTTAATTTCAGAGGTTAGTTGAAACAAAAAGAAAAAAACGATGCAGAGAATTAATCAATAATCAACTGCTACAAGTCCATTTCTCATGGGCTGACATCAATTTAAGCCTGTATATACTTGTACAACGTCACTTTAGAAAATTAAAACAGCCACCAGGAGCAAACATAACAAAAAACTACAAGTTCTTTTCTTGATGACAATGGCCAGAAGATGAACTACTACGACGATTGCTTCAGCACTCCATTCAGGACCTTGCCTTATAACTTGCATCATTTGAAAAAATGAACACTTGCCTTGACAAGGAGTTCATTCTTGAGTGCATTTGGGGGTAAATGACACACTTAACAACTTTAATGAACTCGCAAGAATCACTATGGCTGCTTTGGGAAATGCAACCGGATCAACATGGGAAGTTCAGTAAGTTCGACATTAGGCTTGCCCAACAGAATGTTCTTCAGCTTGTGATCACAATTCACAATGTTTTTATTGCTCGGATCCTGGAAAAGGGAAAGGCATGCGAGCTTGATTAGATGCTGAGGGGAGGGCCAAAACAACTCAAATAGAAGTCTTGCAGAGTGCATGAAGACTTCTAGAGTCCAGAATACGAGTTACAGCCAAATGTAAGGACGAGGAAGCTCCATTTTTCGCAAGAAGGCAAAGAATTCAAGAAATTAAACTTTATAAACCAAAATTAGTAACAAAGGGACACAATTCAGGAGCCATCATGATCCCCAGCTGCATCAGAAAAACAAAAACACATTCGCGACTTAACCAGAAGATTGTTCAGCTTGATATACGACCACACATGCCTAAAGCAGTTCAATTGGGAACTCTGAGACTGACCCATGAATTCTCTCAGTGTCGAGGGCAGATTTACAAGGTCAATCAGATCCGCAACCTTCTTAGGATTGTCTGTAACAGCCTTCTTCATCCCCCGTGGCAACATTTTCATCCGCCCACAACCTGCAGTGACAACACGCCAATTAAATTTTCCCTAGTAAATATCTGCTGCTGTATATCAATCAGAATTCACATCAATCCGAAACAAAAAACAGTTCACCTTCAATCCGAAGAAAAAGTCGCCGATTCGTATTAATCCAAAGGGGATTTGGGCGTGGCAAAAGTGTCAGAAACGGAGCCCCGTTAGTGTCTGAACACGTTTGAATCGGGTCTCTTCGTTGCTGGACTTGATTACAGGGCCCAATAAAAATCAAGCGACCAACTCTAAAAGGTCTTTTCCTAAGGCCCATAAATACTGCGTTCACCATTTCTTATATTATTTATTTTCCTTTAAATTTCAGAGATTACTGAAATTTCTTATGAAAAATTTTAAACTATTACCTCCCTTGTTCGAAGCACAATGACTTGCAAAAAAGAAAAGAAAAACTCCGATATTGTTTTACCATACTTTTTCATTTTGTAATGTAATTTGGGTTATTATAAAATTTTAAATACGAACGAACAAATATAATATCTTCTGTTTTATTCCAATATCACCAACTTAAAAAAAAAAAACTCTCTATAGAATCACAAATAATATAATATCTAATTCAAGAACACCAAACATATGTAACGAAGCATATATAACCCGAAATTAAATAACATATTACTCAAGAAGAACATCAGCATCTTCTTAATAATACAAGTTCCCTTTGTGCTTCCAGCAAATAACATTTTCAACTTTAATCATAAGGATTGCTAAAATTCTTCAGAAGGTTGGGAACGTCATATCCAAGCATGTCATCAACAGATTGTATCATTTTAGGCTTCAACTTCTCAAACTTATCTATGTTGTAGGAGCTCAAAATCTCCCTAAATTCTTCCACATTTGGAAAATCCCCAGGTGGTAGATGGTGTTCCTTCTGAATCTGAAATTTCGAGTGAAAACGATAAGCTTCCATTCGTGCAGTACATGTAGGTAGAGGGGATAGTGAACGAACCTTTGCGAATTCGTCAGCCAGATTGTCGATGAGTTTCTGTTGTGTCTTGGCTTTGCCCATCATTGCAGGCATTTCTTTCTTCAAATGACCGATGATATACGCGTGTATCTTCGCAGCCCTGGCACGTTTAACGAATTCGTTTATCTGCACAATGTTTGAAAAAGAACATCAGAAAATCATCTCCCAGCCTTGTACAGCCAACATGCATAAAAATGTCTCTAATATTGAAAAAAAAATCCATGTTTCCCCCTAGTATCGGTATTTTCTTGATCCACCCGGGCTCGAGCTAAAACGATATCATACTCACACGACGAGCGCAAGCTTTCTTTGGTATGTCTTTCAGATCAGAAAGAAGGTCATCCTGTTCCCTCTCGAAAAGCGCTTTACCAACCGGACCAGCAGTAGCTTCGTTTATAGGCTTGTCATTGAAAGAACTGAAAAGAGATGTTATCCGTCAGTTTGTCCCTACAAGCCGAGTTGGCTCGACATACAAATACTGGAGACCTCTTAGATTTCAAATTCACAATCCATCCTGATCAGAAAATTTTTGCACAATAAACATGGAAGAAGAGAACGTACCCTATGTAAACACGCATAACTTCAGGAGTATTGAGAACTTTCCCGAGCGACCACATCAATGCTCCGTATACTCGCATAAGCTGCAAGAAAAGAAGAAGCAGTGGACTCAGGTTGTAGGAGGGTACATAATTTTTCTAGCTACAGGTGAATAACATACGGAACAAATTAAAGTCTTGAAAATTTCGTTACTGATTCATACTTGCCGTGTATCAACTTGGTCAGCCTTGTTCAAAACCACGCGTATTTTATCATCATGACCTCGTAAAGATCCAATGACTCGTTTGAACTCATCGCTTATATCAAGTTTGTGGGGGTCGAATAGAAGCAGGATGAGATCACACTTTGCAGCAAACCAAGATGTTACACCGGTGAAGTCGTAACTTCTCTGTGTTCGTTGCTTTTCTCCTGATAAAACTCCGGGAGTGTCCACGAATGTTATGTGCTCCAGCAGCTGTTAATTACCATCAAAACTATAAAAAAGTTAAACAGGAAAAAAGGCATCAAGAAAATCTCAAAAAAAAGTATGTAACTCACAGGATGTGGCATCTGTGAGCATTCAAATTTTGACAAAAATGCAGTTCCAAAAGTTGTCAAGCCATTGAATGGCATATCTGCTTGAACAGCAACTGTGTTCCCTGGAACACTTCTCTCATCAGGTCCATTCTGGATGTTAAAAATCAATAACTGATGTACCGAAACAATCGTGGAAACAACAGAAGATCCAATACAACTAGAACTAATGTTCATTAAATGATAGGAGGTACGAACCAAATAACATATATCTTGAGATTTAAATGCTGAAGCTCAAATACACTGTAACAGTGGAGGGAGGAAAAACGACAAAAACTTACCATGACAACCACAAATCTATCTGTTGTAGGCTCTGGTCCAATGTGGGATCCTGAGATATAAAGTTATTTAGTTGGTAATAACTTCAGAAAACAAAATGAAAATGAAGATAGATGAATACTCCAAAGAAGGTTGTCAGATACCTGGATAACTACTCTGAAGCAAATGCTTGATGAACGTTGTTTTCCCTGTGGAGTACTGACCCAGAAGCATCACCATTGGTTTAGCATCAAAGTCGCTGTTTGTCTTCCACCGACAACAAATATAAGAGAGGTTTAGGTCATTTAGAAGTAACATCTAATCACTAGCTCGATCTAATTCCCCATTTTTCACAACGCATTGAACTGGACGATTAAATCTTACCAGTAAGGGAGAAACAAAGTCATTAAACCGATATGTTACTTCCAGGGGCTTCACCTTCTTTTCATACAGTTTCTTCAAGCCATCAATTATGGAAGTTACAGAGTTTGAAGATACCTAAAACCATAACTGAGCAACGTAAGCAGATTCTTGCAGACCGTAAGAGATGGAAGACATAAGAATTCATACATACATCCAATATTTTAAAGGACGATGTAAGATTGATGGAAAAGCAATACACAAATTGCAGTAAAGGGAGCAGTTCAAGTTCTTGGATACTTGGGACTTATGTTTAGAGAGTAATGAATCATTAAACAGACAGAAGTTTTTAAAGCATCTATGACGCGTCAAGTCACCTTCTTGGAAGATTTTGATGAAAACCAATTAGCAGATGCAGAAGACTGCACCTTTGGAGCACCTGAATCATTAAAAACACGGTATATATAAATAGCCCTACTACCAATATTGTCATGGAAATGTATTTTCCAGAATCTCACCATTTTGTTTCGCAAGTTTACGCTTCATTTTCTGCATGTAGAACCAAAAGAGCTCCGCTTTAAAATTACTTTATCATGCCAAATCTACAGAAGAAGGATGCCACATACTTACATCAAGGCATACATCCAGACCTTCCATGGCAGGAGGATGCAAGTTTTCAAAGTCAACTGCATGTGATTAGCACGTTATCTTATAAAAACCAACAAAAATGTAATAGACAGACTTAACTCGAAGAACAAAAGAATCTGATTCTCGAGTACTTACCTTCAGCATTTAGAATATCACTGGTGAGAGTACGTCCAGCTTGTGCCAAAGAGATCAACTGCAGATAAATCAAAATCAAAATATTACAAAAGGCTGATATCCCACCATTATCTAAGTAGGGAAAATATCGGAACCTGCATGGCCGTGACGAATTCTTTCAACCCAAGAAAGCCTTGCCTTTTTGTATCCGCAATTGCCCAGACCTGGTGGAAAGAAATATAATAAGCACAAAAAATGACCAACAAAAACGTACTTTTCAAAGAAACATTCAAAACGTGAAATCGAACAAACACAGAGGGACATGAGGACAAAAGAATCACCAGCTTGAGATCTTCACGAGATAAACTGGACATGGAAAAGAATTTGGTGGCATCGCCTCCCGTTAGACGCCCATCTCCATCTGATCATAATATGAAATCAGTGCTTCATCAAAAAATTAAATCATCCGATTAGAATTCAATCCCCGCGCACAAAAAACTACAGTGGGTACCTGAATCAGCGAAAGAGAACCAATCTTGATATATCTTCTGGTGCTCCTTGGAACACCGAGTTATCGGGGCGAAATCAATCTCCATTTTCTGCGTTTTTCGGATTTAGAATTGGGTTTGAAAACGTTCGAAAATGAGCGGTTTCGCCCTGAAGATTCTCTTTCAAATTTATTTTATATATACTAGTAGTTCGCTATCAGATTCTGTGATTCCAGGACAAAACAAATTTTGCCCAATTTTTTCTGAAAGTAACAGCGCAGCAAATTTGCTAACGCTTACCGCACTTTCCTTAACCTCTAAAATCCTCTCCAATTTTCACCATTCAAATATATACATCCTTTTGTTACTGTTCCAAACACGAATTTTAAGTGGAACCATCAATTCCTCAACTATGGATTGGAAAAGAAAGATTAATAACAACCACACATTCATAATACAGAAAATTGGGAGTCTTCGTGTCTCGTGATGCTCTATGCATTCCAAGATCTTAAATTTACTACAAGAAGAAAAAGGGTTGTGTCAAAGATTCGAAATTTCACATCTGATTTACAAAATGAAAAAATCAAATCTTATCTAAAATTTATAAGGCTCAATAGACTGCAATTTGGTTTTGTAATGGCATGTCTAGCTAGCAAGAACCTGGCTAGGCTATTATGTGAATATTGAATATCAACCGGGCTTCTCCAGGAAGCCTGATGCAAGTCTGGAAAGGCAACTTGCGAAGATGGCGTCGGTATATGCCTAACTGTCAGTTTATCCAATCAATATCTTCTCATTAATCCTTCACCTATATATGCGGACTCCTCGGGGCTGCTCCTATATATAATAACGTACGCATCGAGAATTAAAAAGCCAAACTCTCTCTCTCAAGTCAAATCTGTCTATCTGAGAAAACCCCATCCTCTGCAGCTCCGATCCATCTAACCGCGTTGTTTTGGGTTTTTGTTCTATTCTATTGGGAATACATTCTATGATTTTGAGCTCTTCATTTTTATATATGACTCTCGAGAATCGACATCGCTTATTGGACCTTTCTTTCGTAAGGGGTTTATGATTGTTCCATGCATCGTGGTGTTCGGGAAGCCAAACTGCTGATGGACTTGCATTCTGGTGAGCTCAAATGCCCAATCCAACGATGATCATAACTTACTTGTGAAATCCTACAGGGTATTGGGAGTGAGCAATGGGCTGATTTTGTGCAAGTGTTCACCGTATAATTTGAGAGATGGAATGAAATCCTGTCAAGAAGCAGTCTGTTGTCCTTCTTCCATGCATCTGGTTGGGTATTCTCACTGAAACGAATGATGGAGCTCTCGCAAGTTACACTGCAGTAGCATATGTGGCGTCTCGTTCTCAAATATTCGAAGTATTCTTCTCGAAAACTGGTGACTGGAAGGTAGTACTGTGCCCACAAATATAGAACTTGACCCTGTTTTCGTGCAGAGTACATTCACTGATCTTTATGGAATTCTTCATCGGGTAGGATAATTGAATATGATCCCCACAGAACCCCGAAACTCCGTGTCAGCGCTTTTCCTCGTCACCCATGGGCCAATGGCCAAATGATGATGTGTGGTACGCACCAAGGACGTCTCAGATATTTAGAATTTCATGCCGAAAATCTGAGTATTTGGGTGCTGAATGATTATGTTTTTGGAGATAATTGGTCTTTGTAACATACAGCCCGTTTGGTATCAAAAGTTTTTTGATTAAAAAAATGTTTTTTTAAGTTGGTTTTTAAAATTGTTTTTTTAAGTAAAAGTTGTATTAATATTGTATTTGGATGAATAGATAAAAAGCACTTTTTAAATTAATAAATGTGTTTAGATACATATCATTAAAGTACTTTTTTAACTCATTAATTTATATATATATTTTATAACGGATTTCTAAACAAGTGTGATGTGTAAATATAAATAATTAAATCCATACCAAAACAATAAAACATTGAAATCTTAAAAATCATAAAAACAATTGTTAATAACAATGATTGATATTTACATTCTACTTTAATTTATATAATAAAAACTAATAGTTCAATGTCGACCTTGTATTGGCAGTGAATTTCTTATGTCATCTCTCAATTCTTTCATTTCCGTAATATTTTTTTGTGTTGGCTCTTGCCATCTCGTACCTCTGTCATGGACATAAATATTTTCACCATCTTGCTCGATTTCAAAAAATAAAGCATAAAAAAACAATAGATTATCTAATTCACAACATCATAAATGAAAAAATAGTACAAACAAGGATTAAATAATATTACAGTAATATTATGGTATATAACATATTTTAATTAATATAATATTATATACGTAATACACAAGAATTGATGAATATTATATACGTAGTTGCAAAAAAATGGAATAAGCAAATACTTTCCCCTTCCTGACTTCCTGGATTTATCGGATCATTGACCGAATTGTAACATAATTATCTAATTCACAATACGTAATACAGACGTAATTCTGCAGCAAAAAGAAAGCAGAAAAAAATGAACGAACAAAAACCTCGACGGGAAAAAAAAAAATTTGTACCTTGTAGAAGAATGGAGAAAAGATTGAGAGGAGGTTACTGGTGGATGTTTTTTTTAAGATTATTAAAAAAGCTAGTGAAAAAAGTTCTAAAATACGGCTTTTAAAAAAGTTCTAATTTCAACTTAAATAAGTGCTTTTTTAAGCACTAGAAGCCCACCCAAACAAGTTAAAAATTAAAAAAACACTTTTTTAATTGTAGGTTCTTGTACCAAACGGGCTCATAGTGTGACGTTCTCCAAGATGTACATGATAGCATCAGTGGATTGAAAGCCAGAACCCAAATCTTTCCATCCATTTAATCCCGATATTGTATACTTGGGATTTGATTTTGTTTTTGTCAATCACATGTGGGAAAGAAAATCGCAAGTTCTCAAGTCTTTCGAGAGTTCTAAAAAGAGACGATCTACCTATCGTCGACTTCGGGCCTTTACGTTGGCGATTATCCACTTCCACTCTCCTTTCCCCAACTCCTCCGAGAGAATAAATCTTACTAAATTATTTTTTACATTGTTTTCGGCGAGAACTATTGTTATTTGATTGATGTAATATTGATATATACTTTACTTTACCCTCAAAGAGGAAGATAATTCGTAGCACGAGAAAACCAAACATCCATTCATTTATATATTTAACGAATCTTCGAATAATTTGTTTCTAATTACACTTCAAAATCATCTATAATTTAAATTTAATTGAATATATTTTCTGATGTATTTATATTTTTTAAATTTAATATACTTATATTATTATTTATTTAAATTTATAATAAAAGATATATTTCAAACTATAATAATATCTATACATATGTGTGTAATGTGCTTCTACCGTAAATAGAAGGAGAGTCTCACTTACAATTCGTCTCACACAAGTTTTTGCCTATTATTATTGGGATCTAAATTGTTTATTACTTAAAATACCAAGATTATTTAGATTTAATTTCTTATTCGTACAGATGATATTTAGTCTATTTCAAAATTTTATTTTTTTAAAATTTTTTCACCAACAAATTTTATTCCTCTATTTAAAAATAATTCAGTTAAAATTTTTATTCTTATAAAAAATAAATTGTTTCAGCTTTTCATCCAAACAACAAGGGATGGATCACCACCATTTAGGAAAGCATCCCAAAGGTTATCAGTCTTAAATATGTATTTAGAACCATAAAATTACATGGAGGCAAAGACAACATATTTTTACCACAAACAAAAGAAATAAAAGAAAGAAATGTTGTCATGATATACATGTTTAAAATAAAAGTTGAGAGTTCAATAGTTGCTCATGTGAGGATAACAATATAAGTATATTGCTCATGTTGCTGTATAATTTAAAATATTAGAATTATACTGTTATTATTAACTATAATTTTTGGTAAAACAGTAACATTTGATTCTACAAATAATATTAAAATTATATGCAACACTTGATTGAACGAGCATATCACACAATTAATATAGTGTGATTCATTTGATTAACGTGGTTTGCATACTGTTAAATTTACTCTAATGATATATCAATACAAGGATAACAGCTAGATAAAATTTAAAGAATCAAAAATACAAAATGAGTTGGAATCACAAATTATTTGCTTTTTGAATCAGTTCAGATACATGACTCGATCATGGATAATATATCCTTACCCACTATAAAATGACAATGAATCTGGTAGAATCGATCGGGGCGACTCTGTCACGCAGAATCCATGCACAGCATAACGTGTCAATTTTCCATTGGCTATCATAAACGGTAAGAAACCTAGATTGTAATCTTAGCAGAAGGAAGGGTGATTTGGTCATTTCATAGAAAGTGCTTGTCAGGAGAGGACAGTTAATTTCTGTTATATTTTCGATTGTAGAAAGGGAGCAGGAGCAGCAGCAGCCGCAGCCGCGCCGGAGGGGTGAATCGGTAACTAATGAGTGAGACAGGTGCAGCAGTAACGCCGCCGGCAATGGCTGTAACGGAGCAGAAAATAGCGGAGGCGCTGACGTCCCTCCTCCGTGACGTCAACTCATTCACCTCTCTAAACGGTGTCGTTCAGATGCTGGAGGCGAAATTAGGGGTGGATTTGAGTCAGAAAATGGACTTCATTCGTAGCCAGATCCACCATTTCCTTCTACTACAGTCGCAACCTCATAACCAGCAGCAGGACGGTTTTGCCCTTCACCAAACCCCTAAATTTAATCCCGTTTCATCGCCACACTTTGCCCCAAATTTCATCGTTCACCAGTCCACGGTGGATTACGGTTTTGGCTTGCCGCTCCAATCCCCGCCACTTTCCTCGCAGCTCCCGCCACCTCCGTCGGTGAAGACAACTAGTGTTCCCACCGCCAACACCTCCGCCAAAGAAAGGTGGTTTTGTTAACTTTTGAAATCTTATCTTTAAGAAAAAGAACACATTTTTTTGTGAAGATGTTTTCTTGGTAAAGAATTTTGTCTCGCCTTTGTTGGAATCGGCTCCTCTGCTACGCACCAACCACACGGGCGTTTCATCATTTTTCCCCTTCCGTTTCAGGTTTATGTGGTTGTTATTTTTCTTTGTTTGTAGGGCTTCTCTTATATTCAAGCTGATTTCTTCATAATGATTGCATAAAAAGAACAAAAATTTAGGGTTTGTTTTGTACGTTGAGCATAATGCTACATAATTGGAAACTGCATCTCCGTGATGCTTTTAACTTGATTCCATAAAGTCTCTGTTCTGTTCTGATCTTACCTAAAAGAAGGGTTTTTTAGTATGTGAACCGAATTGAACTGCAGAGCTAGGGCATGATATGGTTTAATTACAAACACGCCAATACATGGACTTGTGGACTCCTAGAATCAATGCATTCCAATAATAATTTAATCTTCTTTTGAAATTGCTGATTTTCCGTTCTTTTTATAGCTTTATTATTAGGAATTATGATGTATGTTCTCTATATGTACCATGTGTTGGCAGTGTTCCAGTTGTGCGAAAAAGAAGAGGTGGTCCAGGTGGCTTGAACAAACTGTGCGGTGTTTCTCCCGAGCTTCAAGTAATTGTTGGACAACCTACCTTGCCAAGGACAGAGGTTTTTTTTCTGCCCTATGTTATTTCCATAACAAAATCCATTTTATCCTCCCATAACAGGAGTATTTTGCAGATCGTGAAACAGTTATGGGCTTACATAAGGAAACACAGCCTTCAAGATCCCAACAACAAAAGGAAGATAATTTGCAACGACGATCTCCGTTTGGTGTTTGATACGGATTGTACTGACATGTTCAAGATGAATAAATTGCTAGCTAAGCATATAATACCGCTTGAGCCAACAAGTATGGATCTGATCGGCAATTGGTTTTGTGTTTTCATTTTGGCCGCTTTAATTGTGATAGTATGTGATTTTGTTACTTTTACAGAACAGAAAACACGATATAGTAAGATACCCAAGGCTGATGTGGAATCTGGGAGTAAAAGTGATGACCCTGTTCCTATTGTTCTGATATCTGAGGCTCTTGCCAGTTTCTTCGGAACTGATGAGCGGGAGATGTCACAACCAGAAGTATTAAGGCAGATGTGGGAGTACATAAAGCTTAACCAACTCGAAGTACGTAGCAAGATAAAGTGATATCGTTTGTTTCTCTTTTGCTTTATCATTGGATTTGTCATCATGATTTTTTCTTGTTATGGTAATTGAAAAACAATTTAGAATGATGCTCAGATAAATTATAATGATTATCAATGATGTCTCAAGAGTTAAATTTATATTTGAGTTTAATTTAATGTAATTCAGCTTGCATGCTTGAGAGAGATCTATTGAAACATTCTAACATGTATAAGTTCACAGATGACATTCTAACGAGTATAAGTTCACAGATGACATTCTAACGAGTATAAGTTCACAGATGACAAGTGAGAATTCAGAACCCATTTGGTTGAAGAATCTCATAGGTCAAAAGCACCTTTTTAAATAAAAAAAATATTTCTAAAAAATATATTGTTTGATTACAGTAACCGTTTTAAGAAAGCACTTAAAAAAATGTTTTTTAGAAGTTGAAATTTATGGTTTTAGGCTTTTATGGCTGATTCTTTTTAAAATTTAAAACAAAAGAACTTTTTAACATTTATCAAAACGCCAAAACTAATTCTGTTTTTTTAATAAAAGCACTTAAAAAGTTGAACTTATTCAAATACTTTTTTTAAGCTACAACTTTTGTATCCGAACTCACTCTCAGTCTATGATTTATTAGCAGAGTCTTTTTCTGTTAAGCAAGTACTGTAAACGATGTATAATGTGTAAAAAATGTTCACTCTCTCTCTGTGCATTGAAAATTCTCACAAGAGTTATCAATTCTCTTTTCCCCCTGTTTTTTTTTCTTTTTAAGAAACCTTACCTGGTTTCTTTCCCCAGTTATTGACAATTTCTTCATTCATCAGAAACTAATGTACCTTGCCTTCCTAAGAAGATAGAACTATGATGCACTCATAGATGTATAGCCCGTCATTTTTTTTAGCTACGATTTTATGCTTAGCGAGGATGAAGAGTGGGGCAAACTGTTTGCGTAATCTTCTGTTTTCAGAGAGTGGCTATCATTTCTGTGAGTCTTGATAAGTTATAAATCGCTCTCTCTTTCATATCCTTCAAACTGCTAGAATACTATGAGCTTGTGCCCTTTTTTGGGCACGTGATTTCTTTTGTTATTTGCTCACCATTCTTCTTGTTCTGGATTACTAGCAGAGAATTACTTCTCACTTTTTTTCTTCATAATGTGTTGTGTTACTCATAGGATCCTTCAAATGCGATGGTGATCACATGTGATGTAAAATTACAAGGCCTTCTTGGATGTGAAAGCATTTCAGCCCTGGGGATACCTGAGACATTGTCTCGGCTTCACTTATCTAAGAAATCATGATGACTACACTGACTGCTAATTAAAAGGTATTGATTGCATTTGTCACACTCAATTGCTGGTTAATTTATATTATTATCTGTAAAACCAAAAGCAACAGCAAACTGGAAAAATAGTTGCATGCATGATGCATATTCTCCTTTCTATTTGACATTGCTTTGCCATAAACTCTCTATATCTTCTGTCTTCATTTCACGTGTTGTAACCAATTCCTCTTTCTTTCTTCCGAGCATACTCATTCGCATTTGGTTGTGTTCGTTCCCTTCTTCTCTCTTCTCTATATTTTGTCACAAATATATACCAGGAATTTACTTTTCCTAAACATCCAATTTATGCAATGTTGGGATTTTGTCTCAATTAGCTAGCGAGTAGACTTTTCCCTCTCAATATGCTCCTTCACTGAATGTGCAAAAGTGTTTTCCTGTAGGGTCATTAGCTCTACTCCAAACAAACCCGTATACGTCTACTCAATCATTCTCGCATAGAAATGGAATATGCTATTTTCTTGACTGATCGAAAATATTTTATAATTTTCTTGGTCGACCCATGAAATTCGAGGTTAAATTACTATGGTTTATATTATGATTTGCAGATACATGGTGTTGATTTTAACCAGCGTTGTTACACATAATCTTAGTCTCAAATATGTAATGCAAAGCTGCTTGGAAGGTTAAATAGCTTTCTTCTGTTAGCAGTTTAATTGTGTTTGAAGTTATGGAGTGAAACTAATATTAATCTGCATTTTGTAAATATGCTGACAGTTGGAGATCAGATGTAGAAACAGATTATGGGAGAATTATTATTATTATTATAGTTGTGTGAAATTATATTATTTGCTTTACGTATTTTACTATGACGTTTCGAGATGCTTGATTGTACTTTATATGGAATTTGTTGTACCTTAATTTTACATTCTCTCGTTAATGAGAAGTATTAGATTTCACTCGTGGAAAGGTTCATTTTCATCCACATTATTAAATATAATTGTTTTTAAAACATACTAAATTTTTTTAAGAGAGTTTTGTCCTAAAATACTTATTTTCATAATAAAGTGACAGAGAGAGAAGTAGAAACTTAAAAACAAAATGTATCGCAAAATTCAGTTCAACATAATTATATTTCATTAAAAAATCCATATGCATAAAATTATAATTTACATTATAATATAACGTATCTATATGCATTTTGTATCAATGATAACTACTCTCAAAAGAAGGGAGATTTGTACTTGTGGCATAAGAAAACCTTAGTTGTGGAAGATACAATCTTTCTTCTTTTAAATTTTTTTAAAAAAATTTCCCATACTAAAAATAGAACAAATATCAATCATGGACGTCTGCCTGCTTGCATCTGTAATTAATTATTAATTTCTGTGTTTTGCCAGTGATTCCAATTTGGCTTCTTGTTAATTATGGGAAACACGTACGACATTAGCCACTTCCATTCAAAAATATATACAATTCAGTATCGTGGGAATGAAATGAGACGCCATAATTAAATCAAAGTACTTAAAAAGAACGTAGTAAAAGTCACATCTACCACTGATAAAGTATATATATTTTTGGAACAAACACTCGGACGCTTGAAGTTGATATAGACTTTAAAATGTTTGTACTTCATAAATTTTGTCGCAGGCCATTCACTGCAACTTCGAAACGATTGATATTTCTTTCGACAAATTTTATTTATGGCATCTCGAACGTATATTGCGCCAGTTTCAGCTGAAAACCCAAGCGAGTCACTGGCATCAGATGCCAACACAAGCCACTTCAGGCAAATCAGTAGCTGTACCTGTACTGCATTCAAAATACAACCCCCTTCCCATTTGTGCAACCTGCGTTCATTTCCAACTGTTAGTTAACCTATAATTTATTAAGCTAAATCTATTTCTATATACAAACCTCATGCAACTCATAAGCCGAAAGGCCCTGTTCTCTTCATCCTTTCCGAGCTACAAAACAGACGATTTAGTACTGCTGAATCATTGTTTGTAATCTACTGGAAGAAAAAAAAACCAAGAAAACAGTGGGCTGTGCAGTTTGCAGGGGACACCGCAATTTACGGGCAAGAAATGTGGAAGCTACGACCAAACTTCATCTTGTTCCCGCTTGTGTTTTTTTTGCATATCCGTGGTGTTAGTTTCTGCTCGGGATCCAGAGGAAAAGGCGAAGAGTGGCTAACACTTAGCGGTATAGTGGCATAAGTTTCAAAGTATGTATACTTGTATTGAAATTTACGGCTGATCGTAACCTCGTTTTGTAGGATATGCGCCGTTGGTGATTCCTCTGACATTGCCGAACGCAATCGGAGCACCTATAATCTGATTGGAGCCCCTGTCACAGGATGGTTCTCTCTGAATTTCACCCTTGACGAATTAGCAGGGCCTGTCCGTTGTGAGCTCGATTTCTTGGTCATTTGAGTTAATGTTAAACTTTGGGAAGTATTAATATTATATTTGATGTTCGGGACAGAGAGACAAGGGATTTTTTCTCGGACCCGAAGGTTTGATGGCTCTTCGCCAATTCTTACTGTGGATGAAGTTGTTATACAGGCGAAACCACCAGGATTATGGTTAAATATTCAGGTGTAAGAAACAAAATATTTTTATCTTTCATCATATGTAAGAACTTAAATCCGTGTCTGCTATTATTTTTCTCATCCTAATGGGTGTTCCTTTCATTCCAAATGATCATGCAGTACGATGGATTTTTCAGCCAACGTAATCTGAGTATGGAGAGTTTCGTTATTTCTGTATCTGAATGTCTGCTTGTTAACTACGTGTCCTTACCTGAAGTTGGCTTCCTTTGAAGTATTGTTAAACGATTCAGGACCGACCATACCAAGCTCGTATTTTGGTTTCTAGAAGCAGATGTTGTGGAACCTTCGACTAACCAAACATACGGTTCACCTTTGAATAACCTTAAATTTATCAGAACATTTGTCGCTGGAATTATTGTTCTAAAATCTTACATATGGCCTGTAGACAAAGATCTCTGTCTGAAAAATCACAGCTCTCTCGTGCTAGATGCTCATAAAGTTAGAAGTTTTGCAACTGATTTTGCAAAAGTACTGTATATTTGTGTGCTTTCCTATTATAATATTTTTCACTATTGCAGATTGCTTCTCACACATGACCAAGAATGAGCAGAAGCAAGGTAGGCTATACTAATTATAGAAACTTGATATCATTCTGTTTCTTTTCACGACTCGTGATTCTTTTCTTCTCCCATTATTCAGTAAATTTTTTGATTATTTCGTCTGAGGGAGCAAGCGGGGACTATCCCGGCTGTACAGACAAGGCATATAGCAAAGCTGTGTCAGATGGCGTAGACATTCTCGACTATCCAGGCCAAATGACGAAGGATGGAGTTCCGTTTTGCTTAGGTTCCATCAACCTTAGAGATAGAACAGATGTTGCGAGTTCAGGATTCATGAAAGGGACAAGTAATCCTGAGCTTAATATTGAGTATGAAATATTTGTCTACGATCTCACATGGAGCGAAATTCAGATATTGAAACGTAAATGAAATTTGAAACCTGAACTATGGTAGTGAATGTTTTAAAAGAAATTTTTTAAAATTTTTGGTTACTTGCCTCTTGATATCATTGCAGCTGCTATATCCAAGCCATTTGCTGAATATTTTCTGTTGAGAAATCCGAAAGCCAGAAATGATGGAAACTTGATGCGTTGTCTGATTTCTTGGCGTTGGCAAATAATGCTCTCTGTCTCTGGAATCTTGATCAGTGTAGAAGTGGATCCACCTGCCACATTTTAACTGAATCTTTAAATGTAACATTTATCTCTTGAACTAACTTCCGAATTTTCCAGAATGCTGCCTGCCTAGCTGAGAAACAAGGATTGGGAGTAACCCATTCGGTCATGGATGCTTTGAGCAAAGCGGGTTACAACAAGAAACCTCCAAGAAGATTATGATAAAATCTAGTGACAGTGCGGTGCTGTTGAAGTTTAAAAGAAACACTAATTATGAGCTCGTATACCTAGTAGATGAGGAAGTCAGTGATATCTCGAACTCGACAATTTCGGAAATAAAACATTTGCGAATCCTATAGTTATCTCCAAAAGATCAGCCTTTCCTTCAGCTGATGGCTTTCTCACAGGCAAAACAACTGTGGTTAAAAAATGCAGCACTTTAATCTCCCGGTTTACTTGCAATTGTTCCAGAACTTAGTATGTGTCCCAAGCATGGGACTACTTATCTGATGCATATGTGGAGATTAACAACCATGTCTCCTCTATGGGAATTAATGGTGTCGTCACAGACTTCCCTGCAACAGCTGCCAGATACAGAAATGCACTTGTAAATGCCTTTGTTCGCCATTCGCATATTTGAGTTACGTTTTTACTTTATCATGCACGCAGCCAACGTTTGGGATATGAAAATGTGCCCAAATACATGGCTCCTGTTCCTCCTGGTGGGCTTTTCCCGTTAATGGAGTCTCTGCCGCCGGCTGAGCCTCCAATCCCAATTCTGAATGATAGTGATGCGGTTGAGCCTCCTCTACCACCAGTCAGGTTGAGGCCAACAATTGCGGACTCTGGAATGGGGTCACCAGCGGCAAGGCCAACTCATACAAATGCGGGGGAGCCTA
This sequence comes from Primulina tabacum, assembly GCF_025594145.1. Lineage (NCBI taxonomy): Eukaryota > Viridiplantae > Streptophyta > Magnoliopsida > Lamiales > Gesneriaceae > Primulina > Primulina tabacum. The sequence continues at coordinate 35,842,447 of NC_134564.1, forward strand.
CACTCGTTGCTAGCACGTACTGCATCAGAATTGCGATTCTTGCTGCTCTTGTCCTATATGTTTGATGGGACTGTCATGTTACTATATATTTTAACTACAGCAATTGTTGCATGATACATATATGTGCTGTTTTTAGTATTGTATAGTCTTTATTTCGTGTCTTAAATCTAGGGAGACGAACAAATCAAAGTGAAACTTGGCCATCTTCATTGCCATTATCAACGACCACAAGTTAGAAGACAAATGGCCATTGTTGTTATCGACATTTCTTCTTAACAATCGTCCCAATCTAATCCCTTTATATACATGCATCTCGAAATTCATCTCCAAATCAATAATTTTCAGCGTTTAGACTAAATATCCTTCGTTTCATATTCCCAACATTCATTAAGCTATGGCTTCACTAGCATCAACTCTCCCAGCCACCACCAACATCGGCCGTCTTTCCCACTCATCTAAACCCACCATCGCCGCTTTTCACAGCACCCCAAGAGCTACAGGGATGAGGCTCGTGAACCAAATCCCATCAACCAAATCAACTGGCTGCCTCAAAAGAAGTAGAATTTCATGCGCCGTAGCGCAACCTAAAACCCTCCAGATCGTGCAGAGCACGATCGCGAAGCAACTGCAGGTGGAGGAGGAGATGGTGACGCCACAGACGAAATTCGCCGATCTGGGTGCTGATTCATTGGACACGGTGGAGATCGTGATGGCTCTCGAAGAGCAATTCAATGTTTCGATCGGAGAAGGTGGAGCGGAGAACATCGCCACCGTCCAAGATGCTGCGGATTTGATCGAGAAAGTGAAGGCAGCTGCAGCTTAAAGATTGAAAATCAATCATATCAAAACAAACTAAAACTGGTGTTCTCTCTTACCGTTGAGTTGACCAATTGACGCAGAAAGAATTACGTTTTGTTCGTAATTTTTATTTTTTTATTCCAGTTATTATTTGATTGGAAATTGAATAACTTTGACCTGGTTTTATGGGAACAAGAAAAAACCGTACAAAGTACAAAAATTGGAGATACTAATAAAAAGTCCAAGGATTTAGGAAACTACAGTAAATCAGACAAAGTACACAAAGACACATTATCATGATTTCCTATGAGTTCGGAGTTCCCTCAAGAACTCAACCCGACCACAGAAATCCGAATATGGAGTCTCTCATTCCCGCATTGACCATTTCCATGTTATGTAATAATAACAGCCACAAACCCCATAACCAAAACTTTTTTCGATCCCATTTTATTTGCCTTTTCTTATTCAATCTCGACACCGAACAGCACATGAGACTCGATCAGCATCCATTAACCTTGACAGGTTCTTTGTAAAATCGATCATGCCGGCGGAATCTCATTCCCTCTCAGCGGGGAAAGAGATTTCTGTCGCTGCGAACAAGGAGAGGAAGAAAGATGGCAAGCCTATGAAGAGGTCGGGTTCTTCTTTGAATTTTAAGAAGCTTGTTCCCAAGATTTTGCGCACGGCTTCCATGAAGAATCTGTTCAAATCCAAGAAACCTCGGACTCCTGTCGATGTCGTACGTAACACCAGGTCTTTGCTCTTGTATCTTGATTCTGCCACCGATACCGCCGGCAAGCCTAAACGAGATGAAAAGGTTGCTCATTTATTATCCCTTTTTTCCGTATTCATTATATATATATCCTTATGTTTTGGCACTGCATGGTGATATATGATTGTTTGATCCGCTGGTACACGCATGCCTTTTTAAGTACTCTTGCATGGGACTACAATCTTTTTCTTTAAACATTTCTCTTCTTATTTTCACATTGGAGGGGTGGTTAGTAGTATTAATTTGTTTTCATCCTAACGAAAGCTAAAGATTGACGAAAATTCCCAAAAAAGATTCATCCATTTCGGACGATAGAGTTGAACTGAGTGGCCGTACGTGGATGATCTTTTCCTGCAATAATTTTCTGGATCTTTGGATTGTTTTTGAATTTGAGATACAATATTCAGTAAGAACTTCTGATTTCAGTTGGAGCAATTAGATGCTTTTATCAGGGAGATGAAGTCGATTCTATATGGTGTTGATGATTCCGAACCCGTCGCAGAAGCTTGTGCCCAATTGACTCGAGTTTTTCAGAGAAGATACCCTTCGGCTCCTCATTCAGACTCTCCCAAAATTGAACTTCGAAGTACGCAAACTACATATAATATTATTCATTCTGTTCTTTTTTTCTTTTTTGTGCATATTATTTATTTTATTACTCGTTAAGTAATGCAGAATAATATGTTACTGATACCACTTTGGTTCTTGATCAACTTATCGGGGGGTTTCATTTTCTTCGTAGACGCGCAAAGACGCAACTCAAGTCGTCGCAAATTTGCAGAGACAGCCGGTTCAGTCGCGGTTGATTGCTTCTGACTACTTGGAAGCCAATCTTGATCTTATGGATCAGCTGATAATTGGGTGAGCTACTCTTGATTTTGCAGTGATTTTTCGTTCATAATCACAAATATTTGAGCATTGTGTTTTGATCTTAATAGTTACATATTAATGATTAACTCCCTTCCCATTTATCTAGTTATGAGGATCCCGTAAACGCCCTGCATTTTGGAGGAATGTTGAAGGAGTCGATACGACATCAAGTCATCGCCAGGTATCACCTCAAGTGTTAAATCTTTAATATGTGCAAGAAACTCTTGATTTGTATCATCCCTGCAGATATGTTTTGAAGTCTGAGCATTTGAAGAAGTTTTTTGATTACGTGCAACTTCCGAATTTCGATGTTGCTTCAGATGCCGCAACAACCTTTAAGGTATTTGCATGCACATTGTGAAAGTACTAGATTTATGTATTTTCCGAGAATAAGATGTCTAATAACCTAGCTACTCATATGGTTTCTGCAATATATTGCAGGAGCTTCTTACAAGGCACAAGTCAACAGTTTCAGAATTTCTAGCCATAAACTCCCGCTGGGTATGTTCTTCCCTCAGCATGAAACATAAAAAGACTTGATTTTTTTTTTCGAAAAAGAAAACATTCCAAGCAGTTTTGATGTTTTCACTTATGTGTATTCCCGCAGTTTTTCGCTGAATTCAATTCTAAGTTGCTGGAATCCACAAATTACATGACAAGAAGATATGCAATCAAGGTACAAATTTTGGATTCATAACATGCCTGATGTTTTTGTCTGAAATCATGGATGATGATTTGCCAGTACCCCTTTTTTCAGCTCCTGGGAGATATTTTGCTGGATCGTTCGAACTCTAACGTGATGATACGTTATGTCAGCTCGAAAGATAACATGAGAGTCCTAATGAATCTTTTGAGGGTAAAACCATTTCTAGGATCACTTACCAGCAGACTCGATCACAATATTATGTAAATAAGCGAAAATTTGATGTTGCAGGAATCACAGAAGAACATACAGATGGATGCCTTCCATGTTTTCAAGGTATATTCGCTTTAAAAACATGAAAACATTTGCCAGAGTTATATGAAACTTGCCATTTCTGATCCATTTATAGCTCTAACTCATCAGTCCATCTTGCAGCTTTTCGTGGCTAACCAGTGCAAACCCGCTGATATTATCAACGTTCTTTGCGCAAACAGAAGTAAGCTTCTACGCTTCTTCGATGGCTTTACCATTGAAAAAGGTAATGAATCACTTGTTTTTTATAGTATGGTGGCAAATAATTTTATGGATTAGATGTAGGATTCAAATTTCTAAGGGCTAAATCTTTCCTACATCGGCTAACATGCAAAGATCCTTTGCTGTTTAAACCATCGGATTTACCAGTACATGATATTTATATGGATATATATATATATATATAATCTCATATATAATTTTGTTACGCAGAGGATGAGATGTTTGAATCAGACAAAGCTCAAGTTATTAAAGAAATCGAAGAACTTCAGCCAACAACACCAATTACGTGTTCTGGGGAATTGTTCAAACCCATTACAGTATGATTAATTAGTGAAATGGTATTTATTTCCAACGATATTATCAAGTTCATTATCATATTGGAGGCGATCGTTAGCTGTTTTTTTTCGAATACTTCCCATGAATTGAATAAAATCATTATAAGATATTTTAAATACTAATTGCTCCAACGTTATTGCAGTTGATAGGACACTACTGCAAAACTTAAACAGACAACCCATGACTGCAGCTAGAAATAACAGCTAGCAAAAAGAAGAAAACAAAATAAAATTCTCGTCAAGAAATCAATCAGTATGAGAACAAAAATGTCGATCTAACTCTAAAAAACTAAGGTAAATCTTTGTTAATAAAAATGCCGAGCCATAACATATCGATAAAAATAAAGTGATATGCCACTGGAAAATTTTGCGGGCTTGATGCAGATAATTTAGGCCCCACCCACCTGCACCCTTCCTTTCTTTTTCAGGATTTTCTTCATGTAAAACTCCAATTCCTTGCCCTCCAAAATATACCTATTTAAAAAACATAGAATAAATTGATACACATTAAAACCAATCCATCCACTTCAAAAAAGATTTAATACTGTAGCTATAATGAGTAAGTTGATGTGTGTAAAACAGTGTGAACATGGAAATTAGTCGACTATATGAATCATGTATTCTGGCCAAAAGAGTAAATGGAAAATATGATTATGTAGCCATCTGCGCGTCCACATTGGCCAGGACGTGAGGAGATTGCAGCCAACAAACGACCAGCGCTGAATTCTTCCTCAAGATGTGGGTCAATCTTGCGGTCCTCTTGCCGCTTTGCAACTTTTCTCTGAACATGTTTACTCTTTTTTACTTCCTCTGTAGCAGTGCATCAGCTTCCTAAAGCCACAACCAATAAAACAATAAAAACTTATCAATTGAGTTACAGAGCCACCATTTATTTTCATGACAGTTAATCAAGATATAACAAGAAATGCTGCATAAACTCTTTTTTCCAACTCTGAATTAAAGAAACCTATTCTGAGCAGTTGACATAAAAAAATAGGCGGTGTTGTCAAAGATCAAAGGAAAAAGAATGCTCATATACCTCTTCTTCCTTCTTCACAGCAGCATTCTTTTTGCGGCCCATGTCAACTCCATAATGCTGGAGATACCACTGGTTAAATGGTGCAGCATCCACTTGAACAATTGCAGTCTTCACCAAAGTCTTTGTCCTAACCAACCCATTGTTTGATGCATTGTAAACAACATTCAAAATACGCGTCTTTCGGGTCACTACCCCAAGAGCAGTTTCCTGTAAACAGCCTCAAAGCACGCCATTTCACATTACCTCCTCGAACTCTCACTCTACGCACTATCTTAGGCCCAGTTTCTAACATCTTTGTGTTTGCTGGTTGTCTTCCCAGCTCATACCTAATAGCAGATGATAGATTAAACCAAATCAAGTAGTAATTGCGTTGATCTACCCCATAATTCAGTAGTAAGACATCTCCTTTGCCAGCTTAAAGCATAGAGCAATCACTATTTTATTAATTTCTAATGTACAACGATTAACACACACGAATAGGAGTCAGAGAAGCTCAGAATAAGGACACTTTGAGATATATGAAAAATATGCAGATTCATCTTGTACCCATGATTGCCGGCGGGAGATTCCGAGCTCCCCGAACCCTGCAGAGCGGAACAACAAAATTGTTGCACCCAACTAGGGTTCTAAATAGAGAAGCGAGTTGGAGCGGAACTAATATACGAGTTAGCCTGGGCCTTAAACCTTGGCGGGGGCTTTTTGCAGCCCAATTTCTTAATAATAAATTATAAGACAGTTAAACTTAATGTTCTTTAGCCCAGCCCATGTTCCAATAAAAAAAAAGTATATATAAAATAGTTAATCTTGATGCTTCTTCTCTCCTATTTAAATTATAAAATTTTCCAACTTCTAATTTTAACTCTTTTAAAAATTATATACATAAAATATTATAAATTTGTAGTAAATTGTGCTAACTGTATTTGTCTTTAAAGCCATACATTTTTTATCCAAATATATTTTACCACATAATACTATTATTTTTAAAATAAAATAAGAACTCAATTATTGACTTTGAATTAAAAATATAACTCTAACATAATTATACTTCACAGAAAAATATATGAAAACATTTAAACATATATGTGTTGTGTGCTAGTATTTATTAGAATGAGGTGAAAACAATTTAGTAATGTTAAATTAATTTTTAAAAAAAACGAGAGGTGATTTTATCCCTAAATAGACAAAAATCCGGAATTTAACTTGTCCAAACTCATCAGAACAGAACTATTTGTTCCTACACATGATAAAAAAGGGTGTTTTTTCCTGCATATTTTCACCATTGATCCTCACAAATACACTAACATCATGAGGGACCAATCAAATAATAATTGGAATAATAGGCAAGAGATAATGTTTAGAGTAGGTTCTTTATGGTTATAACTCCAATCAGATTAAAGTTTTTCAATCAAGGTAAATAAGTTTTTCAGTTGAAAGTACAGGTTTCTTGGGGATTTGGGTTATTTTTTAAACAGAAAATGGCAGGCTGCATCTTTTTTTCACTTTGGATACTCAATCGGATAGATGACTCCACACATATAGGAACTTTTGCATATGTCATTCTGTTCAAGTCACTCCAAAAACAATGCTGCCAATAAACTTCGAAAGCAAAGAAGATCATATACTTTTCCTACATAAAGTCTTAGGTTATGTATTGCATGTCATATACTTTTCCTCCATAAAGTCTCAGGTTATGTAATTGCATAAAGTATTAGGTTATGTAATTGCATGTCATATACTTTTCCTCCATAAAGTCTCAGGTTATGTAATTGCATTATACCCAAGTAGGGGGTCATGCTCAATCAGTTAAAACCAGAGTAGTGATCTTGGTAAATTGCACCAAATTCTGCCCTCCAAGACTGATCATCGTCATGGAATGCAGATGATTTATCATCATCGTGTGTTACATCCGAGTCTTCACGATATAGGGGACGTTGTAATGCAGCTTCAGGCAGCCTGCTCTCTGCAAGGTACTGTTTCATTGTGATAATCTCCATCTTGTGCTTTCTTTTCAGTTTCTCCATTTGTTTTTTCAATTTGTCATTCTCTTCCTCTATCTTCGTGTTCTTCACCTGCAGCATGAAGCAAAAAGGTTAGAAAATGTAGCTTGCCAGAAACTAGAAAGAATGTGTGTGAGTATGATTTACCTCAGCTATTGAAGCTGCCTCCTCTGCTTCTCTCAACCTAACAAGAAGTTCACCTGCGGCGTGCACAGCTTCTGCGGTATCTTTGAGTTGAACTTTAAGACATTGGTTCTCCTTCTTTAATAACTCCCTTTCCATCTCTCTTTCCGCACTCGAAGAAGAAAGCTCTGCTGCAAAGGCCTTAGCAAAACGAGAGCCATGAAGACCCTTGGATCTTGCTTTAGAAGCTGCCCTTTTCACCTCTGCTATGCCCTCCATAATGGCTCGATGCTTTAATACTATGTCATTGTATGTCTCCTGCAGCTCTGCATAATGCTCGATCATTCTAGCTTGCCCTATGACAGATCTTTTGAGGGCATCGTCCAACTCTTCCGTGCTCCTCTTCTTTAGTTTCAACTCCAATTCAACCTTTTCTGCTCGATGACGATTAATTTCTATTTCAATTCTTAATTCATCAGTTAGTGATATCCAGTCACTCTCCATTTCCATCCACTTCTGCCTTTCGTTCTCAAATTCTTCTCCACTAATGCCTTGAGAATTTGTGCAACTTTTTCTAAACTGGATAGATTGAGACAGCAAAGAAGATCTGAGCTTATCAGTTGATCTTCTTGTTGGTGTGTCAGTGTACATCTGCAGTTTAGTTTTTAATGTTTCAATTTCTTTGATAAGTGCCTCCTTTTCTTCAGTGTCAAAGGATTTCTTCATAGAATGATTCAAGTCTTCCTGGACTTCTTTAATTTCACACTGCTCCTTCACAACTTCTGAATCGAGATTTTCATCACCATGAAACGCCACAAGCTTGAAGGAACAATAAAATCCACAAGGACACGTCATATAATAACAATAAAATCCACAAGGACACGTCATATAGTAGGCATATCTAATGCAAAATTTGGAAAACAAAGTCCGTACCTGATTCTCAACATCTGTTGAGCGGCAGTTATAATCTTCATCCTCACGGATAGGCGGCAGCTGCTTCTTCATTTCACTGAAACTGGAAGAATTGTTCCATGCTCTAACATCAGTCTGATGATTAGCCTCGCACATGCATTGCTCTAGCTGCAGTGAAAAACAGGTCGTTATAGCATGTTTCTAGGATAAGCATGCCCCACATTTACATCAGAAAAAAAAAGTCCTATCACCAGTTTCCTTAGATGCTCAATTTCAGCTGCTTGCTCATTGCATTTGCTACCGAGCTCCTTCTCTCTTTCAGCAGCCAGTGCTAAATCTTTCTCTACATCCTGTGCGCAAAGACAAAGGGATAAATATAAAGAAGAAAGAAATTCCGATTTTATTTATAAATGATATGGCATTGGATATCAAAATTAAGCAGCTTTAGATCAACCTTGGTCACTGGAATCCCCAATCTATTTGAATTTGCTGATACATCCACCGTTATTATATTTGTCTTCAAACTATCCTCCACTTGACATTTCTTACAAACAAAGGAAGCAGATGAAGGATCTGAAGATTGGCCATTTACTGGTGAGGTACTGCCCTTGTCAACTGATAGGCACGGTTTGAGTGCCAAGTGTTCAAAAGAGAAGGAGGCGGATGATCTAGTTGTTGTGGAATTCCTTTGGTGATAGTCAATGATATGTAATCCTCTGTGAAGCCTAGCTGCCAAGGACTCAGTAGGGCCAGGATAAATTGTACTGGATCTTAGGGACGAATTACCATGATCAGATTGTTGGTGTGATTGCCACGACACATCCAGAGTTTTGGAACTCTGTATTGCATCTTCCTGACTTGAGAGATGATTTGATAAGAAAATTAAGCTTTTCCTCTGGGAACTCTTAATTTTAGGAGACTCGGAAAACACAGGATCTTGTAGGTCTCCAGTCTCATGGCATCCACTGATGGACATATTATTGATTGCCAGAGGATCCGTCGCAATTGAGTTCTTAGAAATTTGATCAAGTTCTGCCACCTGGGTAACATTTTTCATGTGTGGCAATTCTGTATGAGTTTCACTGGAATTAATTTCTTCGTTCTCACCATCTTCTGAGCAACTCAAATAGTGTTCACAGGTGAAGCCTGTTTCACAGCCTTCAGCAGAGTACATGAGGGCACTACTCACTCCATTTTCAGAATCTTCTCTTAAATTTTCATCATGAGAAACTCGGATATTGTCAATCTGAAGCTTTAGTTCTTTTACATCATCCTCATTAATGCACAGATCTGTTTCAGAGTCATTGTCTATTCGTGGTAAGATTAATGAATGATTGAGGCTGCGTCTCAAATGGTTCAAGCTTTCACGAACATTTCCTCCCGTGAAGTGTCCGCCATTGCTGAGTGAGTTGCATGTGCTGGACTTAGCTCTCATTAGTTCTTCCTGCATTACATCAATGATATTCAAGACCTCAAGCATAAAAACTTTGTAAAACTCTCAATTTAGTGGCAAGTAATAATAACACCTTTAGTTGCCGAATCTGATCACTCAGATCGTTAACATCATCTTCTGTTATCTCATTTATTACAGGTTCATTCTTTACTAACATTGCCCGCAGTCCAAATCTGAGTGTACTCAGAGTTTCGCTCTTGCTTCTGCTCATATAAAGGAGAAAGCATAAGAAAATATAAGAAACAAAACAATCAATAATACAGTGAGAGTAAAATAGATAAATCAGAGGGAAACTAGAACCACTTCTTTCAAGGCCAAATTTATATCTAGAATCAATAAATAAAACTCAGTACTTGTTATCTGGAGAAATGGCACATATAATGGAGAGTTTAGCATTGCCGCCAAATGAGTCTCTCAAAAGATGAGTAAGACTTGAACTTCTATATGCAGCATCTTCAGTTTTCCCTGATTGACTTCCGTCTGCGAGAATAGTTACCAAGTTCCTGCAAACAATATCGAATCTGATGTCAGATTATTTATGCTAATTGTTCCATTTACATTTCCGCAAACTTCAGTTAATATGGATGGAAAAAATTTATTTCGAATAAAATGTTTGAACTTGGATTTCATTGACACCGATATTGGATGCATTTAAAATCCATTACAACTAGAATGTACAAACATGACGCGATAACGATTACTAGAAGAAAGCCTGAGATAACTTTGCAAGATTAAAAAAACCCAGGACCTTAATAAAACTATTAGATGTGTTCACCATACATACCCTAGCTGTGATATTGACTTCTTTATATATTTTCTTTCTTTCACATGCTGTCGACTAGCATCCTCAGGTGCATTTCTGTCGAATCCAGCAAGGTCGACAAGGCTTATTCTACTAGTCTTTGAACTACCAAAGCACTTCGACAAGGTCTCCTAAGAGATGACAATAAAATCGAGTGATGAAATTAGTCACTAAATAACAATAGCGAACAGATTTCCGTTCCTGATTTCTTTTGGGGTTTTTGGATGGAGGAGAAGTTTCAAGAGTAAATAAAAAGTATAATGTCCTGTACTATACTGCCTACCTTGCACCAAGACTCAATAATGCATGTGAACATGATATGGGATCTTGAGCTCTTAGAATTTATGCTTGTCGCTCCAATTTTTCTATTTGACAAACCCTGCAGCATGAAGTTGAATTACAGTATAGCAATAGCCAATTAGTAAAGTTATTTCTATAAATTCCTAAGGGAATGTTTTGTGTTTACACCACCATCGTCATTGCTATACCTTAATCAAAATTTGAGTGACTTCCTCATAGTTGTTCACGTACTCCTCACTCAAATTCTCCACATAAAACCCATTTTTGGGATCATCTTTTATCTAAAAAAAGTCCAATAAAACCCAGTTTATCCATCAGATTTCGTTTAGATGGAATAACATAATTATATTATTCTATGTATTCTGAGAAGCAGCGAATTTACCTCCAGATTTTGTTGAATAGGATGGATTAGATCTCCAATTTTCTCACCATACACCTGCAGCAACAATCTATTGGTGATTAGCTAGGGACTTCATATGAAACCAAGACAAGAAAAGCCAACGGCCCGGAAGTATCACCTCAAGAAACGAGCACCGACATTGATAGTTTGTCTGCCTGCCACCAGTGTTCTCTTGCTCCTACACGATAATAATGATTACATACAATCAATGAGTCCAAATTACATCACCAACTCATGTTTCAACTTTTTGTCTACTCGGTAACATAACCTACCTTTTGAATCTCGGAGAAAAGATTCTTGAAAATCTGGGGCACAATACCCTGAAGACCACTTGATGATGGACCTTCAACCATTGCACTTGGGGGTCCCCACATAGTATAAGTTTTCCCACTTCCAGTCTAGTATTAATAGAAAATCAAACGATATTCCATGTTCATAAAATGCAAATTTATAAAAGAGAGTCAAATTTAGACTATGATTGGCCAAAAAAGTTACCTTACCATAAGCCACAATTGTTGTGTTATAACCTGATAAAGCATCCTTAACCAAAGGAGCACCAATCAATCGGTAGACGTCCTCCTATGAATACAAAACCACTTAATTGTTCAACTAAGATTCTTATATTTACCTAAAGAAAACCACCGAGAAAGCCTTTAATGAAGCAAAATAATAAAATTCATCAACGAGAAACTAAAACACTACGCGTCTCCTTTCCAGTTTGTGAAATATAAAGAATTCTTCCAAAACTCTTCAAACCTGAGATGAATTTGAGTCCAACACCGAGTCAAATGTATACTTCCTTTCAGCGATAGTCACTGATTCCTCTGAAACTTTTCTGACCAACGTATCTCCAATTCCAAGACCAGTCACCGGCCTCATCCTTACCACAACCTATTGACATAACAGATACTACATAATTTAAAACCAGGACTCACGATAAAGTAACAAAAATTTACAATATCTGAATATATATTACATCGAATTAATCATTTCCCAGATGACTGATCCTACAAATGTAAGATTGTTTCACGAAATTGGAAGGAAAAAAACCCCCATTTTCCGGTACCTTGACTGGTGCATCTGGAGCTTCAGACATAGTTTCTTGGATCACATGTGCGGTGGATTCTCTGGGTTTTAATGTTGGTTTTTTTAAGAACGAGATTGAAGGGGACAGTGGAGGATCACAGATCTGGATGTTGGGATCATTCGGGGCCATGTTTTCACCATCAGATCTGAATTTACGTCGGAGGATGGGCATTGTCTTTACTTTCGATTTCTGAAGTAAATTCTTGAACGGTTCAAAGAATCTGCTGCTCTCACACACTTCAGGATTGGACTTCGCCATTAATAGATTGAACAAGAAAGCAGTGTATAATCCGATTCGAAACTGAAAATCCCTTCTTTTTCAGATGCAAATCTGAAAGAAACAGAAGAAATAGGGGCTCACTCCCTGTAAGAAATAATGGTTTGATTTCGAATGTTAAAAAGGAGAAAAGAGAGGTGTTAGAATTATCGTATATGACCGTTGAAAATGCCTTGCGCGTGTGGGAGCGTTTGAGGTTTAAAATAAATATCGAAATTACAAAAATAGCCGTTTCTATTGGTCTGGACCTTGCTAGAGACCCCCGTTTCCATATCTTCCAGCCCATACAATTGGGCCCATATCTAGTGAGGGTTTGCTTCCTTCTTCGCCTCTTCGTTTTCCTCGTCTTCCTTTGTTTTGGAGCCTTGGTCTTCGTCTTCCCACCATTGCACCGAGCAAAGTCCACCAAAAAAGGTTTGCTTGGTGTGTTGTCTGCCTCCTTCTTCTTGCAGTTTTTCGGTCTTAACTCTGCTGCGTGGCGTTCCTACTTTTTCATCCACTTGTGATTTTGTGAAGGCATCTTGGGGTTTTAATAAGGACAATGTTGAAAAGGAACACGAGGCTGAAGAAAGAGTATCTTTATAGGAAAAATTTGGAGGTCAAAGAGCGGTTGCTCTATGAGAAAAAGAGAAAAATTCGGGAAGCCTTAGCAGGTTATTGATATTTCTTTGTTGATGAGTAACAAACAGAATTAAGGATTTTCTTTATCAAATTAATTTTTTCCATTCAACCTTTTTCCCTTGTGAACAGAGGGAAAGCCAATTCCCACTGAGCTCAGAAATGAAGAGGCGGCCCTTCGCCAAGAAATTGATCTTGAAGATGAGAATACTGCTGGTATTTATTCCTTCTCTACAATCTGCATTGGTAAATTTGCTCATTATTTTGTTTTGTTTCGATTTTATTTTTGTTATTCTATAAAGTTGTTTGACTACCCAATGCGTCAACAGAATGATAGCATATCCTCACATTTCCACAACCGGGCAATTAGTTTTGTTTCACATTATGACAATATGTGATATATTCATGACGACATGTAAGCCTTGGCTCGTGATTTTGATATGTTTCTCGGATAATCTTGTCATGTCACTTATCAGGAGGATCCTAAAAGGAAAATGTTAATTCTGAGCCTATCACAGAATGCTATGTTCTTGATGTTACTTCTAGGGGACAATTGTCTATGTTCTAAACTGATGCATGGATTCGTCGTTACTTAAATGCAGTTCCCCGTTCAACCATTGACGATGAATATGTTAACGCAACCAACAGAGATCCCAAAATTTTACTCACAACATCACGCAATCCTAGTGCTCCGCTTACACAGTTTGTGAAGGTGGTCAAGTCTAATTTTTCCTAAGTTTTAGCTGTCACTTTGCACCAAGAAACATTACCTTCTTATCGCCTGTGGTTTTAGTTTCCTTGCTTGTGCCATGCGTTCATAGATGTTATGTCTGTTACTTCAGGAATTGAAGTTTGTTATTCCAAATGCACAACGAATGAATCGAGGTGGTCAGGTTGGTGTATTGTTAAGTTTGTCGTACTTTTGCTATTTTCCCTTGCTCTTTGGGTGCATTGTTCTATCTTTAATGAAACCCATTAGAGCATAGAAATGATAAATCGGCATCCTTCTGATAGATGGTCTAAGAAGGCTGTCAAGCATAATTGCTATTGACTTTTCAAAATGAAATTATCTTTGATCATTCTTTTAGCATTATTGCTGCATTGCTCAAAAAATTCTGAAACTCCAAATTCTTTTTATGTAAAGCTTTTCGATTTAACTTGCATGCGGAGAAACTGAGCACTAAAAGTGCACAAGTTAAATCAGTTTCTTTGGTTTCAGGTTTTATCAGAGATTATTGAAACTTGCAGAGCTCATGATTTTACAGATGTTATCTTAGTCCATGAACATCGTGGTGTACCAGATGGTATGATCATAAGCCATCTACCTTTTGGTCCTACTGCTAGCTTTGGATTACTCAATGTGGTTAGTACTATACTTCGTTCGACATACAACTTTTGATCCTGTTTTCCATGTGATATTGTAATCTAGCAATCTCTTGTAGGTTACGAGACACGACATTAAGGACAGGAAAGCTATTGGAACAATGCCTGAGGTTTACCCACATCTGATACTTGACAACTTCTCTACTAAGGTTATATTTCTTTGTCTGATTTTTCCTTTTCTTGCCTCTGTTGTCAAAGCTTGAGATTTTACTCGATTAAGTTGAACCTAATGAGGGTTCGTGCATCCACTGTTTTAACCTGTCACTTAACAATATAATCTTAGTAATCTTGAATGATTGTGGCTGAAACCTTGTTGTTAAACAGATACAGAATTTTGAAATTTCAAAATCCATCAGCTTTCCTATCTTATAGAACTGTGGAAAATTCGTACTCAATCTGCGACCGGATAATATGTTTCATAAATTATTTGCACCTCTGTGGGTTTCATATCACGCTACTGCATAGTCATTTGAATACATCTGTAATTCCTATAGACTTTAGTTAACTTCTTAATGGGCATGATCCTTGTGATCGCTACCTTATGTGCATCTTGACTTTTTTTTATCAGTTGGCCTTATCTTCTATCTCTCAGACACGCGTGTGTTTGTACATGTGAAAATATGATATGTGCATGCACATACTTGTTTTGCAGGTCAATATTCTCTCCCTTTCCCACAAAGCCAACAATTGAACTGTAATTATTATAAAACCTCCAGAATTATGTGGACTTTAATGATTATAAAACCAAAAATTATGTTGATTGTGCTGGAACTTTCTGTTTCCTTTAATCTAATATGAACTTTTTATGATATTTGTGGAATTTTCAATTGTTGGCTGCTCGGTCAAAGGACAGCAAACATTTGAAAGTATCTATTTCCTGTGTCCAATTTCTGTTTCCTTCAATCTATTATGAACTTTTTATGATATTTGTGGAATTTTCAATTGTTGGCAGCTCGGTCAAAGGACTGCAAACATTTTAAAGTATCTATTTCCTGTGCCCAAGCCGGATACAAAACGAATTGTTACTTTTGCAAATCAATCAGATTATATTTCGTTCAGGTAGTTATGTTGTGAAACAATGTTCCACCAACTAATATTTTTATGGTGGCTGTAAGTCTGGTGAAATCATGCAGGCATCATGTTTATGAGAAACGTGGAGGTCCCAAATCGATTGAACTGAAAGAGATAGGCCCCCGGTTCGAAATGCGGCTGTACCAGGTAAGTAGGTTCAGTACTTCATTCGAGATACCAAAGGTCAATTCGCATAAATATTACGTTTTGTTTTGTTCAACCTATAATTATAGGGTGTTCTCAAACCGCACAATCAGAACCCTTGCCACCGTCTCCATCGAGATTTTTATAAAAATTTCATGTGATTTTTAAAATTAAAATTGTCACTTCTCTCTGTGACTATTGCCCAACTCATCTAAACTCTGGAGTCTGTCTAGCTTGGTAAAATTTTTATTTATCTCCAACTTGGACCCTTTGTGATAGAGACTTAATTCGGGTGTGGTCATTCAACCGTGGTATCCTTAACATTTTGCTGGTACTTTTCATGTTGCAGGTTAAATTAGGAACAATGGAACAGGATGAGGCTCAGATTGAATGGGTCATCAGGCCTTTTATGAACACAACAAAGAAGCGCAAATTTCTTGGGGATTGATAGTTCCGATGTGTGTGCTTATTATTTGTTTTATGCCAATTGCCAACCTTTTTTCTTGCACCAAAGAAATGGAAGGGTAATTGTAGTATGTTCAACAAAAAATTTTCCGGGTTATTTAAATTGGGTAAGAGCTTAGTTACTTCCGCCTCGAAAGGTAATGTAGTGGTGGTACTCGCATGTGAAGGAAGAAATACTTTCACTGGTATTATGATGGTGTGATTAGTATCTCATCGTCCTGATTGACATTTTCATCTTCATTATATCTGATCATGTTATCGTAACCTTTTCCCCTTGCTGGTTATTTGGAATGGATTCAGCCCAATACTATAATTGTTATTTTCAGCCCCATTATATTCACTCGATAACTCGTACCATCAGTCTGTACCACCCAAAGGATGAGGTAAAATGAACGCGAAAGTTTTGTTAGTGTTACGATTACCATTTTTTCATTCTTTGAAGCAAACTAGCACATATATACTAATTTTATATCATTTTCACCGGGGAAAAAAAAATTTATCTTGTACGAAGAACCCTTTTCATAAATAACATTGACCATATCAAAAGAACAACTTTTTATTACAAAAGTCAACAAATAAAATGGAAAAAGAAGGATGGAACTATATCAAAGTAACACCTTTTTGTTGCAATGAATAGAACTGGAGAACTGGAGTAGGGACTCAATATGTGGATATGGAAGTCTATAACCTTTATAAGAGGGTCCATATATTGTATCAAACTCACAATAGCAATAAGTTCATTTTTTAAAATTTTCGGAAATTTGGATTAAAATAAAGTTTAATTTGAGAAACTAAAAGATTAAACTGGCTAAAATTAATGGGAGCCATAGAAGAAGAAACATCGTGCGTGTGAACAATTTTGGTGGAAATGAAAATGGCAATGGGTCAATTTAAACACTCAGAAAATGCCGACCAGCCGTATTCAGAGACTACCAAATAGTCAAATTTTTATCTTCAATTTTTTCCCATTTGGAGAGTGTTGTTTAGAGCATCTACGTTGAGTTGTTCAATTGGTTGTCATAACATCAAATTTGTGTTAAAACCAATGTGAGTCATTCATTCAATGGCAAACTCAACCATCGCGTTCAAAGAAATGAACAAGTTCATTTTTCTATGAAAAAATGATTTGTAACATGCATCAAACTTCCACCCTCTTTTTGAATTTTTTAATATATTTTTATTCATGATTATTTTATTTTTATTATTTTTAAAATTTTGTAATCTCCTGGATGTTAATTTTAAAAAAAAATAAATAACAAAATTTGTAACGTCCTTGGGCATTATTGGTTTTAATTTTTTTAAAAAAATTGTCTAGGTATCCTAGATGTTTAATTTATATATTGTTTGTAACTGTATGTAAATGTGCTTTTTTCTTATGTTGTATTGGACCATCAATTTTGTATCGACTTAATCGAACATATTTGATCACAATACAAGAACAATATTTGAATTAGTATTTTACAGTTTCTTTTACGTTTAATTTATGTGTTGTTTTTTTTTAAAAAAAAATTATGTAAGTATGATTTATTTTTATATGTTGTATATTTTCATTTCAAATTTATAATAAAATATAATTTTGAAATTGAATTTATTTAATGTAAAATAAGAATAACATGAATGAGTGGACAAACGAGAACTACAAATAATGAATGTTAATGTTAAAATAAATGTAAGAGGGTATATGTGTTAATATAATGTGTATATGATATATAAAAATCACGATTTTTGAAGATGTGATAGATATTATAATTGGAACAAATGCATATGTGCTTATAAATATTTATATTGCATTTGATGATGGTAATACCACCAGTACAAGATAAAGACATGGCTATAGAATTAAGCAGCTATTTATTATTAGATTTATTTTTCAACATTAGTCAAAATTGGTGTACAAGAAAGTCAAAGCGATTTAATAGTGCTACATGTCAAAACAAAGATCCTTTCCACATTTATTTATTTATTTATATCCATGCACACAATTCCCTTAAATCATAGAAATTCAAGAATAACAAGAGTCAAGATGTGTTGACTATTTTCCTATAGAAAACAAGGGATGTGCCGGCTATTCGTAAAATTACAAGAGTTGAAATCGAGATTTCCACCATTTCATTTTGATATATCATCTTACGGTTCAATTTTCGTGAGACAGATCTTTTCAATTAGTCACTCATAAAAAAAATTTCATACAAAAAATATTACTTTTTTATTGTAAGCATAAGTAGATAGGGTTATACGTATCAAGAAGAAAAAAAATCTGTGAGATCGTTTCATAAGCGACCTATTATTGATATATTATACGTGATATTTTTGTCAAATAAATTTGATTTTTTTATGAGATCATTAATTATTTTTTATTTTAGAAAAATAAAAATAACCTTAAATTTGTACAATCCAACAACAATAACCCTTTTAACAGAAAATATAATCCTCACAATTTTCATAGAATTAGACGGAAAGTTGCTAGAAATTTAGATTCCATAATCTCAAAAAACATGAGATTTGTGCATTGAATTTTGGCCAATCGATTAATATATTGTAATGCGTGCACTTTAATTTACCCCTAGGCTTAGACCATCAAATATCAAAGCCAACTTTTTTTTGGTAGACAAGTTCATTCGCAATGATGTACGAATTAAGAGAGGTTATGAAATCCACTTAATTAGGATGCTTAAAAGGTTGCATAATTGTTGTTAACACAACTCAAATCAGAGAAAAAAGGAATACGAACTGGTGGAGCTAATAATTATGTATATATTAAACCCCAAAAATAATGATAACTAACTACTTGTTAGAAAAAATTATATTAACGTATTTAGCTATCATTATTCAAAAATAATAATAATACCCGGAATATTTCATATTCTTCTAAATCTAAATCGTGTTAGGATTTATGAATTTCAAATATATTTTTGTAAGTTTAGAGAAATAAGGCTGTAAACTTCAAATCTACGAATTCCAAGTTTATATAATGTTTCATGTTAGTTACGATGGATTTCAAGTTCACCAGATAATGAATCCATTTGAATCTCATTTTACTCTGTGTTATAATTGTGCAAATAAGTAAGTTACAGATTTATGATTTTATCTATTGTTTCATTGATAATAATAAATAAAAAAAATCGAAATCCATATACATAAAATACATTCGTCAAAATACAACTCTAAAGAAATTTATGTTAAATATTAATGTTAAAAGTAAATATTCGAAGAGTTGAGTATGTTATAAATAACACTAGTGAGTTCAATTTCTACCACATGGGATGATATTGATAGATGAACTTTAATGGATACAATATTAAATCTAGAGTAGATTTCTTGTGAGACGGTCTCACGAATTTTTATATGTGAGACGGATCAACTCTACCGATATTCATAATAAAAAGTAATACTCTTAGCATAAAAAAGTAATATTTTTTCATGGATGACACAATTAAAGTATCTGTCTCACAAAATACGACCTGTGAGACCGTCTCACGTAAGTTTTTGTCTTAAAATTTAATAAATATTACATTTATTCGAGAAAATATTAGGAATTATAATTGTCATATTCAGAAAACGTTGCCGTATACCATCTAAAGGAAGGCTACCTTGAACTACAGATTTGAGAAAAATCACTTAAAATATATTCTCTCTAAAATATGATTTTATATTGGAAAAATGAGATTTAACAAGACTGACTCCAAAAAAGTCTAGAAACCTCCAAAATGTTAGGCACATTTCTGGATATCATATGACCACTTTGTGTTGAAACCATAAATATCAAAACATTGAAGACTATAACTTTGGTCTTAACATTTGCTGGTCACCAAAACTATTAAATGCTTTGAACTTATAGAAAGTTATTTAATGTCCCATAGAAAGTTTATTAATTTATTTATATGCTCCCACTGTTCTATATGGAATTATTGCTTCTCTAGATTATGCACATTGGCTCATTTTATATTTCAAAAAATTTAAAAGATCTATTCACCCGCTGATATTCTGTAGACAAAAACTTGTGTGAGACGGTTTCACTGGTCGTATATTGTGAGACTGATCTATTATTGTGAATATCGATAGAGTTGACCACTCTAACAGATAAAGATTCATGATACTGTCTCACAAGAGATCTACCATATTTTTACCTATCAATACATTTAAAACTTATACATCTTATTTAAGTTTTTAAATAAATTCATATTTCAAAATCTTGAACAATAAACCTCCATATTTTATTTCTAAAATTTAAGTAAATTTAAAGAGTTTTTTTTTATTCCTTCTTTTATATTTCTGTATTAATCTCTTCTATATCGGAGCATATGATATGTCAGTAATATTCGATATTATGTTAACAATTTTTTTTGTGTGATTTTAAAATAATAATAACTAAAATTGTGGATTGATTAAGATAATAAAAAAAAATATGAAAGTTTTTTTTCAAATTATATTATAACCCCATAAATTGGTCATGTCGATTCAATAAAAATAATTCGAAATGGGGTTTGCTTTAATTAGAACAAAAATCTATTATCTGGTGTGAACGCAATCCCGAATGCGGGAATAATTGTTGAAAATGCCGACACCGAGAACTTTCGAGTTCCAAAACCACATCGAGCAGCACGTACTACCCACGCTCCGATTGTCCCGAACCCATTTGTAAATGTGCATCGCACTCAAACGGATTCTGATTGGATTGCCTTTCTTTATCGCGTGACACTAATGAAATTCACAGTAAAAGCTGACAAAAAGGCAGATAGTAATAATAATTATTATCCCAGAAAAAGTATCACAATAATCCCATTTTATATGTCACCGCACGATGGCCCAACTTCATAATCTTCCCCCAAGATCACGTTCCAGTGTACTGGACTAAGTCTCGAGCACCTTGCTACATCGAATATCCTGCAATCGTTTGGATTTCAGCATCAGGTTCCGCGTGAAGTCGACTTGACTTTTGGAATTCTTTGTTTACTTGTTTAAAATTATTCTTTTGCTTTGATTGAGCTTGCCTTTTGCTCTTTGTCGATTTGTTTTACCTGGGTTCTTTTCAAGTTGATGTCTTGGTATCCTTTTACACTTGCGTGAGATGTGTCTGTCTTTCTTACTGTTATGTTGATACGAGGAAAAGTTGGTACTTTTGTGATTGGAGTGTGGTGAAATCTTGATCCTCAACTGTTGGTGAGCTTTTTCTATTTTTGAGATTCTGGTGTTTGGCTTTTCAGTGGAACATGGGTATTGAAGATATTGGGGAAAAGACGTCTTTCGTTCTTTCTCTTTACCTTTGGTTTTACTTCATGAATTTCGCTTGACTACTCCTTAATTTGGATCAAGGTTTCAGATTTTTGGTTGGTTAAATATAGTGAATTGTAATTTGTTTTCCTATTTCCCTCCCAAGATTTCTGTTACTAAATGTTTCTTGCACTTTACTGTTCTTGATTATAAATATATCAGACAGTTTACATGCTTTGTGAATTCCCTACTTTTCCCATTGGTTTTCTTTCTCCCTTGGCTTTTTTCCTTTGTCAGATGTGTTTCATTTTGTTTGATGCATTCTTCTTGCCTTTAGATCCGTGCCTTACAGTTGATTTTTGGGCTGGATTATGAAATTTGGTGTTCCTGTTTGACTTGTTTACTGCCTTAAGCCATCTCGGAAACGTAATCTTTTGTGGTTTTATTTAATTTTTGCTTGGTTTTCTTTTCTAAAGAATCAAGGAGTGTTTTTCTTGGAGAGAACAGGTGAATGGTGGGGATTGCACTTAAAATATATATATTCTGATTCATAGTAATACTGGATTAGTTTGGTGCATACTAGATGGTTGATATATTTTATTGTGTATATTAATGATAGAGTGTCCAAATTCAATCGATTTACAGGTTAATTTTGAATCATACTCATGGATTCTCCTCAGTCAGTGGTGTCACCGTTCAAGGGTTCTCATGTTTTTGTCGAGCATGAGAAACAAAATGCTAATGTTGCTTTAGTAAACTCCAGGTTCCTGACGAGAGAAATCAATTTTCAAGGAAAGGAAGCCTCCATGTATAATTTAGACGAAGTTGTTGGTGTTTTGGAGGTCTACATACATGAAGCTAGGGACATCCACAACATATGCATCTACCAAAAGCAAGATGTTTATGCTAAATTATGTCTGACTAATGATCCTGAAGATACGGTTTCCACCAAAATCATTAATGGTGGTGGGAGAAATCCAGTATTCAACGAGAATCTTCGTCTTAATGTTCGGAAAGTTGATTCATCCATCAAATGTGAGATATGGATGCTAAGCAGGGTGAGGAATTATCTTGAAGATCAGTTGCTGGGATTCGCTTTGGTTCCAGTCTCTGATATTCTCCTGCACGATGGAAAGCTCAAAAAGGAGTTTTCTCTATCCTCGACTGATCTATTCCACTCACCTGCAGGGTTTGTGCAGTTATCTATCTCGTTTGATGGAGCTCCACCTGAAGTTATTCCGCTTTCTGCACAACCTAAGTCTGTGGTGAATGATTCCTGTGTGCATGATACTGAGTATGTAGAGTCTATTCCTTGTGACCTAGAGAAGATTGAGTTTCCTGATCCAAAAATCACAAACGAAAATAATAAGATGGTTGAAGAGTATTTTGCAATGCCTTGTACGACATTGGACTCTCAAAATTCAGATAACCTGGTCAGTTCTGACAGTGAAAATCATGTAAGGTCGGAGGTTGAGATCAAGAATGAGCATGGGAATAGTTTGTCCGTGGCCACAGCGAGTTCAAGGCCTAATCCAAAGATTCGTTCTCCTTCGAGCAGCGTTTCAGCAAATGGATCTTCAAATGCATCTCTTCCTGCGAGTTCCCGGTCTTCTGACCCTCCCAAGGATTCAAAATCTCTGAATGAGGAAAATCCTCTACCTCCTAAGGATGATTCAAAGGAAAAAAGTGCTAACAATTTAAGGTCTGAGAGTAACGCAACAATTGAGGTGTCTGATGATGCATTTTTAAAGCCTGTTGTTACTCTGAATATTGAACCAGAGAACAAGGTGGATCAGCAGGAGATTGTGGATATGTATATGAAGAGCATGCAGCAATTCACCGAGTCATTAGCCAAAATGAAGCTTCCAGTTGACTTTGAAAGCGGGCCTACTAGCTCCGAAAACTCGAGTTCAGATCAGAGAACACCGGCATCAAAGAACTCCGGATCTCGAGTGTTCTATGGCAGTAGAGCTTTTTTCTAAGCATTTTACTGAAAGATTCGAGAGTACACAGTGACTTTAGGTATTTAGAACGGAGACTGATGCTGCTGATGTCGAGAATAGAAAGGAATGTATTGCCTGTTCTGGCATGAAGTACTGTTTTAACGCCCACGCCTAGTATTGTATGTGGAATGTTTCTCGACTTTTATGAAGTTACTTGTAATAATAATATTCTGATATCTTTGCGGTTAACTCTTCAATCACAATACCATTTCATCCATCTTGTTGATAATAATAAATAAAAAAATGTCTCCTATTGCAAATACTAATTAAAAAATAATAATTCATTAATGACCATGTTTTAAATGTTTTCACAACCTTCTGTTACATATTTATTAATAGGGAAAATAAAATCGTGTTTATATTTTAGTTTCTTAAACGTTTTGTAAAAATAAAGTTGATTAAATATCCATGTTTAATGAAACAATAATCAGTATCACAAAACTTAAAAAATACAACCAAAAATTTCATGTTTCAGATACAACCATTTTTAAAGCTAAAAAATCTATCAAGCAAGTAGTCAACCTACGAATGAAAATAATTTTTTTAAAAAAATTGCATAATATTATAAAAACAAAAGAAATAAGGATTGAGATTAAAAGATTTTACAACGGATACTGGATTGGTGGGTTAAAAATTATAAAATAAAGTGGGCTAATTTTTTATTTTTTATTTTTTTTTCAAAAATAGACAATAAATGTATGAGCTATAAACCCATAAAGAAAAGGATCTAGAATCTAGATATTAAAGCAGCAACAGTAGGTCTTTTACTTGTTCCATCTCCCATTCTACAAGGTAGAAGAACTCTATGCGTCTCAATACGATTTTCTTGGCCATTCCTTTATGAAGATTAGAGAAGCCGAAAACATCATCTTGGGACAAATCAACATTGATGGAATTTTCTGTTTCTTGGTAACAATATGAACTTGCTTTGTCGTCATTTTATCAAAAATTGTACGGTTTAATATTATCATAATATATAACTTTTGATAAATGAACGAACACTTGATTTCAGAAGAAAAAACACATTGAAGATCAAGGTTTCCATGTCCCATTTACGTCATAACACAATGAAGACCTTTCAAGTCCTACTCTCAGTCATTTTTTGACAAACTTTCACAAATCATCGGAGTTGAGAGAGTGATTTTAGAGAATATTGAAGATCAGCAAGTTCTTTAGGTGGATAAATGGTCAAAATCTTTGTGAGACGGTTCCAAAATCGAGCCGTCTCTTGTTCTTGATATTTTCCCTTGGATGAATAGAATTATGAAAATGTAAATTACTAAATATATAAGCCAATCGGGAATTTAAATTCCCGTGCACTTCCATTTTGGTTAAATACATTGGAATCGATTCTATACTAATTCTTTAAAAAAAAAAAGGTTGCTTAGAGCTAACTTTGCTGACATAGGTTGAATTCTAGTTTTCTCTACTTTAATAAAATTTCAGACAAAATTAAACCAGACCCTCGATTAGCGGAAAATCAAATCTTATTTGAGCTTCATAAAGTAGGAAAATGGAAGCTCTTTCTTGGACCTTTTTAGCTGTTAAGCAACATTTCTCCCCTTTTCCCTTTGAAAGAATAAAGAATCCTAATAACACGGAAAAGGGAAAAGAAATTTGACTGTCCCAATCCCTGACAAAATAAACTTTCTGTACTTAGAATTTATTTTGAAAAAAAATTTGCAAGTGCAAAATTGGTTTCTCATTTATTATGAATTTTTTGATTTACTTTCACGAATATTAACTTTATACTACAAATGTTCTTATTATCCTTTTTTTTTTAAATTAAAAAGGCCATTTCTTGAAATTACATGAATTTTTTTGAAAGACAACCTTGTTCAAACTATGTTTTTGAAAAATAACACTTTCCAAGTTTATTTGACTATATTCAATCAAATATAATTGAGAGAGTTAGTTTTCTTTTAAAAAAATTCTCTAAATTATTTTGCTAATTATTCCGTAGATTTACAAATAACACAAATAATGAGCACTCGCACATTGAGTGGGCTCTCATAGGCTGGGCCAACTGGACGCTGCCGGGCTTTATAGATCCTAATGGGCCTACTCTTTCGAATTAAAATTCATAGGTCTAACTAAAGTCACGTCTACTATTCTCCTCTTCCCAAATAGGAATGTTCTCTAGTCCCCAACTTCTCCTCTCCTTTTCCTAATTTGCGGTTTCTGTTTTTTCATCTTATGTTTATTTTGTAGAGTATGTACCGTCAATCTTACCTATATTTATAATAAAAAATAATATTTTTAACATAATTTTGTATGGGTGATCCAAATGAAATATTCGTCTCAAAAAATAGTTATGTGAAATCGTTTCACATTAGTTTTTTTTTTGTGTCTTTATTAGTTCTTACGCATATATTTGTCTTATATGAACAAGAAAGAATACAAATTTCAACAAACATTATAAAGAAAATTCAAGTTCACAGACAGACTAAAGAAACGAACTCCAACTCTTACATTGGTCCACAGATACATAAAACTCTGCTAAATGAATGTTTCCTTTTTAGGTATCCCAAAGAGAAAACTAGTAATTAAGTCGCTCTTTTATATTTCATGCTAATAAAGCAAACATAATCTCACAATATAAACCTGAGAAAAATTATGAGTCTTAGAGAAAAAGGATATTAAAAACTTCTCCAGCAAATGGTGAAAAAACCAAAGAGCTATCTCTAGTTTTCCAATGGTTACTCTTTTTTTTTTTTTTTTTTTTAAGAATCACAATGACAAGATAAGCGGGAATCGTCTTCAAGAATACATCCCGCACTCTGATTAACATCTTAATCAAAACGCCGAAAAATAAAGCCTCAAACCTTTTTCCATTGATATTGTATACTTCCATTTCAGACCCCTATCACATCTGCAATATATCGAAAGTACGATAAGGGTCAGATAATTTATCTACGAGGGATACGTATGAAGTCGCACGATCCACGTGTTTTTATAAAGGATGTCTCACCTACATTATCTTCAGAAAACCGAAACCTCCTAAGCAGCAATTCCTGAAAAGTAGTAATGGGGAAAAAGTTAGATTATAATTGTATCGTTTGCTTTCAATTCCAAGATTTTTCATGCAAGCTACTATAATGTTGATTTCAACTTTGATGATATTCCGTAAATTAACCAATTTAACAGTTAGTTCCATATATTACTATGCTTTTAATAAAAGAAAAAAATAAATAATGAAAAGAAAAGAAAAGATTCATTACACGAGTTGAGTAGCTGTTTTAACATCTAGAAAAACATTTGCATCAAGAAGACATTCATCTCAATCATCCAACTCCAGCTTTTAACCTACAATATAGCTAACATGTTTCGGTTTCTTGAAATAACAATATTTTTTGAATTTTGTACATGAATGGGAAAGTATTACCTCTACTGGATCGGCTAGTTGGGATGCTATAACCAACCATGTAATCAGAATCTTTACCAATGTCCTCTTCAGAATGGCCAAGCCCATAGCCAAAAGAATCCGATATATTCAGCTCTGAAGATGCGGTTTGCCAAGTTGAATCACCATACATAGATCCACCTTGGTAAAAGTCCTGATAAGATCCCTCAAAACCTCCACCTGCTGCAGCAAACAAAGATGTAGTCGCCACTCCCATTCCACCATTTCTTCCAAGTCCTACTGCTCCAAGTGCATTACTATGTTCCCCACCTCTGTATCCTGAGGAGCTTCCACCAAACAAGGTAGCAATAGGAGAAGCACCCCAATTTTCTCTACTGTTTCCAAAGACTCCAAAATCGCTGGTTTCAGAACCAGAGTATGGAACAGAATTAACATTATTTGTAGACGTATTAAGCCCAGCATTTCCCCATGTGTTCATTGATAATGAGTGCAAAAATGAGTCACTGCGGCTGTTGTTTGCATTGTAACCAATGGGAGTGTTATATCTGCTCTGGTTATTGGTGAAATAGGGATTCACAGCAAGACCATAACCTATGTCATTGTTTGAACTGGAACTGGCCCCTGTAAAGACAGCATTCATTCCTTGCTCGGCGTTTAAACCAATTCCATACGTGGGAGAACCTAAATTTGAGAAACCTGCACGAGCGCTAGCTAATGGACTAAATCTACCGTCCATCCTGATTCCATATGCTCCAAGCGAGCCAAGATTATATCCCGGGGCATGGTTGCTGAGTGAGTTGTTGGTTCTACTAAAACCGTAATTGTAACCGATACCTGGGCTCCTGCTTGGTCCAGGAGACAATTCTTTTGGAACCGCTCGCTTTACTTCCACCATCTTTCCATTAAGTTCATGAAAGGTTTTGTGCAACACCCTATCCACAGCATCCTCTGAATCATATGTTATGAATCCAAAACCTCTTGGTCTTTGAGTGATGTGGTCATACATCACTACTACATCTGTTATATTACCAAAGTGACTGAAGTAATTTTTGAAGTCGCTCTCAGTAACAGAAGATGCTAATCCTCCTACAAAAATCTTTTTCGTTCGTCCAGGTCCAGGAGATCCCTGAATGCTGCTGCCAAGGTTGCGAGTTATCAGGTATTGATCATCTCTTGGAACAGCTTTCTTGGCTTCCACCTACGCCATAAAAGAAACACGTGATAATGGTGCATTTTATCATTGTAAGAATCATTAAACTCAGACAATGTCAATTAGCAGCTACAAAGCTGAGGATGTTAAATTATTCTCCTCTTTATTAGGATATGGTAAATTTGAAATCAGTGAATTTTACTCAGACATCAGCACCATCAAGAATAGCTATCATGGCAATACAAAATGCGGCATTTTGAAAGAATTGTGATCCCATAAGACATATATAATGTACTTACAGTCCGTCCATCAATCACGTGCTTATCCTTAACTACTCTTTCGGCAACCATTGGATTGGCGAACACTACAAAACCAAAGCCACGAGCACGTCCAGTAGAACGATCCCTCATAATGACTGCCTCCACCACTTCTCCGTACGCTCCAAAATATTCTTTAAGGCGATCCTCATTCGTGTCCCAAGAAATCCCACCAATAAAGAGCTTACCTTGATCCACCTCCATCTTTTCTGTAATTTCAAATCCCATTATCTTAAGTTTTATCTACAATCCATCAAAACCGAACCAGAAAATTTGAAAGACAGCAAGATAAACGTTGATATAATCATTGAGGACTCTAAGTCTTTGAATCGAGTGAATCAACTAAGCAATGAGATGACTGATTCAAAGATTAGAACATAAGCTGAATCGCATAGATTACAGATTATTGCTGCATAAACACGAAAGCAACAAAATTTCCTAACTAGCAATCATCAAAAGGCAAATCCAACAGATCGAAATCTGATTAGTAAGCTAACAAAAAGGCAAGAATTATACCAATTTAAGAAAATCAGGCAGGAACCCAGTAGCAGTTAGCAATCAATATAAAGTGGGAATAACTGGATCGCTTTTTTTAAATAATCGGATCCTCCATTCATCGATTAAGAATCGATTCTTTCAACCTGGGAAAACAAAATCTTTTCAGATCAAACAGACCCACAATCAGAAAAACGACAATCCGCAATGTTAGTATGCACTCAGTTTCGAGGACTCCTCACTTAAAGGTCGAAGAGCAGATGAAACCAAGATCTAATAAAAGAAAAACACATACGCAAAAATGAAAAACAAGAGACTAAGTTCATCCTCTCACTTTCTTTTCAGTCTCCCAAAGGTCATTCCATTATTCTCTCTCTGTTGTTATACCACAAGTTGTGAACAAAATGAATGAAATGGAATTCTTAGCTTGGTTGAGAAGAGATGTAAATTTGTATTGATAAAATGTTTAAGAGGTGCAGAGAGAGAAATTGAGAGAGTTTAGGCAAATCTCTGGTGTGGTGTTAGAATAATTTGAGTCCTAGGTGGATGACCGTAGTAGCAGAGGAAATTTACCTTAAAAACATAATAATATATACAAGTGTTTTTGCAATATATTAAGATAATCTTTATTTTACTTATTATATATCAAAAATTAGTGACGATATTTAATCGATGAAATGCATCGTCGTTACTTTTTGATGTATAATAAGTAAACAATACATTAACGTAATATATTACAAAAATACTTATATATATATATATCAATCAGTGTATCTTGTACGTGCTGAGTGCTTGTATAATTGATTGTGATATATATTTTAAAATCATGAATGCAATTGGATCAGAATGACTTGGTTTAAAATTAAGTGTGAGAAATTAATCTATCAGTCCTGTATTTAGATGTTAAATAAATTAATTAAATAAGTGTTAATGTATTAAATAACAGGGCTAGTTTTTCGAAAATGCACATACATAAGAAAATGGAAGTACCAATACCATTTGCTATTTCAGTAGAAAATAAGGTGTAGAAAACAATAACAAACATTGCTCCTATGAAACAATTTAAGATGCAAAAAAAAGTTTTATGGGACTGTGAATAATAATAAACAAAATCATAAATCAAAATAAGGTTTTTTATTATATATATATATATTCATTCATAAATCAAATTAAGGTTTTTTATTATATATATATATATATATTCATAAATCAAAATAAGGTTTTTTATAATATATAATATATATATATATAACAAACCCTTTATTTGTGTTAAATAAGATTGATAATAACTTGTTCAATAATTTTTATTTATTTTCTCTTGATACCTATCTTTGTTCAATTGCATATGGACCACTAAAATTATTGCTACCAAAGATAAATATTGCTGCCAAATCAGAATGGATTTTCTGTGAGACTGTCTCACATATTTTTATTCGGAAGACCGGTCAATCATATTCATATTTAAAATAAAAACAATATTTTTTAAAGAGTGACTCAAATAAAAATATATATCACAAAATTGACATATGAAACAGCTTCACACAAGAGTTTTTGTGTACAAGAAAAGCCCGCACATACTCAGAGAAGATAAAAAGGGAAGAGAGAGCACAAATTGAGATGAGGAATATAATAAATTTTTAAATGTCATTGATGGTGCAATCTCACTACTTGCTACAGTGCTGTCCCATTGAACATTAATACAGTTTTAGTGCAAGCTTGACAAGAGAAATCTGAACTACAACTTAAAAATTCCATATATATTATATTATTGAAAAGTGGGTAGAATCTTTATCTTTTTTGTTTTTATTAGAAATTTAAATGGAATTTGAGGTGATTGTTCGTATTTGACCTCTCTAGCTCACCCTTTTCACAATTTCCCAACTATTTCATATATTTTTTCAAAAATAATATGTCTCGTGCATAAATAATTTATGTATGAATGTTGCAGTAACATAAATATCTCTCGTATCGGTAGAGACGTGACCCATGGCAATATATATATATATATATATATATATATATATATATATATATATATATATCACACAACATGTATCATCAGGAGGTAATTGCCAGCTAAATCATGAACCAATTAGAACTTTTCAAATCTCCAACTGTCAATAGCTAATTGTTCTTGTTTATTTATTTTTACCACAATATCTAAAAGAATAGATATATTGTGAGACAGTCTCACGAATCTTTATTTGTCAGACGGTATCACAAATATTTATTTATGAGACATGTCAGTTCTATCGATATTTACAATAAAAGTAATATTTTTAGTATAAAAAATAATATTTTTTCCATAAATGATCAAAATAAGAGATTCATCTCACAAAATATGACCCATGACACTGTCTCACATAAATTTTTACGTTTATAAAAACAATAGTCCACTTACTTTGGTCAAGTCCATAATAGAAGCTACCAACCAATTCCCATGTTCATTTACTGAATCAATGCTTTATATTAGCCATTATATGAACGACTCAAAGAATGCCAAAAAAAAAAAAAAGTTGGCAACTACCTTTCAAGACATGTCCACATTTGAAAGATTGAGTTGACATATAATTGTCAAATATGTCGAGGTAGTAGTTTAGTAGTAACCAATTTTTTTTAACTATATTTTGTTACTTTTTATGTGTTTTTATATATATATATATATATATATATATATATATATATATATATATATGAAAAATATGAAAAAAAAAAACAATTGATTTGAAAATAACAAAATTATCATATTTAAATACTTATTCCCATTGTACACGCATGTAATTCTCGAGAACAAAAAATCAAGTGAGATGGTTTCATTGATCGATTTTGCGAGACATATATTTTATTTGTGTTATTTATTAAAAATATTATTTTTTAGGTCAAAATTATTAATTTTTGTTGTAAATATGAGTATTTTTGATTTATCTCATGGATAAAGATAATCGAGATCCTTTTTTATCTCAAAAACTTATCATTCTTATTTGAAGACTAATATATATGTCGGTACCTTTAACAAAGTATGATGAAAATGCGTGAAACTCATGGGTAATGTACCTTTCTTATTCCCATATTTTCTACCGAAGAATAAAAGATGGAGATATTGAATTGAAGTAAATAAATTCCTATATATATATATTTTTTATCAGGCCAGCTTTTATTATTTTTCCCAACGAATAAATGAGGTCCACAAAATCAGATTAATCCTTTTGCCATATTTGAAATCTAAATAAATATTGCATAAAATTAAAATAACCGGTGAATTGTATATATACATTCAGCATCACCGCACATCAAGTTAATCAACTATCAAGATGAGCATGTTCTGAGTTCATGAGCTTCATTTTCTTCGTCGTCGTCGTGAATTCCATAAAAGAAAGGGTATCTGAGAAGATCAGTAGCCGACGGCCTAGCATCGGCTGGAGCCAGGCACATGTCTATGAAAGCTCTAACCTCCGGATCGTCAACCTGGTTCAATGATTGAGGCATCACCCCAGATGTCACATTTCTGTAAATCGCGACGATACCTCTGCATTCGTTGTATGGAATCTCAAGGGTCACCATTTCCAACACGCACATCCCGAAGGAGTATATGTCGACCAGTTCTGTGTAGTTCTCCTCGTACATCTCCGGTGCCATGAATTCGGGTGTCCCGATCACCGAACGCACTGCGTGGTTCCTTCCCACGATCGCTGCTAGGCCAAAATCACCAATCTTTACCTACATGATTTAGGCCATATGCATAAATGTCATCATAACTCTTGAAAATGTTGTTTCAGGAAGTTAGAACATATATAAAATCGGGCACTACGTATTCGCCTATTTATGTATTGTAAACAGTTTTTGAAGCAAGAAAAATCTAGACACGATACTGGTGGAAGACTGGTTAGAAGAACCTGGCCATTGTTGCCATTAATGAACACATTGCTGCAGTTAAGATCCCTGTGAATCACGCAGGGCTGATGTGTGTGCAAATACTCCAACCCCTTCAAAATCTGCCACGACCATTTCTTTATCGCCTTCAAGGAGACATGCTTGTGTTTCATCCTATACTCCCTCAGGTTCCCCGAAGTGCACGCCTCGGTGATGAAATTCAGCGTAAATCTCCTTTCGTCGCGCCAAACTGATCTTAAAGAGAGGACATACTTATTTTGCAGACCATCCAATAAAAAGACCTCCGACTGCAACCGGTTGATCGTTACTCCATCGTCGTTGAAGTTCCCTAGCTTAACCTGGTTCCACGCGACCTCCAGTCCTTCTTCTTGATCGAAAGCGCGGTACACTTTCTTGACAGCGCCGGCGCCCAGAAGCTCGGCGTAACGGCCGTATCGACCCGTCGGGCTCAGTTCGACGAACGGTTCAGTTTCTTCATCCCCCATAGCTACACATAAACTCAAAGTGCTTAAAACTTCATATGGTAATAGAACAATCGGCGAATGCTTCACTATGTATTATTATATTACTGTATTTAATCACTTTTGTTAAGAATATATAGATTCATACACTGTCGATCTTTTTAATCAAGATTAATTAGTTATTCTTGAATGTATTGTTGAAGAAAGATAAGAGTCAATCAATATTAAATATATTGTTAAAAAAAATTCAAATATATGATTTTCCCGAAAATAAACAATATCCCTTCGTTTCCATCGCATCCATGAACAGATCTTTTTTCCTCGACTGGAATTCGTTGGAGTTGCCAGTATGGGTAAGATTCATAACAAAAAAAAAAAAAAAAAAAACCAACACAAGCAAACAAAGAAACGGGAAAATTTAAACTCTTACCATATATTATCGACGCCTTAAACAAGATCAAATCCAGAAAAAATAAGCAACACTTATTCAATCACCTCTTATTTTTGTCGAATATGCAAAACCAAAACACGAGTGGAAAGGCGATATATAGGAGGAGATGGGATTGTTTTTCAATCAGAATTCAGGTGGAATTCAAACAATTGTTTGATATAGTCGTATTACATGTAGCACTCGATGGAGTAGGAGTGTTGGAGTTTCTATCTTTCCGTTGATCATATTCGAATCTGCTAAGTGGATCTTCCTTTGAGATTCTTGGTCATCTTATCTTCTGTTACTTTGAATTTGTAATTATCTATTTAACTCGATAAGATTGTTTATGACGCCATAATCTACAATTTTTATTTTGTTAGGATTTTTAATTTTTTTTATCGTTTTATATAAATTAAATTAAACTCGTGAAAATATACTTGGTTGGGCATTAATTTAGGGGTGGAATTGATTAAGTGACGGCGATAAAATTTTAATAATTGTATAAAATGAAACTTCCATCTTTATATTGTGACTTCTTTTTTAAATCCAAATATTAAATATTTATCTAGATAGGCTCCACAAAGATAATAGTTTGTTTTGTTGTTTGTCACAAAAATTTGTGAGACGTGTCAGACACGTGATCGTGACAAATATGGAATGATCTGACTTCTTTATCAAACATTATGTGTCCCGATTCGATCGTTAGTTCTAATTCTCTCTGGCTTCAAAGCGAAAGATATAAACTGAGGAATATAATGAAATTGTAGAAAAAATCCATGAACGTCAAATTTAATTACGTTGTTATGAACCTACGACATTTTTTCAAGAAAGTTGGAGGAATATAACAAAATCTAAATAAACTAGGATGTTGGAAATTGAAAAATATACAGATATTATTGAGAGAAATTGAAAAGCTTTACTGCTGCTTTGTTGAATGTTTTTTTCGTGTGTGTTTTTCTGATCCCTCCTTTCAGCTTTTGTTCTACTCCACAGAGTCATCTTCCACGATCATCCATAATATAGGTCATGGATCAACTAACCCCATCGTGCTCACCAACTGACTTTTTTACGGACTTGTGAAATAGGATTGTTATTATTATTTTACTAGAGAGGGCTAAAGACAGAGTACCGTTAAAGATGTCAATAGGTCGAATTTGGAACATATCTTCATTTGTTATATTCATCTTCATCTTTATTCTCATTGGATGTTTAATTTTATTCACATCTCTATACTCGTCGGAGGAATGAATAGTCATATCCAACCAAAATATCATATTATATAATCTATAATTGTATTTTTTTTTCAGATTTGAATATTTTGAGTAAGTTATTTATATTACTAAATTGTTCAGAACAATAAAAAAAAATTAATATAAAAATTAGCAAATTAAACGTTATATAAGAAATAACAAAATATAATCATATATATGTAATTTAATAGGGTATTTGGGTTAGGTATGTGTAAGATGTTTTAAGACTCTCTCCATCTCCATATCAGATTATTCATTTATTTAAGGTAAAAAAAAATCTCTCACATACCCTCCTTCATTCAAGTCGAGTATTAAATTCTCCGTTGAGTTTAGAGTAAATTGTATACGGATGTCACCAAACATTATCTACTTAAATTATATCATCAACGGGCCTCCAAATACAGGGTTAAGGGCCAGTACCATCTTGGCCCATTAAGTAGATCCAATTTTAAAAGACTTTTACTTTATATTTTTATTTAATTAGGATAAATGTTGTCCGTCGAATTTTTTTTATACCAATGCACCACTCTTATACAGTTTTTTTACCCCTTCTTTTATCCAATAAAAATATTATAAAAACTTATATTATTACATTCTAAAATAACTAATTAATTTGTTAAAAATCTTAAAAAATAATTAATTATGTTAAAAATCTTATAAAATGAAAAAAATATTCCCAAATTTGTTTCTCTTATAAATATTCTTTTACATTGGATTGTGAAAGAACATCAATCCTGTATGCGGCCTCTACATCCAATATCATCCATCATGTTAGAAAAATGTGATGGTGTCAGCAAAAAATACAAGCATCCTATGCTCAATATTTTGAGAGAGAAATATACATTTCATTCATGTCTGATGAAAAGAATGGTGGATGCAACTACTGGCCTCTTGCTTGATCATCATCAGACGAGTCCATATAATCACCTGTTCCATTAAATGGGACCTCACCAGTCTCTGTCCTATCTAATTCATCATCGTTGCTGCTCCATTTCCTTCTCTTGATTTTGGGAACCAAACGAGTAAATTCTTTCGTATTTAAAGACGAATCATCTTGGGTTTTCCGTTCGAATCGAACAGCGCTAACCTTTCGGGCATTCCCTTCTAATATCTGCGGATATCATCTATGGTTGGTTACAAAATGTTGCAATATTCGAGCTCCATTTTTTTATTCTTATATTACAAAGAACAAGAAAAACAAACCTCAAGCTTAAAAATCTGACTCCTCTGGTTTTCATCTTGTCGACCAGATTCTGATGCGTCGTATTCGCCATGCTCTTCTCGATTTGCTCTTTCCAGGATAACTTTTATGGTCTCACCTGTCCTTGGGATGTACCCAAACGCTTCGCATACAAAGCCTGACACCGTTTCATACTGATGACCCTGAACATGCAAAAACAAGAATGCCAGCAAGCATCGATGGACTTAGCAACCATACTGAAACCTGAAATCCATAGAATTGTACCATACACTACAATTATTATATCTAAAACAAATAAGGAACATATAATAATAACAATCCCATATATGTCGCACTCAACATATTTTGTAGGACGATCAGTTTACTATTGTAAGTTGTAACTCGAGGGAAAATGAAAAACTACCTCCGGCATTTTAATGTAGAGGTCTTCAGATAGCTGCCCGATGGTAGTATTAGCATCCACATCATATACACCATCGGCACGCATGACAATGTTACCAGTCTTTTTCTGGATTTCTTCCTGCCATAGGGTAAAATACAGGAAAATCAGAGTCAGAAATTACATTATTTTTCAATGCTCCTCTGCCAATGCCAACAGAACTTGTGTTGCTGGCATAATAAATGCAAAACATAATGCAACACTGCAAAAATAAAATAGGGAAAATTCATGCCAGTATGTAAACCAAAACCTCCTTTAGTTACACAACGAGACTTGGTAGACATAAGATGCTGGGGTCTTCAATAAGCATTGACATACAATCAAATGGATTTGGAACAATTCTACATCAAAGCACGTACGAATTCCAGAAAATGTCATTAATCTCAAATCTCGACAGGGGATTAAGGATAAACTGATGATTTATGATTAGGTTCCTCCCATATTCTAATATTATCAGGCTATTAAGTATTCAATTTATGTCATCTCGTCCATCACCTGTAAAATGCAATATCTTGTAGCTTTTCCATGCAATGTCAACACCACAAAAGTAAATAAAAAGACGACCAGAGAATGAAAATTTTATGAGTGGGATAGGACATGCATCTCAAATTAGTGATTGCAACAGAAAACACATGGTATCATCAAATGACTTACTTTTGAATCATTTTCATCAAAAATTTCACCAACAATTTCTTCCACTACATCTTCAAGGGTCACTATCTGTTGTAGCATAAAAGAAAGTAACATTAATACACAAGAAAAAGTTGTTTGGTCCAGTATATGACCAAAAGATATCCATATCAAGGTAGTGTAAAATAAATATACAAAGATAGGAATAGCTTACGCCAACGGTCCCACCATATTCATTTAGAACTACAGCCATGTGCACCTTCCTTATTCGGAACTCTCTTAGAAGATTCCATACGGACATTGAATCTGCAATGTTGCTCAGATTTCATAGATATTTAATCTGTTTACATAAATCCTAGCTATAAAATCACAAATCAGAACAAGAAAGAAACGAAATGAGATGTGAAAAGCATCCTTTTGAAATGAACAATGTTATAATTAGAAAAGGTAAAATTTGATGTGGCTCGTGTTTCAAAATTGTAGGCATCTTTAGATACCAATCCTCATTGATTGGAGTAGAACAACCTGTTTAGCATTTTGAGGACTAAAAAGAAACAGCCCTTCAAAATGCACATTATACAATATTAGACTGAACTTACTTTTTGGAAGAACAACATACAAACACACGCATACACTTTCTCTCACACACACTGACAAACATATCATATATCATGTAAGAAGCCAAATTTCTATTGAATCTCAACATCCAAACATGTTTTCCAAATATTAATTGCATAATATAAAACTTGAAAATTACCAGGAACAAAGTATGCCGGTTTATGCGCTAGCTCTCCCACAGCAGAATTTTCAAGAAGTTCCCCCTTCAAGACCAAAAAGAATATAATTTGAGTCCCACGAGAATATTTTGTGCATGAGTAGAAAAGATGAGAGGACAACATTCTGGATAAATATACAGAAGCATTCGAAATGAGTTAACCTTCTGGACGTAACCCAGAAGATCCATTGCATATGCAATACCAACAATATTGTCAATGCGCTCCTTGAAGACGGGAACCCTACATGCATAAAAGGAAGCTTCTTGAACTGAACATAATACAACCCACAAATAGAAAAGCAAACCATACCTGGAATATTGATGATTAACCCATGAATTGTGGAAATCAACCAGTGTTGCACTGTCATCTATGGCAACAACATCAACAAGAGGTGTCATTACCTCTCTAACATGCGTATCTTTTATTTCTAGCACATTTTCAATCATATCCTGTCATATATCAACCCAATGTTAGGCTCTGACGTGCACATCGTGCGTAGGATACTGATACGTGGAACAAAGTTCACCTGTTCTTCCTCCTCGATTGCTCCACTCAATTCTGCTCCACGCAACATCAATTTTAGTTCATCTTCAGTTACATAAGGCTCACTAACACATCAAGACGACCAAGTTAAGTGTAATGTTATGTGGTAGTCCAAAAATATAAGGTGCAAAAATCCAGTGACATGGTAGAAGAAAATAAACATCAGCTCACAGAACAAGAGAATTGGTTAATAGCATTTATAATGAATACACAATTAGCAAGGCTAGAGGTTATCTTCCTGTAATTGATAGATGCACTTAAAATTAGTAAGGAATATTAGAATTTATGACTATCCGTAAAAAGAGCCACTTTCTAAAACCTGCTCAGGAACTCCCTTTTTAAACTGCAACATACCAAACTAAATGAGTTTCCCCACGTAAAATCTCTATTTTCTTTAATGATCTACATTATATTGCACAGATTTCTTTAAAGAGTCTCAAATCTCGGAACTTGATCAGCAATCGTCTATTGAGAAACTAAAGATTCTGGCATCCCGCCCGTATAAGAGAATTATAATTTATATGCATGGGAAAAATAATAAATGACATGAGAGAGAAATACCAATTGAGGTGTACCTCACCTTCTCCCTTTCAAACCCAGAAGTTTTAACATTCCCATTGACAAATATGTAACAACTCTGCCCACGGGATATAATACAAGAGAAAGCCACGCCACTGGCCTGACCTAAAGACATCACAATCATACTGCATCAAAAATATATGAGGCATACACAACACTATACATGTCTTAAATTTTCTTACTTTAAATTCTTTAAGAGAGCATTTGAGAATTAAAACCACCGTCTGCAATATGACAAAGTCATAAAGCAAACTCAAAGCAATTACAAGCTAGAAACTTACCACAAATCTAACAACCTCCGTGGCATTGTGAACGGCTATACTCTTTGGAGTAATCTCAGTAAGGAGCAAAATTGCAACCTGGTGTCATTGACAGTTTCAGAGTAAGTATGCCCAAATGGAAAACAGAGAAGTTTCCAATTAAATGTTAACGGGGAATCAAGATTCATTTTGTAACAGATTATCAAAATGAAAAAGAGGCATCGGATGAGGCTCTGCCAATACGTATTTCTGGTCATTGCCATGGTGGGAAAGGAAACAAATATTAAAGCTCCAGATATTATTGCTAGTCGCATAGCCGATAATATCGCATCCTATAAAGCCAATTAAGATGCGGAATATGACTAGATAGCAAGGATTGAATTTTTTTTTATCATCACAAAATACAGGGATGTTAGCATACACCTAATTGCATTAACACGAGAAACATTAAACTACATGACACTAGAGGAGAATAATTTAACTTATAAGGGCATAAAACTCATCTTAAAAGAACATGGAATTCCAGGATTCAACGTGGATTCTCAAAATTTTTGAAATATGGCAGAACACCTTCAATATGCATAAGGATTTGTGACCAGATAGACATAGAAATTTAGAATGAATTTTTACTTTTTTTTATAGAATAATAATGTCAGGTCTAAATGAGAATGATCGATTTGAACTTGGAATTTTTGAGACGGGACCCAACTAAAAGCTGTTTTTCGCATGTAACATGTTTGGACATCAAAATGCAATCCAGGGATGAAAATAAATGGCATGAATGGTGCAGAATTTTCTTTAAGAGTGGATAGAGCCATGAGTATTTTCAGCTAAACTCCTCTATCATAACATCTTTGAGAAAATAAAAAAATCCATTATTATTAAAGATTATCATCGCTGAAGTTCTGGAGATTTGACCTTCCTAAATCCTACTGACGTGAAAGCAAAGTAAGCAATGTGGGCTTAATCCAATCTGGAAGACCAAAAACAACTATAGTCATACCGTCATAACTCCGGTAGCTGCGGTGACACCAGCGTCTCCAAATATTGAAGTTGCAGCTTCAGTAACTAATGCTGTAGCACCAATATTTACCACTCTGGAAAAAGTCAATATCCAGACTTAGAAAACATGTTGATATCCTAAAGAAGAAGAAAAGAGGCTAATTGATGATAGGAGGAGTAATACGTGGTGCCTATAAGGATAGTTGTCAGGAAGCGAGTAACATCATTCCTTAGCATTTTAAAGACACCATTTTCTGACTCTTTCTCTGCCAATTCCCGCACCTATCATTCATCACATAAATTTGTCAGGTTAGTTGTTTTTTCAGAAGAAAAGAGAAACCAACTGAAAAATAAATCTGATTTTCCCAACACTGAGAAATCATCTCAAAACAACAAAAACCATTATAAAATGCAACAGATAAGATAATCATGCAAACACAGTTGAACGCTAAATCTCTCCTAGCAACTACTTCAAATCATTAACAGAGGTCCGTCAATGGTAGACCTCTCTTAGTTTCACACAAAACCAGAAGAGTTTTCAACTCCGTCCATGATGTCGATGGATAATATATATAGCAACGCACTCCCAACAACATTCATCACTACCTTCCAAGGCCAAAGAGTGGTAATGGAAGTCTCAGCCATGGAGAAAAAAGCGGAGAGCCCTAAAAGCACCGCAAGAACCAAACCCTGCTCTTTGATAAACGTCAGAACCTGCAAAATCTTTGGCCATGAGCTCCTCAACGCCGATAAACTCCGCTCCCAGACCCCATATCCCGTACTCATGACCCCCTCCAACGCCAGTGCCCTCCGGCAACCCAGTATCACGAACACCCCAATCGCCACAGCGACAATCGACAGCCACTTTCTGGCCAAGATTTGTCCCAAATTTTCGACAATCCCCGCATCACCACTCTCATCATTCCTACAGAAACTGGGTTTAGTCGTATGTGAATACAGGGGAGCTTTTCTAAAAGAGTTAAAAACGGAAGCTTGAGAATTACACGGCGGAGTACACAATGCGCCGCAACGAACCCTTTTAAGAAGGAACTTAGGGGATGGTTTCCAAGGGTTGCGGAGAACTCTAAACGACCTAGTATGATAAGCGACGAAATTAAGCTGATTGAAGAGTAAGGTTTCAGGCACGGCTGCGGCAGCCGCAGCTGCACCCATGAAATCACTTCGTAAACTTAGGAAATGAAAATGTGTGGTTGATTATCAGAGGGGATTTATAATCTAGTAACTTAACGAGATTTTAGAATCTCAAATCTTGTTTAGCCGATGAGCTGCTCAACATCATGTTCGTTATTCGTTGAGAGCACAAGCAGAGAGGTGTGACAGCTATTCGGATTTCGTGCGTGATCATTTTACGAATTTTTATATTAATATTTATAATAAAAAATAATATTTTTTTAAAATAATACAAAATAATACTCTTAACGTAAAAAAATAAAATTTTTTCGTAAATAACTTAGATAAAAATTCGTGGTCCTTAGGTTTTGCTCTTGAAGTGATGCCGATACGTCTAAATTAGAAAATCCATTCAGGGTTCTGCTTAACTTTTTCAAATGAATTTTGCTCGTTTCAGTACTTAGTTAAAGTTCCAAAGTTGGACAGAATCAATTTTTTTTCAAGTAAAATAAAAAAACAAAAGAATCAAATAAATGCTTTTGTAGATGGCTGGATCGATCGCAGGAGGATCCTTCGGGAATCTCACACCGTCCATTAAAAAAGAAAAGAAGAAGAGAAGAAAAACTGCTTTAATAATTGATCTTAAAATTCAAGAATCCAATTCCACAATCATTAAAAATTGCACAACGATATAAATATATCAACAATTTGAACACATTGTGTGTACGTACAATTTATTAAATAAACAATTCTGATATTTAAATATGAATTTTTTATTCAATTTAATAATGTATATTTAAAAACAGAAGAAAATTGAAAACAAATAAAAAAAATTAAATCTGAAAACTTACAAATAATCTAAAAAAATTAAATGGAATAAAAAATTTTAAAATAAAAATAAAAGTACACTTAACTTAAATAACATGATAAAATTTCACATAGCTATAACAAATTAAAATTACACATAGTTAAAATTTTAAAACTTGCACGTAATTTTTGGGCCAAACCATTAGAACAAGGGTATGGGTGTCCATAACAACGATGAAAGAGACGCTCATTGGTTGAACGTTTCTAGTTCACTTAATTTATTTTGGAAAGCAGATACTTATTACACAATATTAGTGAAACGTTTTCACATGTTGATAACACGTTTTCACATATTGATAACTCATGGTTATATTTCTTATAACCTAATTCCTAAAAACCAGCGTTGCTTTGATTATTGTTAAGTGTCGGATTGATGGAAACATTGTATCATATCTTTGCGAGAAGTTCATCTTCGATCTTCGTTCAATTTTTTTTATTCATTCACTATTATCGTCGGCAACTATCTTCTTCCAATTTTTTTTTGGATTTTAACCATTCATTCACTATTATCGTCGGCAACTATCTTCATTCACTATTGATAGAAACATTGTACCATATGTTGATAACTCTGTGGTTATATTTTTTGACAACTTCACTACACCAAACTCAGCTATATCCTCGCAAGGGAAAACTTTCGCGTGCGAGATCCTCGCCCTCCATTGGTCGATGAAGCGCACACTTCATCGCACGACTTCATCGACCATGAACATGACCTAAACAATCCACACAAATAAGATTATAACCCATGGCCAATTGAATCTCGAGGTCACATAGACCAAGGGCTCTTCGACAAATATAACAAAAAAGAATTCAACTCATGTTCCACCATATAACATTTTATTAATTTGAATAATCCACAATCCCCGACCTACTACGCCTGGTTGGTCAATTGAGTCGTTTCAAATTCTTCTATTTATACTATAAAATTTAAAAGTGAAAACAAAATGTTAGGCGACCCATTCAAACCAAACGGGTCAGTCCCATTCATGAAATCATATACCTAATTAAATTTACTAATAATAATTAATTATTATGATTCCAAATGCCATATGGCAAGTCCCCATTTCATGCCTTTAACTCAAAGTTGAATAAATTATGGTTATAGTTATTCTCTTCGAGGGTTTATATGTCTATATATATGTTAAATAGATCAATAACTCAAAGTTGAATAAATTATAGTTATAGTTATTCTCTTCAAGGGTTTATACGTCTGTATATATGTTAAATAGATCAATCTGATCCATATTTATAATGAAAAATAATATTTTTGATATAAAAAATAACGATTTTTTATGAATTGGCTCTATAAAAATATATCTCACAAAATTGATCCGTAAAGCAGTTTTGTTTCACCACATCGCATATAAAGACAATCTCACACTAGTTTTATATTATAAATTTAGTTTTACCATTACATTTTAGATATATATTTTCTAAATCCTATCAAGTTTATTTATTTACTTTTAAAATATAAAATAAAACAACCAAATTTAAACTAAAAGGAAGAAACAATGGTAGTTTAATGATTTATCCTATGTCGTTGTTTGTGTGCCGCTCCAATTACGAGGATGATTTCCATGCGTGAAGTACACGAGGATGCGTAATTCTTCTGCTTTTGTTTCCTTCTCGCCGTGTCGCTTTCTGTACTGCGTTATCTGTTCTGTACTACGACGTAAATGTTACTCCGTGAGTAAATTATTTAAGGAACTGTGATTTAAGGAACTGTGAAAATTTCCAAGAAATGCTCCAAAACGAGCTCCCACTCTCAAGATCCATGTCGCGGCTTTATCTCTTCCTTTCTCTGCTTTGCATCATTTTCCTCTCTGCCGCGGCCCACGGCGGAGATGCTGACTCTGACTCCGACTCTGTCTCGCCGTCGGAGAAGCCCAATCTCAGGTCCCGATCCCTGATACTCGTCAAAATTTGGTGCTTGATTCTGGTGTTTGTGGGGACTTTTGCCGGGGGTATGTCCCCCTATTTCATGAAGTGGAACGAGGGTTTCTTGGTGATTGGCACACAGTTTGCGGGTGGGGTGTTTCTGGGAACAGCTCTGATGCATTTCTTGAGTGATTCTAATTCCACTTTTGAGGATTTGACGAGTAAAGAGTACCCCTTCGCGTTTATGTTGGCGAGTACTGGATATTTGCTCACTATGGCGGCCGATTCCATTGTTTCTTATGTGTATGGAAAGAGTGATGCAGGTTCTGCTCATGTTGATGTTGAGCTTCAAGGTTTGTGTTTATTTGAGGATATTGCGTATCCTGCCGCATTAGATTTAGTAATCCCGATGTCTTATTTGGGGTTCTCTTGCCATAATCAGTGTTTCTTTTCTTTTCTTGCTTTAGAACAATTCATAGCAAGGTTAACTTCGTGAGATTTCTTGGGGTCTATCTTATGGGAGTTTGGTGTCATTGGGTTTCATAGTTTTTACATTGAGTGGTGATTTTCCATTTTCTGCCTCTCTTTGTTACAGAAAATACTCCAGATGTTAAAGGCCACGATAATGGAATAGCGTTGCATTCGAATTCACATTTACAGGTTACATTTCTGTCCCAAAACTGTATCTTTTCCATCCATAGGCAGGGAAGGCGATTTTTGAATGAGCTTGATCACTTTGAGGTATTTGATTTATCAGAGCCATGCCACAAAAGCTTCACTTC
Source organism: Primulina tabacum (assembly GCF_025594145.1). Taxonomy (NCBI): domain Eukaryota; kingdom Viridiplantae; phylum Streptophyta; class Magnoliopsida; order Lamiales; family Gesneriaceae; genus Primulina; species Primulina tabacum. The sequence goes on from NC_134564.1 coordinate 35,887,129, forward strand.
CAAGCGCCACGTCCCTTGGTGACAGCGTCTTGTTGATTGCTGCCCTTTGTTTCCATTCGGTGTTTGAGGGCATTGCGATCGGAGTGGCAGAAACCGAGGCGGATGCTTGGCGAGCTCTGTGGACCGTCTGTTTACACAAGATATTTGCTGCCATTGCTATGGGGATAGCTCTTCTCAAAATGATTCCAGATCGTCCTCTCTTATCATGTGCAGCTTATGCCTTTGCATTCGCCATATCATCGCCAATTGGTGTAGCTATTGGCATTATAATTGATGCCACGACACAGGGTTCTGTGGCTGATTGGATATATGCAATATCAATGGGTTTGGCTTGTGGGGTGTTTGTCTATGTGGCCATTAATCATCTACTTGCTAAAGGCTACAATCCTCAGAAGTTGGTTTCAGTCAACACACCATTTTTCAAGTTTCTCGCTGTTTTGTTCGGTATTGGCGTAATTGCAGTTGTAATGATATGGGATACCTAGCTAGCTGGTAAAAAGTGAGTGTAACATTTGCCCTAACTTTTTCGAGTCGAAACAAAGCCGTGAAAGGTTTGAGTTGTAACTGGGGTATGAATCTTGGTAACTGAATTTTGTGTTTCAGTTGGAAAATATGATTTTTGAAGAAATATACTCAAGAACTAAAAAAAACCAAAAAACAATGGTTGGAATATAAGTACCTGATAGATAGATTTTGCATTGCCAAATATGAAATCTATGGATCCTTGGATGAAACACTGGTAAAAATATTGTGTTCCAGTTTCATCCAAAAGAGTATCCTGTGATCGCAGAAACCAAAGTTTGTCAAACATGGCTTCATCACCTGATATCCTTAATTCCACAGCTTGGTTGCCATCAACTCCAACCTCTGTGGAGACAACTGTATTCTGCCTTAGAAAGTCTACTTTTGGCTCAATAAATGAAATCTGGATATAATTTTCAAATTGATAGTAGAAATAACCAATTTGTAAATCATATCTTGACCAATACACAAAGCTTTTTATTACTAAAAACAACTACTGATTCTCTTATTAATACAAACAAAAAGTGATAGAAATGAGAAAAAAAAAAAATAGTCCTTCGTTGCCACCTAATCCAGAATACAATGTAAACATACTGAAATTTGAAAACAAAAAAATTCTTTAAGAATTCTTAATATCAAATTTTAATAACTGAAAGTAAAATATAATGTTTAAATTCGACTACTAAAACCACATATTACTATAAAATCACATTGAAGGAAATGATAAACTGTGTTTGGTATCAATACAAGATTAAGAAAAATAAAATTCTTTTATCGTAAAAATTAATTTGAATTGAAAGTCAATTTATATTCGAATATGATTTCGGTAGATTGAAATTCTGGTTTCGATAATACAAATTCTGGTTTCGATAATACAGTAGCTTCATAATTGTATCAACATCAGCCTACACCACCGGTGGGTAGGTAGAGAATACTTAGAAGCGCGAGACAATTCGTTGGTTTTTTTTCTTCCACAAAGCTAGTTAAATAAAATATTATATTAGTATATTTAAAATATTTTCTGAAATCTCCTTCAAATATGAGCTTTAAGACGACAAAGTCACGTGAGGTCCACCTGCCGCCATTTTTATCTCTGAAACACAACCTGTACCCATCTACGATCAAATCGTCCCACGTAATGTAATCCATCCAACTGTTGTCCTTTTGCGAAAACCGTTGCGATCGATAGCTATAATTTATGCCAATGGATAAGGGGGAATTATTCAAATACAGAAATAAATAAAACTACTTTTGACTCATTTTTCATAATGGAATGGGCACATTATTCTTCAGTAATTTAGAAAAACATGGTTGTTTTGAATAATGAAATGAAAACCAAGACAGAAACTGGAAACAAGAAAGAAGCAAACTTTCATTTAGAGCACTCGTCCAAAGACATATTTAGGGGAAGTTTCAAGTGTTTGACCTAATCTAAATAACAAAATATCCCAATACGCAAATTTAATTTCTAAACACGTCGATCCAAAGGCACGAAGTCCATTTTAATATGTAATTTCAACAAGACAGATTCAATGCAGTACTTGAATGGTTGGGCCAAAAAAGTCTTGCAAGAGCCGAAGGATCACAAGGAATCTTCTCAATCTTTTAGAAATAAAAGGGTCCACTCCTACATGCATAAAAATGCCTATCAAATTCAATAAATCAACATCCTAACTCGAATAAATTAATAAATCTGGCTCCACCATTGCGCAGAAACGCCATAAAACTCAGATCTCTATCTCGTTAACTAAAGAAAAAAGGAACATACTTAATGACATAATAATTGGTCACATAATGCCGCAAAAACTGATGGGTTCATCATCATACGGGTCATATTCTCTGAGTGGATATGATGGTACGTACCTCGCGGGGTGGTAAGCTCAACCCGTGATAGTAGGGATGATCGAACCTTAATCTTGACGAACACGAGTAAGAATATTGATCCATCAAGTACCGTAGTCTATTCCTATATGGGTCGTCAAGTACTACTCCGTACGGGTATCCAGTATTATAATAACCATGATCATAATAGTCATGAGAGTAAGAACGTCTATTAAGATCCGGGTGTCCGAGTTTGACCCATTTTAACTCCGCATGGTACCCGGTTCTCGTCAAGGCCCTCACGAGCATGTTTGGATTCACCACACCGTACACTTTGGCCAGCCCTTCTTGAGAATCTATGGTAACATCAAATACCCCTACAAAAAGTAGTGTCCAAAATCCAAATTTCATTAATCATTAGTAGAGATGACAATTTTTTCCAAGAGTCGCAAGAAAAACGCGAGACGGGATGAGTATGACAAACTTGACACCATCCCACCCCATTGTTATACCTAATCATGATTTCAGAAACTCAAAACGGACTAGCGTATTGTGTTAAGATTTGTCAGACTACCTCAACGGTGAGTGTTTTTCTATAAACTATCTTGGTATATTCTATCAAAGTTTTATCCTCAATTTCAACTTCAAAAAGGAAAAATAATATAAAGGGTATAGTGTTATAAATCAGACCTATTTCACACTTTCTTTTCATTGGCGGAACATGCTTCATAAAAAAATTAAATTTAAAATCCTAAATTTAAGGTTTCAAATAATTTCAAGTTGAACTACAAGTACTGTTTACCGCAAATTGAACCCAGAACCTCCAGCATCTTCATTTTGCAGGCCTGACAATGGACATTCACCTTCAGAACACAGCTCTACAACATGCACGATTTCATTCAAAAAGCTTCAGATTTACTGCCATATAAAGCAGCGATTCAAATCAAGCGAAAAGTAATAAGAATGATAGTTTCTGATTAAATACCGCTTCAGCATAAGGCTCCATCACAACAATCTCAAGACCGTATGTATGCTCAATAACTCTGGATATGAAAGATGGGTTTCTTTTTCTGCAGTATATATAAGTATTAAAATCATATTTCGAGGTTTTATGAAAATGGAAAATTAATCTTTCGAATGATTTTGTATATATCGTTTCCATTTTTAATTAGGATAAGATTCTAAAGCATACAGACCAATTTTAAGTACGTAGTTGCCTGTTTTGCATTGGATCATACTGTGTGTGATCTCTCAAATAACAAGAAAATATTAGGATCTTATCTAATTGTTCCAATCCCGGGAAAATGCGATGACAGTATCAATTCTCTATAAAGAATCACTATTCCAAAAATTAATTTAAACTGGATTTTTTCCTTCACTATCGTAATATTCATGAACAAATGAAACCATTTTGAGTCTCAATATGAGAAACAATAACTAAACTGAATGATTGATGACTCTGCAATCTAAGTAAAACTCGGTGAGGATATGTTCAATGGTTAAATAGCAACAGGCCTAAATCTCAGCATTTAATTACAAGATATTTTTTAACGTATGTTCAATATAATGGCAACATATTCAATACCTTTTCACTTAACCTGATCGATTAGTGAAAGCATAAGAAGCAAAGCCAGCAGCTTAGATGTATGCATGCTCCCTTTTGGATTATGGATGGCAGATAACTCTCTGTAAAGAATGAAAGTGAGTTTGCACACAATGGTTCAATCTCGAATTTGACTCCACCGTCCAACAATTGCTTGAGTTCGAAACTAACGGGGGTATATTCAATCTAGAAAATTTAATTACTTTTGATGACTTTCATGGATTTTAGAAATCTAGAGGTATTCAACATGGATTTTTGTAGACTCTATGAAAATCTATAAGTATCCAAAATTTTCATAGATTTTCCATGATTCTTATAGATTTCTTTATGTACAAAATTTAAAACACTAGGTACAACAATTAGAAATAAAAAATTCTCTTCTACTCACCCTAGAGATTTTGGTAGACTTTTATCAACAAATTTTTGCACCCCATATCGGCGGCCGCTCTTCTTCCTCCTGCACAATTTCCTTCAAAGGTACCTTCTTCAGTCACGATTTTTTTTTTTGTTGTTGTACAAATTCAAGTTGACTTCTCAATTATTATGGTGTTTCATTTTTCTTTTTTTCTTGTCAGCTTGATCATGATTATTTATCATAAATCTATATAATTTCACGATTTTGTCTACACATTCACACAAATCCTATTGAGAATAATTCGATGCACACAAACCTAATTTCACAATTGTATCAAATGTCTCACTACATTAATAATATCGTTATTTAATATCATGTTTTTAATATATGTATATTGCATCGTTTTAGGTTTGTTATGAGTATAATCAATAATTTGCAAGTATTTTATTAATTTGTAAGTATTTTATTATTATTTAAATATCATGTTTTTAGTATATGTATATTGCATAGTTTTAGGTTTGAATGAATATAATTTATAGTCTGTAAGTTTTTTTTATTATTTAAATATCATGTTTTCAATATGCGTATATTGCATAGTTTTAGGTTTGTTATGGATTATAGAATGTTAATAAAATTTGTTGTGAGTTGTTCTTGAGATTTTATCTTATGCATATTCAAGTAATACTATCAATGGGAGATTCACGAGAAAAATATAATGTGTGGACGATTGAAGAGAGCAATGAATTGCTAAAAATTATGGTTGATGCTGCCATGAGAGGATGGCGTGATAAGAATGGAGTATTTAGCAAAAAAACTGTAGAAAAGAAAATACTTCCCGCTCTGAACGACAAGATTGGGTGTGCAAAAACTATTACACAATATCAAAGTCGTCTAAAGTGGTTCAAAGGAAGATACAACAGTTATTGTAAGCTTATGCGTCATAACTCTGGTTTTGGATGGGATCCTGAGACAAAGAAATTCACGGCTAATGACGAAGTATGGAAATATTATTTTAAGGTGAGAGTCTTCGAGTTTAAAAAAATAAAATTTATATTTACAATTAGATTTATAACTAGCTTAACACTTGATGTTATTTTTTGCTCTTTACCAGTCTCACCCTAAACATGAACACTATCGGACAGACACTTTTGAGGATTATGAAGACCTGAGAATCGTGGTTGGGACTGGAACTGCTACAGGAAAACACTCAATTGGAGTAGGAGATGACACTGATGCAAGAAAATTTGAGATAGAAGAAAATAGGGGAACTAGTTTAATAGACGATTATGTGCTTGATCACAACATTGGTGAATATTTCGTGCAAAGCGACGGACAAGAATCTTCGTATCAACCTCCATTTTTCGAGGACTCTATTTCACCATTACCCTCTCAGCCCATAAGTTCAGAAGTTCCAGCAACAACTAGGAAACGGGATAGGACCGAGTTTGAAGCAAAATCAAACACATTCAAAAGTATTGACCCAAATGCTATGCATGAGTTCTCCCATAGTCTTGAGAAGGTGGTTTCTAAGATAGAATCAATAGGGAATGCAGGTGACACTTGTTGGGATGCTATCAAGGAGGTCCCAAATTTGGATAATCGTACTCGATATAAGGTGCTTGATTTACTCAATACCAGATCAAAAAAGATGGATTTCTTGAAAATGACCATTGAAGAGCGTTCGGGATGGATAGATTATAAATTGAATGAATGAGTATGTTTTGAAACACAATTCTTAAATAGTTACCTTATGTTAAAAATTTTATTCGCATTGTTTCAAATTGTTTTTCTAATTATTGATCTAGTAGAAAACTCTTGAATTTTGGATGATTTATATAAGTTTTTTGTTGTTTCTTGAACATATCTTGTTTGATACATGGAATGATTTTTAATAAATTTATAGAGTTTCTTTTATTTTAATTATCTGTTTGATATCAGGTAGTTTATTTAAATGTCAAATATCAACGTCGATGAAGTAGAAGAACAAATGGAAGAAGATGAATTTGAAGAAGAATTACACGAAACTATTAGGTTTTTGTTAGTTGAAGTTCGTGGGAGCCTCTATACTTTTACTAAGCATATAGCTAACATGAATTGTGAACGTGTCCATCGTCCTTTAAATAGACAACCAATAACTTCAAGGGGATACGATTATATTCATGAAATATTAAAAGAAGATCCAACAAACTTTCGAGAGATTTATAAAATGTACCCCGACGTATTTTTAAAATTGTGCAACATCCTTAGAGAGAAAACACATTTACAAGATACAAGATACATTTGTATTGAAGAAATGCTTGCCGTATTTTTACTCGTTGTTGGTCATAATACACGATATTGCTTAATTCGTAAAACCTTTGAACGATCACACTACAATACAAGCCAAAACTTCAACAAGGTAGGTGTTGAAAGCATTAAATAGCATTGCAGCAGATATGATGGTCAAACCTGGATCTGCAGTGCCCGAAAAAATAAGAGAGAGTACAAGATTTTATCCTTATTTCAAAGTAAGTAATGAAATTCTTTTTGTTGTTTTTGTTATTGATGTTGTTGTAATTATTATTATTATATTGTTGTTATAGGATTGCATTGGAGCTATTGATGGCACTCATATTCCTGCCACGGTGTTTGGGCATGATACTAATAGTTATCGTAATCGTCATGGGACGATTTCTCAAAATGTTTTAGCAGCATGTAACTTTGATTTATAATTCATATATGTGCTCAGTGGATGGGAGGGATCTGCACATGATTCAAACGTATTGACAGATGCTTTATCAAGAAATAACGGGCTTAAAGTGACACAAGATTATTTTTTTAATGCTACTAGCTTATTTAATTTCTTTTATTTTTTAGGATTATATATTCTATACATTAGTTACTTGATCCTACAAAATATGGTTTGATAGGTAAATTCTTTTTAATGGATGGTGGGTATCCAAATCGACGTCAATTCTTGGCTCCTTTTCGTGGTGTGCGTTATCATCTCCAAGATTTCACTGGCCAAGGTCGCCACCCTGAAGATGCAAAAGAGTTGTTCAATCTCCGTCATGCTTCTTTGAGGAACGTAATTGAAAGGTTATTTGGCATATTTAAATCGCGGTTCAAATTATTCAAAACTGCTCCTCCGTTTAAATATACAACACAGACAGAGATTGTATTGGCTTGTGCTGGATTACACAATTTTCTTCGCAAGGAGTGTCGTTCTGATGAATTTCCAGTTGAAACCGAGATTGAAGTTCCACCATCTTCATCTGAACAAGTTTACGAAGATGACAACTTTGGTGAATTATTCGATACACAAGAACAACAACGGACAAATGCTAATGCATGGAGAGATGCTATAGCAAATCAAATGTGGAGCGATGTTGATCATATTGTCAATATAAGTTAGATTTTATTTCATAAACTATTGTTGAAATTTTATCAAATTGTCATACTATTTTGATTTTTTAATCTAATATTCACAAAAAGAAATTGTTATATATTCTAAATTTTTTGATTAATTAATAATTTATGTTGAATTGGTTAGGATCGAGAAGTTCAATTTTGAGTTCATAATTGATTAGTGATTCATTATTTGTTTTCACAAATAAAATCTATTTACATTTTAAATAAATTTTATTTACATTAATAATAATAATAATAATATTTCAAATGAAGAGTCTAGATTGAATATACCCCCATAAAAATATTACAAGAGTCATGGATTTTCATATGAAAAAGTTAACAGAAGTCTACAAAAGTCTTGCAAAAAGTCTACATGAGTCTATGAAATTCTGTTTAGAAATCTGTGAGATTCTATAAATGTCTGTCAAATCCACAAAAGTCTCTTATTAAAAAAAGTCATTAAAAGTCGTTAAATCTCTAGATTGAATACACGCATGTAAGATTGTAAAATATTACACATGGACTGAGAAGTGCTTTTTATACAATGGCTAATGGCAATACACACAAAAATAATTATCATTCAAGAAGCTTTGCCTCCAATAGGGTACTTCGCATTCCATATAACACCTATGCAACATACCTCAGAGCTTATGCTTATCAGAGAACGTTTAAAATTAGCTGGAAAAAAAATGAGATTTTAAACACATGGTTCCATGCTATGTATCTACCCGTTAAAGGTAGGAGACATTGATATGTTTTACAATCAGATTGAAAGGCTCCAAGCCAACGAATCTCCGGGAGATGACTTGATGTAGTAAGTACTGATATATATTAATATCGTTATTCCAATTTTATACTCAAAATTTTATTTTTGTAATTATATCTAAAAAAATTTGTTATGTAGTATTATATATATTCCATATTTTCAACATTTTGTAGTAAATAGCGCGTGGGTTCACTAATTCAATTTTTTTTTAAAATATTTATGAATTTAATATAGATAGTGATGTGTGGGGAGAGAATAGTTAGTATCTATAGGATAAATAATGTTATGATTATTAAATATTGAGTAAAATATAAAATTATATTTAATTTATGTTATGATTATTAGATATTGAGTAAAATATAAAATGATATTTAATTCATAATAATATATTTGGTTTGATTAACTAAATATTGAATAAATAATAGATTACAATCATGTTCCTTTCATAATTAATGAATATGAATAACATTACACACACCTCGTAGTACCGATTCCCTTCCAGTGGCCCACGTTTACGTTCGAAGAAGTCAACAATTGACTTCCCCATTTAAGACAAATTAACATTAGTTGGCAAAAGCCAAACTGAGCACAAAACATAGAACAGTTAACACTTTACAGACATTTGTAAAGCGAAACCTTCGAGTCATTCCAGGAGACGACACCGAGGAAACGATTCGCGCTTCCACTAGTCGTAAATCCAAGTTTCTAGGTTAGACCTTCTGCTGAGCTACGCATCTTCTGTTTGAATTTATCGCTAAATGCCATTTTGTTCTTTGTTATGTTTGAATGTGGATCCGCGTTGGCATCTGAATTCTAACCGATGATAGTTAATTGTATTTTAGCCGTCTTGATTTGGAGGATTTGAGACGATTCTGATGGGTTTTCGTTTATCTTGTTTAAATAGTTTAGATTTAGAATTCCGCTGTGATTTTTTGTGTTTTATTAATTTAACCTGGAAGTTTTCACCCTGCAGTCTCAGACTTGTCAACCTCTGATAGATTATCTCTACCTTTTTTATGTTCTATTGTTAGTAATATGACACCATTAATATTAGAGAAGTGAACAAATAAAAGAATATTAGTAGTGGTAGTTATGTTGATCAGAAGTATACGGGTTTAATGCAATCCTTCTTCTGAACGTTTATGTTGGTATTTCAAACCCCCACCCGGCAACTCCAAAGATTCCAGACAGTTCTTATGTCGTGGTGACCCAAAATTTGTTCTGGGAATCTCAGGTTTTTCGTATTCAGGAAAATACTGAAGTTAATGGCCAGTGACGGTGAAACGTCCGCATCAACAGCATTGTTAAGTCATAAGCCTCCGATCGATCTAAAAGCTGGTGCTAAGGGAAGGAGATTTCGTCGAAGCAAAAGCGCTCCTTTGACTGAATTTGTTCCTGGGGAAATCGATTGCACGCCGGAGCCACTTCCACATTCTGATTCGTATTTATATACAATAAATCCCAGTTTTAGAAGAGTGATCATTTACCTTGTATTTTACTTGGCTATCGGTACCCTATGCTTTAGCTTTGTTATGAGCACGATCATCGGCGTGAAAACAAATGGTGTTCTTGATTCTGTTTATTTTTGCATAGTTACCATGACCACTGTTGGATATGGAGACCTTGTGCCTAACAGTGCCTCCACAAAACTTCTTGCTTGTGCTTTTGTCTTCACGGGGATGGCTTTATTAGGTCTAACAATAAGCAAAGGAGCAGACTACTTAGTAGAAAGGCAAGAGGTATTGCTTATTAAGGCAATGCATCTCAGGAGAAAACTAGGTCCGAGTGACATTCTTAAGGAGATGGAGAACAACAGGGTTCGATACAAGTGCTTTATGATGTTGTCCATCCTCATAGTCCTTATTATTGTTGGCACAGTCTTTCTGGTTACTGTCGAGAAATTTAGCACCGTTGATGCGTTTTATTGTGTTTGCTCTACAGTTACAACATTGGGTTATGGAGACAAAAGCTTCTCATCAAAGGCCGGGCGTATTTTCGGTATATTTTGGATTCTGACAAGTACCATTTGTTTGGCTCAGTTCTTGTGTTACACTGCGGAGCTCAACACAGAGGGAAGACGGAAAGCACTGGTTAAATGGGTTCTCACCAAGAGGATGACAAATGTGGATTTGGAAGCGGCTGATATTGACAACGATGGAACTGTGGAGTAAGTCACTTATGAACTTATACATGAACTTTGTTGTGAGTTTTGTTTTTTAATCGATGCCCGTCTACGTTCACAATCAATCACCCAAGTTGATGATAGTCAGATTTATCCCAAATGCTCAAAATGAATGATGATTTCATTTTGTTCACCCCTCAAGTATGCCTGAAAACATGAGGCCCGGAAACGAGTATCCAACATTAACTGATGAAAATATGAAATCATACACGGCTGGTAATCAAAGTTTATGGCGCGAAGAATAGTTTCATGTATCCCACTGATTGCTTTTTTTTTGCTTGAAATTTAATGACAGTGCTGCTGAATTCATCATCTATAAGCTGAAAGAGATGGGGAAGATCAGTGAAGAGGATATTAACCTTCTGCTAGAAGAGTTTGACAACCTTGATGTCGATCAGTCTGGAACCATTTCTACGCGTGATTTAACTCTCGCCCAGTTAGCTTAAACACGAGAAGAAGAAATATTTTGTGAAATTTGTTTGTACACACATCTGATAGTAATGTTTAGTTTCTACACCTTAACGAGTTAGTATTGTTGAAATGTGCGTATTTATTTCTTCATGCCTTGTGGATTTGCATTTTTTACATTTGTTAAAAGAAATCAAGGCTAATTTTCATGTATTTCTATTGTCTTGCTGGTTGGAGAATACTCACATGTTGGAAGTGATTTATATATAAATCATCACACATAAGTGTCACCAACGTAATATGTATGTATATATAGAAATCAAACGAAAATCACCTGGAGCCGATCATCTTAGTATTTTATTAATACCAAAAAAAAAAAAATGTACAAGAAAGCGAACTAGCGTAAAAAACATCAGTCGGCTCAAAAGCTTGCGTTCAGCTAAATATTACCTGCTCCGATTAGCCATCGGCGAAGTTTAATAGCCCCTCGACGGCATTCTCGCCTGGAGAATCTGCCTCCGGCGCAGAAATCCGGCCAAACACGACGACTGCTACGAGAAATAGAGCAGTCGAAAGGAGGAGTGGCCAAAAGTAGTTCAAAACATCGAGAAAACGAGGTGCCAGATAGCAGAGAGAGAAGATCACAACACCGAAGCCAAAGAGCACCAGAATGTGCAACTTAAACTTGAGGAGCTTTTCTGGGATCTCCATTTGCTGAGAGTTGAGATGGGAAACCTCGGATCTTTCACAGTGCAGAGATTCTGCTTGTGAGGCATGTGAATGCCTCGCGGTCGGTGTCGGAAATTTTATTAATTAGTCCTTGTTTTCAATTTCAAATCCCCAAAATGCCCATAGTTAATTGCACATATCTCCTAATCAAGGGATTTCTCGATGGTAGTGGCATGCGTCATTAGATTTAGATCCCAGCTAAATGGTATTGAATGCACTGGATGCATATTACTCTTTTACATAAGAATTGATTGTTTTTTGGTAATTATTTTTCTTTTAATTATTTGAAGAGATAATTAATTATAAAACAGACCATAAAGTCGTTTTTCCTAAGTGGAAAAAAGTGTGGGAGGTGAGGTTAGATTTTGTCTAATTCCAATCAACAGATAAACATTGTTTGGTTGTGGTCAATCTCACCTTATTCTTTGTTCCCCTGTCTGTTCGCTATGACTGGCTTCTGAGTTCAGTCAGGATTTGTGATACTGATGATGTAGTTATGGGCCGTTTGATCTGTTGGGCCTGTATACCTTACCAGGCAGCCCATTCTACCATCCTGACGCCGTTCTAGAAAGCCGTCCAGGACATGAACTGTGATATGTTTTGGGCCCAATTCATAAATCCGGCCGCTACTATGGTGCCTCCTCCTGTTAGAACCGCCGGCGCCGCCGCTACTGCAGTCTCAGTAATTGCCTTGCTTTCCTACATTCTTATCAACAACAGAAGGGCTCGTTCGCGTAGGAACACCGTAAAGCCGAGAAGTGGGGTTGTTGCTGCCATTGGCAACACTCATCTGATTAGGATCAACAGTCTCTCCGACGCCACCGGATGTGAGGTGATTTATTTGTTTTTTCTCGAAAAATTTCATTGATTTTCTATATTCTTGTGGTGCCTTGATCATTATTTGGGCTGGCAGATTCTTGGAAAAGCAGAGTTCTTGAATCCCGGTGGCAGCGTGAAAGACAGAGTGGCAGTCAAAATCTTTGAAGAGGTATGAAACATTTTTGAACTTAGCATTCTGTACCTCACCTAACCGTCAGGAAAAAAATTTTGCTTACTAAACGCGAAAATGGATGTTCTGCTTATTTTAAAATCGTAATTCTACCATGGAAGGAGCTTTTATGTATGTGCAAAATGCTAGTAGCATTTTCCTTGGCGCTTAAATCAGTTACAAGATTTCAGTATGAACATGCTACTTGTTTTTGTTTTCTCTCTGTTATGACAATGCTGTAGTGTATCATTATGTTCTGTCTTTGTAGTTCTTGTTTGAACTTGGTCGTGTTTAGGTTAAAAATAATTTTTGCTCTGGGTGGTTTCCACAGGCCCTAGAATCTGGAGCTCTCTCTCCTGGAGGAGTAATTACAGAAGGCAGTGCTGGAAGCACGGCTATTAGTCTCGCGACAGTGGCTCCAGCTTATGGATGCAAGTGCCATGTAGTTGTTCCAGATGATGCTGCTATTGAGAAGGTATGTTTTGCGTTGCACTCTTATTTTCACGAATTCTTGGTATGCAAAAACTAGATGCATTGTTTCAATCACTTTTGAGTTGGATTCTTTGAATAAACTTCCATGTGGTGTTCTTTCCTTGATCATTTGCAGTCACAAATTTTAGAAGCACTTGGTGCCACCGTTGAAAGAGTTAGACCTGTTTCAATCACTCACAGAGAACACTATGTCAATATTGCACGGAGAAGGGCGCTTGAGGCTAATGGACTAGCATCAGAGCACCAAAATTCTAGGCAAACTAGCAAACAAATGAATCAAGTTGAGAATGGTGTATTGGTCCGGGGAAAACAGAGTTCGACGAGCATAGTTGACAGCAAGGGTGGTGGCTTCTTTGCGGATCAATTTGAGAACCTAGCAAATTTTAGAGCCCACCATGAGGGCACTGGACCTGAGATTTGGGAACAGGTTGGTGGGCATTTGGATGCATTTGTTGCAGCTGCTGGCACAGGGGGCACTTTAGCTGGAGTTTCTCGGTTTCTTAAGGTTGATTTCTTCCTAATCATGAAATTTCTTGTTGGACGGGTACTCTGGAGGTGTAGTGATATGACATTGTTTCATGGATTCAACAGGAGAAGAAACCATCTATCAAATGCTTTTTGATTGACCCTCCTGGCTCTGGTCTGTTCAATAAGGTGACCAGAGGAGTGATGTACACAAGAGAGGAGGCTGAAGGACGGAGGTTAAAAAACCCATTTGATACCATCACGGAGGGAATTGGGATCAACAGATTGACAGAAAATTTTAAAATGGCTGCACTTGACGGAGCTTTCCAGGGCTCTGATATGGAAGCTGTTGAAATGTCTAGGTTCAAGATATTGTTTGTAGTCAGTATGCTTTTCTGAACTCTTGAGATCAAAATAAAACCCGAACTCTATGTGCTTCAGGTATTTATTGAAGAACGATGGCCTCTTTCTTGGGAGTTCTTCAGCCATGAATTGCGTTGGAGCTGTCAAAGTGGCACTAGAACTGGGTCGTGGCCACACGATTGTTACAATTTTATGTGACAGCGGGATGAGGCACTTGAGTAAGTTTCACAACGCCCATTATTTGTCCCAATATAACCTGACACCTTCAGCAACTGGATTGGAGTTCCTCGGTCTCTAAGCGGGTGAGAATTGCCGCTTATTTATTTTTACATAAGCAGATTGTTTTCGTGATGGATATTTATCCTTTTAGTTGTTTTTGCAGGTTAGAAAATTGTTAATGGAAAAGGCATGCAGAATTAGGAGACACTGTTCTCAATCACTTTTAGACAAGTTTGTGAACAGGTTCACAAGATATTCGCATTTGAAATGTTTTTTTAAAAAATACAAAAGATACGGTTGGACAAATAACTTATAATGAAGAGCCATAGAACGCGTTTGTATTTTAGAATCACATTCCTAGGTTTGATAAGCTAAAGAATTTTTCTGTGGTTACAGATAGAGGGGAGTATTTTTTCTTATTTATTTTCCATTTTTGTAATTTGATAATTGCATTGAGGGAGGGGCAGGGGTCTTATCAACCTTACAGTTTTCTGCGGGCAGAGCAGCGGATACAAGGAAGTTAGCTAACTGAAGAGAAAAAAAAAAAAAAAAAATTTGATCATTGAGATTGTTTTTGGCAAATTCAAAAGTTGAGAAAGAAAGAGTCTGACCATAACCTTGCAATGTAATCACCAGGAGACGGGAAGTTAACGTGCACCCAAATAACCTCCTTATTGAAAGCAAAAATAGAATATCGGACACGAAAAGCAAGAAACAATAAAGACTTAAAATTAGATAGCGAGAAATCTAATGAGGGTGTCGCCTCTCAAACTGGGACTCATGACAATGGGGGTCAAGCCAATCCCTGGGACTCTTGGATGCAATCACGGGCATTTTTCCCGTACTGCCCACAAGCTCCCTTAAGTTGTCAACTTTATTCTCACGCCCAGTACCACTGTATCTCTTATCCGCTTCCTTGAGTTTCTGCTTAAACCTCTGCCTGTTGCCAGAGAAATTTCGCTCTTGCTGTTTTGCCTGAGATGGAGGAGCTCCGTGGGGTCCAAGGTAAATATTCTCTTCTTTTCTAGGTTGCTAAATCGTGACAGATAAATTTGAAATTCATTTCCGTTACATGAACTAAAAGCTAGCTAGCTTCCAAGTGTCAGAAGATTTGTAAACAACAAAGTGTTTACCTGAGCTGATTGCTTAGAGTCTTCTACTACTGGAGAAACGGTTACTCTGTCAAGGACCTCAATTCCCAAGCTTGGAATCACAAACCCATCAGTGTCTTGCAAATTGAACAAACCAATGGTTCAGTATAGAAAGATACAACAAAATACAAAATAGAACAAGCAACTTTCTAGTTACTAAACGGAAAATGCACAAGTCGAATAATGTTTCATTCATTTCTGATATTTGTTTTAAAAGTCGCAACTCGCAAGCCTTTGCAAAGCTTCTATGAAAGGTTTTCAATCTTCACGCTTTTAGAGACTGACAAATAGGAACATACAGTAAGATAGCTGGTTTAAACTCTAGCCTCTCCAACAATCAGAGGGAGGAATATTTCCTAATCCCAACCACCGAGGACAACCAAAATTCCAGGAAGACAACCCACTAAGTGATTGGACAACCACTCCTGCACCTTCCGCGAGTGAACCGGGCACGAGGAACATAATATGGGCCTTCGGTTACATAAACCATACTGCTGCGAGGCCAACACAGTAGATCCCTTCATTTTGCTAAACGATTATTGACTATTTTGCCACCTTTTGCACATGAAGCACCACAATCTCCGGATAATTTCATAGATTAACCAGTTTACACGAGCAGCATAGGTAAAGCTTTTAAGAGGAGATCCTTTATTATATTGTTTCATATGTCTTCACAATTCAGGGTTGTAGAGCAAAAGTTTCATAAAAAATTTGCTAAGCTAAAAAACACTCGAGGAATGTTTGCTTCAACGCATTTTCACATTATCAAGCATCACACAGAGTCGCAATGCGACACAGTTCTTGAAGCATAGACGACCTTAGTTTTATTTTATCAACCATTATTTTTCGAAATCACGAGATACATGATGCAAATAGATTCACAAACCAGAACCGTCCATCTAAAACCCATAACATATACAAAACGAGCCAACAGAAGTAGAGGAAATCAATAAACCAGACTAAAGAAAGTACAGCATTCGTTAGCTACTATAACTTCAAGCACGATAATCGAAATTCGTGATTAATAAACTCAAAAAACTATCAAACTCGATCTCCAATATACTATCAAGGCACATACACATGCACGCCAAAACATAAGCATACATACACATAAAACAAGTAAATACCCATACAGCAAAATTTAGCAAGATCTTAAATTTAACTGAAAAACACTGATAAGCAAGCAGTTCAAATTATCCTAAACTATTCAAAATAGGTATTCGTCAGTTCAAAGGTGACCGAAATGGCAAATACAAGAAAAATGCGACAGTACCCCACTCATCTTCTTCAATAGCAGGAGTGGTTTGCACTGAAGACGGGTCCATGTAATCCTGCTGATCATCTATTTCATTGACCACCAATAATATCTTCGCACCACCCTGGATCGAGGAAAAGTTTCAAGCTCCGCTCCGGAAACGAAAAAACTGTGGAAATCGAATCTCTTGTTGAGAAAGTACGATTACAATCCTGAACAAAACCCTAGACCTAGAAAAATATAAGCTAGCGTTAGCCCTGGCAATAAACGCGGCGACTGAAAAGCGGTTTCAGTATTCTACATCGTGAAGTTTCTTTTGGGCTAAATTTAATTGGGACAGTGGATTTCTAATATCTAGATAAGGCCGACCTCAAATTGGCGCGGCCCATTTTGGCCCAATTAAATAAGAAATGAACTGTTCAGTCAATGATCACCAACGTCACCGGAGCGAAGTATGTGAAATTACTTCAACTGGTGAGTTCTGAATTTTCAGATTTTTTGGCTTAGGAACTGAATATGTGGCACTTTTTCTGTTTCTCCATTTCCTTTTTTTTCCTTTAATTTTGCTTCTTTTTGCTAGCTAAATTCAGCTAATGAATGTGATGTTTGGATCTTGCTAGCGCTTGTATTTCCTCTAAGGTGAAAGTATAGTAAGAGGGCTCGTACTGTTTATAATCTATTTAGTAAAATGATGCATTTGAGTGTTTTGCACAACTTTTTCAAAAATTGTGCAGTCTATTTAAAGTCAGCAAGAGGATTTAGCTGAAGTCCCCGAGTTTCAGTTTAGAGAATGAGAATAAAGAACAGATGGAGAGAGGATGAGGGAGACAAGAAAAACCACATTTCGAATTGAAATATGAGCCAAAAATTCCTGCGGCTCCCTCAATTGAGCGCAACGACAATTATTTTGTTAGTTCTTTTCTCGTGTATCCTTGTATTTAGCTTGTATTCTCTGTGACTTAGTTAGACTTCCAAGTAAAACTGAGGAAGTGAGTTTAGATCAGGAAAGAAACCAAGGGAAAACTCAAGTTTCGATCATATATTGACTTGCACTTGACGGAACTACACACTTGGTTCTAGATACCATATTACTGCAGAGAAGGGTGAACACTGATGTAAATCTTTTAGCGAAAAACTCTTCTTTGTTCCCTTTAACAGGGCTGCATATATATTCTCGAGTCACGTTCGTAAAAACCTGTGTTAAGGTTCCAGAGTAATCATCGCATGTTTATTGAGTGTTTTCCACCTATATATCAGGCTCTAAGATGAATCACTTCTAAGAGCGGTTTCTTGTTGCACTTGTTTACTCTATTTATTCTGATTTTGGAGATACGATGCTTACCTTGACGCTCTGCTTGGTAAAATCGATTGCCCTCCAGATAAAATCTTGTTTTTCCATTGTTTTGTTTTCATGAGGACTTAATTGCAAAGCTGATCAAATTTTGGTGGCGCCTCGTGAAATTCCTATCAAATTTGCTTGATGAAAAAACCAGGTTACATAAAAAGTTGCTTTTTTTTTCTTGCGATGTCATGAAATACTCGGCCTAAGTACCATTTTGTTTTTTTTGGTACTCTTGTCAAGGTTGAATTTGTTCAATCGCAGCTAGGTCCATAGCAGGATAAAGTCTTGGTATCTTGGAATAACTTCTAGGACATACGTGTCATCATCCATAGCTTTCTTATGCAATGAATGGTAGTTCAACCATTCGATATTTCACCAATATATAGACTTACATACTTGTTCTCCAGAACTTTTTGTTTTTGAAGTTGTTACAGAAGCATTTAATGTTTATATTTTATAAAAAATAAATATTAATCTTTGTGCAAGTTTTTGTTTCGATGATGGGAAAATACTTTGGGCAAAAAGGTGATGGTGGAAAACTACCCATCTTTTTCTCCCATTCAAGTGTGAGCGCTCATAAATAATATAAACACGAATTGGGCAGCAGTAGATTAACGTCAAGCACAGAAGTTAAAAGAAAAGTAACCGAGACCATTCACAGAACCATAATTGCCAGAAAAAAACCAGCAAACGTTACCAGGTAAATCTAAAGATCTTGATGATTTTTCGATCACAAAATAAAATCAGGTTAGCATCCGAATGCAAGTCACAAAAGTAACAGCAAAGTAAAAAAGAAAGAACTGCGATCCAAGATTCGTCGATTTACGAACAATAAAGATGTGCATATACAACTTTGAACAAAAACCACATTCTTTGTGATATATACAAGCGTGATTTGACTGTACAAAATTCTGGATTTACAGAACGTGGTTGGTATTCTACATCATCTTGGTAAAATAGCAGTAAATTAACATGATACACCCAGCCAAAAATCATGGGGGTAAAGAATTACATGAAAATAAAACAAAAAAGGGGGTGTAAATGATAACATCCTGTGACTTTAAATCTAACACATCAAATCCATACAGTAACATTCTCAAACTCCAGCGTCTCACACGCGCTTCAGAATTTTAGTCCATTCAATGGCCATATTTAACATAAAAACATATTTAGAGTCCAGTAACTGAAATAAAAGGTGCCGCGCAAGCAAATCGATTCCAGTGAAGACCGTGCCATCTCATCCTCCCTTAACTAGAAGTTTCATGCACTATCCGCTATGCAAGAATCCAGACTCCAGAAGAAAAGCTTCAGATGAAAAAGGATATCCTTCCAGCTAACATCAAAAGAAAAATGTGAGACAAAAAATTGCAATACCGCGCGCATAATCTAATTATAAACTCATATCTGTAACGAAGTTATATAGATAATAAATTCCTCAGATTGTCAATAAACTCCACCCCAATGTCAGAGAGGAAATCTCCATATCGATTACATAAAATGCACCCAGTGAATTGTAGTATATCATCAGAATATGGTGAAATATAGTGGACCATCAAAACATTGCAATACAAAATAAGTTGAGATTTCAGATAAGCTCGGTCAATCCAGAGGAATGCCGGATTTAACAGTGAAAAACTAAAACCTCATTCTACAGATTGGAGAAAAATATATGTATGTATGCTTCGAATGTACTACCAAATAATTGTACGACTACTTTACAACGTCCACCAGAATATTTTGTTTCTCTTTTTAACCATACATATAGCTTATCGAAAGGTAGCGGAAGAGTAGATGTACTGCATCCAGATCCCTTGGGTGCAGTAATTTCATATTTTTACCATCATTACAAGTTGGTGAAGAAGAGGAAATTTTGAAAAATAACCTTGGTCAAACTAAGTTTTTGAAAAATAACCTCCAAGTGTATTCAAATACACTTGAGAGGGTTAGTTTTTTTTTTTTTAAAGAGTTTGGCAAGGTTATTTGATAACTATCCTGTGAAGAATACAGCGGAAGGGCGTGAATCAAAAAGAAAATGTCTACATATAGAGCCTACAGAGTTGAAGACAACAGAAATAACTATTATCGATGTTGGTGATTACTTTATAATCATGTCAGGTAGGTCCTTCAAAAACTTTCAGATCACTGAGTACAATTCTGAACAATACCCACAGACTAAAATGCCATCTTCCTCATGCAGCAAGTGTTAACAAAGGTGCCAACACCACTTCCATGTTCATGCACCTGAATTAATCTAAAAAACACACTAAAATTACCAATGAAGTATCTTATAAACCACAGCTACAATCCCAATCTCAGAACATACAGCTGCCTCAACAGGGATCTCTGGACTACAAAAGTAACATCTCCAAAAAAAGTTCACTCATGAATCGTGATTTCATTAGTCGAGCAAATAGTTGTGCACTGCCCTATGTTAAAATGTCCCTTCATTTTCCCTTTCACATAGTACAACCTACGCCAACCTCCATTTCCAACACACTAAGGCGTTGATCCCAAGGCTAGTAAACCAAACATTTGTGGCAAAAGGTAATGATGGCAGATGAATCTTTTTCAGCACATAGGAAAGAAAAGGCATTTATGTGCCAGAAGAGCTACTCATTGGAGTACTATGAATGAGGTAAACGAAAAATATAGAGGGGCTATAGTTAAATGTGAGGCAAACAAATAACCTCTACTAAGCCAGACCAAAAAATGGAACAGATGAAAATATTTACAATTGTTAAAACTAGTATATTGAAAGAGAATGCTGAAGAGTAAAGACTTACTTGACCCTAGGATAAGCATAGCCCTTGAAAGGAATCTCAGAACATTGAAGTAAGGAAGTTACCAACAACCACCTTTGTTCATTGAAGTCAGGCATTCCATGAAAAAGCTAGCAAATACTTGGAGAGATCTCAGCTAAAAACATTTATTTAGGGTTCAATCATATTTTTTAAACTAAATCTCAAGAAATCCTGCAGCAAATTGAGTCACTCAGAGGTGAGGCGACGCCTTTTCCCATATTCAGCATCCCTTGGTCTTGATCTATGCTCGTCCTCCTGTGCTAATTTTGACTTGCTATGAGCCCTTGATGATCTTCCCCTGTCCCATTCATTGTCATGTTCAGCCTCTCGATTTCTGTACCTATGATGATCTGAATATCGCTCCCTGTCTTCTTTGGTGCGTTCGCGCTCCCGATCATGATCACGGTCTTGAGATAGTTCACGATCACGGTCACTCTCCCTTTCCCTGTCTCTTCCAACATCTCTGCCATCACGGTGCCTTCTATCAGACCAATCAATATCACGTCCCATATCTTTCTCTCTAGGCACATCTCTGTCATACCCACCTCCTCTATCATCCCGATACCTTCTCTCAGAAGAGCCAGACCAGTCCCTTTCTGATCCCCTGTCTTTTTCTTTCGTTGCATTTGGCCATGGCCCTCTCTCTTGACTTCCTTCTCCATACTGATGCTCAGATGCAGCTTCTTCCCCATAGCTAGACTCTCGAACCCTCCCTCCAGGATCTTCACCTGCCCATCCTCCAATATTCGGATCTGACCACATCATCATATTTGGCCCCTCGACGCCAGGATTAGGCATCATACCCATGCCATTTATGGGCATTCCCCTCCCAAAGAATGCAGGGTTAACATGGGGAGCAACACCAGGTAAACCAACATTTCCAAGATGTCCAAATGAAGACATCATTCCAGAAAAGGGTGCTGCAGGAGCACCAGGAAAGCCCCCATAACTACCCATTCGGCCCATTGGACCTCCAAAAGCAGGATCAAAACCTTGACCCATCATTGCTTGAGGATGCAACATTGGAGGCGTGGCACCAATCCCCTGCACAAATCCATTACCATTACCCACTAGGCCACGAACACCCATTCCACCAGTCCGACTCCTCATGTGTCCCATTGGGCCCCTATTTCCCATCCCCCCTTGAGAATTGCCTCTACCCCAATTTCCTCTACCAAAACCTCGGCCATTATTATCACCACCTATATTACCACTGCCGCCGCCGCCTTGATTATTTCCACCAGTGGCAATATTGCCACCAACACCAATGGGTCTGTTGGGCATATCCCCAGGCCCTCTCCGTGGTTGATTAACAGACGTCTGTCCCATCTGTTGGTTCCTGTTGACCTGAGCTTCGCCCATTCTTTTGACAGTATATGGTGAGGCATATGCAACAACACAAGGTCGACCATTGAAGAGGTGTCCATTCATCCCTTCCTTGCATGCAGTGGCTGCTGCAGGATCATAAAACTCAACTTGGCAATATCCTTTCGACTTTCCACTGGCTCTCTCATCAAAGAACTTCACCTCCCTCACTGGTCCATACTTGCACAGTTCCAACTCCAGCTCGGTATCTGTTGTCCACCAATGAAGGTCTCCAATATAAAGAGTAGTCCCAGCCCCCCCACCCCCAACACCACCACCAACATCACCTCCAAACATGTTTCCACCAGTTCCATTGGCATTCCCAGTAATTCCAACATTCACAATATTTTCCGTGTTAGCAACACGAGGCTGATGGTGCTGAACCATCTGTTGATTATTCACGACACTGTTATTCACCATCTGCTCCACATCAACTGCTTTATTAGATGACTGCCCTAGCTCAAGCCTTAATCCACCACCACCACCACCACCACCCGGAGGTGCTCCGATACCTCTACCAACTCCAACATTACTCGCATTAATATTTCCACCAAAACCCACATTCTGATACCCTTCTACCCCAGTATGAACCCTAGAAGTATCCCTCTCATCTAGTAAGTTCATGCCTACATTCTCCACTACCGGCTGCTGCGGAAGAGAGGTTGAGGGCGTCGACTTTTCTTTGTTCTCCGGAACTTGCTCACTCGTTTGCCCTATGTTATCCTCGTTCTTCCGAAGAGACTGCATGAAGTTCTCGCCAACGTTAACATCGTTGTAGAGATCTTCGTAGTCATCGTCCTCCTCACCCATAAAACCCTCATCGGCCACCGCGGAGATCGCTTCGTTCCGGTGAAACTGGTCGTTCGGATCTCCGACATAAACACTGCCTCTATCTTCATTTTCATCCATGACTCGACTAAAATTAGGGTTAAATTCAGGGCTATTTTTATAAATATTTTAAGATCAAATCCGTGGAACAAAATTTGGGAGCATAGAGGGAAAAAAAATATTTTGATCGAAGGATCTTACCGGAAAGTGATACCTTTTCCTTCCAATTTTGAACTAGAGAAACCCTAATCTCAAGGTCGTGCTTGATAGGGGATAAAACTGAAGGCACTTTATGACTATACCATAATGCACTGCTAACCTGTCCTTACGGTACGTATAACACTATCCTACTACCTACCACACGCGGGGTGCATTCATCCCCGTTTTTTTCGATATATTTATACGTTACGATCTCACAGATCGTATTTTAAGATAGATATTTTATTTGCGTCATTATATTAAGAGTATTATTTTTTATTGTTAATATCAGTAGAATTGACTCGTCCCACAGATAATGATTCGTGAGACCGTCTCACAAGACACCTACTCTAATGTTTTTATACATTCCATACATGATATGGTTCTTATCTACTTAGCATTTGAAAAATCATATCGACTCATTCAATCATAATATAGAGATGAATTATCATGATTCATCATTCATACACATATCATATGTTGAGCAGATGAAACCACTACCGAATAGCATCTATAAGACCATCTATCCCACTCCATTTTATTATTAGCAGCGTCAAGCCTTTTGTTAATTCAAATTATTTAATATGTTGTGGCCCCAATATTTTTTCTTGCTGTAGGTTAAATCTGATTTTTTTGTCAAAATACTTTTATATGTTTGACAAGTGTGATGAATTTACAAGAGAAGGCATGTCTATGGTTTTCTCACATATATTGAGCATACTATTTCTTCTTCACGTTTGGTAGATCAATTCAGAATCTTCAATGCACCAGTGAACTAAGAAACCATTCAACGAACAAAAGAATCAAGAAATATGAATGCGAATGATCTAGGGAAATATCACTTTTTCGAAACGATTTCTCAATCACTCTGGTTTACAAACTTGATCTCCAGATCAATCTCAACACTCTTGATTGACTTGTCTGCGATTTTGCTTCTTGATTACTCCTGCAGAGCTTCAAACGTTCTGTGACTTTTGTATCTGTATTGCTTGCATTTATCTCTCTTCCGCAGGGAGTTGAAGTCTCCACTCTGACTTGACCTGCGCATTGTTGGATCTTAAACGAATTACCGGCAATAGCCTTTCCCAACCAGTCACCATTAAGTTTGATATCACTTTGAGTCGCAACAAAACCATCGATTCTATCTCAGTTGGTTCACACTTTTACACTCAGTAATTTGAGAATCTGGATGTTATGATGTATTGATAAGTGTTTGTTTTGCGAATTGAAGATTTGCGAGTAATGTATGCTTGTATGGTTGATGGTTTTTAGGAACTGTCATATAAGAGGAAGACTGCACTTTCATGGATGCTGCCAAAAATATCATAAATTTAGCAAAATAAACGCTCCATTGTAGCCTCTCTGGCAAACACTTTCTTCTTGGTTACCCACGTTGAATGCTTTAAAACGCCGCAGAGTTGAGGTTCCACTGTAGTCTCCATTGTGCCATGATGAACCAGAGGATGTCTTCCATATTCTAATTTCTTGCCCATCTGCCTGTCGAGTGTGGTGCCTAACATCTATAGGAAGCCATGTTGGCTCGGTTGGATCCTTTGTAGAGTGGTGGAACAATCTGGTCATATCGAAATCAAAGTCTGAAGTAGAGAAATTGCAGCAGTGGTTCTCTGGAGTTTGTGGCAAAATAGAAATGACGTAGTATGGAATGCAGAGAAATAAAGCAGCAAGTGTACTTTTTATCTCAGCCATGGACCTTTGATGGCAGTGGCAGGAAGCTCATCAATCCTCCCTGCTCAATTATCTTTCTCAAAGACAGCCACATCCTACTCGGTGGAGTATCCCACCAACAGATTATCTGAAATGCAATGTCGATGCAGCAATCTTCACTCACAGCGGGAATGCAGGATACGGGTGCTTATCCAAAATAACATCAGAGTGGTAGTATATCATGCTTATTAAAAAAAATGCTCCGTTGTTGAAATTAGTTCACGCTAAAGTTGAGGTTAACCTTGTACCATGTTGCTGAATAGTTGCGAGCAACATTTTAGCGCCTGAATTTTTCATTCCTTGATGTTTCATTGTTCGAAACAAAGGCTGATTTTTTATCTTTGGAGATTCAATCTCTGTCTTTTGTTTTTACATATAAAATAATTTTACTGGAGCCATCACACATCTCCAGTAAAGTCTGCTGTAAATTCCTAGATAGGAGATTTGCATATTCGTTTATTTCGCATATGCTTGTTACATTACTGAAATGTAGTTCTATTGAATTTATTAGAATGGATCCTATTTGATTAGTCGATGTTTAAGGTTTTAGTCTAAGAATCACTACATTTTCTAACGCCCAAAAAGGCGGAAAATAAGATCAACCGGGATAAGGAGGTAAGGCAAACTCAACTGAATCGTCTTCCGTCTATAATTGAATGTTTTTCTTTCTTTTACAAGAATAAACTTACCAAGTTTGGTTTGTTAGTCCCAAGTTTGGTTTGTTAGGCGACAAGTAAATGTGGTGGCTCATGCACTTTCTAGAGCAGTTGATTCTTATGCTAGTCTTTGTGTTTATTAGTTATCATGATACTTTTATTATTATTTCTGATTTTTTGTTTCATGATTGTTACGAAACTATTTTGATTTAATCGAGGATTTGTTTTTTTTTAAATAAAAAAAACTAACTATTTATTGATTTTTTAATTAAAAATAATACAAGATATACACAATATGTTTATATTCAGTCCTCAAAATAATATATTTTTTAAAAAATGTATTCGTAAAATTGTTGGAAATAAACCAAGTAGTAACATATTTATGGTAAAATAAATAAATGGAGGAACACTGAGGATATGAAAGAGGTACTTTGACAAAGCCCATAAGGCCCATGATAAAGCCACCTCAAATATGGACCCATAATATGCATATATTGTATGGGCCGGATCAATCCCCCCGCTAACCCGGTTATTGATTTTACCGTGTTTCTGTATGTTGTCAGTCAAATCGGGTTTTGTTCATTTCCTCGGAACATTTAAAATCCAATTTGAAATTCCCATCGGCGCTCGAGGATATGTGATTCCAACGTTCACTCAACGGTCACACACAGTGCACACACACACACGCACTTTCACGACCTTCTCCGAAACAATTTGGAGTAATAATCGCTGTAACTAGATCTGTCTGGTCGGTGAAAAGATTTTCTGTAATCGTTTGGCGTGCCGTGGAAGGTGTGACAATGGAGAAGTTGTTCGTGCAGATATTCGAGCGGAAGAATCGAATAATAGAACAAGTGAAGCAACAGACGGAGTTGTATAACCAGAACCTGGCCTCTAAACTCCTGATTGAAGGAATCACTCCTCCGTCTTGGCTTTGGAGCCCTACCGGCTCTTCCGACTCTAAAGGTATTCCCGAAAGATCGATTATAGGGTTTCGATCTATTTGGGGTTGTGAATTTGCTTCATAATATGGCTGGTTGATTCCCTTTTCCAAAATTTGATTTCCTTTTCCAAAATTTTATTCTTCAACTTATTTGATTACTTTAATTGTTCGGGACTTGAGATTTTTTGTACAACGTAAAATAGGAGAATAAATTTTTACTCCCACGAATTTTCACAGCACAAATACATCTGATGTCGATGGTTTTTTCCCTCTTCGATAATGACATTACGAAAGGAGAGGAGTCATAGTAACTTCAGAGCAAAATGTAGCATACGCTGTGTCGTACTTATTGTTTGGGTGATTGTGCTTCTCGTTATATTCTTTTCAGAAAAGTTTTGCTTGAATAAATCTGATGACAACATAACTCTGTCAGTTTGCAATTGTTTGCTCCAATTTCAACTTGTTCTACCTTACCTTTGCAGCTTTTTCCTTTTCCATAAGCCAACTTAAACTTGGAAATTTGATAAGGAATATATGGCTAGTCAAATGGTTACTAATTATGAAATTTGCTGACTTCTTAACGTGGAAAACATGCACGAAATTTGAGTTAATTAACCTGTTAACGGCATGTCATTGTATATGATTATTGCTTCCTTGCAGAACTGAACAAGGAAGACCTGATCTCTAAACTTCTTGGCCAATATACACTAGACTCAATCCGTTGCTCCACTGAACAGTACCCTTTGTACGATAAGCCATTCATCTCAGGAGCTAATCGAGAATTTTCTGATGGATTTCTCAAGGATACTCTTGATAATTGTCCTAGTGGACAAGGTAGATCTGTAACCAGAGGCGACACAGATGCTGGTTGTTCCCAAAATTGTGCTCCTGAGCTAGACTTTAGTATTACATCACCTAAGGATCAGACAACTGGAGGGTTCTTGAATATTTCTAATGCACCAGATCAGTCTGTGGCTAGAATCCAGAGATCTAAGGCTAGACAAAAGGCTCCTGAGCTAGACTTTAGTATTACATCACCTAAGGATCAGACAATTGGAGTGTTCTTGAATATTTCTAATGCACCGGATCAGTCTGTTGCTAGAATTCAGAGATCTAAGTCTGGACTAAAGGCTCCTGAGCTAGACTTTAATAATACATCACCTAAGGATCAGACAACTGGAGGGTTCTTGAATATTTCTAATGCACCAGATCAGTCCGTGGCTAGAATTCAGAGGTCTAAGTCTAGGCAAAAGGCTCTGGAGCTTCGTAACAGTGCAAATACAGTAGCTGAGAGTGCATTAGATCATGAAAGCATCAGTGGTATTCTTTCAAGCGGGATTAGATTGTCTATTTCTTCTTCCAAGCAAACAGGTAATGAAAATGAACTTCCAGAATTGGTAGAACCGTGTGCATTCAGCGGTTCATGTTATGAAGACTTGGATTTGGACGAAGCAGCTTGCCAAAACAAAGACAATGGCATGGATTTGTACTTTGGCAGAATTACAAGGTCTAGAAGTCATGTCGAAATTCTAGGTTCTGGCCGAACTTCATTAGAATTAGGCCACTCTCAAAATGATAGAAAAGATGTGTCATTTCATTGTGCTAACACGAGTAAAAGGAGCTCTGTGGGTACTTCCAGTAGAGTGGTGGCTGATTATCGTAATAGGCTGCTGCAGTCACCTGGATCTTCGTCTGCTTTTGGTCAAAATGACGGGGATATCAGATTTAGAGCAGGTTCTCTGAGCAAGGAAAAGGGAGAGGTTTATTCTGGCAAAATTTCTTCATTTAAAAGCTCTCATAGGCCTCAAAGTTGTGCTAGTGGTTCGTGGAAAGCAGATAGTTTTTCAAATGATGATCAGAGAATGGTTGGTACCATAATGGATTTTGGGGATGATTTATGTAAAAACCATGTCGATGGATCCCCAGTTAAGAAGAATATTTTTTATGTTGGCTGTGTAGATAAGGATGGCCGAGGATCAATTTTAGAAGATGGCAAGAGTTGCAAAGAGAGTAGCAATATATCTGAGCCTGTACATTGCTCGAAAATTTCTTCTTTTGGGGGAGGCACGCTGTCAATATCCTCTCCTAGAAAGAATTCTGCCGCAAATGATAAAGTTCAGAATTTTTCAGGTTGTCAAACTAGACCACCTTGGTGTGAAACCAAAGATATGCTTGATGAGGTAAGAAATGTTGATTTTATGATGAACAACGAGCTTGTTGCGGGCAATCTTATTAATCGCTCTCTTAGTTCAGCGAATGGTGATGAACAGATAAGCGTTAGTTTAAGTTCAAATGGTGCTAAACAAAGAAGGCAGTTGGAATCTTTAGTGGCAAAGGACTCCAAAAATTGTTTTATGTCTGAGAAGATACAACAATTAGATTTTAGTGTATTTGAAGAGCAAAACTTGAAAACCTTCTCTTCTAGTTTAGGAAAGAAAAGGCCCGATAAGTCACCAAAAAACGTGTCGGATCGTGATTTATTGCTTACCCAGGAAATTTCTAACTGCGGTTATAACCCTTCTTTGGGTGGGCAATCACCAGACGATTCAGAGGTCCGGAAAGATGTAGCTAAAGTTCATACAAACTCTTCCGAATGTGATATTCACAAGCATGTTGACACCTGCACTGAAAAATATGTTTCTCTTACAAGTCAAAATAATACACCAAAGAGGCCTCAAGATAATATAGAGGGTGGGAATTGCCAATACCCTGAAGTTGAAGACGAGACAGATATTATGATGTCAAAAATGGTGGACACTCCTACTTTACTGTTTCATCCAGTGGAACAATGTTGGGAACAGGGGTATGAAACCTCGGCAGAACAGGTCATTGAAGAGGTATGAAATTCATGTGAGCTCCTTTGTCCAGTATAATCAACCTTTCTACCTATAAATGCATGTGGCCTTTGTATTCAGACTGAGCGGGTAACAATCCTATGACAAGTGGAAGATTACTTGGCTGATGTCTTTGTAGTTAACTCATAACTCATTGACAGTTTCCCCTCTTTTTATCATATATTTTTGTTGATTATAGTTCTCTAGCTGGTGTCTTCTGAATTTCTGGGTATGATTTTAGTAAGCGGCTTACATATTCTTCATCAAATAAATTTGAGCTCCATCCCCAAGAAAGTTACCTTTGATTACTAGAAGTCATATATTTCAGCTAAATTTACCAATTGATGGAATTTTATATTGAACAAAAACTATTCCATTTTAATGAATATTTATTTCTACAAACTATTATATAATACTGTACCCTTAGCCTCTTTTTCGACAGGTGCATAAAATTATTGATACCTGTTTGTATATTTTCTTAGATTTCAGCTAATTTTCCCATGCTATGGACTTAATTCTTTTGTGTTTCATATGCTGCTTCATTTGATAGGGTAATTGGATTGGTGAAGGCAGCCTTAAGAGCTCAGAAGTTTCACATGCTACTGGAAGCAAAGACGTTGGACAATCTTGTTTTCCTAAACTAGCCAATAACCCAGGTGAAGAGTCCCATGGTTTCTCAAGTGGACAATCAGAAATGGCAAATCCAATGTGTGTTGTTCCTGACAAAATAGAGCAGTTTCCCGCACAGGTTTCTCAAATTTTATCACGCCTTACTGGTGTTGAAGATAATAGGTTAGTAACTAATTATAAAAGCACTAAACAAGGTGAGGACTTATTACTCGAGGGCAGATTTGAAATTGTCAGCATCGGATCATGGCCACAGCTGAAGAGGAGAAAGATCAAAGAGCTACAAGTGAATAGACTGACATCTTATCCAAGCTCGGTGAAACATGTTGGCAGCATTCAACGAGATTCTCCAAATAGATATTTAAGGAACATAGAAATGGATGTAAACACTGATTTGACAGATTTATTAGATAGGAAGATGAGTATCGATATAGAAATGGACCAGGATAAGGATACAGATTGTATAAATACGGAAAATTTAACTCACACGATGAGAATGCTTCAAGCAAACAAATCTCCTCCGTCCGTTGATGGAGAGCAGTCACAATGTTTGATTCTTTCTCCAAAACATAAAGACCTGAAATTTGTTGCTGAATCGATGCCTGTGTTTGAGGGGTTCAATGTAGAGATGCTAGCAGATAATGGTGACCTGGATTTTGCTGCGGATGGTGTTGATTTGGCCGGATTAAGGCTTTCCAGGATTGCAATAGAACGTGCTAGCATAATAGAAGAAATGTGCAGATCGGCTAGCCTGGATACACCCATGTCTCATTTATCATCTGCTTTAAATTTTCAAGGAACCTTAAACCCATTTCAATCTTTACCAAATGGTCTCCTTGAGCACATGAACCTGAAGACTTATTTGCCTACCAACAAACAACTAGATTCTGGTAAGAGTCTTGTAAATGATACGGGAAGTACTCTCGAAAGGATTGAAAGGGTGCCATATTCTGTTAGTCTACCTTATTCTCGATCAAGACATGGTTGGAATTCAAGAATTCAACATGCATCTCCGGTTGGGAGTTTGTGGGAAAGGCTGTCATCACACACTGTAAGTTCAGAGAAGTGTTCGATTTCAAATCCAGAACTCACATGTTTCCCAATTGAGGAAGACCCTTGTATCAGTGAAGACAATAAAAGGGTAGATGAGATTGTAGATGATGTCGAAGAAGAAACTGATTCATTATTGGCGCGTGATTGTAATGTGCGGCATCCGCTTGAGGATTTGACAAACATGGGTTTAAATTCATCTGTATCAACTTTTGCAAAACAGAACATCTTGAGGGCAGATACTGTGGATGTCACTATTGCAAAATCTAATGTTGGCGGGACTCAAGATGATGTACAATGGAGTCTGAAAAATAAGTCTCGGTATGACAGTGAGATGAGGGAAAATCAAGGATCCTCTTTGGGCAAAGCCAAGAGAAAGAGCTACCCGACTTCACCAATTGGTTATGACGGAACCAAGAAGGCCAAAGTATCAATTGATGAAAGTGTCAGCACACCAACTTTATCAAGTAAAACCAATTTGAAGAAACATGAGCAAAAGATTTCATTGAAGGATTCTAAGAGGAATAACATTGTTTCAAATATTTGTTCATTTATACCACTGGTACAACAGACACAAGCTGCTGCTGCTGTATGTGCAGGTAGTTATTTTTTATTCCTTTTGTTGCTTGATATTTCTGACCCCACACTACCCCCACCCCTCAGTTTGATAAGAATTATTCTGGTTCATTTTTTAGTTATTGAGGAATTATAAGTCATGTGCTTAATTTTTGTTCTGTTCGGCAAAATGTTCTTGTTCATCTCATAAGCTTTTCTTGCCAAAGTTTACCAAGAGTTCGATTTTCCTGCAAGTGCATTTGGTCTTATGACCCTTATTCTTTGATTACATTTTTCTTTGCTGATTGACATGGTTTTAATTATCTCTTCATAGTTAGCTTGAATAAGCTTTGTACTTTTAAGATTGCTAGGATTCAGATGGATTTTGATTTATATTTTGTGTGTTTTGGGCATTGGAAGTTTAGTACAGCAAATTGATATTCAAAAATTTAGGAACTATTTGAAAATAAAGACTTTTTCTGAAATATTTTTGATTTCAAGTGTTGGTGGGTGAAATTATCAGCTGTACCTATTTTAGAACTATGGACAGCATGCTTCAGTGTTTGAGGATGGGACTGAGGTGCATTTCTTTACTTTTTAAAAAGAAAAATTCTGTTTTATTTTTTATGAACAATTTATAACTTCTAGGAAAAAGAGATATCAAGGTGAAAGCCCTGGAGGCTGCTGAGGCTGCAAAACGTCTAGAAGAAAAAAGAATGAATGAACGTAAGAATAGGAAGGAAGCTTTGAAGCTTGAACGTGCAAAATTGGAAGCAGAAAATTTGAGAAAAATGGAACTTGAGAAGAAAAGGAAAGAATTGGAACGCAAGAAAAAAGATGCTGATGCGATTGCAAAGAAAAGGTCGAGAGAGGAAGAAGAAAGAAGGGAAAAGGAGAGGAAAAGAACGCGGTTAGAAGCAAGGCTACGTCTGAGGGAAGAAGAAGAAAGAGGACATGCTGAGAAAGCTGGAAAAGAAAAACGCCATACCAAAGTTGTGACTCTTCTGAGTGACTTTTTGATGTTCTGTTTTGTTTTACTTTCTTCTACTTCAGCCTCGCATATTTATTGATAATCTAGGATGAGAAAATCAACACCAAGAAGTCTTACAATGAGTTTAAGAAGGAGCAAAACCGTGGAGTCGTGAGAGGAGACGACGTTGCTTCAAAAAAAACAGTCATTGAAGAATGTGGTGTTTCTGGTGATTCTTTCGAAGCTGGAAAGGTAGAATATTTTCACAACGAGATAATGGATATGTTTAGAAGCTAAATGTTTTCTAGCTGTTGCATATTCTTACATACACGAAACTATCACAGCCTATATGTTAAAGATCCTTGCCATTCGGTCCATCACATATAATTGTCAAAATATTGGATATTAAAATCTGAAATGATCTTTCTGAAAGGATTGTAATTAATCAATGAGACACTTGGGGAGTTATTTACCTGCTACTTTTCCAGGCACTGCCCACACTTAGGGAGTTATTTACATGCTAATTTTCCAGGCACTGCCCACAGTCGATAGATCACCCAAAAACGAGGACTTGATAGTTCAGAAAAGGCAAGAAAAATCATATGAGATCTCTCCATATCAATGTTCAGAAGACGAAGATGAAGAAGATGAAGAGTTACCCACCAAAAAGTACATTCCATCATGGGCCAGGTGATTGACTCAGTTGTTTTCTAAAACTTGGGTAGTATTTGGACAGAACATAAAACACTATAGTCTGTTGGCTTTGGAGGGAAATTAATGAGGATTGAGGTGTATTAAAGATTATTTTTTTGGTAAGGGCATGGAGAGGAAAAAGAAAATAGTAACAGATATCTATTAAGTATTAGTAGCCCCAGCTTGAAAATGTTAATGTTTTAGTAGCTTGATCACCCCTTTTTTGTGGGATTTGGATTATAGAATGCTAAACATGCTTTCTTTCTTTCTTTGGGTTAAAGAATAAATAAGAAACAAATTCTGGCATGCATTTAATAAAGGTGGCAGTTATGAATAAATACTTTTGTTTGGTATTTTCTCAGAACACTCAATCAGATTCTAAATGTTTTGAAGATTGATTTTGGTTGTACAATGAACAATGAAAACTTCTGGCTTTAAGGTCTTTGCTTTTCCCTCTTACTTCTGTAAAATCCCTAATCCCAACAGAGTGTAGTGGACACCATCTGCGTGTGATTCTTCTAGATTTGCTATTTTTATTTGTCCCTATACAATTGTTTACCTAATATTCAGAATTCTCAGCATATTTCATTTTCATTATGCTCTTCATCAAGTTAATGCTTAAGAAAGTTAATTACTTTAAAATTCCATGACCAGTGATTTCCTCTATAGGATAACTTCATAATATAGATGTAAAAAGTTTCGCTTGCTTAGTTTTTGTGCCTAGTCCAATGTCTTTTCGACACAGAGAGTGGCTCATCATATGACCTATTTATTTTAAGTGTTCAATCTATTGCATTTTGTTTGAAGCGTTTATTGATGAAGACTGCAAAAACCTTCAAGTTTTACACGGCCACCACTTTTATTCTAAGATTGATGCATATGAGGTTTTTTGTTCTTTCCACAGTAAAAGTTCTATGGGTCTGCTTTTACCCTTGCAGCAAAAAATGGAACCTGATTTAATATTTCATCCTGAAAGTTTTTGCTGCATGGATGAAGGTAAATGTCAATCCTAATTAGGTTATTTTGGCAAACAAGTTTGTTATTAAAGGTTGTAAATGTCATTGTTTAGTTCTCCTTCCTCGCAAGCTACAGCAGAGATAGATGGATGCATGAATCAAATTTTCCTGGCTGTTACAATCTAGACTCCATGAACATCCAATGATATTCTTTTTCAAGCCATCTCTCACAAAAGGTATTACTTAACTTTCTTTTACCATTACCCTTATTTGGTTTTGTTTTGATGAAACTGTTCAATGGAAGGATAAATGATGACTAAAGAATTATTTTGATAACTTACGCAGCATCAATTTGGAAAATACATTAGGTCAAATATTTTAACTGTTATATTTCCACGAAGTTCGTTATATTTTTGTTGTTTTCCTGCTCTCAAACTACCACCGAACAAATAATCTGCCTTCAGAAAGTTTCAAACAACTAGTTTAAACTTTAAATGTCCTACTTCTCTAAGATTTGCAACGGAATACTTGGTGGTATCAATACTACCTCTTTCTCCAGACCTCCTTTACATCTTTATACATATATGTGCACGTTGACTGTATTGAACCATCCATATCATAATAGCAAATATATTTTCATGTTATTGGTGAATTTCTTCCTTGAAGGTTACAAATCTTGCTTTTGTTATTGCCCTTGATCTGTCCATCAAATGAATTGCAGGTACTTTTTATTTGGTTTGGATGAAAATTTCTGGCTAAAGGGGTTAATTCCACTTGACTGATATTTAGAGTGCAAAGGCATGTATATATATATATACTTCGTTTGGGTCGAAAGAATGTTACTTTTTTGGTAACAAATTTTTTATACTCGATTCTACAATCACCATCTGTCCATATAAAGATAATAATAATAGCTTGTTGAATGCTGTGCTTGAAAGAAATGTGTCGTTGAATTCAAATTATTATTGTGTGTAATTGCAAGCAACTGCAATATTTGAGACTCAGTGTCTTTGAAAACTGAAGCTAACCATGGATAGGCCAAAAACATAAACGATACGAAAACTATACGCATACACATGGCTGGAGACGATCGTCACAGCCAGGGGACCACACACATATCTAATGCTTCTTATTTTCTGCTCACCCAACGCACTGAAGTTGAGGCTTCATTTCTTCATTTCCTGTGTGCACGTGCCTATTTACTGTTTTGGAAATAGTACTTCACTTTGCATTTCGGATATATTAGGTCATACACATAGAAAAGATTACTTTAAATTTATTTTCGAAATGCTGACACACATGGGTAGAATCCAATAGTAGGTGGTTCGAGTGGGAAACTGTCAACCATTAAAATAAATTGAATTTTTTATTACTCTCTCAAAAATGAAGTTTGTGTACTCTTGTAACACCTAGGTACACTCATATGCATGTACATAATACGAAGTAGATCGATCTGAAGTAGAAATGGGCCGTTGGATTCACAAAATAGAAAATAAAGAGGAACTAGAAAATGAATTCTCAATCAAATCAATGCATTGACTTAAATTATTGACAATATCGTGGGCTGATCTAAAAATTTCTCAAAAGTCACCATTTTTATTTTTTTAGAAACCCTGAAAGGATATTTGCTTACCTTGCCTTTGGATTCAGACAATACCTGTTAAGCAAGGTTTGTCCTAAAGACTCACCTCGAATTCTCTCCCGATGATCAAACGAAAGGTCCATCGCTTGATTTTTCGGCTTATATCCGATCATAAATATATTGCCTTCGAAAGGCTTGAATCCAATGGAAAGTGTTATGTGTGTATGCATGGCATTGAGCATCAAACTTATAATCCATCAATAAAATGAAAAATTTGTGTTGAACATTGGCGAATAAAATTTTTTAGGGAGTGTTTACAACACTAAAAAAAATTGATTCTTATATTTTCCAACAAATATAATAACTTATAATGTTTATTAACTGTTTCATTTACTGCTAAAATGAGATAATTTCACCGCATGCAAATTCTTAATGTGTAAACCCTCGTTGTACTCCTTGCATAGACATACAATCATTATATATAATCTTTCGTACTTGTAGAACATCAATCTGCAGATATATAATCAATTCATATATATGTATATATATAATATTAGTTTGATGGTGGTGGAAAAGCCCGTATCATTGACAGAAGAAGAAAGAGCACATTCCCGCAAAACAGCAAAAGCCCTTCAATTTGCCGATGGGGGACTGTGCTCTCTCTCTTCTGTCAACACATTTTCTTCACCATCATCACTCAATTTTCAAGAAAATATTATATGGACAAAATTACTTGCCTTTAAACAAGCCCTTTTGAAATCTCAGGCATGAAATATTGCTGTTAACTCCATATCAGAGCACGAGTAGAGTAGCGAAATAAACGAAGAAAATAAATTTTGACGACTGAGATAGATATTGAAGTTGATTGTAATGGAATAGTGCAATAGAGAAAGAGCCAGGCCACATATTTATAGCAGGAGGTTGAGTTATAAATTTACTTTGATTTTCGATCGATTCAGCATTGTTAACGTGGATTATAACAGCTTTACCTACGTTTGCACGAGTAAATTCAAAATTAACGTATGTACTTCGAGATTTTCATCAACCGACGATAAGATATTTCACCTACATATAGAAAATTATATACATTTTATGGGAGGTTTATAAATACTCCACAAAAACTCTTCTTAGATCATCTCGCGAGTCAAATTTGCGTGACAGATCTCTGAGCTGACTCAATTCATTAAAAAAATAATCAATTTGTATGTCAAAAGTATTCTTTTTTAATGATAATTATGGATGAGCATGTCTCACATATAAAAATCCGTGGAACCGTCTCACAAGAGACTTAATCAAAAAACTATGTACATGATGATCATATATTATTGTCCCTTTGTACGCGTTGCGTGTTTATACAGTTGTTATAATTATCTAAACATGACAGTCTTTGTTAATTTGAAATTAATGGTTTTTTCTCGTATTTTTTCAGTGATCATCTAAAAATTTTAAAAATATATAAAAAAGATAGAATTGAATCTAAATATATTGATAAAGATATAATTGAAGATTTAAAAGAAATGTTGAGTGAGAAAACTATTTAGCAATTTCGTGGGATTTAGATAAAACTGCCAGATGAAGGCAAAATCCAATTCTTGTTCAAAGAATTGATTGGCACGACTAGTTGGTGTTAGCATTAGCAACTATATACGTATGTATATTATTGTTGATAACCTCCAATATTTCTAAGACTGTGTAGGTCGCAATAGTGACCAATAAATGTGGTGTTTACACAAATTTAGCTCGATAATGACTTGATGCCAAATCAAATTTTCAAGTGACTCGTGCTTTGTTTTGCCTCAACCATTCTTGCATGTGAGCAGGTTTTCCTCTTCTGGAAATACACAGGGAACCTGTCGTTGCTCACTGATTTAAATTTACAATCTATCCGCAACCAGGGGCAGAGGGACATTAGCTTGTACCCGGGCCCAATTTTTTTTGAAAAAATTTATAGGTAAATTTTGTATAATTTTAGAATAATATGATAGTAGTCCGGGTATATCAATTTAAAATATTTAAAAATTTTAGAGATTAAAATTCTAGCCCGGGCAGAGCCATATTTCTGGCTCCGCCCCTGTCCGCAACGACAGACTCGAAATTTTTTACTATGAACGCGCGTTCACATGAATGTGTATAAATTTTTAATATACTTTATGAATTTAAGGGAAAAAATTTTAATTATATTTTTGTTTTAAAGTTAAAGAAGAAGAAGTCGTCATACTTGCCTTATAAGCTGTATTTATTATAAAACAGTGATATCAATTTTATGATACAAAAGGAGAAATGGAAATAATAAGTTCAATGCAACGGGGAAAAGATTCTTGGGAATCTTGATGGATAGCTGCTTCTTGAAATAATTGGATTGTTTGGGAAATTAACCATTTTCTTTCGGTTTCTATTTCCTGTGAAACTGAGTTGTCATTCTTCATATTTTGGTGCTCTTTTGATATTAATGAAATCTGAGAAAAGAAAAGAATTTGGACATATTGGTATAGTAGGACAGCTTATTCTAAACCTCGAATCTCTAATATTTTATAAGATAATTTGTAATAAATAATCTTATATTAAAATTGAGATGAACTTTAAATCCGCACTCTATTTGCTTTTTTTATTTCAATGCAAACATATAAATTATGTTGTTGGCTAAATAAAATAAATCTCATCCATACACTGCATAAAAAGAAATTATATATATATATAAAATATCGATAACTTTTTATTTAAACTACCTTCGGTGACAAATACTATATGATAAAAACTATATAATTTTTTTATTAAGATTAAATGAACCAATATTTTTTTTTAAGAAAAAACTAATTTGAAGAGCAATTATATTTGCATGTGCGTTGAATGGGTAAAAACTAAATTGCAGAGGTTCAAGGTTCAAAATACCGCCAATCCAAGATTTGACTGTGTCTCAATTCTCATGCACGTTGAGCTTAACTGATACATCCCACTTCCCGTTCTTCACTCTCCCACTCACTCTTTCATTTCTATATATATTAACATTTCCCGATTGATGTTTGATGCTTCCTGCTAGCATAGCAATTTATTTGTTTGATCAAGTACTTGATTATTAATCAAAAACTCTTACTTCGATCTACTCCAATGGCTTCTTCTGCTTCAAGATCAGCTTTTCTTATGTTTTCCATCATCCTTTTGACAGCCTCCGTCTCGCATTTGGTTTCGAGTTTCGAGTTCGAAGTTGGAGAAGAGGGAGGTTGGAAAATACCAACCGGAAAAGAGCCCGAGACGTATAATGACTGGGCTGCCCAAAACAGATTCCAGATTGGTGATACACTTCGTAAGTACATGCATGCATCATGGGTACATGTGGATTACGTGTTTTAAGAGCCAACTAATGCTTCTGTTTTTAATCTGTCAATCAGATTTCAAGTACCAAAATGACTCGGTGCTGGTGGTGAGCTCTGCTGATTACTTGAACTGCAACACGGCAAACCCCATCTCCAAATTCGAAGACGGAAGCTCGGTTTTCCAGTTCAATCGATCGGGTTTCTTCTATTTCATAAGCGGGCAAACTGGCCACTGTAAATCAGGCCAAAGGCTTATCATTCGAGTGATGCATCCTTCCGAGATTGGAACTCCGTCCCCCGCACCGGCCCCGACCGATGCTGCAGATGGAGGGGGTTCGGATAATTCGGATTGGGGGCCTCCCACTGTAGTGAATTCTGGGATCAAACTTGGTGTTGTTTCCTTCTACACGATTGGATTATGTAGTTTACTTTATTTATTTATGTAGGTGCATGCATGGACGTACGATCGAGGGGCATTTTGTTTAGGTTTAGTTTCTTGAATTGTTTGTTGTTTACTGAAGTTTTCTAGCAATGACTCTCTAGTGCTGCATGTTATTGTTTTGTAGTCGGATTTTATTGATTTACTGTTGAATTTGAATGTCCTTTTTCCCCTTAAAAATGATGTATCTCAAGTTCAAATCATGTCTGGTACTTGAAATCTGATGTATCTCAAGTTAAAAATATTGATTTTCTGAATTTTTCCAAAATAAATATGTCTGAACCAATTCAAATGGTTATTACCTTAAATTTTTGGGGGAAAACTTTGGGCAGAAAATTTACTAAAACGTACACACCCTTTGTTAATTTATGTGTTTATGTATGTATATTGTGAAATAATAAATATAATATGACAAATCTGCATGGATATTTTAATTCAATCATGAACTAAGTCAACTAACCAATTTGTGTTAAAATTTCATTAATATAATGAATAAAGTAATGCGCAAAAAATTATGATGTCAAATTAAGGTTCCTAACTTTGAAATTTTTAAACAATACTTAAAGAAATGATTTTTTTTCTGAAATTAAGACATAAATTTTAATTTAAAAATTGATTTTTATTTCACATGACAAAATATGTATTTGGTATTTGTTTGAAAAATCTACTGATAACTATTTGAGTATGTTGTCGTTTTTAGACAAGGACATGTTGAAATCACAAACAACAACAATAATAAAATCCTTATTTTCCATTATTGATTTTAAATACGTTTATTTTTAGCAAAAAAAATTCCGTGAAACCATCAAATGAATTAATTTTGTGAGACGGATCTTCAGCTTGATCTCATTCATAAAAAATATTACATTTTATGCAATATTATTTTTTATTACAAATATGGATCGTATTAATTTGTCTTACGGAAATAGATTTGGTTAGATCGTCTCATAAAAAATTAAGCTGTTATTTTAGTTTTTTAAAAAATAAATATTCCCTAAACCATAATAAATATCCAGTAAATATATTTATTTTAGTTTTAGAGAAATGAAATTTCCCACACCACCCTCTGACTGACTACCTCCCATCCCATTTTTCCAGTTCTCCATGTAGACAAATTCTCGCTGTCTCTAAAATCATGTGCGATAACAATTGCAAACAAGAACCTTTCGTTCCAAAAAATTAAGAATTTATGGCAATTGATTCATTAGTTTGTGGTCGATCAGACCTTGATTCGGGAAGTGGCGGCCTTTGATTGATTATGATAGCAAGAAATGAAGTTGAAGCGAAGGAGGGCACTTGAAGTGGTCAGTGGAATTATTTTCTTGCACCTTTCTGATTTGTGAGCGTGATTGAACTTAGACGAAGCGGTGTTTTCTTAATGGTTAACTTTGCTTGCTGTGCTCTTATTTCGGTAATTGTAAGTGCTTGAATGTCGTGTGTTAAACTCCTGTCAAAGGTTGAATTCCTAAAGGTTCAATTTCTTGATGGAGCATTACATTGCAGTTTATTCAAAACAAATAAGTTTTTTTTACCTGCTTTGGTGATTAAATTTGTTCATGCAGGTTTCACTGAGTGAGCCTCGCTGTTTTTTCAATATTAATAGTTTATACCTCAGAACTGATTAGAGATTCTCGCGGTTTTATTGTTTTCTATAATTGGAGAAGGTGAAAGGTTTCACTTACTCTAAAATCTTGTGCGATCACAATTGCCTCTTGTTACATCAACATACTTGATTGATGTGATACTGTTATAATGGATTGCTACTAACTTGGGTTAATCTGTTCTGAGTAGTTATGCAAAGAGCCAAAAAATCCTCATCAGAGCAAATGCAGCTATATTTCTGTTTCTTTTTAGCTGCTTATCTTTAAACTCCAAAATCTTCCCTGATCCATATGAGATTTTTATAGTTTTTTTTGTTGGTTAGTCTCTGCTTTGTGTTGTGTTCGTTACTTTTTTTTTAGGGTTGTGTTATCCATGTGTAATTTTCATACTTTGGATAATTGATATTCCCGTCACTTTTTTCTGCAGCCTGCTAAAATTAAATCCTTTATCGACAATGTTACTGCTACGTCGCTAGAGAATATAGAAGATTCTCTGAAAAGTTTCTTTTGGGTGTTTGACAAGGTACACAATGAACTCTTGCACACTTCTCAAATTTGTTCCCCCATACTTTGATAAATAATGATTTGTGCAATTGCACGGAGATTTTCATCACTGGGTTGACTTGTTTAATCATTTTGATACCTACTTTGAGAAATGCATCAAGCCAAGTAAGGATTTGCAACTCGAGGATAATTTTTTGGAATCTGATCCACCTTTCCCAAAGGAAGCTGTTCTACATGTTCCTGTCGTAAGGATAATATTAGAATATTGCTCTAACAAGCATTTCTACAGCTCTTATGAGGTTTCTTTCTTTACCCTCATTCTATTTTTGAAGCATCTTAATACATGAATAGTTTGAAGTCTGATAGATGGATTTATTGATTAGTGGAAGAAGCTACTAGTTTTTTGCTTGCTTGTATTAATATGTTGCGTTTTTGCATGATGCCAAAACACATTGATGTTGGCCTATATTTTTGTTATTGCACTTGGTATGTGTTGATAGCAACTAAATCAGGAAGCAAATTTTAATTAGCCTATTGTTTGAAAATTCATCTTTCGTGATGTTTTGTGTCCACTCCCCATCACTTTCACACATGCTAAAAATCATATTTAAGTGAATCTCGTTGATAATTGTAGAAAAATAATAGTGTCTGGGTGGTTGGTTTTGGGTGATTTTGCCATTGATGGTGGGAAAACAATTGTTTTGTAAGTGTGTCATCACTTTCACACACAGTACGTTTTTTATTAAAAATGTAGGGTTTTACATTGCAGTTAATTATGCACCAGTTCATGACATTTTACCTAATTTTGTTTATATTAGAATGACTGAATGTGAAGTAAAGCCACTATGTTAATCTATAAAATTTGTCATTAGGCTCGCAGACAAGGTTTACACAACAGCCGGTGAGGTGCTGAGGAAGTTGGCCTTTGTTGTGGTTGCTCATTGCAAATTTTTGTTTCGGAGCTTTCAGGGTCAGGCCATAGGTTGAGATCAGTTGTTAATGAACTTATAGCACTTAGGGTTCACAAATGCTGGGATTGAGCTCTGGATCCATGGCTGGGGCTGCAGTTATTCGTGTGCTTCAGATACTCGGTGCGGTTACTGCAGTTGGCAGTGACTTGAATGAGGACTGGGTGGATGATGAGGTACAGGAAGAGCATTCTGCCATGTGGAAGTTAAATGTCGTACTGGAATGAATATGGAAAAGTGAATGCATCAGTATTCAGTGCTGTGGAATCAGATCTAAGTCAGAATTCTACTCTTTAGTTTCCAGTATTAACATAACCGGGGAGATGCAGGTTCCTCCTCTTCCCCCTGGAAGTCAGAGATGTTTGCCTTTATTGAGGGTTTTTTGTTCTATGGAGAAGCTACGGTCTAAAAATCCAATTTTGCATCAAGATAATTTCAATGTTACAGCAAGAGAAGTGAAAGAGTATGCTGGGTGCTCAATTTCATCATCTACAAAATATGTGGATATTTGCAGAAGACTAGATGGATCTGTCACATTTGCAAGGTTCGCTGAGAAGCACTGTCGTCTTCTTAATGCTTTTATAAGGCAAAATCCTGCTTTGTTGGAAAAATCACTCTGCATGATGCTGAGAGCTCCTTGGCTGATTGATTTTGACATCAAAAGGGCTTGTTTTTGGTCCAGGATTAGGCAGCAGCATGATCAACACCTCTCAGGTCCACTGCGAATTAGTGTTAGGCGTGCATACATTTTGGAGGATTCATATAACCAGCTGTGCATGAGAGCAACTCAAGATCTTAAAGGACAGTTGGATGTATATTTTCAAGGTGAAGAGGGCATTGATGCTGGTGGTTTAACTAGAGAATGGTATCAGTTACTGTCAAGAGTTGTATTCGACAAAGGAGCTCTTCTTTTCACCACTGTTGGAAACAATGCGACTTTTCTGCCAAATCCTAATTCTGTATATCAAACCGAACATCTCTCTTATTTCAGATGTGTAGGCCGTGTGTTAATTGTTCGAAGGACCCTACTTCGAACTCAAATTTTTACACCTCTTCTGTAGTTGTATTTTCATATTCTATTATATCTATTATCATCATCCTATTTATGGGTTCCAAAGCCCTGTTTGATGGGCAATTGCTGGATGTTTATTTTACTCGTT
The DNA here is from genome assembly GCF_025594145.1 of Primulina tabacum. Taxonomy (NCBI): domain Eukaryota; kingdom Viridiplantae; phylum Streptophyta; class Magnoliopsida; order Lamiales; family Gesneriaceae; genus Primulina; species Primulina tabacum. Next base: position 35,930,946 of record NC_134564.1, read on the forward strand.
CCTTCTACGAGCACATCCTTGGCGTGAAGGTGACTTATCGTGGCATAGAGGCCGATGATCCTGATTACTGTAGAAATTTGAAATGGATGCTTGAGTTTGAGTAGGACTAAGAGTGACTCCATTTGTGGTTTTACCAGATTTTTCAGTAGTTTCCAAACATGTCTCTTCTCTCGTGACAGAATGATGTGAGTGACATACCAGATTTGACATTCAGCATAGATGGGGATGTAGAAAAACACGCCCCTTATGAGAAAACAGAGGTACAAATATAGTAATCATGTGTGTATCAGTTACTTCTTTGGGAATTTTCCCATTTAGTTTTTTTAAGTTCAACTTAAATGTTTTAGGACTCCTGGAAAGTTCTCTTATTTTTTTTATATATGCTATTATGAAAAGGTTACAGATTATGAGCTGAAGCCGGGAGAAAGAAACATAAGAACAACGGAAGAAACAAAGCATGAATATGTGGACCTTGTTGCTGACCACATTTTGACTAATGCTATCCGGCCTCAAATCAATTCCTTTCTTGAAGGTTTCAATGAATTAGTACCACGAGAACTTGTGTCTATTTTTAATGATAAAGAGCTTGAATTATTGATTAGCGGTCTTCCTGAAATGGATTGTAAGTCCATGCATTTCTCTCCATTCTCGATTTCATGTGATAACTTTTATTGTTCAGAAAATATCCTAGTGCTTCGATTATCTTCGTAGTGGATGATCTGATGGCCAACACTGAGTACACGGGCTATACAACAGCATCAAATGCTGTTCAGTGGTTTTGGGAGGTTTTCCAGAGTTTCAATGAGGAAAACATGGCAAGAGTGCTTCAGTTTGTGACTGCAACCTCCAAGGTGATACGTGTTATCCTGAATTATTTTAAATTTCTTGAGTTGCTAATTTCATGGTCAATATCTAAGCTAATACTTTTCAGTTTGAAAAAACGTGTGACGATTTGAATCATGATGTTTCTAGTTTTGACAAATCGGGCTTTTAGTATGGAAAATAATGGATGCTTTAATGCTGTTCATATTTTAAAACATCTTATTTAAATTGTATCTACCGATTTATTTGTTAGATTTAAAAAGTATTCGCTGGCAAATTCGGCCTTCTCGGTGTTACACAAAATTAAGTCCATTTTATCAGTTTTTTTCAAAAAAATTATAGAGATATATCTCTGAATTATGTACAGTTTCAGTGTATTATTTTTGAAAATTTATATATAAAAGATGATATATATATATATATATATATATAAACCAAGTTGACAAGTGGTGTCGTAGCAGACGAATGCGCCAGCCGAAATGAATATGCTGGACCCCAACACTGGACTTCGTACATTATTTATTGGTATTGTATAAATTATGTGTACTTTAGGCTTTGCCAGTTCGCTTATATGCAGTTTTAGGAACCAATTTGGCTTTGTCAAGTCCATCAATTTTTTACCTTGTTTTGGATTATATGTATGTATGGTATAAATCAGTGTTTCTACTTTTCCCATATCTACGGTCCATACCTCAATCTGAAAACCAACAATTTTTTAATTTTAAAAATAAAATGGAATTGAAATCAACTGTTTTATTATATTTTTTTTTATCACAACCCGGATTCATGCTAATTAAATTTATTTATTCATTCATAATTTTAATGAACCAGAACCAAAAAAAATTAATAAGCCAATTTTAGAGGTATTAAGATGGGTTAAAAAAAATAGATGGCGGATTATAACTTCTATAGTTAAGCTTATTGTTGCCGTGTCAATATCAAAATACAGTTTTCAACATGAATATATATATATATATATATATATATATATATATATATATTATGTGTATATATATATATATATATATTATGTGTATATATGCTCTTAAATAGAATTTGACCAACCAAACAAGCTTTATATACTAACTAATAGTCACGCACATTTTACTTCTAATAATAAATAATATAATATCACTGTAAAAATGTCTTTTAACAATTTATAATTGCATCATTTAACGTTGTTGCTTTTTTTATTTAGAGTATGTCTCGTAATGTCTCTGATGAGACGGTTTTATGTGTCTATTTCGTGAGATGAGTCAACTCGATTCATATTTAAAATAAAAATTAATTTCTATAACATAAAAAGTAATTTTTTTTTATTAATCAAGTCGGTTTGGAAATTTTTCTCACAAATGAATAAATGAGACTGTCTCAAATAAATTTTTATCATTTTATTTATATGGTGCAGAACTAGAAGGCTGTTTTATTACATATTGCGAAGCACATTAAAAGTAATCTTAAATATTTGATAAACTAAATGAAATAATAAATTACGTAAAAGTATTCCACGCTGCATACCTACATCCAATATCTCTATATATATACACACACATGTCTGCGTGAGCAGACTTGGTCTGTAAAGAATCCATCCCTGTCTCTCCAGCATAGGATCGGATCGGGTCATTTTTTTTCAAAAAGTATCGCTTCTTGAGGATTCATGTCGGTGTGTAATCGTTCTTTTGTTGATTCTTTGATTCCAAGTTCCAATTTTGAGAATCGGTTTACGTGATTTTGATTTTTTATTTATGCGCGCATCGTTTTCATATTTGCCGAATTTCGTGTTTCGATGGCATGATCGATCCCTTGATTTTGGGGGTTATGCTTTTTGAAGATATCTTGATTTTGACCTGTTATGAAAAGCTGTTCCGTGTTTGGTTATTGGGTACATGCTGTGTTTTGGAGTGATTTGAACTGCTGTTTTATGAATCTCTCTCTCTTTAACATGGTCATGACGTTGAAGAAACTATTAGTATTATTAAATAGATAATTATGCCTATTTATTGGAAGAAATGTAAAAGAAAAAGAATTCATTGGAGGAAATATTTTTTTTGGTGTTTTTCGTTTTTGAAATATCTCTAGTTGTGGCTAATTTCATTTTGAATTGAAGATTTAAGTACTTCTGCTTTTATTTGATTATGGCGGTATCAGTATACGGTGTGATTGTGATGCAGTCAAGATTGAATTTTCCTAATTTTAAGATTCTAGTTCTGTTTCAGGACAAATACCATTCAACAAGTCAGTTTCTTGATTTGAATTTTGCTTCTAGAATTTCCATTCGTGGGAATAAACTGCAATAATTTATCTGTTGTCCAATGGGAAAGTTTTGAAAGTATTTATGGTAGTGATTATGTGTTTGTATGCCAAAAATTTTTCCAATTTGACTTGATTCTAAGCTGATGATGTTTATTAACTGTTTTCAGTGAGTTGATTCTGTTTGGATTCTCCAAGTTAGAACATTTAAAAGTCAATATAGTTGGTAACTTCTGTGGCTTTTGGTATTTTCATGTGTCCTCTAATTGATTTCTATCAACTGTTACGTTTACCCTTTTTAGGAAAAGGGTCGACCATTGCCAAAGTTTGGTGAATGGGATGTTAATGACCCAGCTTCAGCGGAGGGTTTTACTGTGATATTTAACAAGGCCAGGAATGAGAAGAAGACCGGTGGGAAGCCGGAGTCTCCTACAAAGATGGATATAAATGCACAGCATGGAGTGGAACCTTTAAAAACTCAGGTTGTGAGTTTTACTATATTTTACTTCAGTATTGACTTGTTTGAGTGTATGAAATAGTGTGGGAGGACTCAAAAATCTAATTACATGAACAAGAGAAAGAGAGTCAGAGTGAGGGGACAATTTCTCATCCTCTGGGAGAAAATTTTGAACCTTTCCTATCAAAACAACTTGTAATTTCATTTTATTTACAATCGTTAACTGATAATAAAAAAAACAATAAAAAATTCACTGTCATGAGTTCATTTTCTCAGTTACACAGAGGAAAATAATAATAATTTTTAATTCTTGATTTCAAATTTTGCGTTCAGAGATTGAGTTTTGTTTTCATTGCTTTCATTTATAAATGACTCCGAATCTGGATTTTATCTGATGTTAACTTCCTAAAACTTACTTGAATCCTCTGTCTGCAGAAAAAATGGTTTTGCTGCATGTAGATCCCAAGTCCGAATCTCCACCAGGTTTACATATATAAAGCATAAATATAGGAGTGCATATTCATTCGTGAATAGTCCTGTAAACACTTTCAAATTGTTGCTGCTGCGTGTATCAGTCACCATGGCACTACATTTTGCACTGTAAAAATATCTGTGGTGTTGGGTAATGAAATATGAACTCCTCAAAACTACATCTGTACAATGTTCGATGTTGCTTTTGCTATCTTTCTTTCTTGTAAAGCTTTTGTGTTCGTTTTTTGCACTGGTTGGATGTTTGTCATTTATATTATACCTGTGAATATCCACTTAGAATTTGGAACAAATTAGGTGCATCTAATCGATATGGTATAGCATATGATTTGAAACTGCCGTATTTGCATAGATATTATGCGCCTGGAGACCATAAAGTGGCTACATGAAAGAATGTAGAACCAAGAAAGCAGCCAGCCAGTTCCAAGGCTACAAATATTAACATTCTATTTAAAAAATCCCGGTAGAGGACAAATCTGATTTGGAATCAAGCTTTGAAAATTTTAATATTGAGAGATGATGTTCAAAATCCAGTATCCTTGTTGCATAACCTTAAACTCTAGATATATCGAGCTTTTTTTTCGAACAGACGGCGCATAATGTAGACTTGCAAAATGCTAGCTCCAACCAAAACCGCCGATTCAAATATAGCTTTGTGAACTGCTCCTCTCCCCATTTTCTCATTCACTGCATTTATTAGATTAAATTAGAAAGAAGGTTATATAGTTAAGCCACATTAGGCATGTATGACAATGCTGGAGGTGGATCTGCCAAGATTCTAAAGGTTTAATTTCACACATATCTAAAGATTGTAGAGGTTTATTTCTCATTCACCGCACTCATCTCTTACCATTTTTCCTCGAAAATATAAAATATATGTGAGATTCCATCACTCACAGACCAGATAGTTGAGAAAATACAGACAGCAAGTTGGAGATGTACCAATTGCCTGACGATAGTTCTGTGCCTGCAACCAATGCTGCTCAAACTGAACATTGTTCAAGGCTCCCTCCAACTTCCCGATATGATCAAACAGAGGCTTGAAATGTTCTGCAATTACAAAACCAATCTGTTTAGACCAACCCTAAATTTAACATCACAAACTAAATAGATTGAGAGGGCAAAAAACAAAGACAAAAAACCACCATCTTTAGCATGCTCATCATGGTACAAGAAATGGCCAGCGTGCACGTCGAAGTCTATGTTTTCATGATATGGAGACTTGTTCGCGAAACAAAAGCGATAAACTCCTTTATTATAAGCCACAAACTCGTGCTTGTCACTCGTCTTGTCTCGAATATCATGGATTTGTTCACCATTTGGCCCCTTCACCTGATTGTTCATAAATCAACACATCATATTAATCCGATTCAGAAAACATTCCCAAATATTCGTGTTTTCCTTACAGTCGAATTTATATAGACATTATATAAAATAGAACAATGAGAAGCACAATAATTTCATGCAACTTCAACTCCACTGCAACACAGACTAAATTTCATTCGCCGTGTAAGCAAATACGATGAAGGTTATAGAAAACCTTCATACATAGAATGACCAAAACTATAATCTTCATAAATCTTCAATACGAAACTCCAAAACACACACACATATTTATATATGTAAACAGCATTACCACAAGATCAACGCCATCGTCGCTGTAACGCCAAGAGCCGCGCGATTTAATCACCACAAACGAAAAGTGCACCGTGTCCCCATACTCCACCTTATGAGATAAGCATTCCTCTCTGTCCAGCGTAAATCTTATCCCCATTGCGCAGCCGAAATTCACCAGAATAACCGCCAGAACCGCCGCCGTCGGGTGCCTCATCGGTATGCTTTCTTTCTTTTTGAAAGAAAAATCAAGGAACAACACAAACAAAAACAGAGGAGAAATAAAAACTGTCAATCAACCAAATCCAAATCAAAATCAATCAAAAAAAAAAACAAAAATTGTTAAACAAATACTCACTGTCAGTCAAAAAGGTCAGGACTTAGCGAGGGTTTTTCGCGCTGAGTTTTGCTTCGAAGGTTCTTTAATTTCAAACGACCTACGTGCAATAGCCAATAGTAGCCTCCCACGTCTTAAATATGAAAACATATCAAAATATTTTTTTTAAGTGAAGAAATTAATATGTGAAGAATAAAAGATATAAAAAAAGTTTCAAATATAAATATATCAAAAGTTATCTTATTGATTCTATAAAATTTGAATCTAATGTTTGACATTACCATAGATTTTTTTCCTTTTTCTGAAGAATTATTTCAAAGAAAAAAAAATTGACATTATATATTATATATCGATATAGTTATATATTTATATCTTTATTATTAATTTTGAGTCTGTTAGAATAATTAAATTTGATGTAGTGAATTTTTTAAAAAAAAAATACTAACAAGACCCCACTAAAATGATAAAGAAAAAAATAATCTAATTCTATTTAAGAAAAATATATTTTTAAATATGTGTATTTCATTTTAATATGTTGGGCAAAACTTGTGTGAGACGGTCTCACAGATCGTATTTTGTGAGACAGATATCTTATTTGGGTCATCCATAAAAAAATATTACTTTGTATGCTAAGAGTATTACTTTTTATTGTGAATATCGATAGAGTTGATTTGTCTCACAGATAAAGATTCGTGAGACTGTCTCACAAGATACCTACTCTAACATGTTATTCATTTTCTAAAATTTCGGAAACTACTAAAATATTTTGTCATCATATAAATTGTTAAATAATTATATCATTTCTAATATAAAAAATTATTATAAAAAACACTACATTAATACAATATAATATAGCAAGTCATAATTATATATTATGCCCGTTGGTATATTTATATAATTTTTGTTTTTATAAATTATAAATATCTACAATAAACATAATAAAATCAAGGTCGAATCCATGATAAGATTTATTTTCACTAAGAGATCCACACTTCTGTGTATTTTATTAATTATTACATCTGAAATATTACAGAACGTATTTAAATTCATCAAGAAATTCTATTACACAACACAATATTCCACACATTTGACCCTTCCAAGAAAGCCAACCTATTCAGGTTAATACACTGGAATCAGGCAAGCAGCAGATGCCACAACAATGGACTTAAACAAAACTGAAGATGGGATTTTCCCCTTGTCACTTCTCAGGAACAGTGCTTCATACACTGGTAGATTCAACACAGCCAACAATCCACTAATAGTAATCTGCAGCACAAATTCTTCCAACATCCCCCAGTCTAAAACGACAATAATGATACCCCATCCAAAGCTGAAAAGGTTTAACAATGCAAGAGTCGAAACAATGACAAACATGATGGATGAGCTTCCAAATTCCATGGTTCCTTGCTCGTACCTCTTCTGCACGTCATCATCGACTACCTTAGTAGTGACAACGAATGACATCTCGGAGAGGCCTAACTGCCTGGAAATTGTGTCAAAGAAGGCGAAGAAATATGAAGTTGTACGCCTTATGAGCCACATTCTTTGATAATTCCACCAGCCCTTCAGTGTGTCACCACACATTAGGTCTTCAAATAAGTTGTAGATCGTGTAAGCAATCGAAACATAAGTAAAAGGGGCAAACCAAAAGCTCGACACCTGAGACATGAATGAAAGTTATTGGTTGGAGGCAGCAGCAACTGAAAAACAAGCACTTGATAATTTTGTGCCTCTCAACTATGTTTACAAATCCAAAAAGAGAACACATTTATCAATCAATAGGTAACTCAATGAATCTACGTAGAATGCGAAAAAGTGTTTCTTTGCATACCTCAGGGAACAAGGGCACTTCATGAAGCAAGCAAAGAGCAGGAATGATCACATAACCCAAAGTGGGCAATGAAACAGGCGCCCAGAGAAGGTAAATACAGTATCCCATTTGGGCACCTAACGATATTTTGCCACGGCCATAAAGAAAGGGACAATACTTGGATAAGAAAATCTGAAACATGCCTTCAGCCCATCTCTTGAGCTGAACAAGAGCTACATCCAAGGTTATTGGAGCAACGCCCAAAAAGGCACTCTTGCTTGGATTGTAATACACAGGTTTCCATCCCCTGCATTGGATTGTTAGGCCCGTCACTATGTCCTCAACTGGACATCCATACACCAATCCCATCTGTATATGTTAAATCCGTACATCAAAATTAGGCAGGGTTTGTATAATAGATTTTGTGTCAATGCATGCACACATATGTAAATGTGAAACACAAACCTCTTTCCCCCACAGTGTGCCTTTCTCATAGCTACAGTTTGCTAAAACTTTTGATGCTTCCTCCAAATCTTCAACTGTTCTACCGTTAGTGTTGTCATTGGCAGTGTTCCATTCAATTCTATGATCCTCGGAATATTTCTTTCCAGCTAGGCTGTCCCTTCTATGGAAGCATCCTGTACCAATATACAGAGCCCCACCGAAACCATCTAAACCCGAAAGCTCGAACTTCGAAAGAAATTGGGAATGGTTATAGTCTACCGTTTCCATTTTCAAAAAAAGAAAAGAAACAGGACAATATCTTGATATTCTTCCCGGAATTGCAGCTTTTCAAAGTCAGATTTGTGAAAATTATTCAAATTTAAAGGGTATCCTTTAGTTGGACAATTACGGCTTATATTATCCAACGGATGATTAAAACTTCAAAAAGGAAATAAAAAACAGTACTACATACTTGATTAATTACATGGGCAACATTTGCATATATATTATTTTTGGTGTCGTTGCTATAGTGTTGAGGATGCTGAACATAGCATATCGATTTTCCTTGTTTTTCATCTAAAAAGAAGCATAATGCATCTTTTAAAGCATCCGGATCATTCTCATACATATCGCAGTCAACATTGAGAATGATTGGTGCATTGCTGATTTCTGATGACACTCTAATCTGCAAAGAAAAACTTCATTTCTGATTTCTGGACATATAATTTTTTGTGGTTAATTCATTCGACAGTAAATTTAAACTTAGGTTTGGGAAGCAGAAACTTCTTAAGAACAGTTCATTTACCAATGCATTCATCGATCCAGCCTTGAAGTTATGAGCCCATCCAGATTTCTTTTCCCTGGACAAGTACACCAATGTGGGCAATCTGTTTCCTTCAATATCAACTGAGTTGGGGTTCCATCCATCTATCAAAATCTGAAACTCAGAAGTGAAAAGTTCAACTTAATTCTTCATCAGTGAGTAGTAACAGAAAGAAAAATAAATAAAACTGTATAGTGCCGAATACTGTAAAGATCACCTGCACAATAGATTGATGATCCTGTTTTGTGACCTTACTGTTCCATTCTGAGAACCCTTCGTGTTGATCCTTAACTTCTTTGGGAATGGAACCCTTTACCGCGGCTGACTCGATTCGGTTTCTCATACCCACGTACAGTTCCTAAAACAAAGGAAAAACAAAAGTTTTCACACTCTCATCCCTGCCAATCATCTTTCTTTCTTGTTTCATTGAGCACAGAGCTGAATTCTCCTTAATGCTAGTCCATTCTTGCTTTAAGCTTGACTCATTTGCGTCGATCTTCTGAGCAAAATAGACTTCAGGGGCCCTTTGCTCCACGTTGTATTTCTTGCAGAAAGGTATCCAGTACTTGGAAAACTTAGAGACCTCAAGCAGAGCATAGAATGTTAACTCCGATCCACCGTCATCCGACAGGTAAACGCTTAGTTTTTCGGCTGGGTGGTTGCACGAAATGAGTGAAAGAACCGTGTTGATCACCAACGACGGTGGTTCCAATATGGGATCAGCTGTGCACACAAATATATCGATCCCCGGCATCTTGTCGCCAAAGCTAAAACACTCATGATTGCAGTTGAAAGACAAATTAACAACGGATTAAAAAAGATTAACCAAAACAGGCAACAAGATAAGAACATTTATGCGAACAATACGATTCTTGGTTTCCAAAAAGTGGGGACGGGGTGGGGGGAGGGGTGTCGCGAATACTTAGCAAGTTCTACTACGTGAAATCTTCACATGTGAGAGATTAGTGAACAAAGTTATCACCTTTCAGATAGCTTCCCCTTGAAGGGTCTCCGATAAACAACATGCCATCGTCCAGCCTGGGTGATAATCCAGTACAAACCGAAGAAAACCTCAGAGAAGAACATCCCAATCCAAGCATATCTGCCAGCTTCACCTCTTCTTGGGATGTGAACCAATCTGTATATCCATATCAAGATTATCCCAACAAGAATCGTGGCAGAAAAGAGCTTGTATAGAGCTCTGCCTTTGGCTACTTTAGTCTCGAACAAAGTAGCTACGGTTTCTTCTCCGTTCTTGGCAACCATTATCCTCAAACTCTTACTTTGGTCTATCCCTCTGTTTTTCAATTATTTTTTCTTCCAAGATGGTCTCTAGTCTGAAATGAATCTTCCTATTAAATATTTTATTAGATATTCACTAATATGAAGTAGTTATTTGCTTTGTTTGAAAAAAAATTGCGTGACACGATCTCATGGATCGTATTTCTTGAGAAGAATCTCTTATTTGGGTCCATGAAAAAGTACTATTTTTTATGCTAAGAATATTACTTTATTGTCAATATCGGTATGATTGACCCGTCTCACAAATAAATATTCGTGAAACCGTCTCACAAGAGACCTACTTATAATATTTACGCAAAAAATTTATTAGTTATTTGGTGGTTACTCAAAAAATATTAATTTTGGTTCGAGTATTATTTATTCGTCGTGTTGTTGAATAATTTCGGTCCAACCATTCCTATAGCTATGGACTGACTTGTTTGGTTCCATTCGTTTCAAAATAAAAACTAAATTTATCTTTAATTAATTGAAGTACCAAGCTCAAATTACATGAAAAAAAAATTCCGTTAATTAATTGTAACACAATCCACAAAACAAGATTGTGCAATCAGGCTAACTAAAAATTGACACGAACTTAAACAATTTGAACGGATTGGATATTCAAATTTAATAATAATAAATTCACATGAATATATAAGCATGACTTACCAAATGGTCGACCTAATTACCCATAACGTGCTATGTGGTCTAACTTTATAACCATTTATAAAAAATCTCTTTGTAAATTGAATCAACAAATGATAAGAAATAACATTGCTCTAAATAATAATAGACAGTGGACAGGAAACCACCCACCATCTAGCATGTAAAAGCTCTAAATAATAATAGACGGTAGACAGGAAACCACCCATCATCTCCATATTTCTCCTATAATTTATCGTTATCGGATTCAAATTCAAAATCAAAATCAAGCATATTCATCTTGTTTATCCTACAAATTAATTGAAAAATATGTTTGATAATTTTTTAAAAAAAATAACTCAAAATATTAAATTAGGCGGCGACTACGCAACCTAAGCGGCATATTTTTTAACACTGCTGAGAGGCATCATTTTTTCTAAAAATCGGGACGGTGGGTGATCGCTTTTTAGAACATTGATAAATGACAAAAACTTGTGTGAGACGATCTCACGGGTCGTATTTTGTGAAACATGTCTCTTATTTGGGTCATCCGTGAAAAAAGTATTACTTTATATGCTAAGAGTATTACTTTATATTATGAATATCGATAGGTTTGACCCGTCTCACAGATAAAGATTCGTGAGACCGTCTCACAAAAAACATACTCTTGATAAATAATAAATTTAGATTTCTAGTTCGAGTTGCATTGTACATATACGTATGTACGAAAATGTTGTAAATATCTAAAAAAAGAAAAAGACGCATACATAAGGTAGTGCACGGTATATGACATCACAATAAATTGTAATTATTTTATGCTATATTTAGAGTATTTCTCTATGATATATCACAACAGAGCTGGGGCACTAAAATAGTTTGGAGTTTATATAATTTCACTTATAAAAATTATAGGTTAAGTTTTATGATATACATATTCCATAATAAGTATAGTAAACACTTCAATGATATGAAGTAATGAAGTCAGTTAATCGTTTTAAAAAAATCGAATTAATTATGTAAAAATATTAAATTAAATATTTGAATAAATGAAGAAACTAGAAAAATATTTTGTGAACATATATTCCGAACTAAAATATATATTTTATGTGAACTTACCAAGAAAAATAAAATAAAATGATGTCATTCTACAACTTGCGAAACAGGTATAAACTGAACTATCTTTTATTTTATTTGACCACCTTTGAGTGACCCGTATTATAATATTAATTAATGTGTATAAATATTTGTTTTTATTTTCAATAAATAAATAAATAAATAAATATTTGTTTTGTTTCAAATAAATAATTGCAAAACGAATGCGGTCCCGCCGGAAGCCCAAAGTTAAGTAACTACAAAGACGGGGGCCCATAAGAAGTAAATGGGCTGGCTAGTCCACGACAACCAACAATTAGTGTACTTCGCGTCCATTAATGCTGTCGCGAGTATTAAAATATTAAGATAACATTTGGGAGAGATTCTATGAAGTGGGATGGAAGTAATTTGTAGGGTTTGTAAATACTGCTTCTGTTTCAAATTTTATGATTTTTAACTAAAAATTAGAAGTGATATTGCTTTTGTTTATGTTTTTTTAATAGTTTAAAGTTATAATTTGGTATCTCATTCCTTAAATTTTTTATCATATTCTAAAATTGATGTCAATTTTTATAAATATTTTTGTAGATTTTTAGAAATATTAAAATTTTATTTATATATAAAATTCAATCATATTTTATTACAAACATTAAATTTTTAATAATGTATAATACATTTTTTTATATTTTCTGCATTTATACAAAATTTTCATTTCTTTAAATTTTTTTTATTAATCTTATATAAATTTTCATACATTCATATTATAAAAATAATAATTTCGATCGATACAAACTATTCAAAATTTAATAATACACTCAAACTTTAGTTTGTATCAGCTTTGGACTTTTATTTCCAAACACTTTGTATTTATGTTTTTCACCAACTTCAAAATAATCTTTAGAATAATAAGTTAAGAAGTTATCTCAAAAACTCTCTAAGAATCGTGTAAAAAAATGATATGTTTTATATAATTGGTTAAATTTGGGATAAGATAATAAATTTTAATATTGTTACTTTCAATAATTAATAAATATAAATAAAATAAAGATATTAATGATAATATTGTAATTTTTAATAAAAATGATTTGATTAATGTGAGATATAAATAATAAATACACAAATTTGCAATCATATAAGTTATGCGGTTGAAGTATTTAATAAATCAAACCAAACATAATTTAGATTCAATAGCCTATATTTTTTGATTGATTAATAGCCCATATTTTTTTTTTAATACAATGGATATAGGAGTTTTTTTTTTTTTTTTTTTATTGTAAATCTAATCAATTCAACTGTACATCTCGTGATTTGAACTCAATATTGTAAAATAGTGATAGATTATTTGCCGACAGAAACATGGTCGTTTTAAAAAATTATAGACTATCCGAGGGGTCCACGGTACGTGGCCATCCTCTATCTTAAAATAATATAATTATATATATATATTTTAAGTATATTGGATCATATATATAGAAAACATGAATCTAATTTTTAACTGTCATGTGTTGCAAGACAACAAATAGAATTTTTTTTTAAAAAAAAAAGAACAAAAATTTGTGTAAATTGTCTTGTGGGTCGTATTTGATGAGACGAATCTCTTATTTGGGTCATCCATGAAAAATTATTACTTTTTATTCTAAGAGTATTATTCTTTATTGTGAATATCGGTAGGGTTGACCCGTCTCACAGAAAAAGATTCGTGAGATCGTCTCACGAGAGACCTACTCTTAAAATAAAAATCGACGTTTCAAGATTCTCATTCATATTTCCTCGTGAGTTTTTTGTTTTATATTTATATATAAAAAAATTTTGTTTTATAATGACATGATATCAAGAAATATATGGATCGTGAGCTAACAATTACGAAGGTGATTTTAAAAGAACGACGAAACTAATTTATGGATTTATATTCGTGAGATTAGTAGTACATATTTAAAGTTAAAATTAATATTTAGAGTCTACTAATTGTGGATTTAGAATTTATAAGCTAAATTTCAAAACAATATATATGACAAAAATTTGTGTGAGACGGTCTCACCGGTCGTATTTTATGAGACGGATCTCTTCTTTGGATCATCCATGAAAAAATATTACTTTTTATACTAAGAGTATTACTTTTTATTTTGAATATTGTTAGATTGATTCGTCTCACAAATAAAGATTCGTGAGACCGTTTCATAATAGATCTACTCTATATATATCACGATAAATATCGTGATGATTATTCAAAGTTCGTTACGTAACACTTTCTTACCTCGGAAAACACTTCTTCCCAAGTTTCATAACTAAACACATTCGATTTCATCTAACTTTTGAACAATATATATTTTCTTTTCCACTCCAAAAATTATTTACATGCCCACGAAGTCACATGTATGTATCGTAGCATCAACCATGTACAGCACGCTAAGGAATACAATACCTCTTTTTCCCTAATCAGCTTTGGGGCGGTGCAACTCGCTGACCCATCTCTGATTTGCTTTTGTGATTTTTTATTGTGCATCTGAGAAAAGGCCAGAAATTTGAAGTTCTCCCCCCTGTTGTTTTCTCGCACAACCGTGGACAAATTCTTCTCCATTTTCTTGATTTTTTCAACCCAATATCGAGTTTGAAAACGTTTTCTTTCTTATCGCTTGAGTGTTTGGTTGTTCTGTAAACCGGGAGAGGTGATTTTCTCGGGGAACCAGAGTTGTAGAGTCCTGGAGTTTAGTTTGTTGTGGGTTTTTTGTGCGTTTCGCTGATTCTGGGAAAAGGTTCGGACTTTTGGTGTCGGAAGATTGGTGAAAGTTTGTCAAGATTCTTCTTCACCATCCAACGAGTATTATTTTTTTTTGGAAAAAACCTTTTTGGCATCAAAAGCTTTGTTGATTCATAGGGTTAACGTGGACTTTTTTGTCTGCTCTCAGCACATGATAAAAGTTCGAGTGAATTATTATTGGGTTTGTACTTTTTACCCATTTTCGTTATTTTATCCAAGTTTTTACCCTTTCCGATTTAGTGGATAATTTAGTTTTTCTTTTGGTTCAATAATTACTATATTTATGTGGATTCAGGCTGAAGCACAAGTTTCTCGCCAGAAAGATTAATATTTGACATTTTTGCTGGAGCGTAAATTTTCATGTAAACCTTTGATCAGTGGGTACTCTCATGTCTAATGGTTCTCATGTTAATTTTTTTCATTTGTCTTATTATAGTGTATTCACGACTCTCGTGATTAAATATATGGTTAATGAATGTACACCAATAACTGATAGAAAGGATTTTCTCCTCTCTCTTGTTGGAAGGAAATAATTGGTAGGAAGGAAGAACTACTTGACTGGAACAATAAGTAGAGGAGAAACTTTGATTATAAGTGAGAAAATTCTAGAAATTACTTGTTCAAATTGATATTGTTGGCAAAATTTTACGTCTTTCAGTTTATGGTTCTGATCCTCTAGCTTGCTGAAGGAGTATTGTAGTAGCATATATTTAGATAGGATTTTGAAGTTGTCTCAGTCACTTAGATCTTAGTCTTTTTTATCTGTGAGCTTCTTTTGTTGTTTAGAATTTAATGGTTGATTTGTCTGTCTATATTGTATTTTTTCTTGAAACTCCCATGAACTATTCTGGTTTTTCTGTACTTGAGATAATTCACGTTGAATAAATCAGCGACCAACCTTAGAATTTTGCTATAGTATTTTGCCTTAGTTCTATGGTGGCTTAATACCTGTTTAATAAGATGGTTATGTACCAAGTATATTGAGCAACTCATGTATGTTTCAGATATAAATTCTGATAGGCACAAGTACCTGTCACAACACTGAAGTAATATCAGCATTTTTAAAGCTAATATAAAATTTGATACTGCTTTATGATCTGTGAGCTTCTTTTGTTGTTTAGAATTTAATGGCTGATTTGTCTGTTTAAATTGCTTGTTTACTTGAAACTCCCATTAACTATTCCGGTTTTTCTGTACTTAAGATAATTCATGTGAATAAATCAGCAATCGACCTTAGAATTTTGCCATAGGATTTTTCTTCGGTTCTATGGTGGCTTAATACCTGTTTATTAAGGTGGTTGTGTACCAAGTATATTGAGCAACTCATGTATGTTTCAGATATAACTTCTGATAGGCAACAGGTACCTATCACACACTGAAGTAATACTAGCATTTTTGAAGCTTATATAAAATCTGATACTGCTTTATGATCTGTGAGCTTCTTTTGTTGTTTAGAATTTAATGGCTGATTGTCTGTTTAAATTGCCATTTTTTTCTCTTAAACTCCCATGGACTAATCTGGGATTTCTGTACTTAAGATAATTCATGTGAATAAATCAGCAACCGACCTAGAATTTTGCTATAGGATTTTTCCTTAGTTCTATGGTGGCTTAATACCTGTTTATTATGGTGGTTATATACCAAGTATTTTGAGCAACTCATGTATGTTTCAGATATAACTTCTGATAGGCAACAAGTACCTATCACAGCACTGAAGTAATATCAGCTTTTTAAAGCTAATATAAAATCTGATACTGCTTTGATTGTGATGATTGATGGTATGACCAATGAAATATCAATTTTCAGTATAAGACCCATACTTCCGATTAAATTGCTAGTTTACAGTCATATTAGAGCAGGTGATTTTTTCGATCTGTCATTCTTTCAAGTTTTATTAAAGAGTTACTTTTGTGAGTTGAAATATGTTTGTGTCTCGTTTCTTCGGCATCAGCAATCAAATTGAGATAAGCTAATTCCTCTAACTTAAGAAGGGGATTGACCATGATATTTTGAAACATGATATTTTCTCATGAGCTGACTCTCTTGTGCCGTTTTTGTAAAAATTTGTTAGTGGCATGTCCTTCACTGGTTAATAGTAGCTGCTTGAAAACCCAAGACGTGAACTAGGCTTTTATATTACTTTAAATTAAACATTCTTCAATGTGGTAGGAAATATGTTCCATACACCCATACTGATTTTAACTTGTTATCTTCAGAGTTTCTTCAGTTGGAAAGATTGTGTTCTTTTTTCTTTATAATAATATAATTGATCATCCTTTTTTGTCAAAAATTGTGTTTCATTGGCTGTCCTTTACATGTAACAGTTGGCAACAAACTGATTGAAGATGGTAGCAAAAGATTATCAGAAAACCAAAGGTCCAGCTAAAGCTGAGGTGGGAGAAATTGACACAAGTGCACCGTTTCAATCTGTCAAAGATGCTGTCAGTTTATTTGGCGAAGGTTCTTTTTCAGGGGAAAAGCTAGCCATAAAGAAGGCAAAACCACAATCTACGGAAGTATGTTGATTTCTTTTTTCTTGGAGCCCTTGCTTAGTATATATAATTATCATATCCCATCCTAACGATTTTCTCGTGTCAACACCACTACAGATTCAAGAATGTTGAGTGTGTGTTTTGTTTTACCTCCAGTGTAGAAGTTTGGGATATTTTTTTTTTTGTACATATTTTGCATACAGTTGAAGTGTGAGGTAAAGGTCTTGAGTTTCATTGAAACTTAACCTCACATTACTATTTAGTTGCTATTTGGTTGGCACTGTATTAGAGTCTAGAGAAATGATTGTTACCTTCGTTACTCTCTTTGACCTTAATTTCTATAGTTCTATGATTTGGTTACATCCCTGACTAATCAATGTTAGAAAGCAGTTGGTGGTATAGCTTTACCAAACAAACAAAAATTGCTCTGAAATAGTATACTCCCCTGGCATGATTTTATTGTTGAAGATATTGGTTGTGGATGGTAGATTCGACATTGTTTTCTGCTTGCTTACAATGGATGTGCAATGCATGATTGATTTATTTCTTTGTCAGCTCGATGATGTGATACTCTTGTACTGGGTTAATTACATGTAAAAGTTATAAACTTACATTGAACCACCAATTGCTGCTAGTCTCCTGCCCACACGTTTTTTGTTCTTTCAGAGAGTTCTGGCAAAAGAGACTCAGCTTCACTTGGTTGATAAAGAGCTTAATAGGTTGAGGGATCAATTAAAAAATGCTGAGACGGCAAAAGTTTATGCTCTTGCAGAGCTTGAAAAAGCTAAATCGACTGTTTCAGATCTTACCCAGAAACTGAAAACTATCAATGAATCTAAGGATTCAGCATTCAAGGATGCAGAAGTCGCTAAGCATCAAGCAAAGCAATTTGCAGAAACCAACAATGGCAATTCTAAAATAACTGATGAATCTTCAAATATAGATCTTGAAACTTCTAGAGTTCAGTATATGGCTATGGTCACCGAACTTGATGCGGCAAAGCAGGAGTTGATAGAAACACGGCAAAATTACAATGCATCTGTGAAAGATAGAGACATTGCCAGCAAGCGAGCTGCTGAGGCAAATAATTCTGCCCGAGAAAATGTGGGAAAAGTTGACGAGTTATCCAAGGAAATAGCTACTGTCCAAGACTCGATTCAGCAAGTGAAGTTTGCTATAGCTCAAACGAAGGAGGAAGAAATAAATAATTGTGACGACAAGGAAAAACAGAAACAGTTACACAAAGCCAAACACGACAAGACAGTAAACAAATTGCTTGCTCTGCAAAAAGATATAGATCCGGAACTTGTTAAAAATCTGGAGACTCGATTGGGTGAAACCTTGTCGGAAACAGAAGCTTTAAAAAAGGATGTGGAGGGTAGAAGAGATGCAGATCTTGATTCTGTGAAGGCTGTTACTTCAGAGTTGGATGGTGCTAAAGAATCGCTGCATAAAGTGGTGGAAGAGGAGAATACTTTGAGAAATCTAGTGGAGACCCTTAAATCAAAACTGGATGAAATAAAAAAGGAGCACTCTGAATTGAAAGAGAGAGAAACAGAAACAGAATCCATCGCAGGTAATCTGCATGTGAAGCTCCGAAAAGCAAAGTTTGAGCTTGAAGAAGCACTTTTGGAAGAAGCAAAAGTTAGGGGTGCTTCTGACGAAATGATCGACACAATTCGGCGGCTTGCTGTGGACAGAGAAAATGCCAAACTTGAAGTTGAAGACATGAAACAGCAAGCAAAGGAGCTTAAGGGAGTAGCAGAAGCAGCCAGAATTGAACTCGAAGAAGCAAAAAAGAAACTGAGAGTTGCTTTGCATGAAGCAGAAGAATCAAAGGAAGCTGAAGCTAGAGCCCTTGATCAGATCAAGATTTTGTCTGAGAAAAATGCAGCCCGTGTCTCAACTTCAGAGCCCGGTGCGCAGATTAGAATATCAAGAGGCGAGTTCGAGTCACTGAGCCGTAAGGTCGAGGACTCTGAAAAACTAACAGGTATGAAAGTTGCAGCAGCGATGGCTCAGGTGGAAGCAGTCAAAGCCAATGAAAACGAGGCCCTAAAGAGACTCGAGGCTACACAGAAGGAAATCGAGGACATGAAAGCTGCAACTCGGGAGGCTTTGAAGAAAGCAGAGATGGCTGAGGCTGCCAAGAAGGCAGTTGAGGGAGAACTCAGAAGATGGCGTGAAAGGGAGCAGAAGAAGGCAGCAGAGGCAGCATCTCGAATTCTCGCTGAAACGGACAAGCTCTTGGTATCGCCTCCTCGTGTGTACCAAAGCCAGAAGCAGAAGCCACAAGAGAGAGTCATACAACCTCGAAAGCTAGAGAAAACGAAAACATCGGTGGCCAAGAAAGTGCTAATGCCTAGCCTTAGTGGAATGTTTCAAAAGAAGAAAACCCAAGTCGAGGGCGGTTCTCCTTCTTATTTGCCTGGTGAGAAACCGGTTTGGTGAGTGTTATAGACGAATTTTTGTGCATTATATTCATCGTGAGACAAACTAGCGTTGGCCATCTCTTGTGTATATTTTAATTATTGTGAAAATTTAGCTCTAGGTGGTGTCTTTGATTCATTGATGGTGTAAAGGTGCCTACTAGTAATGCCAGGTCTGCTTGGTGAGCGTTTTAGATTGCTTGTGGAATTCTAATACATTCAATACGTGCTTTGCTTTTGACATCGTCTTTTATCACATGTCCATTTTGAAGTGAAAGAACGTTAGGAGAAAATAATACTTTTGACTGCAAGAATAGGCGAAAGGACAACGTGAGAAACCCTTTGCCTAAAACAAAATTTCCCTTAAAATTTTCAACATTGTATTTATCTAACATCAAATCATTTAGTATTATGGAGAACAAATAGTTGTCAATTTTTTTATATTATATATATTGGTTAAAGATTTGTTGTCTTATTATTATTTCAAGCGGTTTTCGGCTTCCAACTAATGTAGCAAAACACGTATTAAATTGTAGTTCATCCCATCCACGACTCCGATGCCCATAATTTGCGATGCTAATAATTTTGTGGAAGGTAAATATTCAAGCACTAGCGTGGAATGTGAATCGACACTTGACCAACCTAGGAGCAAAAGCACACTCCCAACCTCCTCTACTCTACTCTTACTGTAAAGCATCCAATGTCAAACCCCATAATGGCCAGCAATCGCGACGATCCTCTTCTATTGCTGAGTGCGCACCACCATTCCGCCTCGGCTTCCTCGCCGGCAGCTGTCTCCGACCCCGATAGTTACCTTCTCGACGCCTCCCAAATCGGTAGCGCCTCCGGCAGCTTCCAGAATGATGGCTTCCTCGGCTGGGGATACGACGCTGGATTTGTCAACGAAGCCGAGTATGGCTTCTCGCGTCCCGATTTCAGGCAGGGTCCACTTGTGGGAACTGTGGAGTTGTACGAGCGCCACGTCTTCTTGTGCTACAAGAACCCTCAGGTGTGGCCGCCTCGTATTGAAGCGGCTGAGTTCGATCGGCTGCCCAGGCTTCTTGCTGCCGCTCTAGCTGCGAGGAAGACAGAAATGATCCGACAGGTAGAGGGTTTTTTTCTTTCCTGTGGATTTTGTGCGGCGGTGCAACGTCTGCTTTTTTTTTCATCTGGTAGAATGTTTATGAATTATGGCAAGGTTATGGATGTTTGATGGGTTTTGAGGAAAACTTGAACTGGGTTTTGATGTAGATTTAGTTTTTTCATTGTATGTGTTTGTGTTGGGAAGTTGTTTGATGGGCGTGCGGGATATGCATCAATCTTACCGGGTGATGAATTTTGTTTTATTACCATGTAATTCAATAGATAGAATTAGTGAAATGGCTCTATGAAGCTATTCGAATTATAAGGCTGTGTTCTTTGACCCATTCTCTCAACTTATGTGGAATATTAAGACAAATCTAGCTCTCAAATGCCATTTTTCAAACATTGAAAGCTTCCAATCACTGTGTACATGCGACAACTGATCATTTTGGGCATGAGTTCAAAACTCGCAACTTGCTGTTTCGCTGACTGGAAAATACTGTTAATTATAAAACAAAATATTTTCCTTTTATTTTGTGCACTTCAATGGAAAGAGAAACTAATGGAGGTTGGTTTTCTGTCAAGAAGATCAGCTCCTCTGCTTTTTAGAATGGTCTCGGATTTCTCTCTGTTTATAGCATGCATAATTGCATATAGATATTAAGTATCAAGCATGAAGATGTGAGATTTTGGGTTTCCATGATAAAATGTGTGGAAAATCACGACTTGGTTTCCTCTTTACCATGGTTTGAATTTTGAATTATCCATTTGATGACAATCACTCTCTCACAAATATTTTCAGACCCGTTTAACTATATGTGAGGGACGTGATGGTACTGAGACATCAAACGGCGATGTGCTAATCTTTCCAGACATGATTAGATACAGGTTAAAGTTAAAGTTCATCTTCTACTGCTTTGGAAACCCATAGCATTCCTTTGTATTTGACACGAAAGATCGTAAATTTGAATATATTACAGGAGATTAACACATTTTGATGTTGATACATTTGTTGAGGAGGTGCTCGTGAAGGATTGTGAATGGTTGCCTGGAAGCCCAGAAGCTTTGAGGGGTTGTTATATTTTTGTATGCTGTCATGGCTCAAGGGATCGACGATGTGGTGTTTGTGGACCTTCTGTTATTAATAAATTTAAGGATGAGATAGAATTGCGTGGTTTACAGGGTAAAGTGACGGTTGGGCCATGTTCGCACATTGGAGGGCATAAGTACGCGGGTAATGTGATCATTTTTGGACCAAACATAAAAAAAGAAGTCACTGGCCACTGGTACATGGATAACTAGTTCTCCTTTACCTAATGTTGTTGAGCAGTTTCTTCCTTCCTTGAAAATTGCCTGTTCACTATTAAACAATGATAATATTGCAACCACGCGGCAGGTACGGATATGTCATGCCTGAAGATGTACCTGTGTTGCTTGAACAGCATATTGGGAAAGGAGAAATTGTCGATTGCCTATGGAGGTAATATATAGATAGCAGACTAGTATTAGAATTTTCTTTATGAGCTTGGCCCATAAATATTTGATTTATTTTTGCAGGGGACAAATGGGATTATCAGAAGACGACCAGAAAAAGTCACAGGAACTAAGGTTTCAGATCAACGGTGAAATATTTACGGATAGGAGCACAAATGAGACTTCAGGAATAAAAAATGCAAAAGCAAGCATGTGCGCGTCTCAAGCAGATGGCACGGGATGTTGTCAAGAGAATGATGGCTTCCCTTGCTGTCAGAACCTTGAATCACAAGGAAAGGTGGAGTCTGCCAAGGTTGTTGAAAATGTTACTAACGAAAATAAAAGGCCTTATAAGAGACAAATTTCTCAAAATAATAGTGGAAATGGAACTGGTCCTCGTAAAGTGTGCTCAATGCCTACGTGGTTTGAAACCTGGGAGCGTGAAGATGCATATGCTTCACTTGCTGTTGTCGGTGCTGCTATATCAGTTGCATTTGCCTATAGCTGTTACAAACAGCTGAGCTGAAATTTCATGCTATTGTTATAATTTCTGATTGTGGTTAATTTCTGTTCAAGCTGTGGTTCCCCCATGGTTGAAATTATAGATGATCATATTTGAGTAAAAAACACTCGATTCCATTGAGTGTGATTGTATGTCTTGTAATTTAGAACCATGGGAGACCATCGTAATTCAGGTAGGTTTACATGATGTACAGTAGGTTTACATGATGTTCAGTATAAGATAACTTTATTGTTGCCATAAATTGGCTTGAAAGA
Organism: Primulina tabacum; assembly: GCF_025594145.1. Lineage (NCBI taxonomy): Eukaryota > Viridiplantae > Streptophyta > Magnoliopsida > Lamiales > Gesneriaceae > Primulina > Primulina tabacum. The sequence continues at coordinate 35,954,019 of NC_134564.1, forward strand.
TGAAGCATTTTGCTTTGATAATATCTTATGCTTTGTGCTAATAAGGGACAGATACATGCGAATTTGAAATTATTTAATTCACTGAAAATAAAAAGCGTTGGATGCATGTAAGCTTCATATGGCTTCACTCCCCAGAAATTTTAAGCTCTTGCAATGAGTGTATAACCGCATTTTGCTTCCCAAGTCTTTGAAATTCACTTTTAATAGTTTGAGCAATCTTGATGTCTACTGGATCAGGCTCAGGAAAGTCCACATGGAATGAACCGTGTCTGACTGGAGTGACTAACTCCACCAGTTTGCCTTGCTCTCTAACATAGTTGTATAGCTGCTGATGAAACGGATGGTCCAATGAAAAACAGTCACTAACCATTCCGTTTCTGGCATGTTTGGATGATCCTGAGCCTTCCCCTCGGCAAAAATGTGGGAGAGACTCATAATCCATAATCTGCACACATCGCAATGGTAAAAGTTGAATGATGGGAGTTTCCTGGATGAAATCTTGTGTTTTATATTACTACTGGGGAAAAATATGCATGTACAGGGAAAATGTAAAGGCAGTCTAATTACCAACCCTACCAACACACCCCCTCCTTCCGCCACTGATTGCTCGTCTATGCTCATAGACCAGAAGAGTGGCCTACCTTTAACAGTTCGTCCCTTCCGGATCCTGAAAGAATCTGTACTTTCTTCCTAGTTCTCTCATGCAGAAGAGGTTTAACAACCTGTAGCAGCAGAAAATTGTCAGATGAATGTTGCATATTATTTGAGATAAACTGAAGGCATGCTTCAGCGCAAACCTTCCAACAAGCTGTAAATATGTATGGGGCATTGACTATGTAATAAGTGTCTGTCTTCTCTGGATAGTTTAGGTCGTCAATAGTAGATATCGCAGACAATAACTGCCAAGAAATGTATGTTAGTCCAAGAAATGATAGAGTGGTTCACAGAGTGTGAAATAAAATGAGTGATGGCTCCATTGAAAGAAGAAAGAAAAAGGAAATAGTCATGACACCTTAATTTGATTCAAGGCAGCGAGCTTTAAACCGGTCATGTCCAAAATCTTTATACATGTGCCAATATACCGTCCAAATTTTTTTGTTGCAGAAGGCTATACAACATGAACTTGAGTAAGTCAACTAGCTAATAAATAGCAACAACATTTTTTAAACATTGAAGGGCAGTAGATTCTGAAGCTAACCAGTATGACACGATCTCTGTATTCATTCATTTGGATATGTGATTGAACATAATAATGAATCTGGAACGGAGAAAACCAAGAATTATGGAGCATAAAATCTTGACAATAGTTTCCACAATAAAGAACATAATTTTGCATATTTGCAAGAGCTGCATAGTTTCCTGCTTTACGCGAGATTCATGGCTCGTAACTTACGGATGCTTTGTCATACGTGCTGAGACCAACACCAACGGCAATGACCGGAAGACCCTATGAAAGAACAATATGACAATGAATGTTTATTGTATTATGGCATTGTTGCTGAAACTTCAATAAATAATCCATGGAGAAAAAATAACAACGTTCTAATAAGACGTATAGCCAAAAGAGGAACCTCTTTTGTGTATCCAGGCATTCCCACAAACTGAGAATTCCTTATTGCTCTATACATGTCACTAGGGACAATTGGTTTCTACAAAAGCAACCAACCCTATCAGCAGGGAAAAGAAAATAGCGATGCAAGGTTCCAATGAAGATAAAATTAAAAAACGAACCCTCAATGTGCAGTCAATTTCATTTTGTATCCTCCAGTTTAGACAGTCAGTAAGCTGAAAAATATGACTACTGTTAAGAACTACCGAGAATGATAACTTTAAATGGATTCCAGCCAATTTGGAACTAACCATTTTATGTGCAATCAATACATTTCCATCCCTTGCCATGAGAAACCTCACCAAAGTCTCCCTTTGATACCCTAGATGCATATTCTGCAAATGAAAAAGTCTCAACTATCTAATTGCACTCATTTCACATTGACCGTGAACGTGTGCATAGAAAATAAAAGGCAAGCTTCCACCAGTTCGATGTACTGAAACTCCAATTTCGATTATGACAAAATGAGAAACTGTAAGTTACATCAGATAATTTGGGGATCAGGATAACTGAACAGATCAAGTTAAACCTGAGAAAAGACGTGAAGATGATGCATGAACAAGTTCAGTGAATCCAAGAAAGCACCACTTTTCTTCTCATGGTTCTAAAATGAATCTTGACTTAAATAAGACCAATAAATACTACTTGAATAACAGTAAAACCCAGGAAGAAATTTCAGAAAAAAAGAAAAAGAAAGGAGCAAAGGAAACCCGGCTCTAAATATCCTAAAACCAGATCACAGTCAATTTCCATTGTTCGAGAACTTAAATCAGCAGCATGACTATTTTGTCCATTACATTATCTCTAGCCACAATCAGAAAAATTATAGCTTAGCAACCAACACTTGTTCAAAACACAAATTAACACTCTTTAGAAAGAAACACACACACAAATTTGGGTTCATCGAAAATCAAACTTTTCCAGAATATTCACTCGAAAAACATAACAAATGGGTAGCAAAAATCACCTGGAAAGTTTTCTTCAGTGGCTCATCAACTGCATTAAAAACATGAAAACATCAGCAAGCGGCAGATCCAAAGATCAACCAATGGAACATTATTTAGCAAGACAACTAGAGAAACTGACGTTTTTCCACCAAGATTTGAAACTGTATGATCATATCTTCCGTTATGAACATCATTGTGCTTTCCTTCATCAAGTACACCTTAGCAGATAGATTCAGGCCAGATTTCGAATTTTCACCGTGGTTCCCTCGTGATGATGGGTGGGCTTTTCTCACAATACCGTGTGGTTTTTGTGAAAATGCGGGCTTTTTTCCCTCGAAACAAACCTCCTTCTGAAGAAAAAGACACTACCTTTCTTGGATCTTTTATAGATGTCCAATTCTCCTCCTTCACAATTTGAAAGAAAAGAAAACACAAAAGCAAAATTTTTTAATCACGTGATTGGAATAAAGAATATCTTTGGCCGATTGTTTCCAAGTATAGTTATTTAGACTTAATAGTAATACTCACCGACCCAGAACGTTTCCACAGTAATTATATACTTGCCATGTTTTGGGATCTGCTTGACTTCGTATGACGTTGAAAAATGGCAGTACTCGTGTCCTATGAAATTCACTAGATAACAATCGGAAATTTTATTATTTTTTGGTTTCTTTATATTATTACGGAAAATTACCTCTGTTTTGACAAAAGAACTGTGATTTAGCACTCTCCTAAATATTGTGTAGCTGTCCGGTATATATAGTTTGTTTTTACTATTTCACTCTTTTTAACATTAATTTTTATAGTAGGTCTCTTGTGATATGATCTCACGAATTTATATCCATGAGATGAATCGACTCGTTCAATAATTGAAGTGAAAAATAATATTTTTGACATAAAAACTAATAATTTTTCATAAGTCGGATCAATCGTGCGATGCTCTCTATATATATGAGTTATTGTGAATTTATATATTCATGGAAATTGTTATACTTTAAAAACCTATGGTGAAAATCATAGACAAGTAATATTTAAAACACAAAAGACTCATATGAGATCGTCACAAGTTAATTTATGACAGATCTCTTATCTGATCTTATTCATAAAAAAAAATTTATGTTAAAAATATCATTTTTCATATTAGATATGGACAAGATCGACACATCTCACGAATATAAATACATGTGAACTCCCTCAAAAGTCAAAATCTAGTCTACTAACGACAGTACCAAAGATGGAATCGAATAAAAACTCGAATGTCTCGCAGCATAAATATCGCTAAAATAAGATATTTAATATGAAATTCACATGACACATTTTTAACAAGTTACCATGCAAACGTTTGCAACAACTTGAAAATATTTAGGGGGTGTATTCATTCTATACTTTCAAAAAATTTTAATGATTTTTTTAAATGATGGACTTTTGTGGAGTTGATAGATTTTTATTGACTTTTATAGAATCTCGTAAAATTGTAAAACAAATTTCATAGACTCTTATAGACTTTTTTCCAAGATTTTTGTAGACTTTTGTAAACTTTTTCATAGAATTATGTGAATTTTGTAGTTTATAATTGTGATTTATTTTTTAATAATTTTTTTAAAATAATTATTGGACATAGATAACCTCTTCAATTTTAAATTATTATTTTTATTTATGAATGTAAATGAATTTTACTTACTTAAAAGTTAAATCAATTTAATTTGTGAAAAACGACAAATGAACTATCCAATTTATTGAAATCAAAATTTCAATTCTTTATGTCAATTCAACATATTAATGAATAATATTTTTATAAGTTCATAATAAAATTTTATTAAAAGAACACTCAAAATAATGAGTAGTCTTTTATAAAAAAAATCTAATCATTACTGACAATTTGATCAACATCGTTCTACATTCCATTGGCTATGATATCCCTTCATGAATTAGCATTTGCTCGTTGTTATTTTTGAGTATTAAATAACTGATCAAAGTCGTCACCTTCATAAACTTGTGCTGATGAAGACAATTGAGCTTCATTATCTAGTTCAATTTGAAATTCATCAAATTGACACTTCTTTCAAAGAAAATTTGATAATATAGCACATGCCAATACAAGCCCTATTAGGGGTGGAAAAAAATACCGAATTTTCGGTATACCGAGATTACCATAACAAAAAAATATTGAATTTACCGAATTTTAAGTATACCGAAGATTTCTCGATACGGTACGGTAACAATACCGAATTTTTCGGTACGGTAACGATATCCAATTTGAAAATTTTGATATATACCGAAATACCGGAAAAATATACAAAAATTTTAAAATATATAATATTTTAAAACAATAAATTATAAATTTTTTTAAAATGTAAGGTTTTTTTGGTTCGGTATACCGAAAATTTTGGTATAGTATCGGTATGAATTTGCTTATACAATAATTTAATATATAGATTAACTAAAATTAAAGAAAATAATTAAAAATAAAATGGTATATAATAATTAATAAAAAAATTAAATTTTAATTATGTTTTTAAAAAGTACAAATAAAAGGAAAAATAAATAGATGAGAAAAGAATGAAAGTTTGTATTGAATTTGAGAGATTTCTCAATTAAATGTACATCCAATTCTTTATGTTGAATCAAAGACTTTTGTTGACATTTTATTGTTGTACCTTAGGCTATAATTCTTGTACTTAATAGAATTCCATAGAGTCATTAAAAGTCTATTGACATTTTGAATACCTATAGACTTTTGTAGAGTTTTTAAAAGTAAGTTTGAATACCACATGACTTTTTAAAATTCTACAAAAGTTTACATTGAATACCACTAAACATTTATGGAGTATATAAAAGTCTAGTTTGAATAACTCTAGACTTTTAAAACTCCACAAAAGTCATTAAAAGTCTATAATCAATACACCCCCTTAAATAAGTTGATAGAAGATTAAGGGGAACAGGTAAAAAAAAAACATTAACGTTTGAGATGCGTGTAAGTTTAAATTCCTATTCGAACATCTTTGTTCCGTTTTGGATTTGTTCGTGCCACAAGCAGATCTACAAAGAGTTCACAAATTTTTTTGTCGTCAATGTTTTAGTTCACGTGAAAAATATACGTGAATCCGTTGCAGATATTTAATAATTAAATTGAGATATTACCCATAGGTAACATCGAAAAACCCCTTATCGGATCTTGTTCGAACATATAAGTCGCAATTAGCACGGTAACGCTAAAAAACCAAATTTTGCGTTGTAAAGAAATGTCCAAGATCACACCTATCACCATTATCACTCAAAATAATTGCATCAAATATTCGTCAAAGTTGCGCAAAATTAATGTCCAAGATCACACCTATCACCATTAATTGAAATTTAGCATTTCGGTTGACATTAATCGAATAAAGTTGCTTGATTTCAACGAAATGCTAAATTTTATTCACATAAAACTTTATTCGATTAATGTCAACCGTATAAGGTAAGGGTCAAAAAGTTGCCAGGTATTGATTGAAATTAAATTATAAATGGAAAAAATGTCAGATTGAATTTATTGGACGAAGCTAACCAATCGATGGTAATTTATTAAGTGTGGGACACGATTAAAACTAGGGAGTCGACAAGACACCTCGCAATTTTAATGATTTTCTTGCCTTGCCTTGTCTTTTCCATGTTTTGTTTTTTGTCTTTCCATTTTATTTTTATTTTTTTTTGGTCTTTTATTGGACGAACATAAAGGGCTAACGCGATTTCAGATTGTGTGGGCCCAATTATTGACCCAGATAAGTGTGGAGTTCAAGGAAGTCCATACAATCAGCCCAAAATGGAATTTTAATAAAAAGATTCGAAAAACTCCATCGGTTGAGATTAAAAAAAGAAAATAATAAATTCCAAATTCTGATGAATTGCAGATTTGGACATATTATTGTATTTTATGCCTTACATTATATGTACGAGGACTTGTTTGTCTTGAAATTTTATTGGTAACAGAAGAAGCCCACAGATGAAAAGCAAGTTTGCGGCAATAGAAAGAAAGAAAAAAAAAGGAATAAACTGTCTACATCCACAAGCATATTTAACTTTTCCCCTAACCCTTGATGGTATCAAATAAAACAGAAACATACAAAAAAAAATATATCGAATCTTGGAAAAATGTTAAATCTTATAATACAAAATAAAGTAAGTGATCTAGTAACTAAATTCATGGATCTGCCCGAATTTAGTACTTAGAGAGTATTTACAATATGTAAAAATATAATTACGAGTGGAATAAAGAAAAGTTACCTATTCTTGAAATTTACCAAAAAAGTCGTTGAGGGGCATGCATGAAAAGACGCAAAAGGCAAAGTGTTGAGCATGTTGTTTTCCTCCATCAAAAGATGCTAAACACTATTTTAACATGTATCAGCTTCATTATTCAAGATTAACTATTTATATCTTTATTATCTTGGAGAATCTTCCGAGGTGTCAGCCATTACACATTCACATGCTCTTGTCTAATCAAATTTTTTTTTTTTTTTTTTGCCAATTAATTAAGGTAATGGTGGGCAATATTCATTAATCGATTCCACATATATTGTGTGAATGGACACTTCATTCTTTAAAAGATTTAATATTTAATGTATAATGGAAAAGGAATATGGAAAAGTGACCATTTTTCAAGAAAAAGCAAAAGTTAGCTTCATTTAAAAGTTTGGTTTATATTACTTTAATATTGCACGGTTTAACTACTTAACTAGCGGGGATAGCTCAGTTGGGATGTTCGATCCACGTTCACCGCATTTGTTTTTTTTCCCTCAACTTAATAATTGATACACTGGACACTGTAAATTGTTGCTATGTTCAACTAGAACATGTTTATTAGTTTCTTCAAGCATACATGAAATTGATGTTAACAGAATCACAACATTTGCATAGCAATAATGCAAGCACCAACATTTACTTGAAGTTCTCACAAATGCTTGAAAAAAATTCATATTTCTAGTTCACTGAAAGTAAACAGCGGCTCAAATGCCAAAAAAACTACTAAAAGAAATCAAACTCCAAATAGTTATTAGTACTCTGCTGAGAAGAGATGGCTGGAGGGGCAACTTTTACACCTGCTGGTGCTGGAGGGCCAGCAATTTTCTCGATCTCGAACGGTCTAGGGACGTCTGGGGGACTTGCGCAGCGAATTAGAGCCCAATTCACACCTTCAAAGAAGGGATGCTGCTTCACTTCTGTTGCTCCACGTTTGTACCCCAATCTATGCTGTGGCTCTTTCACTAGTAATCCTCTTATAAGATCTCTTACCGCAAAACTAACTACCGGCGATTCTGGAAAACGCAAGGGCTGGCCTACTACGTTGAAAAGGGTGGCTCGGTTACCTGATCCCTTAAAAGGGGTCTTACCGAACAATAATTCATATAAAAAAATCCCAAATGTCCACCAGTCGACAGCACTGCCATGCCCTTCACCTTTAATGATTTCAGGTGCCAAGTACTCGTGGGTGCCCACAAAGGACATTGAGCGTGCGTCTGTTGGTTCGGCAATGAGCTCCGGTAAAGGGCTTACTTGGTTGCCAGTTTCAATTTTGGGCTTCCTTTCTTTCTTTGATTTGCTCGAAAATAAACGAGGACCAAAACATGTTGTCGGGACTATACATGATGGCTGGATACAAGATGGCTCGATGCAAGCTGGTTGGACCCAATAAACAGGGTCTTTACGTTGGGGCTCCGCTTCAAGAGACGAGGACTTGATCAAAGTTGGGCTGACAGAACAGCGAAGAGAGAGATCGAAATCTGATAACATTATATGCCCATCATCCCTCACGAGCACATTTTCTGGTTTTAGGTCACGGTAGACAATGCCGAGCATATGGAGATATTCCAAAGATAGAAGGATCTCTGCTACATAAAACCTGTAAGCAAAATTACACATAAGAAAATATTCCAAACCAGAAAAGTGATCCATGAGTAAATGCATCAATGTAAGTGCCCCAAAACATTGCTAACTGGGACTTAAAGAATGGAGGAGTTTTAATGCAATGTAAACAGATTGGAGGGAGTGGGGACACCCAAGTATGAGCAGCCGATGAAGTGCTTCTTAGCGCACTCATCAAATGCAAATCGAAAAAAAATATCAAGTTTTATATGCAAATTTATAATAATGTAATTTTGTCCTGTGCTTCTCAGTAATGCAGTATTTAGAACTGGCGTACAGGAACACTTTGAGGCCAAATGCTTGTTGAATCACAACTAAGATCAATCAAAGAAGCTCAACATTTTCAAGCAACGACAACATAAGTTTTTGCAGTTCAAGAAAATAAATGCTGCATTTCTAAGAAACCAAACAACAACAATAATATAATATGGCGAGAGAGTCAAGAAAGGGGCATACTTAACAGCTTGTTCAGAAAAATGCTTTCCTGGTTGCCTCTGTCGTAGCGTATGTAAATCACCACCAGGACAGAACTCCATCACTAAACATGAAAACTTTTCTGTTTCAAAATGCGAGTATAGGGTTGGGAGAAAAGGATGATCTAGAGACTGCAATATTTCTCTTTCTGTCTGGGCACGCAACAGTTTCTTCCGACTAGCTAGTGACGCTTTATCCATTACCTTCATTGCAAAGTAACACTTAGTACCACATAACTCAGAGAGATAGACACTTCCAATGTCGCCACAGCCCAATTTCTTTAGTAGTCTGAAGTGCCTCAGATCCAATACCCCATCCTTTGTACGAACGGCCTGTATTGCTTCCCACCTTAGGTCATTTGCCTTGTGTGGTTTGTTAACACTGCTACTGAAGCTGCTGCAAGAACTTTCATCACTTATGTCTGTGCTTGTGCTACCCCTGCACAGACTGCTCTTGCCACTCTCGACAAAATCGTTCCGATCAATATTCTTAGCACCGCCATTAGCTTTTGTAACACCATGCTCTCCATCCGAAACTTTGGTAGACGCCGCAAGATTCTTTATATTTCCAGCATCATCGGATGTTTTCTTATCGCAGTTGAGTGTTTGCACTTGCTTTGAGCTACCCAAATGTAAGTTTGAATCCACTTCACCAACTAAGGAACTAACCGACTTTGTTTCTAGTAAAGTTTCAGTGGTAAGTTCCTTTGAGGCAGAATTTTTTACAGTTCTAGACACTTCTTTTGCAGAGGTGTCTAATTTCCCTACTTTGGGATTTGGGATGGGACAAGCCTTCCGAGGATTTCCTTCAATGACTTGCACTCCATTAGTTTTGCTATGCTTTACTGAGGAATCCTTGGTGCAAGAACCAGAAGCCATTACAAAGATTACAGAATCCGTAAATTAATCAGACTCTTAAAACCAAACAAAAGCGTATCCCCATTCAATACCATAATCAGGCGTCGTCATTTACAATTGCATCCACATCTGCAGTTAAGCCACAAGACAATGCAAAAGATAAATAATACGGAGAGCACAACAAATCTAACTAAAGTTGGGTGAAATTTGAACAAAGGGTAAAACAGGGAGCAAAGTCCATATAGATACCATACAGATCTTTGACATAACCCCGCAAAAAAAAAAAATATATCAATCAACATCTGGTGACGAAAGGGTAGCAGGAGTTAAAGAGGCCAGGAAGTAAATTTCGATGCAGCCGCAGATCCACACAATGTGCAGAAAAGTAACAAAGCATCTAACTTGCCATCAACTGATGCCTCAAAATACAATCATTTCACCTCAAGAAATCAAATTTTTAAACAGGAAAGTAGACATTCTCCAAACCACCACTGAATTGCAAAGAAAGAGATTCAATTAACAAGCGAAACAAAGTGCAGTACCTCAAACATGCTTCACAGTCAAAGCCTACCACATACCAGAAGATAAGCATAAATTAAGGATAAAAACAGCGAGAAACAAAAAGGAAAGGTCCATGAAAAACACACAGATCTTGACCGATGACCCACCACTTCCATGTAAAAACCCACCAAGATGGATCCACCAAACCCCCCAAAATCTCACAAACTAAACCAAGAAACCCAGTGAGACGCAGAGAAGCAAAACGCACCAAGAAGACCACTGGATCAGTTCAAAAGCAAAGCAAAAAAAGCGGCCAACCCAAAAAGACGCAACCTGAAGTCACAAAGATCGAACCTTTAGCAGCTCACAGTTATATCAAATGAAGGCCCTCAACTACACACAAAATAGAACAATAAAATGACTCAAACCCACCTCTTTTCCTCTTCCGTAAAACAAGTAGTGTGTAGTAAATAAAGGAGGAAAAAGTGAAAGAAAAAGCTTTGAGAATGCTGAAAGAAAAGAGAGAGAGATGAGTATTGACTCTTGCCCCTTGAGTGGGAGACTGGCCTGGGCCCGCGGGCTACGCCGATACCAATGCAGTCTCTTTACATGTTCAATAATTTCAATGTATTTTGTCACTTACACAAAGGTCTGAATAAACATGTGGACCTCCAACTGTTGAAGCTGTCCCTCATGCTTGGAACTTGGAAGTTGGGCCTCCTCGTCTTTTTAATTTCATTTCATACATATATATTAATTTATTTAAAAGTAATTGCACTAAATAATTTCCTTAAAAAATATTAAAAGTCTAATAAATCTTTATTTTTCAAAAATCCAATACATTTCATCTATCTATGTTATAAAAAACTCATACACACTTATTCTCTAACAAAAAGTTTCATGCCTGATTTTTAAAAACACGCTATCTAAAATGATATTAATTTTACATAGTATTTTTTTCAATCAACCATAGCTAATTAGAGCGAATGCGAATTTCGCGGAAAAGACCGTTTTGCCCTTCTTTCCATCATTTTTGTGGTCCACTCTATCTTTAATTTTGGTTAACAAATGTTGTCTAAACTTTAATTGGGCTCATGGACATATGGTCCAAATTCTCCTCTATCATTTCTTTTTGGTTAATGGAGATGAATTTTTGTATAATGCCTAGTAGCTTCAATGAACCTTACCATTTCAGCATCTACAATGAAGATGTAGTAGTTGTTGCCTTGTACTGTGTATCAATCATGTTATTGCCTTTAAAAATTTTATTGGTTTTTTATTCATGCAAATAATAAATTAGTTTAGCTAATATTATTGTTGTTGTTATTGTCATATTTTTTTAGCATTGAATTTCCGACAATCATTATATGTGTAGGTTATCATTTCTTTATCTATTCGTCTTTTATTTCTTATGCATTATTTATTGAGTAGGTCTCTTGTGAGATAATCTCACAAATCTTTATCTGTGATACGTGTCAACCATGTCGATATTCAAAATAAAATGTAACACTTTTAGCATAAAAAGTAATATTTTTTCATAGATGACCCAAATAAGATATCCGTCTCACAAAATACAACACGTTAGATCATCTAACACAAGTTTTTGCCTTGTTTATGTTATTTTTTGGCTGATAAAACAACCATAGTTGAATGTGTTTATAGTGTTATTGATTTTAAATTAAGATAGCATCTCAACGCCCATGGATAAGTGATTAATATATTATCAAACGAAGAAAAATTAGTTGTGTTCGTAATTTTATTTTAGAACTTAGAAAATAATACCGTTTAATTATAGTTATCTATTATATTGCTCGCGAACATTGGGGTTTTTAATACTTTATTATTATAACTAATTTATCGTACTATTTTTTAATTTGGCATTCTAGTGCGAGGGAAAATTAAATTATAATTCGTATAAAAATTTGAAATCTAACACATAATGGTACGGACGCATAAATATTATATTCGATTTTTTAGAAACATAAATATTTAGATTTTACAAGTTTCAAGATGTCACCTTTTTTATAAAAAAAAAAATTTAGACAATTTGTTAAATACATGTATATAGAATTATACATATATAGATTTAAATATCATTGGAAATTTTGATAAACTCTTAATTTTCCTTGTGGGCATGCACAAGGACAGTAATCCTTCCAACTAGATCTACTGAAAATGATAAATCGATGTTTCTGGATCTTGACAGGCTCTTCAAATAAACTCGATGAAATACAAAATACCATTCAAATCCAAAGCACGATATATTTGTTCTGACTTATTAAGTAATTCGACGACAATTTGACAATCTAAGCAACTACACAAACAAAAATTTTATGCCAAATATATAATGTATTCCATGCAAATCATATATTTCAATCAAGTGGTTTATTCTAAGGTGAACTGTTGTAAAGATTTTCACTTTGACGGCTTTGATCCTTGGTTAAGTAGTCTAGAATTTTTGCCAATTCATCTGCATTAGCCTGATCTAATGTGGATGTTGGGGGCGTCACATGGCCAAACTCTATTGTTGGTTGAATCACACGAGGCTCGGACCCGAAAATGGTAGATTCAGACTGAGGATGTCGAAAGAGGTTCATTGCCTCTGGAATCTTGGGTATAGAAAAAGAATGGAGACGAGTCACGTTATCTTGAGAATCACTCCGATATTTCTTTAAGAAAATAGCGAGAGGTTCGACGTAATCATCAAACCCTACTGATCCCAGTGCCGACAGTATGTCCTCGGGCTTGATGATTCTGCGACAATCTCCATGGCATTTTTCGTTAGCTGCTCTTGTAACAAAGGCAATAAATTCGGAGGCGCACTCTTGTATCATCTCTTTCGAGTCGTCTAAAATTTTCACATGTGGAGGAAGGACTTGGCGCATGATCTTAATCACATTTGGAATCGGCAGGTATTCATCCGGGCTACGTTTGAGTGGTTGGTTAAAGCTTACATGATTAGTATCGATCGCAATGTCCCTAGAGCCGTAAGCCTCTCGACTAACCATCATGTCTGAAAGAATATTTACCGAAATGGGCCATTTGAAAATTGTCCTCTCAGGAAATGGGCTTTTTGTGGCCCACATTTAATGTACAAATACCAGTCCACTTTTTGAAATTTTTTTTAACATGTGGCCCAAAAGAACAAATTTAGATATGGTCGTGCGGGGACAGAACCAAGTAACCATTTAAGTAAATTAATTCGATTTTCTTTACTTAAAAATTATAACAAATCAGCTTGAAAATTCGATTTCGTATATTGAAACAAAACCCAAAATTTATTCTTGAAAAAAAAGCGAAATTCAATGCTATATTTAATATATAGAGCCATATGAAATATATATATAAGCAGACAATTCGAGAAAATTTTCATTGAGCTTCATTTATCTAAGTATTTTAAAAAATGAGAACAATTTTATTCATTTCATTAAGTATTTAAAACAATGAGAAACAATTTTAATATTTGGATGTATTAAAAAATTTTTTTTTTTTTCAGTTTTTTAAGAGAGAAGCAAAAAGATGTTTTTTTTTTTAAAAAAAAAACTAAAACAGACGTTATAACAAGCATTACTTCTAACTTTGAAAAGAATTTTTTAACAGTTTTCACACCAAAATATTATTTTTTTGAAAAAAAATTAAATATAAATATGCTTTTACTATGAAAAAATTTACCTTCCAAACACACATAATTTCACATCGAATATTTTTCATTTATAAAAAAATAAAAAATCGAACAAAAATTACACTAAATGGTTTAGAAATTTACCAAAATTTGTGGCTCTCGTTGAACCGGGATGGCATACATTAGGCCTGCCAGTTTGTTCCATCTCCAACCTTTTATATTATCTTCGATTTTGTTTGCCTCTAATGTCTTAGATGTAAGTGGTGAGATATGGAGCAATTTTGCTTTGATTTTATAGAGTTGGTCAAGTGGTGCAAATGGAAGGTGGCATATGTAATGTGGTGATTTTGTGGGGGTAAAATAAGCAAAATATTATGCCCTTTGTTGTTTAGGTTGCAAAATTTTAGTTACTATATAATATTTTTATTCATAATTTTAAATTGCGTTTTATGATCGAGACTTGACTCACACACACATATATAGATAAAAAAAAAACTATTTATTTTAAAATAACAAAATTTTATTTTTTTTTATTAAAATAAAATATATGTACTATTTTAAAATCATATAAAATAGTTTTTTTTTTCACACCTTTTAATTTTTAAGTAACAATTACCCGTTGTATATATCCGTTAGTAGGCGAATAGTTCATTCAAAATCATTTTATATAAATCTTACATGTATAGTAGAAAATCTATATTCAGATGTTGCATATTATACTGTATTATATCATAATTGTTCGAATCATGAATATAGATGCGACTTTATTTCGTATATTATACTGTAATCATATCATAATTGTTTGAATCATGAATACGGATACGACTTAATTTTGAAAACTCGACGCATTTAAATTTCATAATCTATGATAATTTGAAATTTGAAAACAAATTACTGAAAGATAATATAGTATAGATAATAAAAAGCCATTGTAATTTGAATTTCAGAATATCATGTAATTTGTTTACAATATATTTACAGAGTGTGTGTGTGTACACACACACACACACATATATATATATATATATATAGGGGAATATATATTTAATATTTGGAGGAAGATGAGAAGCAAATCGCGGATCTGTCAACAAATGGGGACGCTTACAATACAAAAACCCTAGCAACTTTATCTTTTCCAAAGCGTGCAAGACAGGCGAAGTCGCGTTTCTAATGGAGATCTTTCGCGCAGAACACCGATTTGAATAGCCGTTGGAATTGCACGCACTCGCTCTTTCTCTTCCCTCCTTTTTTCTTTTGCTGTTCAAAACCCATTAATTATTCTTGTTTATTCTTCTAAAGATTTGGTTTTTCTTGGGTTACGATTAGTTCTATACGCGGTTGCGCGTACATTTAGTTTGCTTTTGTCTGAGTGATTCGAGTGTTCGAGTTTTGTGCTGTGGAGATACTGGAGCTTGTGGGTCTCCGTTACGAGGTAAGAGTTCTTCTGTATCTGTGATTTGGGGAATTTTTCAAATGGTATGATGTTTGGTGTATCTTTCACGGGGAAACTGATGCCGTTCGGATTGATTGTTCTCATAATGTGGTTGTGTTTTTTGTTAATTGTTCGTGTAAATATCAAAGCATTTAATAACTGGAGGTAAATCATATAATCACAAGGCATGAAGCTGGTTGTTATGACTTTTTCTTTTTTTACATTAAGTCCTCTTTGTATTTGAAAGTTGTGATGGACATGCCTTCTGGTTTATCTTGTACCTTCATTGTGATGACGAAGATAAAGAGGAAGTTAACAATAACTGAATTTTGGCTCTAACTTTTTTTACTATCCCCCAAAATTTTCCCGGGCAGATAATGAATTGATGATAGTTCTTTGGAAGTTTTACCGTTGTCTGATATTGAAAATCTCCGAAAAAAAAAGAGTAAATTACTAAGAGGAATGAAAGTGTAATTGTATCTTTGAAGTTGAAAAATGATGCGTGTTACATAAAAGATACTCTTCTGGTTAGAGGATAATGGTAAAACTACCGTCATTGGCAAATAAGCACTAAATTTAACATCGTGGTTATCTATTATTCCAGTTCTCGGGCTTAAACAAATTTTCATGGAGCTTGATTGATCCTATTAGTTCCTCTGTAGCTATTCCATAAATCTTGACACAGTCGCACTTTTTTGTTCTTCTTCCGAAAGAAATCTCCTTGCTATTATTTATTCTGCTAAATCCCATTTCATCTGAACCCTGTTACTCGTAGAAGCAGGCGCACACGCGAAATATCATCAGTAACTTTTAAAAGTTTCCAACAGTCCCTACTTCTCAACCTCACTTACCCCTTCTCTTTCTCGATACAAGGACCAGAATTTGATATTCTTGTCTTGCCTTGAGGATGAGTTAATGAGGTTCCGTATTAGGTAAAGATGACAGAGTTGATTAGGACTGACAATTGCAGAAATAAGAACTTCATTTTGTTTCATGAATCTACAGCATGTAAGTATTCAAGGGTCCAGAGGACACATTTTCTGAGAAGTACGATTTTTTTTTTATTTACTTATTTGCATATATATTTTATGTTTATTTTATACTTTGTTACTTTAGTGACGTGGAAGCATGCCAAGCTCGTCAGTAGTTAACTCTGTTATTGTTATATGTAACTCTCCATTTAGGCGCTCGAGGAAATATGGATGCTGGACTTGGTCACACATTGCATCCTGGACCCATTGATGACTCTGTACTTACCTTACAAGATCATCACCGATCTACAGACATATGGAATGGTCAAGACTTTGAGCCTCTGACATGCAGGAGATGTGATGGACACTTTTGGCGCTTGGGTGGCTTGGACCCTCGTGTGCAGAAAAAGATGCTGAAAGCAGGTTTTTATGGGGTTTACATGGCTGGTCGTATAAGGCTGGATCATGCTTTGATCACTGCATTGGTTGAGAGATGGCGACCAGAGACACATACTTTCCATTTACCAGTTGGTGAGACTACTGTAACACTGCAGGACATTTCTGTGTTATGGGGTCTCCCAGTAGATGGTGAACCTATTACAGGTGTTGATACCAATCGGTCAATGGATGAGTGGCAGGAAGTTTGTAATGAGCTATTGGGATTTAGACCGCCTCCAGAGGATTTTGATCGTGGCCGTCTTAAGATTCGATGCTTACAGGAGAGATTTAAAACACTGCCTGATGGTGCATCGGAGGATACTGTGAAGTTTTATGCTAGAGCATACATTTTGCAGTTGCTTGGAGGACAGTTGTTGTCAGACATGTCCAATAATAAGGTCAAGTTGATGTACTTGCCACTCCTTAGGGATTTTGAATCAGCTGGTAGGCTTAGCTGGGGTAGCGCTGTCCTTGCTTGTCTTTACCGTGCTTTGTGCCGGGCAACAAAACCTGAGACATCAGATATTTGTGGTCCACTTGTACTTCTGCAGGTATGGCTAGCCTTGTGCAGATAGTTTCCTTGTTTACATTGGTGTTTAATATCTGAATAAACAAAACTGAACATAGAGAGATATTTGGTCTTCATGATTATTAATCAGATATGGGCATGGGAGAGAGTGCCTTTTGTCCGTCCTGGGAGAATAGCACCTCGGGAGCATACATCACCTGATAGGGTTTCAGGAGAGTACCCTTCGCCTGCAGCCCCCTATGGTTCTAGGTTCAATGAAAATATTCCGACAACATTTCTCATCCGATTCCCAATATCTTGGTTTTATGGTAAATTTGTTGCTTGCAGGTGGAATGTCGGTTTCAAGCTCGAGAGTGTTGGCACACATGTTCTAGTCTTATATAGAGACCAGCTAGACAATATGAAGGATGACCAGGTTATTATTTTTCCGTATTAGCATTTTGTGTTTGCATTTACCTGCAAGATAACACACAGTTTATACTGAGTTTCATATCTAGTATTTGAGGGCCATTTCGTGTTTTAGTTTGTATGGGACCCATATCCTGTTGAGGTATTGGCCAGTCTCCCGGATTATTGCCTGTCTGGAAGAAGAATTTGGCAGACAGTGTCTCCTCTCATTTGTTTCGATGTGGTTGAATTCCACCATCCCGATCGTGTCTTGCGTCAATTTGGGCAGCAACAAACCATTCCGAGAGTTTGTGACACAATCCCAGACATCCATTTGACCGATCGTCGTGGGAGACAGAATTATGATTGGGCCCAACATCACAGGCAATTTGTTGATATGTGGACAGACCGCTGTGCTCGCATTGTATATGCACCTCCCATTGAGTCTCCAATAGATCAGAGTGATCCATACATGATATGGTACAGGCAGATTACTCGGTTGTTGATTGGTAATCCTGCTTCTCGACCAAATACAGGATACCAGGGGGTTGGAGGGGCAATGGAGGCAATGGTAAATTACTTTGATCTCATTGATTACCATGTTCCTATCACGTTGTTTTTATGATAGTGTTGATATTATAGTTTGTCATTGTGTCCAGGCACAGAGCTTGCAAAAAATATACCATCGTGCTAGTGATGCCATGCACAAAGGCCTTGAGGCCTTAGGGGAACATGTCCTTAAGGAAATCCAGGATATATGTGAATACTCTCTGAGGGTGGCTCATGAGGATCATCGTCTCACTGTTCGCCCAGATTTTTGTGCACCATCTCAAACTGCAACTCAATTTATTCCGCCTAGAGTACAGAGAGGCAGACCAAAAAAAAGGGGTGGGTATGCTGGTGGATTATTGGCTGAGAGCCGTAAAAGATGTTTAAACGTGCCGGGAATGTTTTCTACCTCATTGGCAACGTCTCACTCTACTCTATCCTCAAATCTTGAACTCCCAGATACACCTCAGACATGGGATTCTTCCCTGAGTGCACCTGAATACCCGGATATAACGGATCAAAGTGCAATGAAATTGGATCCTGAAGCCACAGGTGAGGTTGCCTGTACATTTTCACATTGAATTTTCATACAACTGAAAATAATACATTCTTAGCGCCTCATTGTTTGAAGCAATGTATGAATTTTCTCATCCTCCTTAAATTGTACAGAAACTTCAAATCCAATATTTGAGGCCCTTGTTAAGATTCAAGGTATTTGTTCCGTTGCTTTGAGAATGAGTAATGAAAACCAGGCCACACTATCAACGCCTGATATGGTTCTGGTTGGCCCTAAAACGAAACGTTGCAAGCCGAGGAGGAGAGGTGGAATGAGTGGATCTTTTGGTGGTGGAAGTGCGGTGGCCAATTCATATTATCCATATACCTCTGGACCATCATCCCCAACACCGTCTGTTTCATTGGGACCCGATGGTTCCCCTTCACTCCCCCATGATATTTCTGGACAGGATGTTGAACCGTTGGTT
Organism: Primulina tabacum; assembly: GCF_025594145.1. NCBI lineage: Eukaryota > Viridiplantae > Streptophyta > Magnoliopsida > Lamiales > Gesneriaceae > Primulina > Primulina tabacum. The sequence continues at coordinate 35,973,216 of NC_134564.1, forward strand.
ACGCCGTTCTCAAGCTACTCCCCATTGCCAGAACTACAAGACAGCTTACAGTCCGAGATGATAGAGTTGGATACCATAACTGGAAGTAGAGAAGCTTCACCATCCTGTGTCCACCCATCTGTGCTAGATCTACCATGTGTACCATCAGTCAATGAAAAACAAATTCTTTCAACGGGTACAGAAGCCAATTTTTTGGGGGATACTGGGCCATTGCTAACAGAATCTGCAGATACTGCAGCACAGAACACAGGAGAAGAAGAGAACAGAGGATCTCAATGCCTGTCAGCATCCGTTGAAGGAGAACAGAGGATTCCAATGCCTGACCATACCTTATCAGAAGATGTACAGACTCCAATAAAGCTAGATCATATTGACCCTGCCAATTCGAACAAAATTCATCCCGCTCCTTTGATTGATCCCAATGCCTGTCAGCATCCATTGCAGGAGCCTAATTTGTCACCTGTCCATCCAGACCATGAGGAGGTAGAAACTGTGGTTAATAAACCTGATGACCGGTCCATCTCTGAGCCTCATGTATTGGTGCCCTCTCATCCTGAGATTCCAATACCATCAGGCTCTAGTACCCCTGCAGAGGAAGACACGAAGCACTCCATTCTGCAGGGTGATACAAATATTCCTGAATTGTCTTCACCAAAGCATCAAAATCCAACTTTACATATGGTTTCTGATGAAGTGGTAATTGGTGCTGGAGGTAAAAGGAAAGGGCATGCCACTGATGATTCAAGTCAAACACTTGAAACAGTTGTGAGTTCACCTGACCCGAATGCTATAGACAAATCAGCCCTTAAACCTTCACTTGAGGGTGAGTCCCAAGTTACCCATACTGAGCCAGTCTCATTTAAAGAGGATGGCCATAAGATGTACAAGAGACAAAGGCGTTCTGCGCCAAAGCACCGGCAGTAGACAATCCTTTTGCGGCGCCTCTCTTTTCAATCCTATGTTAAATGTGGAGAGAGATTGCAATGAATTTATAATCTCATCCTCTACACTGATGCTACTTGATGAATGAAGTTTTATCTAAGTGCCTTGTATTCTGAGGAAACAATATTTTCTGTTGTGTTAACGAATCTTGCAATTCATTTTTTCAACCTTGCTAGTTCTTTCTTACTTTCCTTTCTGTTTCTCACCATGAGCTTTGGGATTTGCTGAAAAATTAGTATGATTTTTGATGGGTTCGCTAGATAACGAGTTTTTCTATCAATTTTTAAGGCTCATATTTTGTGTGAGAAAAACATAAATACAAAGGAGTCTGGGACGGCTGACGGGCATATAATGTTATATTATCCAATTTGATTTCCATTTACCATTACTGCTGTCTGCTGATGCATGAAATGAGTCCATGTATACTGGCCAATGAAACTGATTCTTATGTCTCTTGTGATCTAACTTGAGTACTGCAAATGCACATGTACTAATATAGTTCAGAAAAAGGCCACTAGCAATTTCTTTGAGGTATTTTTGCAAAAGCCAAAGAGACTTGATTCATCTTGTAAATATCACAATGAAATTCGTAATCAATTGAAGTGAGACTTGAATAAATATAGTTAAATGAATTATTAAAAATAATTGTAATGAGATTAAATTACAAGCTTAAAAATAATACTTGGGAAGGAAAGAGGAGTAATTTGAACAAGGATCAACTCCAACGAATTGGATATTATGGAAAAACTTGCAATTAAAAAAATCAACGTGGAATTAATAATATTAACTGTATTGTGGAATAAATGAGAAATTATACTTACCTATGTCTTTCATTTGCTCGGTCATGATTATTAAAATTAATTCGATTATTTTAATTGCATGACAAAACAAAACTCAGAATTGAAGACATAGAAGTGAAATTTGATTCAATAAATTTAATACTAATTACTATAAGTTAATACTAATGGGAAATTCTTTAGAGCGTTAGATATGTTCTAATTTTCATATTCATAGCAATCACACATGTTGCAACTGATAATAGTTATAATTCACTACACAAGTATACTACTGTTTAATCAATACTATTAAAGATTAATTAGAAATTCTTTATAGTATCGATATGTGCTTTAATTTCATTTCATAATGTTGGAGGCATACATGTTCAGAGCAATCGAAATATGATGATTTGGTTGTTCGTATGAGACCGAAGTTACATTTACCACTAGTTATAACTTTTTATAACATAAAATGTTTAATCCTCTAATTGTTACTAAAGATAAGGTAACATGTTTGTTTCTTATTG